>NW_025091284.1:193652-793652 GCF_018340605.1 Aspergillus pseudoviridinutans
CATAGAGTATTTATATTTGCTGGCTACTTCAGGGAGGGATGCACTGAATGCCTGGAAATGGCCATAGCATAGAGTAATTCAGTTTTCCCTACTACTTGCACTAAGGACCTATTGTATTATAGAATATGAAGATGCTACTATTTTATAAAATTAGATGACAAGGTATATGGCCAGGATCCCTCCTAACAATGTCCCTAATAGCTCTTGAGGTTAGGTTTACCTTCTAGCCATAGTAAACAGCTTTTATAGCATCTTATAATCTCACTTACTAAATACCTATACTGCCACCTCGTACTGAACTTACAAAATTCAAGTTATAGAGTATGGGAGCGCCACTATTCAAGCTATTCATAATGGGTATGTAGAGGTATAAGGAGCATTCCTTGATCCTTATAGAATACTTGTTTATAGCAGGAGCCATAGATGATTTACATGCCTTAGCATGGCCTTTACATATCTAATTAGGGAGTTAAGCCTTAGTTAAAAATCTATATAGATACTAGTAAGTTTTAACCCCTAGGAGGAATACTATATAACTACACATGCTACCTGCTATCTACTTTAACATCAGCCTACTTTCCCTCCCAGCCATCCTGAGCAAGCAAATCAACTTATACAGCAACATTCAATACAGTGAGATTCAATACTATTCCAGATCTCCAGGAATCCTTTATCTTAAAATGCATTTCACCACTACCACACTTGCCTTCGGCTTCCTTAGCCTTGTTATTGCTGCTCCTGGACCAATGGGACCAATCAGTACTGATCCTGGTTTCCACCCAGGCAGTGCATCCTCAGCATGCTACTGCTGCCCTGCACTTACCACCACTCTCAATACTGGCAATTGCGGCCGCGCTGCCGAGGATGGCAGATGTGTTACTGGGGATGTCCTAATCTGCTGTGACCAGCGTGAGCAGGTAAGTAACTTATTCCTCTAGCACACTGCTAAGGGTGGACAACACTAAATCATAGTATAGGCATGCAGCACTCTTGCATCCTTGACTGTTGATGGGCGCTCGGGCGCTTTGAACCTTGGAGGCCTTTTGAACCAGATTGTTGATGGCCTTCTTGGTTAATGGCCTTCTCTAAGTCAGGATATTTGGACCAGCCAAACCTTTCACCACAAAACAACCCTCTCTATTCAAAGCAGATCACCTTATCAATAATGGGCTTGAGAATTTCCCTAGGGGCCGGATTAGACTTCTTCAGTCAGTGTATAAGGTATCCAGAGGTGTTGGTGCAGGGGTGTTTAGTAGTCTAGATCCTGAAGGGCGAGCACCTATAAACTAATGGAATTGAGTTACCTTCTTTACCCTTCTTTCCTTCCTAATCTACAGTATGATTATTCCCCGCTGCATGCATCCCTGCTGAGGGGTGATAATATACACATTATTTAGAGTTATTTTAATCTACTAATTAACAATAAACAATTTTATCTCTTTGTCAATTCTTTGTAAGCCACTACCGTTGATTCAGGGAGAGCCCAAGGCCAAACACCTGCAGTTCCTGTCTACGACTGACTACTGAAACCACCTGCTTGCAGCATTCGACTGTGAAAGGGAGGCGGGCTTCAACACCTCAGTAACAGACTATTAGGCCGCGCTTTATCCATTCATTTGAGGTACAAACAACGTGTGTTTCGCGATGGCTGTCGTTATCATGCCCTGAAACATGTACGTAAAATGAGAAGTTAGTACATGAAAATCCTGAAATGCAGAAAGGTGCTGCAACTGGCTAGGCCATCACAGAAGGTCAGGTATAGCATAAAAGCAAGTTAGCTACATTGCCACCTTGCTCTGCGGTCTTGACGCCAGCAATTATGAAGTGGTTAAGGTGTCTTTGAACATCATGATCCCCAAAGGAAGAGGCAGAGTAGTACACTTCGCTCTGTGACCTGGTGGGATGGTTCGGCATTTTGGTTGAGCACTCTAACCCGTCGATGCTCTGGCCCCTGAAATCATTGATTTGGGGGTAGAGCAAGTGAACGGAAACGATGCAGTAATGGATGTTTTCTCGGTATCTGACTTACCGCACGTCGCTTCCTGAGCGAACGACAGTATGAGCGCGCCCCCCAATTGCCCGGCTCTGTCACGATTCTACGGCTGTATCAGCCTTCCCAGATCGGCTGAGAAGCCATTGTTTGCGTCTCATACCTGCGTCTTATCCATGTCTGCTAAGTCTACCTCTGCCGACGTTACTATCTATATACATATCTAAATATAGAAACTAATCTGTATTCAACCGGACCATTAGGCCATAACTCAAAAACGATCTCAAGGAAATTTGCTCCTACCCTACCTATTAGTTCTGACGATAAAATATGTAGAACATATCTGCAAGACAAGCCCGAGCCCTCCTGGCTTGAAGGAGCTGGACGGTTAGCGTCGCCTCTGATCCTCGTAATATGTATGGGCCCCTGACTACGGTTTTAGTTTATCATTTCCACCGAGAGTCGTGCAAAATGCTGCCATCATCTGCACGTCACCTGCCTCTGCTGCCAACCAGAGGGCCGTCCGGCCGCATAGATCGGTTTTGTTAATATCAAGCTCTGAGCGTTCGAGGAGCAGTTCCGTTAATGGCAGATGTCTGTTTCTTGTAGCATGGTGCAGAGGTCATAACCCGCTGCAGTCTACCACATTCACGTCGACGTCCTCTAGTAACAACCTCAGAATCCCTTCCCGGTGTCCGTTGGAGGATGCCAGCCGTGCTGTGTGAGATGGAGTAAAATGTGCGAGGGGGAGAGAACACAAGGCTTATTGAAGCCCGAGAGAGGATGAAAGTAAGATAGAAAGACCAAGAAGAAAAAGCTAATGCAGCCACTAAATTTTTGTGTGTCATAACGGACAGCGGCGTCCAAGCCAGGGACATGTGAGAACAACAATGGGCTGTGCCTAAATCAATAGCTCATCAACACCGAATTCAAAGCATGCATTGACATGGCCATAGCGGCGAAGCGTGGGGTGAACAGAAGTTTGCCGCAAGGGCGCAATGGAGCTGTTGTTTTACAGGTTCATGGCCACACCAGAAAATGACCATAGCCCTTCGTCAAGACTATGTCGAAGTCAACATTCAGGACGCGAAAAAACAACGAACACTTCTACCAATTGCGGCTACGCGGAACCACATCCAGATTGTCCGTCTTCTGCTCGCCGACAGCCGCACCGACGTGAAAATCCCGGACGTCTACGGTCAGACGCCGTTAAATGGCGCCATCCAGGCCCGGCAGGCGAGGCTACCTGTTGCTGCTCTCAACAATCGGATTATCCCTAGCTGCTGTGACACCAGTGGATGCACCATCCTTCATTTGCCGCAGAAGCCGGCCTCGTTAGTGTTTCCCGCTGCTTGCTGAACGACTTTGACGTCAACGTTCAACGCGACACATAAATGGATGTCCACAGCCCTTCACGGCGCCGCCGAAGGTGGACACCTATTGATAGTCAATCAGCTGCTGTGCGCAGATGCAGTGTAAGTTGACCTGAGAGACTTCTCACTAGTTGTGAGACTCAGTGTGGTTGTGTACTATCCGAATTCAATTCGGACAGTTATGATTTTGCAGCTTTCTGTCGTATACCAACTGCCTTGGCTGCCAATATCTTTTCAGGTTATTTGTGCTATCTGTCTTAATTTACCATTTACCTACTGTCTTATGTGTCTATGGACGACCCAGTTCTTAGCGAGGTGAGAGCCCTTGCAGCGCAATGACATGCACAGATCATATCCAGTAGCAGCTAGGAATGCATTTCTTGAGAAAGATGGAGACTCGGCATTCTATCTAACAGAGGATGTGTTGGAACAGTGTCTTAGTGGCTTTGAACGGCCGGTTGGGGAGGGAGAGATTGTCATCCACGTGGATTAAATAGGGTCTGTGTGCTCATATAGACTGAGAAGTTCCTTCCACGACGGCGTCCTCTCATATTGTATCCAGATACGACGAGATTCAATTCGTAACCTGTGTCGTTGACTGGCGTTGAAATGCTACTTGTCCGGTTTGCGACCGTACACCACCGAGACATGGATATAACCGTGGATGCTGGGATCGCGGACTGCCTTTCTCATCTCGGCGATTGTCATTTCAACCTCGGCTCTAGAAAACTGCGAACGAGTCAGTACCCGCTTGGAAAGGATTGAGGGTGACAAGCACTCACTCCCAGCACATTAGTCCACAAGTACATCACCCACATCTCCATACTCTCTTCGATCACCAACCGAAAGTATTTCCCCAGCGTCTTCAGGTGCTTATCCTTCGGCCACGGCCCAATCGGTAGTTTGTATCGTCGCTCGACCACTTCGATGAATCCGGCGTCGATCATGCGCTGCTTGGACTCATCGACAATGCGAAGGGTCTTTCCAAATCGATCACCACTCTCCAGGCTAGCTTTGCCCCATTTCTCGTAGACGGTTCCAATGTGACTTCCGTCGTCGGACGTAGGCACAACACCCATCTCGACTTGTTCGATATACCCGCCCGGTACTAGGTGTCTTCCACCACCTTCATTAGCACACTAGACCACCCCAGAATCGGCGACGGCGTACTTCAGGGCCTGTTGGTAAAACCTATCCCAGTCGGCCACGGAACCATACAAACCCCGCACATGAACGTAATCGAACGGCTCCCCGTACATCCACTCGTCACAGCAATCGTCGACCTCAAAGCTCAGGTTCGGCGGTACCATCCGCGGCTGGATAGGCGAGAGATCAGTTCCGATGACCGTGGCTGTGGGATACATATCCGCAAACTCAACGGCCCAGGCCCCCGTCCCAGTCCCGACATCCAGAACTCGTTTCGGATTCTGTAATGGAGCGAGATGCAATTCGCCGTGGAGAAGGAGACCGTACAAAAAGTGGCAGATATCCATCGCATCTATCGCCTTTTCATCGTTCGACCCCCAATACGCACCGGCGTGGTAGGCGTGGTACCGTCGCCCATTTTCGTAGATATAATCAAAGACACTGCTGCGGAGGGATGTTACTTCCGAGTCTGTCGCTGTGTAAGTTGAAGCCAAGTCATCGCCCGAGTCAACGGTGATGGTTTCTGCCTCGGCTGTCATTTTCGCGGGGCGATTTGGCGGACAAAGGAGGGGATGACAGGGGAGATCGCCCCTTATATGCGGGACATATTACCCTCTGACGCACTAGAAGACCAAACAGGGATCTGTGTAGCGGCGTCCTGTCAGCGTCGCAATTGCTGGCGCAAGGAATAAATCGAGTGGCCAATCATGGCGTTGCCCCGACTCGCCGTTGCTGAACCGTTGATCCGCCATAATAGTGGGGCTTATGGCGCATTAAGCGGTGGATGGTGTTGTTCATTGACCATTTCTACACCATGTATAAATGGTCACCTTGCCTAGAAAGCCTGAAGCCTGTCTCCCATCCGGTTGCTCCATACTTTATGTTCGTACCGGATACATCAAGTTCCTATGAGGTAGAATCCTTAAACGAGTCTGACATTTTACTAGCGTCTCAAATGAAACGGCCAAGCAGACGGCGCAAGCTAGTCGGTTCTAAACGAACCAGGCAACCGTAATTCCCAGCACGAGCTCCTCGTTTATCACCTCAAACGGAGTGTCTCACTTCCTTCGGATGAGGGGCAAGAGAACAGGGCAGTACCGACATCAATCCCATGTCTAAGTCATCATCTCTACTCGACCTTCCCAGCAGATGCTAGCGTGGTTTCATGCTTGAGATAAGAAGTCAGTTCTCAGTCTCTCATCAGGCTATAGACGTTGACAGTCTTCCAAGAATCTCTACGCCTACAACCGATCTTCCCTTACAATCTCCATAATGACGAGTATCAAACCGACGTCAAGTACCAAGTCCCAAGTTGTGATGTGTCCAGTCTCGGTAACTGATATAGCTATTCGATACAATCATTCAGGGAGGGACACAGAGGAGATTTGAGAGCAGATCTCTAACATTGTTTCCACTGGGATAGAACGAACGCAAACATCTTGCAGCCGAATGGCGAAGAAAGATATATATGAATCTGGACAAAATGGATATTGACGCTGAAAGGAGCACCGGCTGTGTCTAGAAGGCATCCAATCCACCTATCTGTCAGTCTACTCAAAATAGAGGGCCCCTTCATCCATCGCTGTTGGCCATTCTTGTCCTTGAACTCATTCCAAATATCTTTGAGTTCCTGTTTTACTGACACAGGTCCAGGCACATCCTTAGCCCTTATACTTTGTGCTATATCTGGACACTCCTCGACAGTGCTTGCGTCAGTTTCGGAATCAGGCACCTTTTTCATGTCGACCACAATTGTCTGTCTACTGAAACCAGAGTCGTTGCATAGTTAATTACGTGGGCTGCAGGAAACTCAAATATCATTGCGCTGGTCGCCTTATTTTAATTAGGCCGCCCGCGGAGGACTAGTGTGTCGATCAAGGCGAGTCGGGTACCCGAACGGGTAAAGCTCGTCAAGGACCATCTGGAGTATAAAATCGGGAATTGCTTTGTTCTTAACAGGTTTATCCTCCCCTCGTCTTCTTTCCGAGCCCCTTAAATTTCCAAATGTCTCTTCCACTACGTACACTGGGCCGAGATGGGCCCTCCGTCTCTGCAATCGGTCTCGGTTTCGGGAGCATTGGCGGATTCTACGGACCAGCTGGTACTCTTGACGACAGAGTGGCCCTCTTGGAGCATGCACATGCCAAAGGATTGCGCTTTTGGGATATGGCCGACATCTACGGTGACAGCGAGGACGTCGTGGGCGAATGGATCAGAGGCTCTGGCAAGCGCAATGACGTCTTCCTGGCTACGAAGTTTGGGCTTCAGAGGCAGCCTAATGGAAGGCACACTTTCCGGTCCGATCCCGAGTATGTCAAGGCTGCATGCGAACGAAGCCTCCAGAGACTCGGGATCGACACCATCGATCTTTACTACTGTCACAGGGTGGATGGAGTCACGCCGATTGAAAAGACCGTTGAAGCTATGGTGGAGCTGAAGAAGTAGGTCATACAGCCTCGACATCGATTTAATATAACGTAAGCGAGGGTTAACCTTCAATGTCTAGCCAAGGAAAAATTCACTATCTTGGCCTATCGGACGTCTCAGCAGCCACGTTACGTCGCGCGCATGCTGTTCACCCTATTACCGCCTTACAGGTGGAATATAGCCTGTTTACACTAGACATCGAATCCCCAGCGTCGGAGATCCTCGAGACTTGCCGCGAACTAGGCGTGGCTATTGTGGCCTTTAGCCCAATCGGACGGGGTATATTGACGGGCCAATTTCAATCTCGCGAAGATATCCCCGAGGGCGACTTGCGCCGCATGTACCCCAAGTACGCGGAGGAAAACTTCCCGCAAATCTTGAAACTGGTACAGGTATTGAAAGATGTGGCCAACGCCCATGGAAGCACCCCTGCACAGGTCGCTCTTGCGTGGCTGCTGGCGACAGGACCAGATATCATCCCAATTCCGGGTACGAAATCGGCCGCCAGAATGGACGAAAATGCGGCGGCTGCACTGCTACAGTTGAGCGACCAAGAAGTGCAAGAAATTAAAACTCTGGCGGAGATGGTGGAGATCGAAGGTACTCCGTATCCTGCTGCGTAAGTATTTATTCTTTTGTTCTTATGCTTCTTTCCATAGAGTGCTGACCGGTCGTATAGCGTGATGGCTACTCTCTTCTCAGACACGCCGCCGCTGGAACAATGAGTAGTGGGTGTAAACAGGAAAAAATTGGTTTTGCAATAATCTCCAATTTAAATTTGCCTTAGCTAGCAGTCTCAGGAATACTAAGTAGGAGTTTATCGTCCGAAAGAAAATGAAGCTGAACCCTGAAATGGCAACACATCCGGCGGGCAGGTCGTGTTCGCTGCGGGAAGCTGGCCATTGAGATACATCTGAACATTCTTCAGATAGCACGATGAGAGACTGGCAATGGCAGTGTGCTGGTAAAGAGTCCATTAGCGTTCTAGCCCTGCAGGAATGGTCGATTAACTTACGCCAACTGATGCCTGTGTCAAAACAACAGATCCCGGAAAGACTGACGACATTTTGTATGCACTGTAACATGATCAGCTTGGCTGCTGGACGATCCAATAGCCAAATACCCACCCTCTCTTTGGAGCGACAGGATCAGTCTCAGCGGTGACAAATAAGATGGGGAACGAGGTCTGTCGAGTTTCCATGATGGAGCCTAGTCGATGTTAGAACTGACTCCAATATTATAATCTCTTGCATCTGGCATACCTGGGAGCCGTCCGGACTTTGGTGGCTTCGCTTCAAAAGATCTACATAGGATTCCATTCGCGTTGTTGGGCCACACCTCACCAAAGAAAAGGCTTTGCGAGGTCAATGTGTCGACATAGTTTCGATAATCAGTCAGGTTCTCGAACTTCTGCCCAGCATAACCATCCACGCATTTGATCAATGTGTTCACATCTGTTGTCCCATTCTTTCCACTTTCGTTATTGCACGGGTTTGCCGGTAAAAAGCCATCCGTGACTGCAGTGACATATGTCGAAGTGTTCCCTCGTTCCAAACCTGAAAGAACATCTGCGAGGACTGGAAAACCTGATAGCGGAGCATATAGTGCACCAAGAGTGTACTCTTTCAAATCCGAATGTGTTGCCATCAAAGGGATATCGCAAGCTTCCGAGCTGGGAATAGGCACGGGATGGTATTTCAGCTTGGCCAGTAGCCCGTTCAAGCGGTTGGTGATGTTTTGAACAGATGGGCCCCAGAATGAACAATTTGTAGCACCGCCCTGGAAGCAGTATTCGCTGAACGAGTCGAGGGCTTTATCCACGTCATAGAGATTGGTCCTCCAGCCTAGATCATAGTAGTCCGCTGCGTCAACCACACCATCGAGAACCATCTTGCCCACATGGTCAGGGTAGAGAGACGCGAATGTGGCACCCAGCACGGTCCCGTAGCTCACAGCAAAGTATTATATCTTGGACTCATTCAACGGCTTTCCAGCCAACTTCTGCTCTGCGTTGATGTAGGTGAATAGGTCATGAGCCACGGCAGGCGTGCTGACGAACGAGGCATTCCCATTAGGTCCTCCCGCATTTTCGGTACACGCCGTGCCAAAAATTTCAGCGGCGTAGTACTGTGTGTCCAGCGCGGTCGATGAAGCATGAGAGACTTCTGGGTAGAAAAGTTTCCCAAACTGGGCGCGTTTCTCAGGGTGGTTCGGCCAGCAGTCCACGACAGGACCGCTTTGCCCGACTCTTCGGGGGTCGAAGCCGACAATGTTATGCTGCCCTCCCAGAGCTTGAGCCAGACTAGGTCCTCCCTGGAGGACGAGTGCAACACCAGGCCCTCCAGGGCTGCCTTGGTTAATTAGTAGATTCTGTGTGTTTTGTGTTACATTCGTAGCAGCGAGCTTAATAAAGGCAATTGCTGTAGTTCCCCGTGATGGATCCCCGTAATCCAAGGGAACTTGGAGCCGTGCGCATGTGAAGTTGTCAAAGCAAGGAGTCCACTGTAGATCTGGAGATGGTTCAATCTAATTGTGCGTCAGTTCAACTTTAGTGCCGCATACAGTGGCGGATTGCTCACAGATGCCCAGTCGTTTACCATAGAGCGTGTCGGGTGGGAAGGTAGTGCATAAGACCAACTGAGAAGAGCAAAAGAAGGAAGCAGAATGAACCTTGAAGACTTCATCATGAAGGATAAAGAGTCAAGTCCTTTCGATGAAAGTCTCTTAATATGTACTTCAAGGCTGGAGCGAGGGTGGTATTTATGCTCTGCTCCCCGTCAGGTTCTCCCACATAAAGTATGTGCCCAAGCTCTGATGCCTAGTTCATAACTCTAATCATAAAATCTGATCCTGGCTGTGTTATTTTATAAATATTTCACCGGTTTGTGGCCCTTCATTGGGTCTCCCGCGAAGATCGGCTCGATGGCACGCCTGATCCTACAGGTAATCGGGCCAATTCTTACGGAAAGCTCAAGAAGAACGCGGATCTGAGTAAAGGAAATTACAAAATCCCACGAGGGATCCACACGGGCCCCAGTGAAAAAGAAAAGTGAATAATAGAAGAGGCTCTTCTAATTTGATAACCGCCCTAATAACACAGAATCGATGCGCAATGCTCCTATTATTTCCGGGAAATCGTGAATGCAACGCGAATAAAAAATGTATATAATAACTTCTATGGTGCACTAATTCTATGCAGGCAGAATGGCAGATGCTATCACAAGCCAGTGAAGCTCAGGAATTGAAAGGAGTCAATGTGATGTCACCATCATAGGTACACTTCTCAATTATCCCCGCAACAGAGTCATTGGTCGAGGTGCACGACCACTTTGTGCCCGGAGCACTGCCGTTTCCATTGTCATTGAGAGTGACAGAGACTCTCTCGGCGCCCTTGACCCGCTGAACCTCCAAGGTAAAGACCGCAATGTCGTTCACACCTCCCGGGAATCTCACATAGTAGGCACCGTCGCTAGTGCGAGCGCCGGCATTGGGGCTGCCGGGGCGGTTCCTGTCATATTTGTTAGGTTTTTTATTAAATGAAGAAGCTAGATATATATATACCAGATTACATTAGCACCGGTGGAGGCGTCGTAGTTGGGGTCCTTTAGGGTGAAGGTGATATATCCTTCCTGGGCGGTTTGAGATGCAGAGAGGCCGCTGATAGTAATGGCTTGCTCAGTCCGCTTAGCAGGGGCAGCTATAGCAGAGCCGACAGACAGGAGAAGAGAGCAGATTGTAATGGCCTTCATTTTGTATGATATGGAAACGGTTTATAAAGTGAGGACGGATTGATTGATAGATAGTTGAGCTGAATTGTTTGATAATGATGGCGTTCAACTCTGGGGATTGACGTGCATTTATATTTTATCTTAATAGAATTTCAAAGCAGTGGCTGAATAGGACATAGACAGTCCAGTCTACTTGCTGTCTTAGAACAAAATATGCGAATTGAAATCTCTTAGCTATGGTTGGATGTCGGAACTCTTTTAGGCCTCCCAAGCGTCGGATCAATGGAGCTCAAGGCTGTGTCGCCAATCCAATGCAAACTAAGTTAGGCCCTTTCGAGGCTTGGTCAATGACTAGTCTTTAGGCGTCCAATCATACAGTCTATTAATTGGGCACCCGGAGAGGCTTATGCGAATGAGGATCCAATCCCGAATCGGCACTTAATGCTTCAGGCCTAAATATAGACATTAAGGCCGGAATGATATGAATAGCAACGTCGACTACTGCTCAGCAGGCCGTAACCAGAGGAAACCGCTAGGTTAGACATAGAATTGGCTTTGAGTTAATCCGCACTATACCTAATCCACCCTAATATGCATGCGGGTTGTGTTGCGGATAATGGATATATTGATACTGGAGAATCAGGTGCCATAATCCCAACAGCAATAACAGGAGCCAGCTGGCAAAAATTAGAGACAGAAGAGGGCTAAATCTGGAACCGGCCCTCGGGTTCGATATTGTCTTCCTGAAGAGCGAGTATTGCTCGCGGTCTCCCTGTACATGCCACTGGTGCGAGTTTGTGCCAGGCCAGAGTCACCCATGGTGTACCTGGAGCTTCGACAAGCAATCTCTAATGTGAGAGAGAGCATGGCGACCGACTAGATGTCCGCCTCGTTGGAGACCAACCGACATGATCAGCTCTGGTGCGGAGACCCTGCAGCGACATCGAGACGATAAGAAGCCGACCGATTCTTCGGTTCAAGGAGACTTAGGGCTCCAGTGTCTCTTTTCCCGGGAAACAGTCACGTTCATAATCGCCCAAGGTCGGTTCACAGTAGGCCTAGTGCTCGTTTCGTCACGCCTGGAACATGAGTTGGTGCCCTGTCAGGTTCACCCAATCGAACATGGGTCGGACCACCGGGCAATAGCATTAGTCTTCCACATAGGCACACTCTGGGTGATGAGCCGTCGCTACCTATTCAGGGAAACTGACTGAACACAAGCCAAAACGCGGAATCAGTCACCTTCATGTAGACTCGAAGTGTAGCAAGCTGGCAGGAATTGGAGCAACACCTACGTCATCTTGTAGGAAACGGGACACGGGTGATGCACGAAGCAGCACCGCGAGCAAAACCATCTCCGTACAGTAATCGAACGGGAACCTGATAGATTTGCAAGACAATTACAATCAAGGGAACAATCAACGCCTCTGAGCCCATCGCTACAGATATCCCCGACCGGAATTATGAGGACCCTGCGACAACGCTACCATTTATGCATTCGGTAATTATCCAGGTCAACCATGGTTGAGTACAACGGGTCATCGATATCAAAACTATGAAAAGAAATCAATGTTTTGCGAAACCGTCGAGGGACCACATCTTTCGTGGCTGTTGACGTTCAAGGACAGACGGCTGGAAACATGAGGCAGCCAGCCAATAGCCGGATGCATCGTCACATGTTCTCGTGTGAGTCATGCCACTGTGTCGTCCTTATTCTGTTCCTTTTCCTTACCCATAGGGTGATATTTCTGAGAAAGATAGCTTCATGACAGACGATTAGAATCTATAGTCAGCGAACGCATCAAGTGGCTTCAGAAAGGTTTCTGTGCTGAGCACCGCGTTGACTTTCCATACCTCAACCATGGCAGCCCCTCAATCAACGCCACCCCACGTCCTCTCAGTGGCGACCTCAGCCTCGCATAATTTCTCCAAGAGCGCCGTCTCTTCCATCAAACTTATCGCCAATCTCGGCGTGGAAGGTGACTGTCACGCCGGCGAGACCGTTCAGCACCGCTCACGCCTCCACATCAAGCCTCCACCGGCAAATCTTCGCCAAGTGCACCTTATGCCAATAGAAGTGCTGCGAGATATATGCGCAACATTGCCAACTGACGAGATGAAGACACAGCTTCTGAAGCCTGGTGCACTAGGGCAGAATATCACCACCGAGGGAGTGGATCTCTTGAGTCTGGGTGCAGGGACGGAGATTCGGTTTGTTGGTGATGGCGTGGCTGCGGGCGATGAGGCGGTCATCGCCCTTACAGGGTTGAGAAATCCGTGTCCTCAAATTGACAAGTTCCAGGCTGGATTGAAGGACCGGTTCTTGGTTCGAGATGAAGCTCGTCACATTGTCAGGCGGTTGGCGGGTGTCATGGCTACAGTGAAAAAGGCAGGAGTCGTGCAGCCTGGGATGAGGCTGATTATTGACAAGCCTCCCCAGCATGTTCCGTTAGATGTTGTTTGATGCGATGACAGTCTCGGCCTTGCTGCTACTCCACGGCCGGAATCCGAAATGTGTTAGATATTCTCCGTTTCGAACAAGAATCTATCCGCTCAATTACGCTGAGCTACTCTACCACGCCTCTCTAGACGATCTCTCCCCCCGCATCAATAATTTCCAAAATGTCTGTTTAATTATGGAAAAGAACAAGGAGGACATGAAAAAAAAGAATACATTACCAACTTGCGTGCCGACATGTCGTCCTCTTGAAGATTGGATGGTGTTGATCTCGCGTGACGTCGGTCGAAAGCTCAGTTAAGAAGGTAAATTATTTAAATTTATTCAACCAGTTCTAGAATTAGTGATATTCTGTTCGCTGCTGTGGACTCTCTGTGTGCATCAGAATCATGCCACAAGCGCACGGCTGAGCTTCATACTCTCTTTGCCGGTTATACCCAATACCAATCCTTGCGACAATTCCACAATTCTTCAGAAGAGCCGAACAGCTGACGATTGTGGGTCGTTGCTTCTGGCGTTGATAGCCAACACCAGGTGGGTTGCAGTACTTTTGAAACATCTGTTCCTTTACGGTGATTGGAAGGCCTGTATGAAGCTTTGGATCTATGCTCCACGAGGCCGTGCCGACCTTGGCATTTTCCCAAGGTTAGTGCGCCATGTCCGGTGACGACGCAAGACTTGTCACAATTGGCCGACATAGTCGTGCCCTAGGCCAGATGTCGTTCATCTCGAGGTATCTTGAAGCGGAGCAGGGAGATGTGACAAACAAGCAGCGAATTCTTTCTGTTCAGCTCGCCACAGATTCTCGTACGCGAGGACAGTATGGTCATTCAAGGAATATCGAAGCGTCAAGGGGGATCTAGAAGACTTGCAGCTCGCGACAGGCGAGTGCAATCTGTCTGAGCAAGTTGTGTATAAATACCGCCGCAAGAGCACCGCCGTAATGGACCAACAAGCCCAAATCGTGCCCTTTCCTTCTTCACCAGTATCAACCAGAAAGTCTTGATCATATTCGTCAAGATGCATTCCCTCGACAACGCCATCACTGCTGTTGACGCGGTCAATCATCTCATCGACAATGCCGCTGAAAACGGACATGTCGTCAAGACGCCTGCTGAAGAGGCGCAAGCTCGCGAAGCCAAAGCAGAGGTAACTGTCATACACCTCCATATCCATCCACAGTGATACTGGATGGCCCTAACGACCTACACGTAATAACAGGCCGTGKATGCCCTCGGAAGAACCATCAGTGTGGTCGACTCGACCCTCGCCAAGCTGAGGAAGAACATCGCCAGCCGCCAGGGACTAGCCACACCATCTTTAGTTCAGCCTGCCTATTGCTACACTACATTCTCACCACGTATAAATCCATTGTCTTTGGCCGGATATCAAATAAAACCCTAAAGTGCGAGTCAAGGGGTCTGCAACATATATATCCCTTGCATTTCGATGGCAGGAGAATAACCGCAAGGCATAACTCTACATGGTATGCCTGTCTAAACTAGAACACTGCAGCGGTTCCGAAGTTACCTAGTGCCTGGCTGGATAGGAAAATCTCTTATCATCAACGGAAAGCAGTTTGCTCAAGAAATTACTTAAGCCCTGTGTCGGATACGACCTATTGCGCTTTATATAGTCAAAGAATATTTTTAATTTAGATAGAAGCGGTGAGTATAAGTGAAGGGGTCTGTAAGGTATATCCCCTTGCATTTCGATGGCAGGAGAGTAACGCAAAGAATACCTCCATATAGTACCCCTTACATAGCATACACATCCAAACTGGAAGACTGTAGCGTTTCTGAAGTTGCCCAGTGCCTGGTTGGATAGGAAAGTATCTTATTATTAATTAAAAGCAGTTGGCTCAAAAAATATTTAATCCCTATGTCGGATATGGCTTATTACGCATCATATAATTGAAGGACGTTTTAAATTTAGACGGAACCCGTGCAATTCACCATTTCTGTCCCGCATAACCACGCACTTTGCAGCTCAGAGTCTGGGAGCAACAGAGCAAGTATCAACAGGGCTTGAGATAATGATGACAGAGCAACCAGCTAGAACGGCAAGTACCTGTGTCTTGTCCCATCGAAAGCACGACCAGAAGCAAGAAGATGGACTGTTGGCAGCGGGGTTTGAGGATACTGCACTGTGCAGGGACACTGCTCTATGTCCATCCCCGCTATCGGTAGACGAAATGACTTCCTACTGGGCTGGCTACCTTGAAGGGGTTGAATCGTGTCATTTTCCTATCCTCAATAGGCAGGAAAATGGCAATCTGTCCCATACTGATGTCATCCAGAGAACTCTTCCCATCGGTATGAAGCTAGAAGGCTTCAGTAGGGCTCACAACGTGACGACGCGGGACATGATATTTCTAGCATGGGCGTTGGTGCTGCAGTCGTATACCAATTCTAATGAGGTGTGCTTTGGCTATATTCAGTCTGTCAGGGATATTGAGGGTGTTGGGGAAATTACAGGACCGTTGGTCAATGTGCTTCCCTTCCGAATGTCAGTCATGACGGATACAACCATCAGCCGAGCCCTGCAGGAAATCCATGCAGCCTCTCTAGCGAGCCTCCCACACCAAAAGTGCCTTCTATCTGATATTCATCGTATTGTGGATGTGACTGATGGATCGCTTTTCAATACGCTCGTTGATGTACAGTGGGGCCACGCCAGCCGCGAGAGGTCAGCGATGATCGTTCAAACTGTCAATAAGGAGATCCCCGAGGTAAGGCTCATTGGAATAATAACACTCCATACTGAGAGTTACGCAGACTAACTATCTCCCTAGTATGACCTCAAGCTGTCTGCGTGGATTGAGGGTGAAGAGACCAATATGCAGCTACAATATAAGACGACGTTGGTATCCAGCCAGCAAGCAACCAGCGTGTTGGCAACGCTCGAAACGGTTCTGAACAGCCTTATGGAGGATGACCAATCGGCGCTTACCAGCGTCGGCCTTTGTAGCGATCACGACAAGGCTTTGGTATGGGGGTGGAATGAGCTCACTCCCAACGGCGTGGAAATGTGTGTTCATCACCTGATCGCACAAAGCTGTGCAAAGCAGCCTGATGCACCTGCTATTTGCGCGTGGGACGGTAATCTCACATATCACCAGCTCGATGAAATCTCATCCCGCCTCGCAGGACATCTTCAGGGGCGAGGGGTGGGCCCTGGGATTGTAGTTCCCCTGTGCTTTGAAAAATCACGCTGGACCCCTGTGGCTATGTTAGCTGTGATCAAAACCGGCGCGGCCTTTATGCTTCTGGATATCTCCCATCCGCTCCCAAGGCTGAAAGGATTGTGCGACGAGGTGGACTGTTCGGTCATTGTGTCTGGCGTTGACCAGATGGATTTGAGCACGCAACTGGCCGCTGACGTTATAGCCTTCGGTGACAATCAGCAGCCCGGAGAAGCATCCTATGCCGAACCCACTGTGGAGCCCGGAAGCCCGTTATATATTATTTACACGTCAGGATCAACGGGGAAGCCAAAGGGGATAGTGATAGCCCATAAAGCCTACAGTACCGAGGCAACGGCATTGATAAAGACCGGGTTTTTGAATTGCTCGGCTCGGGTGGCGCAGTTCTCCTCGTATGCTTTTGATGTTAGCATTATGGACCATTTAACGACCCTAATTGCCGGAGCATGCGTCTGTATCCCATCCGAAACGAAGCTCCGGGACAACATGGTAGAAGCCATCAACAGCCTTCATGCTAGTCATGCAGTTCTCATCCCATCCATCTCCCGCCTGTTTCCTCCACACTGCAAAACCTCTCTTGTTACCCTAGCACTGGCTGGTGAAAGCATGACTCAAACTGATCTTACAAGGTGGGTGGATCGGGTGAGGCTATTCAATATGTATGGGCCAGCGGAGTGCTGCGTCATTGCGTCCATTCAGACGTCCTTCACCGCAAACTCCGATCCTCGCAATATTGGCCACCCTTGTGCATGTGTGGGCTGGGTAGTAAACGCGCTCGATGTCAACCAGCTCATGCCTTTAGGGGCTGTTGGTGAATTACTCATTGAGGGCCCCATTGTTGCGCAAGGATATTTCAAGGCTCCCGAGAAGACAGCAGAGGCCTTCATTGAGCCGCCGCCCTGGCTCATGAACCTCCGATCCAAAGATGCTCCCTCGACTCCAGTATATCGAACGGGAGATCTCGTCCGGATGAATTGGGATGGCACTTTGCACTATGTGGGTCGCCGCGACACTCAGGTCAAGCTCCGAGGACAACGCCTCGAATTGGGCGAGGTCGAAGAAAAGGTGCGGCAGAGCTTCGACGGCCTTGAAGATGCAGTGGCCGACGTCCTGACTCTCCCGGGGGCCAGGAACCAACAGCTTATTGCATTCGTCCGAGGTCCCGGATTGGGGAAGATCGGATCCGACCTCTTGGCTACCCCCATGCCGAGCTTCTATTCTCGGGTGTCCAAGGCAGAAGCACGGCTGCGTCAGGAAGTTCCGGGATTCCTAGTGCCCTCCATCTTTATCCCCCTGACCAGAATCCCCCGAACGGCGTCTGGAAAAGTCTACCGAGAGGGCCTCCGCCGTGCGCTGTTCGCCATTTCGCCCCATGCGCTGAGGCGCTATACTTCCCCGACAGAAATATCGAAAGAATGCCCCTCGACCGACGCTGAGCGACACTTGCAGCAGGTCTGGGCAGAGGTCCTCCATCTGCCACGAGAGGTTATCGGAGTCAATGACCATTTCTTCCATCTCGGGGGAGATTCAATCGACGCGATGAAAGCCGCTGCACTCTCCCTGACTGGGGAAGTAAGCGTGGGTGTTGCTGATATATTCGCACACCCCATCTTACGGGATCTGGCCGCTGCTGCAGCGCTTGTCGTCCAAGTTCCGACTCAGAGCGGTCAAGCATTTAGTTTGGCATCAGAAGAAGATGCTCCAGCTCTCATCTCCACACTGTCCAGCCAAGGACTTTTGCCCCTGGGGTCCCAGGTCGTCGACCTGCTGCCAGTAACGAGGATGCAACGATGGTTCATTGACCGAGACTCTTTACACTATCACAATTTTCACGTCCACGGGCCGTTGGATGTTGGCCGCCTGCAAGCGGCTTGCAATGCCATGATGACCCGATACAGCACCCTCCGCACGGTCTTCTTTCGCCGCAACGGCCGCCTGAACCAGGCAATCTTGCAGAATGTTCCTCTGCCTTTCGTGCGCTACACCACCGAGCAAGATCTTCTCCCTTGGGCTGAGTCCTTGTGGCGGGAGGATCGCGCACGCTTTAACCTGTACGACGGGCTACCGGTTCGTTTCTTCCTGGTATCCAGCTCCGATCTAGAACATCATGTGTTTTCCATCCGTCTTTCTCATACGCAGTACGACGGGGTTTCAATGCCCTTACTGTTCCGCGACTTGGCAGCTACATACAACAGCAACGATGTCGCCTTGCCGCCGACCCTGGCCTTCGCTGATGTGATCTATCAGCGGGCTTCCCAGCCAGCCGATACAGCCTTTCAATTTTGGCGGGAGTATTTGGACGGTGCCTCCATGACCATCCCCTTCCCCGCGAAAAACGCCCTGGAAGTCCAACAAAAGAACCATGAGACGCTCCGCCACACCCAGCGAATTTCCTTACCACCGATCTGTCCCGGGATCACAATGGCGACCCTGGTCAAGGCAGCGTGGGGCCTCTGTTTAGCGAACCTGAAATCCAGTACGGATCTCACCTTTGGCCACACCGTCAATGGCCGGAACATGCCCCTAACCCATATTGATAGGGCCCTGGGCCCTTGCCTCAATTACCTTCCGGTGCGGATCAATCTCAAGCGCACCTGGACAGTGCAGGACTTTCTCTACCACGTGCAGGAGCAGTATGTTCGTACCTTACAGTACGATTATCTTGAACTGCGAGATATTATCCGTCATTGCACCGACTGGCCCCCAGAGACAGATTTTGGCTGCATTGTACACCACCAGAACATCCAGTTGGTCCATGAACTACCCTTACATGACCTCCTGGCGGTGAATTACTCGGTCTTCACTCGGTTGGGTCTACACAAGGAAATTTTGCTGGTTACCGAGCCGTATGAGGACCACATGTCGATTGAGGTGCGTGCAAACACTCAGATACTATCACCCGAAGCCGGTCGCCAGATGGCTCGATCTCTATGCGAGATGATACAAACATTAGCCTATTCACCGGATATGCTTCTGGCAGAGAGATTGAATTTTTAGCCAACTGATGTGCTTTACCCTACAATGCATTTTCACCCCTTGCCACCCTTATCCACTAGTTGTCGTAGACGTGCACCTGTATAGTGTAGCAGAGAGCAAGTTGCAAGCGATCCAGTCTAATGCTCTCTTACATACCTTCACTGTCTGTGGAACCTGTGATCTATCCCTTGCTTCCTTGCCATGTTGGGTCCGGCCTTGCCTTTGAATTGCATGGCCACGTCATCGACACCAAAACCAGAACCCAGACCGCTGTTTTTGGAGATATTTGGACCCAGCACCCCTGCTGATCCTGCTTCTGATGTCGGCAGTAACGAGATAAACCGTCTCCAGAATCATCGACACTATGTTGACGACAGCATCCATCGAGAACTTTCTGGGTACCCAATTCGACTATCTGATCGGTATGGCCTTCTTACGGTCTTTCTATCCCCATCCGTGGATGAGCTGACCCATGGAAGTCGGTGGCGGCACGGCCGGTCTGGTGCTGGCAGCCCGCCTGAGCGAAGACGAGCAGGTCCAGGTAGGAGTGATTGAGGCAGGTTCATCCAAATTCGATGACCCCACGATCGATACGACTGACGGGTTTGCGGCGGCGTTTCAAAATCCCGACTACGATTGGATGTTCCAATCCACCCCGCAGGTAGGCCAGTCCCGGGATATCACATCACGTCACAAGCAGGAACCATATCTGTGGCCTAACACGAATGATTCAGACCGGATCCCAGGGAAGGATCTTCCATGTCCCTCGAGGAAAGGCCCTCGGCGGATCCAGCGCCATCAACTTCATGCTGTACTGCCGGCCGGCGGCAGCGGACATTGATCAGTGGGCGAGCCTAGGGAATCACGGCTGGTCGTGGGACCAACTCGCCCCGTACTACCAGAAAAGCAATCCCATCCGGGAAGATGAAAACGATACGAAGCTTCTCAAATCGCAGAGGGATTGTCCGATTCCCTTGTCCTTGCCCCTCACTCGCCACGTTCTCGAGAACCGCTTGATCGATGCATTCATGCAGGTCACCACGCTGACCGCGGCGAAACGACCATGGGACGGCGACATCATGGGTTCCTACCGGCTGCTCACGACTCTCACCAACGATGAGACAGGGGATGGACAGCCCCGGCGCGCATACGCCGCCAGCGGCTACTTACGACCAATTCTCCATCGCACAAACCTGCACCTCCTCAGCGAGACCATCGCATGCAAGGTCCTGCTGGACCGTAGCGCATCGCCTCCCGTGGCCCGTGGCCTCCAGCTGTGGCACCAGGGGGCCTACCATGAGGTGATGGCCCAGCGGGAAATTATCATCGCGGCAGGCAGCGTGAAGAGCCCGCACTTGCTGGAGCTCTCGGGCATCGGAGATCCTGCGGTGCTAACCGCCGTGGGGATTGACTGTATCCACCCCATGCCTGATGTCGGGCAGCATTTGAGCGACCATCCCTACACGACGGTCACGTACGCAGTGGCTCCGGGCCACAGCACCACKAACTTCATGTGTCAAGACCACGACCAGAACGAGCAGTCCGAGTCGATTGACGCAGCCTCCGCATTTCGCGGGCCCTGGACTCTCTGTGCCTTTGTGGGCCCAGACGAGGTGATATCCGTCCCGCCGACAGATTCAGAGAAGAAGACAGAGAGAATGGAGCGCCCCCGTCGGAGCCGCCCAGCCATCCAGCTGCTTGGCATGGGGCAATACTTAGATCCTGGCGTCACCGGCACCGATTACAGCCCGGCGAGTGCGGACCGTTACACGTATATGGTCAGCGTAACGCATCCGCGCTCCCGGGGAAGCTGTCATGTACGCAGCGCGGATCCCCTGGCAGCGCCGGCTCTTGATATTGGATTGCTGTCGAGCGCCGACGATGCCGATATGCTCGCGGCAGGCGTTCGACTCGCCAACCGGGTCTTCCAATACGCCGGGTTGTCGCCGAGCAGCCGGCTGGTCCCTCCGCCGGAGATAGATGTCGACAACCAGGCACAGGGACGGACGTACGTTCAGGGGGCCAGCAGCAGCTTCCATCATCTGGCGGGCACCTGTAGCATGGGGCGCGTGGTGGACGAGAGGCTCCGCGTGCGCGGCATCTCCCAATTGCGAGTGGTGGATGCCAGCGTGATGCCGACCCAGATCAGTGGAAACATCATGGCTACAGTGTATGCTATTGCAGAACGGGCGGTGGATTTCATCCTGGAGGAGAGGGGATGGAACTTGTCTATGTCTACTTGCGGTTCCGCTTAACCGCCCCCCTTACTCCATGTGTCTATCACAACCGGTGCCTCCGCCTTGCAATTTGCAGGCCCTCGGATTCGCATACATTCTAGATACTCTCGATGGTAAGCAAAGAAGGAATAAAGTGCTTGATTATTCTGGGCCTGCTGGGGCTGCTGTTCCAATGACGTAGGTGTGAGGATAAAGAACCAAATAAAAGCATCGAATCATTCTGGGGCTATCTCCAACCAAAATTCACCAAGGATGGGATAAGATTGAATCACGACTTTCCGCTTTCATTGTCGCATCAAGCTCCAAAAGTGCCTCTTCAGCTCCTGGTCTTTGCCTAATATCCCGGTCATACAAGCGGTGGTTGTGATGGCACCAGTCTTCTGCACACCACGCATGACCATACACATATGGGCGGACTCGATGACGACGGCGACTCCAACGGGGCTGAGGATCTGCTCGATGGCGTGAGCGATCTCCTTTGTGAGACGTTCCTGGATCTGCAGTCGGCGGGCGAATACGTCGGCGACGCGGGCCAGTTTGGACAGGCCCAGGACGCGGCCGTTCGGGACGTAGCCGATATGGACCTGATTGATTGATAAGTTAGGGTCATGATTTATATAGAGATTGATTCCCTTCCTGGAGGGAGGGTGCAGACCTTGCCGTGGAAGGGAACCAGGTGGTGTTCACATAGACTGAAGATATCAATGTCCCTGACCAACACGAGCTCGCTGCTGTCAACCGTGAAGATGGCGTTATTGACGACCTCATGAACGGCGCGATTGTAGCCTTGGGTGAAGAAGAGCATGGCACGCGCGTATCGCTCCGGCGTCTGGACGAGGCCTTCTCGGTCGGGGTCCTCGCCCAGGCATTGCAGGATCGTCCGCATGGCGGCAGCAATTGTGCGCTGACGGGTCTGGGGGTCAAGACACACTCCCTCTTGACATCGGGTTGTCAGGGAGGTCGCCAGAATGGCATGGGCAGTGCCATTGGTGGTGAGCTTGGGCGAGTCCAAGGCTGTACGACCTGTCTATTGAGTCAGCTCCATGGGTTGGAAGTAAGAGAGCCCGGTCTATCTATCTACCTTCATCCGCTGTTGGCTCCACAGCGCTCTCGCTGACCTGGGGCAGTTTGGGACCGGACGTGGCCCGCAAGGGAAGATTTTCTTGATCTGGAAAAATGTATGAATCCATAGTGGCGATGGGAAGGAGATAAGCTACCTGCCTTGGACGGCGCCCTACATCCTAGTTAAGAGAGTTTCTGTTTCGCCGTATTCCACCGTCTCATTCTGCTCTCGGAACGACACCAAATCCAGAAGCAAGGAGACTTACCTCGATGCATGCATGCCTCCCATCCACCGTGCAGGGCAATCTACTTGTTTTCCTTCGTCTTTCACGTCACATCCCTAGCATGGGTCGTGGAGATATATACCGCTCCACGGCCCTTTAGAGAACCACCATCCGAGTCACCACCACCTTTAAATGAAAAGCGATCAATGACGCGCCTCATCATGCGGCTTCTCCTCCTCGCTGCCTCGGTGGCGATGATCTCTGCCACCGGGTCAGGAATGTGCCCAGTGGCGGCAAGGGACCGTTGCGTCCAGCCTCTAGAGTCGCCGACAGACATGAATGGCATTGCCTGGAACATCCGCGAGTACTGGATGAGACAGGTTCAGAACGTGCTCAGCGAAGCTTACTATCCCCGCGTATGCCCCCGGTACCCATTTGCAGCCGTGCTTGTCAACCATACCGCTGGCGATGGCGACCTGGGCGACATGATCTGCACTGGGCGGAACCAAGCCCTGGAAACCGGGAATGACATTCTGCATGGTCAGACTCCTTGCCGTACAAATCCCAGCCGCCTATCTAATCCAAACAGGCGAAATCTCCGCGATAATGAATTGTTCCGCGATACTCCAGGACGCGCACGGACAGTTTCGCCTGAGCCCCGACGAGGCGCGCATCGCCATGTCCAGTCTGACCCTATACAGCAATGCCGAGAGCTGCCCCATGGTATGAGCTTCTTTCTTTCTGGCGTTCTCCCATCTCTTTCCTTCTACGAGTCGAGAAACTGATGACATTGGACGCCAGTGCGCCGCCGCCATGCGCTGGGCCGGCATCCGCAATTACGTCTACGGTACATCGATCCAAACGCTCCTCGATGCCGGCTGGCAGCAGATTACCATCTCGTCGGCAGATATCTGGGCACAGTCCACGGCTTTGGATGGAGCAGATGGAGGGGGAATGGTGGGTCCCATCGGACCGGTGCTCGCGCGAGAGACGGACCCGTATTTTACCTGGCAGTATGATGCGTCCGCGCCCTGTCCGGGGCGATGTACTCGGGGGGTTGATGGACAGTGTACGTAAACAACCGACAATAGACAGCAGATGGCATGTCAGTACCCCTTCGCTGCAAGGAGTTGGTTGCTCCTCACGGCCTTCCTTGCTGAAGCATGTTAGTGCACGCATGGAGTGAAGCCAGCTGGCAGATGAGGAACGCAAGGGTAAATTGGCGGTCAACCCCGGGACATTGGGCAAAGTCCGTGGAATGTTGATCTACAATAACACTCCAGCTCATAGTGAAAAGCCCTGACCTGCCGACACCATACTTCCCCATAGACAGACACCATGGGCAAAGAGATCCTGTTCAACGACCACTGGGAAACCCGCCTCTTTATCAACGGGGAATTCCGCACCTCTGGTGATGGCAAGCGATTTGATGTGACCAACCCGTACACGGGAGATGTCCTCGCACACGGTTCGTCTCGTCCCTGGCTTCCTTCCCCCAGCAGACCCCCGTCGTGTCCACTAATGCCGTGCTATCAACAGTCCACGCAGCAAGCAAAGACGACACCAATGATGCTGTCCGCGCCGCCCTGGCGGCCTTCCCCTCCTGGCGAGATCTGCAGCCCTCCGAGCGTGGCGTGTATTTCCTCCGGTTGGCCGACCTGGTCGAGGCCTCGGCCGGCGAACTCGCTCGGCTCGATGCCATGGACTCGGGCATTCCCATCTCGCAGGCGAGAGGCACCAAGCTGATCACAACGAGCCTGCGTTACCTCGCTCAAGCTGGATGGACCATTCAGGGAACAACCAGCACGAACACTCGCCACCATTTCAACTACACCGTCCAGGAGCCGTATGGCGTGGTCGCGTGCATCGGCGCGTCCAATATCCCGCTAATGCCGATGGCGTGCGATGTGGCACCCGCACTGGCAGCGGGCAACACCGTCGTTTTCAAGACCAACGAGAAAGACCCACTGGCGGTCTGTCTGTCTTTCCCTCCCATGGCTGACTCCGTTCTAACGGTTTCTCGCAGCTGCTCGCCCTCGCCCGGCTCGTCCAGCAGGCCGGGTTCCCTCCCGGGGTGTTGAACATCATCTCGGGCTTCCGAGACCCGGTGGGCAGCACCCTGGCCGCACACCTGGACGTCCGCTGCCTGACATTTGCCGGCAGTCCCGGCGCGACCCAGGAAATCCTCGCCACTGCGGCAAGGTCCAACATGAAGCGCGTGAATGCGCACTCCGGCGGCGGCTCAGCGGCCCTCATCTTCGCTGACGCCGACCTGGCGCAGGCGGCGGCCGACACGACGTCCAGCATCCTGTCCCTGAATGGACAGAACTGTATGGCGAACACGCGCATCTTCGTCGAGGCGGCCGCGGCAGAGGAGTTCGGCCGCTTGCTGCGCCAGCAGTTTGCCGAGTCCGTCCATCCCGGCGACCCGCTCGATCCGAGCACGACGGTGGGACCGTCCATG
The DNA here is from genome assembly GCF_018340605.1 of Aspergillus pseudoviridinutans. Lineage (NCBI taxonomy): Eukaryota > Fungi > Ascomycota > Eurotiomycetes > Eurotiales > Aspergillaceae > Aspergillus > Aspergillus pseudoviridinutans. The sequence goes on from NW_025091284.1 coordinate 218,943, forward strand.
GATGATGAGTATTTCACCATGTTGAAGACGGCAGTGCAGACGGCCTACCGCGACGGCCGAGTGGTGGTCGGCGGCAAGATGGGCGAACCCGCCGGCGGCCGGTTGTTCTTGCAGCCCACCATCGTGGAGGAGGTGCCGAGTGACTCGCCGCTGATGCAAGCGCCGGCCTGGGGGCCCCTGCTGGTGGTGAATCGATTTGAGTCCGAAGATGACGGGCTGCGTATGGCAAATGCCTACCCCTTTGGGCTCTATGCGGCCGTGTATACACGCGACTCGGACAGAGTGCATCGTCTGGTGCGCCGGCTGGACGTGGGAAACGTGGCGGTGAACTGTTCTGGGCCCACCCTAGCCTTTGATTTGCCATTTGGAGGGAGGAAGATGAGCGGCGGAGCCACGAATGGGGTGCTCTATGCTATGGGGAATTATCTGCAGAATAAGTCGGTGTTGTGGAAGACCTGCTAGCTGTTATAATCTGTCTCTCTCTATCTACTCCCCATAGAGCTTTACTTGGCGTTCTACATCCTTCATAAACGGCTGGATATTATGTAGTAGAGCAGTAGCGGTTGGGTATCATCTAGTGGAGCTGCAGCGTATAGATGTGCATTTAGTTGTGCATTTAGTTTCTCTCCTCAGGCATCAGATTCGGGCACACACACAGACGACCCTGGGGATCCCAGCTCTGTCGCACGGCCATCAGTCGTTCTGAGCACTCCTCCGTCCAGAATCGACCTGGTCGCCTTTMCGGATCTGCCTCCCCAATGTATGATCCCGCAGAATGGGCGTCAATGGACCGCACAAAGCCGTGGGCCCACTGTCGGCAGCGCTCATCGTCATGTGCATCTTCCCACACGGCATACAGGGCGACATACTGGTCCGACTGGATGCTGAGCGCCATGTCCGTCAAGGGCTTGCGACTGCGGGGCACCATCGGCGACCAGAAGGCAAAGCTCCGTCGGTGCGGGAGTGTCAGGAAGGCGGGCGCGAGTACGGAGACGACATCCACCCCGTCCCTCAGAAAGGCGTTGTCCGAGCAGCATCGGTACCCCGGGAGATTCGCCGCGGCTTGCATGGCGAACAGGCTTTTCATGCTATTGGGCTGCACGGCGGACTCCATGAGGGCACCAGGGGGACGGCGTGCGTGAATCAGGGACAGGATGTCTTGCGCATCGGCGGCTGTCTCTTGCCTGGTGATGAACTGTACCAGGAGACAAATATCCTCGCTGTCCGCCGGGTAGTACGCGAGGAGCTTGATTTCGGTGTTTTCTCCCGCGATGGGAATGACGGCCAGGGACCATTCAAATGCTGGCCGGTAGTGGTGTTGGGGGTATATGTAGGCCGAAGACCAGAGCCCCTGGGGCTGGCAGGGCATCACTCGGACCTGAAAGCAGACCACGATGGCCGGAAATGCCGGTCCAGCCCCTCGGGCAGCCCAGTACAGATCCGAATTGTGCTCCTTATTGCACCAGATCAGCTCCCCCTGTACCGTCACGACCTGGACAGCCTCGACGGCCTCGCAACCCCAGCCCCAACCCTAGACGAGGTCAACCCACCCCTCCTAAACAATAATAGCAGCGGCTGGTCAGCAGATGGAACAAACCTGAAAATTCCACCCCATGCCTCCCTGAAGCAAGAAACCCCCCAGACCAACGTCCGGGCAATGTCCGCCGGGGAAGATGAGCCCTCGCGGTGACAGCGCATCATCGAGTTCTTTGCTAGTCACGGCCGGTGTCACCATAGCCCGTTCATTGGCGAGATCGATGTCGATGTTCTTCCAGTCTCCCAGGTCCAGAAGAACTGCATCCTCGTGGAGACTCCACACGGGTAGCGAATGGCCTCCAGACCGAACGGCCAGCCTACAATTCTCTCGGGTCGCCAACGCAACCCCGGCCAACACATCCTCGATGCCCAGGACTCGAACCACCACGCGCGGCAGATATGGCGGTAGACGGCCGTTAAACACTCTAAGCCGGCTCAGCGTTGCATATGCATCCGCGTTGGTGTTGTTTCGCCAGGTGATACTCATTGTAGACAGGGAGGTACCTGGATGTCAGCCGGCGGGACAAGGACGAGCCACTGTTCAAGGCAGCATATAGAGATTGGGCGTAGATCGAATACCGAAGGTTTGGCAGTGGAAGCAGGAGGACATAAGGCCAACAGAACCGACGGAGGAGAGTGTGGAATACACCACTCATGAACCATGCTTGGAATGTAAGGAGAGAAAGCATCCTGACAGGTGACCAACTACAGGGAAGGGAGGGCCCCGCCTTACAGTAACACGTCGCCTTGCTTGTGTAGCCTTGCAGGGGAATGTATGCGTCTTCGCATACCCTGCTTCTGTCCCTCTGGCAGCGAAAACGCACCTTGACTCATCGCAGAAGACTAGCGAGAGGGAGCTGAGACCAAAGTTACTCTCGCAGTCTGCACCCATTCTCATCCGCCCTTATCTCCTCCAACTCTACGTTACCAGTTTTTCATTCTCCAGCGACAGCGTCTATGGGAGACAGCCACCCCCAGATTCTAGTGCCCTCCCGTCCATCGGTCGTGGATGTCGTCCAGCTCCGCCAGGTGGAATTTCCTCTACCGGCCGCTGACGAAGCATGGCATCGTCAGGGCATACCCCAGCCATGCCGACTGGACCTCCGACTCTTCTTCTCTTCCATCGCAGCCTCAGCAGATTCAGATGATGTCGGCCTGACTCTCGATTACGGCCGCCTCTATCGCCAGCTCAAGGCTAACATTGAGCGCGCACAAGACGCTCAATCCCCCATTTCCGCCCTGGCCCKGCGCCTCCAAGGCATGGACGGGACGTCTCTGGAAGAACGGTTGCTGCCCAACAAGCAAGATCTTCGTCTCACGGCAGGAGTTCTGGCGGTTTCGGGGCTCGAGCTTCTCCTGGAATGTGCGGTACGTGCCCCATTTGCATCCCGGCCAGCCCAATACGCGTGGATGTGATTGACCTGAATGCACTAGACCGGTACTGGTGAGCAGACGGGATTGGCGCCGCCCATTCGGTCGGACTTTGGCCAGTGTGAGGTCCTCCTGTGCCTCCCTAAGGCCGTTCTCCGCGCCAACGAAGGCCTTCGCTACCGTAGCATGGTCTCGCTCGTCCAGAACGGACCCGAGTTCGTGGTCCTGGAGGAGGAGGTCCAGATCAATGGAATCCAATGCCACTGCGTCGTTGGGATCAACCCGCACGAGCGGCGGGAGAAACAGGCGGTGATGATCAACCTGATCTTTATGGGGCCGAGCAACGGCCAGTGGGTATCTACCGTCCTGGATACCTATCAAGAGATGACCCGAGTGGTGACCGAGGTACGCTCCCTCCTCTTTCCCTCGATTGTCTGAGGTCGGTCCCAATAACACATCCCCAGGAGGTGGAGGCTTCGTCATTTGGCAGCGTGGAGGCTCTCGCGACCCTCGTGGCCAAAGTTGTCACGGTTGACTTTGGAAATGAGACGGTGACAGTGCGGTTGGAGAAATCCCACGCTCTCGCATTTGTTGGGGGGTCTGGACTGGAAATTACGCGATCCAAGCGCTTCTTCGAAGGAGGCAGCGAGTTTTAGGAATAGAACGTCCAAAGTCGAGCAACCTAGTGGAGTGTAGCATACACGATAGACTCCGGTGCTCCTCTCGTGGTGGAGAGGGCATCATCTTTCCTGGCCTTCAAGGCAATAATGGAGAAGAAATATGAAGTCTCTTGTTTGCTTTCACCCTGTCTTTCGAAGCTTGTGGGCGGCTTCTCACATACAGCGCTATATTCTCACTATCAATATTATATATTGTACGCCTTGTCCTTGGAACCATCTTCGTTGTGGACGTGTTAGCGAGCATAAAATCATGTAATTTGCTATCGGTCGAATCCACCAGGTCCGCTGATCCCAGCCGCGTGAGGAGTCTCTCATCAGCGAGACTACATAGGCAAGGGAGGAAATATAGCAGGTGTCTTGCCACGTATTTCAACTATTTGGGCTGGAAGAACATCCAAAGCCAGTCGCGTATGTATGTTTCCCTTGCATGTATGTTTGGTGAAACAATCCCCATCCTGCTGTGCTCTCGCCCCTGCGCCGCACGATTGGGGGTAGTACCTGTCAATACACAGTTATTTGCGTGCAACTCAGTATGCGGTGGTGATGTATTACAGTTTTATTCCCCTCACCCGTGTCCTAAACGTCTGATTCTTGTTAACGAACACAATACCCTATGATCTGTCCTATAAATATCAGCCAGCATGCACAAGCAGATATCTACTTTTTGCATCACCAAGAGACACGAACAAACATACCACAGGTATATTAGGCAATCCCGTCGTCTAAATTTACTTACCTGCCCTTACTACACTTCAAGAATCCTATCGGTGGTAGCAGCGATGACTATGACCCACAGCCTTCCATCGCCCGACGTCGAACAAACCCAGTACGACCAAATAGGAACCAAGAATCATCAACACCATGAAGTTCTTCCATTATTTCCCCCTTGTATTCAATTCATTCGGGAGCAATTGGGTGACATTCGTGGTGCCAAAATTTTGGACTTAGCCTGTGGCGACGGTTCTTTTGCACTGAGGTTTCTCAACTGGGGGGCAAACAGCGTGACTGGCGTCGACATCTCGCAGCTCATGATAAAACGCGCGCAGTCGAAGGCCGAGGGTTGCGCGGGACTCGATTTTTCCGTCCAAGATTGTGGGCAGCCATTGCAAAAGGGAGAGTACGACATGGTCACCGCCCTCTGGCTTCTCAACTATGCAAGGGACCGACGAGAGCTCGCAGTGATGTGGTCCAATATTTTCAATAACTTGAAGCCAGGTGGGCGCTTCGTTGGGATGGTTCCAAACTTTGACCTGCTCAAAACGCCAAATAGTTCGCTTGTAGAATCCGGTACATACCGCTACGGGGGGGTGGGCATGGAATTACTCGATCACCTCGCCGATGGAGTGCGTATGAAAGCCACCTTCAACCTCCAGACTCCCGTGAGCGTTGTCAACTACATGCTCCACCAAGGTCTGCATGAAGAGTGTGCACACCAGGCGAAAATGCGCGACCTGAAATGGATACAAATGCCTGCCATTGATATCATGAAGCTGGACGAGAAAAGTACTTCGTGCTGTCCTGTTTTCCAGGCCGTCACTGCGACTCGCCCGGCGAATCTAGACCTACAGGAGGATTAAGCCGAACTTGTCCTTTTTACGATTTTCACGTGGTCAAAGGTCTTTGAAAGCGCAGTTCAATTTCTACGGAGCAGCATCGCTGCTTTTGTCGGTCAATTCCGTTTAACAACTGCTATCTGCGACCAGAATGACCAGAAAGTTACGGGAGTATCGATTGATTTGGTAGAGAGATACAATCTAGCACTTCTGTTTTGGTTTAACCCCATATCTTACTAACAGTAATACGGCTGGGCTTGTCTCAATAGATGCGCCCACTCCCTTAATTGGCACTGTATCAGTGCCATTAACTGTCTTAATCACTCTCCCCTATCTCTAGTAGGATCTATTTATCTTTCATATCTTAGATTACCTAAACAGGCATGTCCCTGCCTATCTTAAGATACCCCCAAATTGACACCAAAACTTTTTCAACCTGACAGGGCGTCTGGCCAACCAGTCATGTAAAAATGATAGGTGCTACTGTAATATTCCAAAGAGAAATATTATTGGTTGGTCTTGCCATTTCTTATGAAAGGCGAAAACACATCTTATGCTTAATGCAGTTTGATCAACCGATAATGTTCATCTCGCCCTTTGTATATACCGATCAAACGAGTGAGACACCCAGCTCCTGTGATGAGCTGGTACACGAACTTTGGAAGGAGGTTGCCTTGACTGCGGATGATGTGGTAAAGATTTCGAGGAGCTGAAAGGCGGTGCGGGCTGATTGTTTGGTGTGGATGGATATGGTCCATTCGCAAGGGATTCCGCCTATGAATTTGTCATTCGGGCAGGTTGAGATCGGTGTTTGTGAATGAAGTACAGCTATGTCTTGCTCGGGCTTTAAGAGAGGGCAGTGCAGATTACCTAGCAGTTTTCCGTTAATCTGATATCAATTTAACAGCACATTCTGCACCCGTGAAGCGGAGCTATCATAGCCCTAAGTAAATGGAACAGTCACTGATTGAGTACCTAGAGAATCGGCCCTGAGGAGCAAGTATTCCTGTATCACTTCTTCTTTTTACCTATCTTTTGCTCCGAAGGTCAAACTTGAGGGTGATCCTGTTCGGCCGGCGTTACCTAGTTCGTCGTCTCAATGCTCGACCTGCGGCTGTAGTTGACCCATCTCTACTTCAGGTGCGGGCAAGCGACGGCTATGTAGTGCGATTGGACGCTTTGATCTGTCCCCGCTAAGTGGCAACTGAGTTCACCTGCTCTCTGAGGGAGGCCGTGGCATATAAGAGCGGACTGAATTCGACCCGAAGATCTTCTGAAGTAGTAACTGGTTCAACGATATACCCTTTCGGCAGAATACCAACCCTGAGAAAAAMACCATGTCTGAATCTATTATCGAGCTGTTTCTAAAAGACTACGAGTCCCATCTTTCCTTTTACGGTTGGTCTTGCCTCCTACGCCAGATACAATGCCGCAAAGCCCTAGTGGAGAGTAGCATCCCAGCAATCGTCGCGGCGCGGGCCAAAAATCCAGAACGACTGTTGGCGAAGCTTCGCCAGAGGGCCCAGGAGAAGCACTATCAATCTGCGGAAGACATTTTCCGTGATCTTGGGGACCTTGTCGGGGTGCGAATTACGCTCTACTAGCCTGATCAGGAGAGCGAGATCGAGGTTATCCTGCGCAGATTGTTCCAGGTTAAGGATGTGAAGCGGCACGACGAGACCCTTGTCCCTGTTCCAAATGTCGCAGTTTAATCGGACGCTCTTCAGTTATCTACAGTGACAGCCGAGGGTCCGTATGTGCCGCGGTTCCATGGATACAGGGCCACGCATTTCCGCGTCAAGGTCCGCGATGAGGACTTCACGGAGCCCGGCGACAACACCACCCGCCGCCAGCAAACCATGATCAAAGTTCAGGTGGCCTCATTGCTCATGCACGCCTGGTCAGAGGTTAATCACGATCTCGCGTACAAGACACTTAACGGCCACCTCTCCAAGGACGAGCTCCGCATGCTGGATGGTATTAATGGGCTCGTGCACACAGGTGAGGTCCTACTCAGCCAGTTCAAAGTCTCTGTGGAAGCTCGTATTGCGGTCCAGAAACGGCGATTCTCCAATTACTTCGATCTGGGCGCCTTTATACCGCGATACGCGCCTTATCATCCCCMGGGGCCCGGGGGCGCATACCGCATGGGCTCACTCTCCTGGCTGCTGTATGTGACGCGGCATCTGGGTATTAACTATCCTGAGGCGCTGGGGAAGCGATTAGAGCGTTGGTCGGCGGAACCTGCGAATCTGATGAACTACCCCTTAGTCCAATCGATTCTGAACTTCATATTTTCCGAGTGGGATGCACGTGCTCTGCCAACTCTGGAGCATCTGTTCCTTCAGCCTGCGTTGAATGACCAGTTTCGGTTGGGAACTCCAGCACTTGAGCAGAGATTAACAGTGTATTGTCATATCCTGGCGTATGCCTGGGACGCGAAGCTGCTGCTCCTGCCTGATGGAGGCGATGGGAGCTCGATCAGTCTTCCTCCGTCGTACAAATGGCTTAATGACGCTGGTTACCTAGTTTCTGAGACGAAATTCAATCCGTCTGGTGAGCAGTTAGAAGAGACAGCGGTGCATTAGGGAGTTGTGGGATTGGTTTGTGAAAAGCTCGAGGGCGGGCTCGTGTTGCATTTGGAATTGCGCGGGCGCGGGCCGAGAATAAGTGTCTGTCGTTGGAAGTGTAATTGGAAGATATCAATCTAATATAGTAGGCCACACTTTTGAGTAGAAATTTGATGGAAATTCCGTGGGTTGTTGTCCTTATGCGTATCGTCCTAGAGCCATGAGTTGTGTCGCTGGATAAAAACCGACTTTAGTCTCAGAGTAAGGGGTAGAGGATGATCCAACAAATGACAATATGAAGGAATCGACGACGATTGAAGGGATCGCGAGGAAAGAGTGGGAGGGCAAATAATATACTGATTGGATGTTGACAAGGACGGTTAAGTTCTTATTACTTGTTCTCCGCTTAGGAAAAAGGTGGGAATAGCATCACGGCAGGTGATTTGCTAACCAAGCCATTTGTATAATTAGCGATAAATGACCGGCCCCGGTACTAGTAGCAAAACCTCGGCCGAACAGACAAATCAGCTATCAAGACAATGGGTTCTCCAGTTCCCCAGAGAATGTATTTAAATTAAACTTCGGCTCTCTCCGCGCATTGGCGCTGTGCAGTATTGAATCTCATTGTGTGTGGCTAGCATGCAGTTGTCCCCCTGACCACTAAAACCTCTTCTAGCGACAGTCATTAATATCTTGGTATCAAGTGAACCCTCTGTGTGGTTGGGATGCCAGCCTTCATTTTAGCCTTCTTTTAGCGTATATACAGAAAGCACGATAATCCACTTTTATTGAATAATTCACTGAGATCAACATTTGGATCTAGTGATGGCGCTAGAATCTTGGGCCACCTCATGAAAATAAAATAATGGAACCTCCCCGCGCAGTTCTTTTAACTCGCGAGAAATTTACTGTGCTACCCGTCTCGTAGTTCAAACACCATGCGTTTTTCCAGCATTGCTGTAGGCATAGCCAGTGTCCTTGGACACCTGGCTACTGCTTCGCCTGCCAAAGAACTTGCAGAACGTTCCTCTGAAGCTGCGAATTCCTACCTGGTCAAGGAGGGACTGTTCTCCTATGAGAGCATCCTCAAAGCCCTTGGGAACACTGGCAGCAATGCTCCAGGCACAGCGGCTGGATTACTCATTGCGAGCCCTAATACAGAGAATCCAGACTGTATGTGCCGCCAGAGAAACCCTCTGATAGAAAGAAGCTGACTCGATCGACTCCGTTCTCTAGATTTCTTCTCATGGACGCGTGACACGGCATTAACTTTCAAAGGACTTGTTGATATCTTTGTTGAGGGCAACAAGTTCCTCGGTGTCAATTTCGACACCCTTGAAAACCACATTCAGGACTATATCTCTTCCCAGGCCGTCTTGCAGAACGTATCCAACCCGTCTGGCAGGCTTTCTGATGGGTCTGGCCTCGGCGAGCCCAAGTTTGAGGTTAATTTCAACCCATACTCCGGCGGATGGGGCAGACCCCAGCGCGATGGTCCTGCTCTTCGTGCCATTGCCATGTTGACCTACATGCGCCATCTGATCCAGCAAGGAAAGCAATCTGTTGCTTCCAACCTCATCTGGCCCGTTGTTGCCAACGACCTCGCCTATGTCGCTCAATACTGGAATCACACCGGGTTCGACCTTTGGGAAGAAATTGACGGCTCTTCCTTCTTTACGACTGCCGTTCAGCACCGAGCTATGGTTGAAGGCAGTGCGGTAGCTCAGGCTCTTGGGAAGGCGCACGGGGCGTACGACTCGGTCGCTCCACAGATTCTCTGCTTCCTGCAGAGTTACTGGAACGGGAGCGTTATTGTCTCGAACATTAACGTCGATAATGGCCGCTCGGGCATCGATCTCAACTCGGTCCTCACCAGCATTCATACCTTTGATCCTGCGGCTGGTTGCGATGATTCGACCTTCCAACCCTGCTCGTCTAGAGCTTTGGCAAACCATAAGGTCTATGTGGACGCTTTCCGCTCTATCTACGGTATCAACGCTGGTCTTGGCCCTGGAAAGGCTGCAAATGTAGGCCGTTACCCCGAGGATGTTTACCAGGGAGGGAACCCATGGTAGGTCAAACCAATCTTGTCAATTATTACGCGCATGTTTCTGATTGAACCTAAGGTACCTTGCAACCCTTGCAGCAGCGGAGCAGTTGTACGATGCCCTCTACCAGTGGCAGAAACAAGGTTATCTGACCGTCACACAAACCTCCCTCGCGTTCTTCCGGGACTTCTCGTCGACTGTCAAGCCAGGCACTTACAAGTCCAACGACCCCACTTACAAATCTCTGACCGAGGACATTCGCACCTACGCTGATAACTTTGTCTTCCTTGTCGAGCAATACACCCCAAGCAACGGCTCGTTGGCTGAGCAGTATGACCGCAACAGCGGCGTTCCTCTCTCGGCCAATGATCTCACCTGGTCCTTTGCAGCCTTTCTCTCTGCGCTTCAGCGCCGCCTCTCCATTATGCCGGGCTCGTGGGGCTCGTCATCTGCCAATACTGTTCCTACTACCTGCAGCACAACTACCATTACAGGCACCTACAGTGCTGTGGCGCCTCCATTCCCTACCTCTACCGCTCATTGCGTCACCGCTGTGACCGTTCCTGTTACCTTCTGGTTGATCGAGAACACCTATTGGGGCGAGAATGTGTACATGACCGGTAACGTCAGCGCTCTCGGCAACTGGAACACGAGCGCGGGCTATAGTCTGAATGCCGGTCTCTACACCTCCAGTGAGAATATTTGGTTTGCCACAGTCAAGGGACTTGCGCCGGGTATTACCATCGAGTACAAGTTCTACAAGACTGAGCCTGATAACTCTGTGACTTGGGAGGGTGGAAGCAATCGGGTGTACACGGTCCCTACGGGATGTCCTGTAGCGCCTCAGGTCAATGCTGTTTGGCAGTCTTAACGTACTAGCATTAGCTTCGGAATCGGTATCAATTTTAATACACTGGGATATCTTATGAATATTATGTTTGTCGAATGAGACTTCCTCCCGCGGATCCTATCATTGAAGGTCAACTGAATCCAGCATACAATCAACTGAGGCGACGAATCTCGTAATGTTATCCATAGGATTTCGTCGGCTATCGCTGCCCATTCCGCTCGATAAGCACTACATCTGTAAGTCTCGGTTTTAATGCATGGTACTATACTCCCCCAATCAATATCCCTGCAACAGTACATCCAACCCATGTTTGTTTGCTCATGGTTGCAACACCGGCAGAAGAAAAGCACTAGAATGCCACTCTGCTCAGCTGCCTCTACCCCGCGGGACTTTATTTGGTGAGTTCACCGTGCTTTTTTTTTTCTGGCTGGCGAAGCGTGTATAAAAGAGCCCAAGTGAGGCACTGACCTTCTATCTGCCATCTAATTTCTCAAACATTTCCTAGGCGTTCTGGTCCAGCTACTCAGCCCGCAAGATGAAGGCAGTTATCTACACTGGCGACAACAAGATCACGGTCCAAGACCGCCCAAGACCAATCGTTCTGGAACCCACCGACGCCATCGTCAAGGTCCTCCACACCACTATATGCGGGACCGATCTGCACATTCTCCAAGGGCATGTTCCGACATGCACTCCAGGCCGCATTCTCGGCCACGAAGGAGTTGGTGTAATTGACTCTCTCGGCGTCGCGGTCACGAACTTCACAGCCGGCCAGACCGTGCTCATCTCCTGCATCACCTCCTGCGGGACCTGCCATTACTGCCGCCGGAAGATGCCATCTCAGTGCGAATCCGGCGGGTGGATTCTCGGGAATAAGATTGACGGCACGCAGGCCGAGTACGTGCGCATCCCTCATGCGTCGTTCTCGCTGCATGCGCTGCCCGAGAGCATCGACCCCAAAGTCGCGGTTACGCTGTCAGACACGGTCCCGACTTCGTATGAATGCGGGATTCTGAACGGTGATATTCAGCCCGGGGCTACCGTCGCGATCATCGGAACTGGCCCGATCGGATTGATGATCCTGCAGATGGCGAAGAATCTGTTCGGTCCGGCGATGACGGTCGTCGTGGGACGGGGCCAGCCCCGGCTTGAGACGGCCAAGGCCATGGGTGCGGATCATACGCTGAGTGTCCTCGGCGGGCAGGAAGAGGTAATTTCTGCGGCTCTAGCGGTGACCAAGGAGCGAGGGTTCGATGTGGTGATTGAAGCAGTGGGGACGGTTGAATCGTTCGCGATTGCGCAGGCTCTGGTCGGCGCTGGAGGGACCATCGCTAGTCTGGGTGTTTTCGGGGAGTCGTGCGAGCTTCACTTGGAGAAGTTGTGGCATCGCAATATCTGTATGCTTGTATCTAGTCTACGATGATCAGGGCTGACTTTCTCGCTAGGCTTGCGGACTCGGCTGGTTGACGCTGTCAGTACCCCTGATGTTCTGAAGATGGTAGAGACAGGTGGCATCGATCCTCATTTTCTGGTCTCGCACAGTGCGTCTCGTCCATTCTGTTATCCTGGTCAAGCTAATGGCTGTCAGGTTTCACATTTGATGATATTCATGACGCTTACGAAGCGTTCGAGGTATCCTCCAAACATGGCGCTCTGAAGGTGGTAGTCAGCATGCCCGAGCCTATTACGAATGGTTCTGCATAGTCTTATCTCTGTCCTCGTTTCATTGCAGACAATAACCGCATTACTTATATATCCTGGCTATCCCAAGCAATCGTATTGTTCCCAATTATTGTCTAAGCAGATCAACCATGATGATGCCCCCCAGCGCCCGGCATGCCCCACGCCTTCTCCCCATTATGCATGCGATACCACCCATGCTCCAGGTTGAGCACTCCCCTCCCACACGCCGGGAACTTTGTCCACCCCGGCGTCCCCCAGGCCTGCAAGTCTGTCTCCCGATCAAGCAACATCTCTCCGCAGTGCCCTGTATGCCCCAGCCCCGCGATATATCCATCAAGGTGATCAAAGGTGCCGTCCAGGATCGCCTGGTGCGTCTTCTTCCACATAAATACGCAGTGCACGACATGGTACTCGTAGCTCGTGAAGAGGTACTCAAAGTCCCCCTGCCGGACATACTCCTTCGGGACGAGGTGGTGCCCCTCGATGTCGAGCGACCATTTCCAGTCTGTGTAGTTGAGGAAGTCGTTCGTCAGGTCCTCGTTGTAGCAGGCGGGTGGCAGCCAGGAGAAGGACATTAGGTCGAAATGGCATCCTGCTGCTTTGGCTTCGGCGGCGGAGGTGCCGCATCGGAAGAGGGATTCTGGTGATTGGGGAGTGCGGTGATCGCGTTGGCCATTTGTATACGCTATCAAGGTGAAGATGCCTGTTATTATGGAGATGGTGAGGGCCAGGCTGGAGAGGAGAGTCGCGTTAGAGCCGTGACCAGGACTGGCTTGTGGTGGTTGGGTTGGTGGTGTAGATTTATCGTAGACGAACTCCTCGTCTTCATCCCTCTTGAGGCGCGTGTAGTCCATCTTGTAAGATAGAGATAAGTTCTTCTCGCTAATTGTGCTTGAATCTGTCGAACGTTCGAAGATGCAGGTTCCAGAGCGAGGGTGTCGCGTCTTGTTAGTTCTGTTCCGCGTCGGCAGAGTTAGTATGCAAGGGATGAAGAGTTCAGATTTGCGACATCAAGGGAATGTGAATGGCTACTTCTGTGGTGTTTCCTGCAAGGGGCGTCTATTGGAACATGTCATTACCGTCCATTATGACATTCAAGAGCCTAGAAGCTGTATTAAATTGTTCATCAGACAGTAGAAGTCAGCCAGCACCGAATCAGACCTAAGATTAATACGAATCCAACGCCAGAAACCAAGCGACATGATTAATCCTCTTTGTCGACATGCACCTTCCGAATGCGACCCTTCATATAATTTTCCATCTGCAGCACAGGGACCTCAGAGATCTGCTTGCCACTCGCTAGATTCCAACTCTGCTCGTCGCGGCGTCCCTTGAGCGCGGCGCAAGGCCACTTGGCGAGATTGCGATCCCGGACAGATTCATGAATGAATTCGTTCGTGATATCGGACTCGTGGCCTGCCGGGTTATACCCCAGCGGTCTACGAGTGGATGTCCCTCCCAGTATACCCTGCAAGGTTCGCAGAATACTGCTGCTATCGACTTTCCCCAGACTCGTCGCCCAAGGAGTCATCTCGCTCTCCTCCGCACGCGGCGGATGATCGAATAGATAATAGTCAATGTCAAAGCTCAGCTGCCCATGCTTCATGCACTGCGCGATCATCCACGCCAGGGTGATGTTCGACAGGCGGGGATTCTCGCCTCCACCCCCGACATCCGTGTGAACTCCAGAAAACCACACCTGCAGCAACTCCTGTCCCTCGTTCCTGTGCGGGATATGCCACACAATCGGCTGGAACGCCGTTCGCTCCTCGTCCAGGGACAGCGCATGGAACGCACACCGCACATTCGGATGCAGCACCGTATTCCGCAGCTCCAGCTTCTCGCCCGAGTCCCGGCCCAGCCACGCCTTCTGGAACCCAACCGTGTCCCACACTCCGATGATCTCGACCGTGAATGGCGGCAAGGGATCGCGGAACCCCATCTGCTTGCGCTGTTCCTCGTTGTACCCCTTGATTTTGTGGTTGTAGAAATCATCATACACAAGCGCAAAGTTGTCCATGCCGCGCGAGGTCAGCAGACCCCATTGGCAGACGAGCCCGGCCACCGCGCGCGCCGTGTACGCGCCGCGTGAGAAGCCAAAGAAATAGATCTTGTCGCCTTCGCTGTAGTTGTCGACCAGGAAGCCGTAGGCGGCTCGGACGTTGGCGCTGACGCCCAGCCCGGCCACACCTGGTCAGGTCAGTAGCAATTCAGTTTTAGTCAGGAAGTCGCGTACGTACCGCCCCAGAATTTGTCTCCGAGACTGGTTCCCACGCCTTTCTGGTAGTAGACGATCTGGGGGATCTCGCGTTTTTGTCCGTCCTCGCCTTCGACGACAGCGGCGCGGCTCAGCGCTCTGCTAAAGCGAGTGACGTTTGACGGCGGTTGTGCCTTGTCGGCCAGCGAATCCTGCCATGTGCCTGGTCAGTTAGCAATCGTTTTCCACAAACAATGTAGAAATATATACCATCGCAGCACACGATGAGTCGTTTTGGTGGGTAGCGCTTGACACCAGACATGGTCAGGGTGTATTACAGATAATTCATAGAGGAGATCAGCGACAGACCTATAACAAAACAGTGATAAATTCTTCATCGGCAGACTGCAGCAGGGCCCTTATATCATAATCCAGCCTGTCGATGAGCGCATTGCCATTTTCTTTGTTGGAGTCTGGGGAGCCCTCAGCTGAAGGCGTCACCCAATGGCAATGACGAAAGGTGGTCCGTTTGCGGCATAGACTTTATGATTCCTCCAATTTAACTCCAGATCATCACCTCAGACTGGCTGACAGGAGGCCAGTGCTGGGGCTGACGAGGAGAAATTGACACAGTCATTGGGCGCCGTTTTGCTTTTTCTGGGGGATGCGCTATTGAGCCTGGGCTGGTAACATAATTGGAGGAAGCAGCAGACACGCTGAAATAGTTTGGATCATTGCAGCATTGGCGATGGGCCCAGAGCAGTTCGTCTCGCCAGTTCAATCAGCCTCGACATGTTCGTCTCAGCTGTAAGCAGTTTTTCTGAGGATGCAGTCAGCATTTAGCGGATACTAATATCTTCAGCCCCCGCCACTCACCGCAGGCATCGGCTATTCTTCCTTCGTCCACAGCCTCACTGGGATCTCGTCCGATTTTTGCAATTTCATAGTATCTAGTGAGGCAGGATCCAATATTGCACATGAATCATTATTGTAGACCATCCCTTGTCGGAATCTTTTTTATGTAATGCGAGTCCACAGAGCTGAAATTAAATATATTATTAATTTCCTCATGCTGCATCATTTCAAGTAGGTCATCTTCTTGATATGTAGCCCTTGAGCATCTAACCTTAATATATAATTGTCTTATAGTATGCACATGTCTGCGATCTCATTTCCCTGGTTACAATGATGTTTGTCTTTAAGAGCACACTAGTTGAACTCATGGCTAAGACTATGAGCTCATAATGATCCTCTTCGGGTTGACTGACAGCTACGGATATCAACTCCAGCCTCTTAACACTGGAGTGACCATGACGGTGTCCTTTTACTAGCAATATCCTAGTAAATACATTATATACCGGGCTGATGAAGGTGAACTCATAAATTACTGTTTGCATCCCCCATCTAGTATTCACTTAGCTCTTACACTGCTGTCTGCAAGTACCTAAAAGCCGCAGCAATGTCCTCTGCAGTAACGTCGTCTGATAACGAGACAGTTAGTTTTCTGCGTCAGTGCCCTCCAGCAGGAGAAGAGTCTCCTGTCTCACTTTATCATAGGTTCCGACCATTTCACCAAAGCCGATGATAAATCTCAAGTATGTCAAATCGTACCATCTGATCCATTTCTGACACCGCCATAGAAATCTCTTCTTGAAATGGCGCTTACCAGAGCCCTTGCCGACCCAACCCTTGGTGCTACTAGTGGGGGGTGGTTCATATACGATGATAAAGAATCAACCGTGATCGAAAAAACCAGCAAATCTGCTGCGGCTCTGGCGGCGGAGGTAGGCAGCTGCCCTTGGTGATAAGCCGTCCGTTCTTTGACACTCGACAGGGGTTTGAACTCGATCACGTCTTCGAGAGGCAATTCCTCTCTGGACTTATTGTACATGTGATGGGCGCGTAAGTCCATCTTTTCGTGACCGCGTCGGGGTATCGCGCTCTAAGGTCCACACAGCCAAGATCCGCCCATGTCGACCATTAACGATCTCCTGCATATTGCGAATTTGCCGGAGAATCTAGTGTGGATCAGAAAAGATCTCCATGACTTGAAGAGTAGTGTCTTTGGTGAGTTGGACTTGGCCCCCGATCTCAAGCCTTCCAAGTGCGCTCACAACATCGCCAATCAGGTAGGACAATGGCAGAGTTTGATGCGCGGCTCTGCACTTATCTCACTCAGTGTCAACTTGTGTTTGGACCTGCTTTGGACAAATTTTCAACCTCCCGTGAAGTCGTGAAGTCACTGATTCGGGCAATAAAAGAAACCCCATGGTATCTAGGCCGCTGGGATGGTTTCAAAGGTGAATCCTGGTTTGGTTAATAGAACCGTTTTTAACCATTATACTTATATACTGGTGTTGAATTCCGTTTTAGGATTTCTACCTAAAGGAGAGCATAGGAATTATGCTACATGATAGTGTTAAGGTTTGAAGATATAGCCACATTGTCAGCTAAATCACTGAATTCTAAAAGCTTTGGCGAATGTTGAGGTTCTTGCAGCTCAAATCTATGCACAATTCACACATATACACTGTTGTCTGAAGAAAGGGATATCGGACATTTGAGTGGATACTACAGGCCTGGATTCGAGGAGCGGCTAGTTCGATATTCACCATGTTCTGAATCGCTGGGCAAGAGATCAGCTATGAGCTGCGTTGCCTCATTGCTAAGGTATTTCTGGGCCAGGTAGGCGACAGGAGTTGAAGGACTCAATTCCTGTCAAATCAGCCGTTAAATATCGTGTCTCAAAGAGTGGCTGTGAATAATCGAATTACCAGCCTATAGGGGCTTTATTGGGTAAATTTCAAGGTTTTGAACAAAGGCTTGTAGATAAGTTCGGTGGATCTTCTAGACTTACATTAAGGTATGTATGATATTTCCAGGTTCCACAGAATCAGTCTGGGCTTTTCCAGTATTAATACATGGGGATGGAACCTAAACTCAATGAGTGGCCTGACTTTTCTAAACAATTATGACATAGGTCAACGAAGTAGACAGGCACCTAGTCACCCACGCACTTAATATTGTTGTTGTTTTGTATATAAACCTAGCCTCCGACCTCATGGAACTTTTTTTGGATCTAGTTAATTCTTAGTATTAATGAGACTAAGCCCCATGGTACATTTGAAATGTAATATTGCGGTTTAGAGTGGAGTATCGTCAGAAATATAGATATATATTTAGATATAGATTATAGTAATTATGATGAATCTGTTGTAGATAGCCCAGTTGGCAATGAATAGAGGATTCTCTCAGTAATATAATAATGTAGCAGAATATATGGATTAAATCAAGTTGAGTTATCATGGTTCAATCAACATCATCTATGGATACTGAGACTGCCCTCAATATCGGACAGCCTGTCAACGCGAGGAAGAAGCAAGCAGGATGAATCCCACATTCCCCAGGCTCCTTCTGACTCTTCAGTAGAAACGTAGAATATGCCAAGCTTCTGCGTCTTGGGAACCGGAATTCCAACGGAGAGCCGGCTGACGGGGCTGGCGGACTCTACGCCGAGGGATGTGGTGGATAAGCAGAATAGTAATAATATAAGAATCTAGGCAGATTCTGGAATAGTGCTGGTTCGGTCCCTAGACCTAAGGTACAGTTGGAATCTAGAATGTAGTCTATGCTGCCCAGTAGTAGTAGTACAGCACGTGGCCTTGATTGATTAACACGAGGAATGCATTAATGGCCTCATCTTTTACCTTGGCAATTGCAGCMACAAACAGATACAAGCCTGGATAATGCCGTTTATCCTCGGATTGAAGTCGCAGTTGCCAATGCTATTTCTCCGTGCTGTTACCCCGACTCTTATCTCTGCCAAGTCATGCTATTCTCTTGGCCGTCGACTCACTCCTTCTGCCAAGGCGTCATTTCCTGCTTGGATGCAACTTCAGGCGGGATGAGGGGTCATTCCGTGAATAATCGCTACGATGGCGACGCGGGGAATCATTCAGAGTGGCGGGCTTACAGCCGCAATTGGCAGCAGCGATGGCAGTAGCGATGGCGTGCTGGAGATGTATAAAAGGCAGGCGATGATCGGAATGTTGATCACTATTCACTCTTCTTCTCCAGCTGTAGCGTGTTAATCTCTTTACAGCCAGAGCTGTGAGATAGTCGACGACTTATTCTTACAGCGTCAGCATGAAGCTCCTCTACCTCACGTCGTTTGCCTCTCTGGCCCTGGCTAATGGCCCTGGATGGAAGCCCCCAGTCCATCCGGTTAGTGTTCCTCTCATGTTGTCTTGTTGCTATGCTAAATCATCCTGTCTACTATAGAAAGTCTTGCCTCATATGATCCACTTGTGGGACCTTATGGATGGCGCTCAAAGGCTGGAAGACTTCGCCTATGCCTACCCAGAGCGCAACCGCGTCTTTGGAGGACGGGCCCACGAGGACACCGTCAACTACCTCTACCGCGAGTTGAAGAAAACCGGCTACTACGACGTCTATAAGCAGCCTCAGGTGCACCTCTGGACCAAAGCCGACCAGGCTCTCACCGTCAACGGCGAGACCTATGCGGCCAGCACCATGACTTACAGCCCCAGCGTGAACGTCACTGCTCCGCTCGCGGTGGTGAACAACCTGGGCTGCGTCGCGACTGACTATCCCGCTGATCTGAAGGGCAAGATTGCTCTCGTCTCCCGGGGCGAGTGCCCCTTTGCGACCAAATCCGTGTTGAGCGCCAAGGCCGGTGCGGCGGCTGCGCTCGTGTACAACAACATCGAGGGTTCTATGGCGGGGACTCTGGGCGGTGCGACCAGCGAGTTGGGACCCTACGCTCCCATCGCTGGCATCAGCCTCGCGCACGGACAGGCGCTGATCAAGATGACCCAGGCGGGGACGGTCACGGCCAACCTGTGGATCAACAGCAAGGTGGAGAACCGGACCACCTACAACGTGATCGCGCAGACCAAGGGCGGCGATCCCAACAACGTCGTCGCGCTGGGTGGCCACACTGACTCGGTCGAGGCCGGACCCGGCATCAACGACGACGGCTCCGGCATCATCAGCAATCTGGTCGTCGCCAAGGC
Source organism: Aspergillus pseudoviridinutans (assembly GCF_018340605.1). NCBI lineage: Eukaryota > Fungi > Ascomycota > Eurotiomycetes > Eurotiales > Aspergillaceae > Aspergillus > Aspergillus pseudoviridinutans. The sequence continues at coordinate 238,467 of NW_025091284.1, forward strand.
GCTGACCCGCTTCTCGGTCAAGAACGCGGTACGCTTCTGCTTCTGGACCGCGGAGGAGTTCGGCCTGCTGGGCAGCACCTACTACGTCAACAGCCTCAATGCCACCGAGAAGGCCAAGATCCGTCTGTACCTCAACTTCGACATGATCGCCTCCCCCAACTACGCTCTGATGATCTACGACGGCGACGGATCCGCGTTCAACCTGACCGGGCCCGCGGGCTCGGCGCAGATCGAACGTCTCTTCGAGGACTACTACAAGTCGATCCGCAAGCCGTTCGTGCCTACCGAGTTCAACGGCCGCTCCGACTACGAGGCCTTCATCTTGAACGGCATCCCCGCAGGGGGCATCTTCACCGGCGCGGAGGCGCTCAAGACGCAGGAACAGGCCAAGCTGTTCGGCGGCCAGTCGGGCGTGGCTCTGGATGCCAACTACCACGCCAAGGGCGACAACATCACCAACCTCAACCGCGAGGCCTTCCTGATCAACTCCAAGGCGACGGCCTTTGCGGTGGCGACGTACGCCAACAGCCTCGACTCTATCCCGGCGCGCAATATGACCACTGTGGTCAAGCGGTCGCAATTGCAGGAAGCCAAGAAGAGGGCTCCTCACTCGCACGCAGGTGAAACGGGATGCTACAAGGACCGGGTTGAGCAGTAGTTCTTTTGAAGCGGACCCTAAAAAGGAAACGTCACATGCTCTATGATATAGATACAACAAAGCATCCTATAACAATATCATTCATCATTCATAACCCCTTAACTTCCCTCCTACTGTACCACGCACTTTGAACCGGCTAGTCAGGCAGGACCGGCACCCTTGGGAGGATACTCCTTGCCGTCGGCGTTGACCTTGGGAGTGCAGGTGCAGCGTTCAGACTCGGGCACCTGGTCCATGACGGAGGGGATATGGCTTCCGCAACCCCACCAGGTTTTCTTCTCTGTTTGTTGTTAGGAAGACTCTACGACGGTTGGGTTGGAGACATACGGCAGTTGCTGCACTTGGATGGCATGCACATTTTGTAGAGGAGGTTATGGAGTGGCTAGCGTTGTTAGATTGATGTCTGGTTGACGTCGATGTGTGGAGGGGTAGTCCAATTTCACAATAAATAATGCTTTCCAGTCGGCATAAAGGTGGGTGGGCATTAGTCATAAGTAAATCATGTCTAGAGAGGCAGAAAGAGCCAGAAGAGAAGAGAGCGAGTTCGCCGATTGATGGTTCCCGAGACCCCGAGACCGCCATTCTGTGCATTTCCGTAACGGTAAAATCATTTCTAAAGATTGATCGACCTGGATGAGATCTAGAAGACAGCGATATGATGGAGAAGAGGTTAAAATAAAGTAAACCTTGCCATGCTGATCTGAGGACCTTGAGGATTAGATCTGGGGTAATACAGATCACTCTAAGCAGTGACGAGCCAGCGAATAATATGCAGCCAATAGTGTAGACTCTATACATAAGTGTTCCAGTTTCTCCAGTTGTTTTTCAAACATGTATCACAGACATGGCACCATCACCGTATTTTGGTGATATGTTCTGTGTTATGCTGACTGTATCGTTTTGTCGGCCGGCGGTCGGGGACTCGGGGATACAGTTTATATACTCTTGGCCAGAGTAGAAATTTCTGAACGGGAATGACTGTATAACTAGTGACCAGACGTCAATAGATTTCAGGACAGGAGCAAGCCATTGCCCTCATTCCCGATGCTCGATGCTTGACTCGGCGAAGTGAATAAGCTGCGAGCGCCATTACGTTCATCAGCCGTAGTCGCTGTTTTTAATATATATTATCTGTACCATGGCATACATACTACTTTGTCGCGCGTTGAATCCATAATAGGTTACTTCATTCAGACAGTATGCTTTTGCGTATAGTAGGCAATTGGATGGACTTCGTCAAGCATGATGCCTATGTCATTCATGATTACTACAACTTCACCTTGGCTGGAGCGCAGCACGCAGCCGGCTCGGGATGCAGCGTTGACCGGTTGAATGTCTGAGTAGACGCGGGAACATCCAGGGCCGGGTTCTTGGTAAAGAAGCCATCCGGCTTGAGCATGACACTGACACGTTCGACCGGCATCACAGGGAAATCCTCCACCCGGGGGTTGTGCGTAAGACCAAAAGCTAGGACCGTCAGCGAGGCCTCAACGCGGGAGTCAATCGAACTTACTATGCCACAGGACAAGATCCTCGTTCTCAACAGGATCATTGCGCTTCACCCACTTTTCTACCCCCTCGCTCTGCTTGCTCTGGTTGGTGAATTCTCCAGCCGCATACAGCTCGTCGTCCTGATACTTCGTCACCCAGATCGGCTTGGTAGCGAACTCGGCCCGCTTGTAGCCAAACGACCTGTTCCCGGCCAGAAGCATTTGGCTCGGTGAGGTCTGCAACTTATATGCGACCGGTTTATACGTGATGGGGTTGATGCAGGCGTCATTGCGGATCTTGAAGACCCGGTGGCGCTCTACGCTGGTGTTGGCGCTGCCGCTGGTCCGCAGGACGGTTTGTTCCGTGGTGTAGCCGACCAAGTACGGGTTATTCTCGTCCTCGGGCATGGGGACGCTATCTTCATAGTAGACCGTGTTTTTGAACCCATCCAGGGAGGGGTCGATACGAAAGGAGAACATGTGCTGGTGGAAAGGCGCCATAACACCCGGCCCAACGTTCGTTCCCCAAGGCACTGTCGTCCCGAATTTCTCGTTGTCGAACGGCACAGTAGAGAGGATACCGGTCGCGCGCACCTCCAACTCGATGTTAGCGGCTTGGTCAAAGATGAAGGCAAAGATGTACTCGTAGTTGGAGACGGTGCAGATCATCTGGACTACTAGCTGGCGGTTGCGGACCACCGTGGCGGCGCCGGTGCGGTAGTTGGTGTGCTTGTGTTGCAGACCATTATCTTGCTCGTGCAAACAGATGACGTTCTTCAGCTGCACGGGGGTGCCCTTGGAGTCGGAGCGGTACCCGTCAAAGTACTTGATGTGACCTAGACAGTCACAGCCAAGGGAGAGCTGGTTGGCAGTGATACCAAATCCAACATCGCCGACGTCGAACGCTTGCTTGCGGTGGTAGGGGGCGCGCGGGTCTATTCTGTTAGTGACTACTCTTGTCCACAGTCATGGCTGATCAATGCATACCTCCATATGGTACGGTCATCTCGGACACTGACAGCCGGTAAAACACATTGCGTCCGTCATAAGTGGTGTTGTAGATGACCAACCCTTCGCGGGTGTTGAAACCCACGCGAAACTTCCACTTCTGCCATGAGACCAGGTTTCCCTGTACTTGGAATGATGGACCCTCAGGCTGCTGCACAATATATGGCTTCAGATCCGTCCGCAGCGGTTCTGTGAGCAGATCATGCGCGTACTGGATGGTCTCCACCATCTTCCACGGCTGAGTCTCGGTGACCTGGGCGTCCACACCACCCGGGAGATAGTCCATACGGACCAGTTCATGAGTGAGAGCATCGAACACGGGGGAGAATTTGCACGGCGTAGCATAGTGGTTATTTTGCGGATGGTCTGTGGTCACCACGTACATATAGCACTGGAACAGGCGACGGGATTCCTTGGGATCATCCGTTCCGTAGATCCAGGGATCGTTGCAAACCGCCACCCCTTGCGGCAGTTGCATTTTGGCAATCTCTGCTTGCACGGCGGGGTGGCTCAGACAGAGTTGCTCAATTTCGATCAGTTCGTCTGCATCGACCGGGCCCTGGTTGAATTAGAAGACCTTCTGTAAACGTTCATCTATCGGCATAGAATATACCTGAACCTCCTTGGGCAGCTGTTTAGCATACACCACAGACCTTGTCCCTGCATTGAGCAACGCTTTGTAGAATGCTCCATTGTCTAGACGATGGAACAGAACCTGCAACAACCGGGTTGGTGCCGTCGGTAAAGGCTTCCCTAACCTCTCAGCTTCAATGTACGGTACAACCTCCCTTTTCAGAGGTTCATTGACATCGATTTTCTTGTATCTCAGGGAGACTCCCGGGAAAGCCGCTTCCAGAATCTTGACGGCCAACTGGATTTCCCCGGGAGTGATGGGGTCAAAGGGATGAAGCGCCGTCATGATGTGTCTACACCGAATCGGAAAGAAAAGAATGATTTGCCATGTTTTTGACCAGGATCATAGGCCTATATATACCCTTTTCTAGGACATATCTACTCTGGGTAGTCTGGGGCAAGATACTTACCTACGCTCTCCAAGTCCTCGTGTTGTACGCAATGCCTGAGAAGCCGCTGATTGGTGGTCGGATGCCTTTCTCCGCCGCCAAGAGTCACGTGCGCCATCTTATTGGCCAGCTCTGATTCGGCGTATCTCTTGCCCAAAAGGGTTAGCGCATCACGAGTGTTATCATTTCCTCTTTGGTCCAGATTGACAGGAAAAGGACAACTGCACGAGGAGACGCTTCGTTTCATTTGACATTCATTATTCATTAGGTTATCATCGCTGTTGTCGACGGCCAGCGTCATGTCACCACGAGATACAGATATCCCCCCAGCAGCACCCCCAATCCCCCAGTTGCGATCCACGCGACCACTCGGTCAGTCATCGTGACGATACTAGTATCGTCGGGCAACGCAGTTCCATCCGAGGAGCCCCTCCCCGCCGCACTGTTCCCCTTGCTCGTTCCTCCCGTGCTATTCGTCAAGGGCCCCGCGACCGTCTCGAACAGATTCGCCATAACCACCTCCAACGCCGACATCTGCTGTCCCACTCCTGTCGTGCCGTCGTACTCGCCCGTCGTCCATCGCATTCCGCAATACGTTCCTGTCTTGCCGCCAACACATTGCGCTGCTGCTGCCGTGGCTGAAGCCCGCAGCCGAGTTGCAATGGTATCGCGGGTCCAGGGAGCTAACTGCGCAACATCCCCCATCCAGCGCGCCAGATACGCTTTGAAGGAGTACTGGTCGGTTTGACACGTGTTGATCGTCTCGCAGGCGTATTCATAAAGAACATTCTCGGATGACTTGTTCGGCGAGAGGAAGAGTCTCTGCGCGTCGAGGAGACCATCGATGCGCTGTTTCCATGTGGAGTTGCCTTTGGTCTGGCAGGGTCAGCTGTTTCCTCACTCTTGGAGAGCTGACTAKGAGACATACATAGTTCCACATATGGGCGGCTCCATGCAGAAAGACACCATTGTTATACGTCCATTCGACTCGATTGAGCTCGGAGCAGTTGTCGCTTTCGTACGCCCCGTCGAAGATATAATATTCCGGACCGATCAGTCCAATGTCTGTGACCCAGTCCCAGACCTTGTTCGCCCATTCGGCATACGTGGGATCCCCTGTATACCGTGCGAGACGGGCTGCGATGTTGAAGAGCCCTCCGTTCGAAATGGAGTTGCCATACGTGTATCCGTTGTTGAAGGAAAATATCTGCCACTTCAGCCCACCTCCACAGGTCCGATCATCCCAGCGCGCGACCTGCTCGTTGAAGACTGCTTGCGCCATGGCCAGCCACGACGGCGAGTCTTCGGGTGGGTTGGGGAAATTATGTTCGGCCGCCATGAGTGCGGTAAAGGCCCAGAAGGCCTGGTCATCGTTGCCTTCGGTGCGGGTCTGGTTGGAAGGCATAAAGTCACCTGTTCCGGCCTGATGCAAAATAGCCTGCATAGTGATGTTGTTGTAGGTATCGTCGCCGGTATATCGCCAGTAGTTGACGAGGGTGCCGAAAAAAGCGCCGGCTTCCCACCAGTAGTAGGGGGCGGGGAGGTTACCCGGAACGTCGCCGGTGTTGTTGCCAGTGTAGAAGCTGACGAGGTCCCAGGCTAGTTGACTGGCTACCTCTTTGATATTTTCTAGGGACTATTAGTCCATTCGGAGTGAACAATGTTTTCGTAGAGCTCACCTGAATCTGTAACGTTGAGGTTGAGTGCGGTCGCTGGGAGGGGGAGTAGTAATAACGATAATAATAGACAGAAACGTAACGATAAAGGCCAGTGACTCTGGCATTGACGTCCCATTATGGACGTCCCGATAATAATTTTCCACAAGGAGCGTAACGAGACTGATCACTCTGCAGTAATCATCTCAATGAAAAGAGCGACTGTTGAAAAATACTTAGCCCCGATGGTTGCAAGAACCATGCCCATGCCTCAGACTGTGGCAGACACTGCAACATCCATCCTGAAGCGATGCGAAGGTAAAGGCCGTTCCTGAGGTCCAAACATAGAGTCTCTTTACCAGTTTGCCTGTAGTGCCTGACGAGTCTAAACTAAGGACACTCAAAAATGGGCAAAACCATGAAGTAGTAACGTCAGTCGCGCTATCCCAATCAATCAATGACAGGCAATAACCGCTGAATCCTAAAAGCAACCAATAAAGAAACAGCGACTACGCAATGCCAATTATCTGATACAGAAAGGCGCATCTGAACGGGGTTTGGTGGGCTTGGTGAGCTTGATGGAGGACCAGCTGTTTCAGCTTGGGAATTGGGGATTCTGTGCCAGACCAGCAGACTCCGAGGCAACTCAATGAGATAATGTGAGGATTGATAACTCGACACTGTACTCCTACAGCAGTGTTCTACATCGCCTTCAATGTATATCCTTAAGGTATCTTCCCAACTTTTGTTATTCACAATCATATCCAGGATACACATTCTTAATACCAGCCATGATGGCATACAAGCTGCTGGCCAATCAGATCCCGCCGGTCCCTCAGTCTGCGGGGTCGGTGACTAAATGCCAACAATAGAATCAAGAGCAGGCCATAGCAATAGTAATGGTCAATTGTACAATTCTTCTGACTGAATGAGAACGGATGGACCACTCAGCTCGTTCCAAGCGCACTTCCAACGCGTATGTCGCCCAGGTTCCTAGCCGAGTGCCCGACTGACTGCCACAGCTGTCAGCGATGTCGGTCTCGCAAGGTCAAATGCTCCGGCACGCAGCCGTGTGATAAGTGTCGCAGTCGGCAGCAAGATTGCGTGTTTGAGGAAGATCGGAAGATTGTAGTTTCTGAAGAGTATGTCGAGGGAAGCCAGCATGATATCTGATTCTAACGGACATTGAGGTTGTTTCTTTCGCTCAAGAGAAAAGTGAGCGAACTAGAAGGCTCACTTACATCGACCCCGTCAAAGCGGCCTCGCTTCTTAGAGGGACATGCTAGTAATTCTGAGTCTAGCTGTTCAAAAGAAGCGCCGCAGTCAGTGTCGGAGCCATGCGAACTCGCTACGCCTGAGCAACAGGAGTTGAATCGACACGATGAGCGATTCGCCTCCAATCCCCTGGTATCGCCATCCACCTACGTGAAGAACAGCGGACGCACACAACGGGCCTGGTGTATGCTATTTACCTGAAAGTAAGAATTTCGCTAATGGTTGACTATCAGTACTTCTCGGTCCAACCTCGACATGGTCGTTCAGTCGTCGGGTCCTCAGCACAATCCAGACCCGACTTAACCCGACAAGCACCAAACCGATTCCTCTGGCCGTCGACGGCGATGCATATCAGATCCAGTGGCGCCAGGCTAGCTCCGAAGAGATCCCGGATATAAGCGGACTCCCTTCTCGCGATCAAGCAATCTACATGCTCAACACGGTCCGCTTCCATTTCGGCCATCTGTATCAGCTCATTGACGAGGAGGACTTCACCAGTAACCTGGACGAGTTCTATCATAACGCGTCCGCAAAGGTCCAGGTATCCAGGCTGTGGTACGTGCAGTTTCTGGTCGTGCTGGCGTTCGGAGAGGCATTGTTGGCGCCKGTGCGAAGGGCATCACATGCTACATCGTGGACAAAGTACTTCTCCCGAGCGATGTCACTGTTACCGGATACTACAACGCTCTGGCAGGATCCGCTGCTAGCCATTGAGGTTCTGGCGCTGATTGCGCTGTATCTTCACTCGGTGGATATGCGGGACTCGGCATATTGCTATGTATGCATTTGCCACTTCATCATCGACGGACGACGACTGACGAGCGCAGATCGGTCATGCCATGCGTATGGCACTGGTAGAAGGCTTGCATCGTGCTCTTCCAGTTGAGCAACTTGGCCAGAAGCGCGTCGAACGGTGTACTAAGGTCTGGTGGACGGTATACATTCTAGACCGGAAGTTCTCTTCGTTGATCGGGGCGCCGACTTCGGTGCATGACGAGGACGTAACCACAGTCCTGTGGGACCCGATGATCTGCTCCCAGGAGACAGCAGCTTTGAGCCTTCATGTCAAGATCACGCAGGTTATCACGCGGGTGTTGAATAGTAGGTGACTTCCAGCTGGTAGGGACAGGCTAACGCTGCCCACAGCGGCGTACAGTGCGAACGGGAAGTTGGGCAGTGCCTTCCTTCATGGCATTCGCTCCATACTGCATGAGATGACCGACCTGTCGCGGGAATTGGAGGAGGTCTTCGCTCATCGGTTCTCGAGTTCAGTGGATACTCTTTCCGGTGTGACCACTCGGTTGACACTTTCATGTCATTCGGTGCGTGTCATTCCTTTAATCATTCCCAGGTGGCTTATGGAGAAAAGTGCATTATCGTCACCGCTCGTCCGCTCATCCTGAGTTTGCTGTGGGAACGACTAAGCTGCTTCGAAGAGGGCGACGTCTTCCGAAGTCTATCTTCGCCCGTTCGGACTCTGATCCAAGCATGTATCGATTCAGCACTCAAATCATTGAAGATACTAACGGCCCTGCGAGACCAGAATCTCCTTGGTTAGTCCCCATGCCCCCGACTGATCCGTTCCCTGACAGCAAAGCAGAAAGCTTTCTCCCCTTCGACCTCGAGAACCTCTTCTCATCCTTCTTTATTCTCTCCTTGATCTCCGCCGTCTTGCCCGGCACCCTACCAGACCACAGTTACCGCGATATGGGCTTCAGTCTATTAGATGAGATGATCGCCCGGGGAAACCGTGTCGCGCAACTTCGCAGATCGGAGATTGAGCTTCTCGAAGAGTTGGTGCAACCGCTAATACGGCCAAGTACCCCTCACCGTGAACAGGACACGGGAACTCCTCTTATTGCGCCAATCAACGAAGAAAGCGCTGTGGCTCAACAGGAGGACCGAAGAACGGGTCTGGATGCAGAAGGCCCCGGTCCGACGCCTCCAGTCACAGTCACAGGAGCACAGGAGGAGGAGCTCCTTTTCGACTGGCGGGATTTCGGACTATCATTGAATCATATGCTCTCGGCGACGGATGAGCTGAATGCGAACAGCTTAGTTCCTGGGGCAGAGGGCGAGGAGTTACCGGCTGACTTGTGGTTGTGGGGGTGATGGCTAGCTTAATTTACCTTTCTCTCAACGAGAATCGAGCATTGGCATTAGAAATTCCGATACGGATCTCGGTGATGCTGTGAGATATCGTAATGTTGATCTTTCTAGACTCTATTACTTCGTTAATGGCGCTATTGCTCCTTATCTGATGCGGCAGCTACGTACGGTCTGCCAAACGACCGTATCTTAATGTTGTAGAACAGCCTTTCTTATGAATTGGTATCGAACACAATCTCTTCACCTGAATGCCCATATCTAAACAGTACTTGCTACCATTTGATAATTTTAAAAGTTCTAGCAGCACGCAGTGTATGAAAACTTGATGCGCATGGCGCCAGGCACGGACATCCTCAAACATGACACTGAAATTAGCATAAATGGGCCTGAAATGACAGATCTATCTAATGTTTCTGCTCCGTAAGTAAATTCGTAATAATTGAAAGACATACGTATGCAGATACGTGGATTCGGACATTGGCCCGGATCTTCAGACTTACAGCGGCTATTTTTCTGTCTCAATTGCCGATTGAATTGATCTCCGTATATGAAAATGCTTGTCATTTTAACAGTGATGAACATATAAGAATTGTCCCTCCCATGAAAGCTGTCCATAATGTAAAGCCGTGGCTACGTCCGAAATGTGCTTGATTCATCCGCGCATTGTGCATACGTATCTGAGGCGCAGCCCTTCTCAACGCTGATTGTTTTCCGCATCATGAACGTGCTTGCCTGGACTAGAATAGGAGTCAATAGTACCAAGCATTCGTCATCCCGATCTAGAGTTTTGCCCCAAGCCAGTGGCTGCTGTTAGCGTGTCGAAGGCGTTCATTAGAGCCGTTGTATACGTAAGTGAAGGGATCCACTCGCGTTTCCTTCTGAAAGAACGAGACAATTTCACGTCCCTCCTAATTATATGCTTAAGACACTACAATAATACTCGGTATATTATGAGCATAAGTCAAGTGGAACGATGCTCTTATGGGTTGAAAGTTGGTGTATTCTGGTATATGAAGCGCAGTTGCATGTTAAATGCGCCAGAGGTGAGAGGAGAGAGAAGCACGATTGAGGGCAACACTATCGGTTGTTATTCTGCACCGTGCCTGTCTGATATCATTCATAGAATCTAGACCTCGGATCAAAATTTTTGACGACTTGGAAATCCCACTGTCCTGCCATAAGGTTACGCCCGGAGATGCCACTGCAAGACAAAACCTGGTAATACTGCTGTATAGATAGCAGCTACGAATCAGGGCAGTTCTACTGCATAACCACTTGGAAGATTCAAGATCTTTTGATGGTTCCCTTGCGCACCTCCTGGTTCTGAGTGGCCGAGAATGTTGACGACGCAAGGAGGGCCCGCTTACGTAGGGATGGCATGTTGGTTCCCGGATGCTATCAACAATCAACATGCCTAGGTCCAGAACCGCGCAGACTATATCAATTCAGCTAGTCAGTCGTCTAAACGCTCTTAGGCTCTGGATGGGATGGGGCATTTCGTTTCATATTCTGTAAACCGTAAGGTTTGACGCCAGTGGACTGTTGATGAATACCAATTGACTAGACAAGCGTCTGTCCAATATGTCTGCTTCTCTTGGGCGCTGACGATACACTCTTGACCATACGTCTTGCCTATAGTCGTTCAGGTCTTTGATCTTTGGCGCTGGTCCCACTTGGCGAGGTTCAGGAGTCTTCATCCAACAGTCATTCATTCATATATCGCACCCAACGCTCTTTTTCATGGGATCACCATCGCTGCCACTCCTTTGATTGTTTTACACCAAGTCTATCAAACATTAGCCACTCCTTTTTACAAGCAGAGCCAGATTTACCCATTCGCCATGAAGTGGGAGTCGTTCCTTTTGACAGCCATCGCCGCTGGCTCGGCCATGGCTGGAGCACATCACGCACACGAGCATGCTCATCGCCCTCAGCATCTTGCTCAGAATGCAGGATTGAAGGCTAGACAGTTTGACGCCCATGCCCACCCAGCGTTCAGCACCAAGACTATCGTCAACCTCGACGTTGTCACCATGTACACCACTATCACGCGACATCATCCTGCTCCCCAGCCAACCACCACCACCGTGGCAGCCGCGGAGACTTCCACTGCTGAAAGCCAACCGCTAGCAAGTGTCAACCTTGACGTCTCTGTGCACCTTCTGGATATTTTTCCGGCCACCACCAGCCCAGCCACTACGTTTAGTACTAGCACAAGGACGAGCACTAGCACCAGCAGCGCCACGACGTCTGCTACGACCAGCAACTCCGGCAACAGCGCCAGCTGGACCTCCACCCCTTCAAATGGCGTGTACTCGACCTCTGGATTCGGCAAACGCACCAACTCCTCCGGCTCGGGGATCGAGTATACCGGCAACGTCGGCAGCCCTTGGGGCAGCAACATCATCGAGGTGACCGCCTCCACAGCCTCGCAATACAAGTACGTCGTGCAGTTCACAGGCAGCAACACCGACAACTGGTTTGTCTCGATCTGGAACAAGATGGGCCCTGACGGCAAGTTGGACGGGTGGTACGGCCACTCGGCGCTCAACTTCACCCTTGGGGCTGGCGAGACCAAGTACGTTGCCTTTGATGAGAACTCACAGGGTGGATGGGGTGCCGCTGCAGGGGACTCGCTGCCGACGGACGAGTACGGCGGTTACGCCTGTACCTGGGGCGAATTCGATTTCGGGGACACCGATAATTCTGAATGGTCTGGGTGGGATGTGTCTGCCATCCAGGCGCAGAAGGCGGGACTGACGGTGCAGGGGATGAGGATCTGTGATTATAAGGGCGATGACTGCTCGTATATCACAACTGATGCCGCCAAGGTGGAGAATGCGTACACGGCGGCCAAGGCGTCTGTTGATGGTATCGGGGGTAGTGTGAGTGCCGGTGCGGTGAGGTTAGCAGTTGAGGTGGATTACAGTGGTTGAGTCATTTGATCTCGACTGTATATACACAGTTTGATCGGGTAAATAGTTTTTCGACTGTATACATTGATCTATCTTCCTCTTGGTCAGCCCTTCATTCTTGTCTACTCCGGTGGGGAAAGGGCTCAATAACTAATAATATTCGATACTATCTAGAAAGGAATAAAAGAAAGACTCTGCGCTGAATGACGTTCACCAGTCCCGAAATGGAAGCTAAGGTAAGTGAAATAGACGAGCTATAACTCTACGACATGGCGGGAATGGTGATGCTCTCAATCGTCCACACCTTTCCGCCCTCGCTCGAGCTCAAGCCAGAGTACGTCGCACCGGCAGCCGAAGCAATGGTGTTGCCAAAGGTAGTGTCGGCCGAGGCCAGAGTAATCTTCGTGTTGAGGTACTTTTGCTCTGCAACAGTGCCCGTGCAGCCACCATCACACTCAGTTCCAGTGCCATAGCTACTCAATCAGCATGCTGTCTATAATTTGGGGAACAAACAACTCACCCAGTCATATACGGCCCAGACTTGTGCGAGAAGGTAGACAGAACCTTGCCCGTCTGCGCATTGGTAACATTCCTACCACCATTAGCCAACATCCTCACGGACAGCGCGATATACGTACTGCACCCAGGTTTCCTTATCATCCAACAAATTATACTCAATGCGGACTTGGTCAGTCCCGCTAACCGCGCTGGCCTCCCCGTCCAACTGTCCAAAACTGCCGAACAGACTGGCCCTTACACACCACTGGCCCGTCGCTGCACCGCACCAGGCATTGCTGGGCCAGCTTTCCAGCGTGGTCTGGACAAGATCGCCGGTGCCGTTACTCATCCCGGGCCAGAGGAAGAGCTCGCCGCTTTGAGTTGCAGGCGCCGCACCGGGGATGAGGGTGGTGACGGCGTTGACGATGGTGGATTTGGTAGGGCCGAGAGAGACGCTGCCGCCCCAGGTGTCCGTACGTTTGGTGACGGAGGCAGATAGACCCAGGGTAGGGAGGAGGAGACCGAGAACGAGCTTCATTGTGATAGTACGTAGAGAGTCGACTGTTGAGCACTGAAAGATTTTGCGATTGATGACTTTCGATTTGACGTGCAGAAATTGGGCTTTAAGTGTTCCCTCGACTGTTTCAGGGGGTCAAAGAGTGCCTCTTTGCAATCTATTCGACCGTAGGTCGGATACTCCGGCAAATCATCCTGAAACGAGCTATACGTGAAGATTCTCCACCACTAACTTGGCTTGCTAACTTAGCTTGCTTAAGCTCAAAATTGACAGGTAGGGGAGACACGGAAAATTCTTCGGTTCATATTCAAGATCACGCCAGTGTCGATTGGCGTCCAGCTTTCCAGTCATTCTTCTCAGCTCTCGTGGACCGTTTTTCCGTGATGGGGGAACTATCATCCTACAGTCTCAGATAAAGTTTGGAGAACCTGCCGGGTATACTCTGCTGTATCGCGATATTCTCATGGCATTTGATATTCAAGGCCAAGGTGTTTTAGCACTGCCATACTTTTGAAGGACATCGCTCACTGATTAGGATCACACGTGGCCGGCATATTGGGATTTCGGATACTTGAAGCCGAGTCATACATGAACGGAGCCGATGCGGAGCCAGTACGGAGAATAGCCCAGTTCCAGACGTTTAGGAGGCGACCATATACTCCGCAACCATATAAACGTACGAGTACGGGGACCATGCCATGCACCGTTGTTTCGTCATGACTCGTGAGTTCTATGGTATCCACCCGACATTTTTCGGCCCCCTCCTGTTTTGGTTGATAGAGGAACACAATCGACTGTTTTCCTCAACGAGCTCGCATAGCTCAGTTGGTAGAGCGCATGACTAGTAATCATGAGGTCAGCGGTTCAAATCCGCTTGTGAGCATTTCTTTTTCCTCCTTGCACTTTGCACCACGAAGTCTGTTCGAATCCAAGTGCGAGCACCGTTTTCTTTTTTCCGGCTCAGGGGTTATACCTAGCCGTAGTCGTATACTAAGGGAATTTATATTTAATATCGAGTGACCTTATGGTGAATACGTAAGTGAGCGCCCAATCAACCCAAGACAAGAGCAGTCTATTTTTAAGGTGCAGCCTATTTATATCACTGCAGGACCAGCCATCACCAAGGAGATTTATATCATTGCCTTGAATCAGAATGATAAAAAAAGGGACAGTGACTGAGTGATTGTCTAGGTGATCTAATTGTTCACTTCTGCCTGAAACCAAAGTTGAGGCGATGCCCCCGCAGTCGGCAGCACAGCCATAGCAACGTGCACCGAATCATCATGCATCATTGGGGCAAGTGGGTTGGCTCCCCGCGCTTATTATTGCTTGTCTACTATCAAATCTAGGTCTGTCCTTCGCAGCTGCTGATGATGTCGATGGCTTTATCTTTCTGCCTGGTGCATCACTCTATATAACTGTCCGTTCCTCGCGCAAAGGAATATCAACGTCAACAAAGACCAGCTCATCCAAAATGTCCTCAACAGCAGATAACACCAAAACTACTTCCCCATCTCCTTCAAGCCCCGGGACAAAAAAGTCCCTAACACAAAATAAAGCATGGATCTACGGCAAAAAAACTTTCGACAGAGCCTGGGACGCCCTCGATAAAGTCGGCGCACCAGTGAACCGGCTAAGCAACAAACTCGGCTCCGAAGCCTTCTGGCCGATGACGCTGGACAAAGAAAGTGAAAAGACCGCTCGTATCCTGCGCAGTTTCTGCAAGGAAGGGGTATACGTTGCCGAAGATGCGACCGTGCCAACCCGGGAACAGACACCCGACGGGAAGATCGACAAACCACGGGGTAAACCCAAGGTTCTGCAGAAGATTCCCGCGGAGGTGATCCGCCAGGCCAAGGGGATTGCCATCTTCACAGCCATGAGGACGGGACTGTGGTTCAGTGGTGCTGGCGGGAGTGGAGTCCTCATCGCTCGCGTACCTGAGACAGGTGAATGGAGCGCGCCTTCGGGGATATTGCTGCATACCGCTGGCCTCGGCTTCCTGGCGGGCATAGACATCTACGACTGCGTCATGGTCATCAATACGTATGAGGCGTTGGAAGCCTTCACCAAAGTGCGAGTGACGCTGGGAAGCGAGATCTCCGTCGCGGCTGGGCCGGTGGGCATGGGAGGGGTGCTGGAGTCGGAGGTGCACAAGCGACGGGCCCCCATCTGGTCATACGTCAAGAGTCGCGGCTTCTACGCCGGGGCGCAGATTGACGGGACGATCCTGATCGAGCGAAACGACGAGAATGAGCGGTTTTATGGTCGCAAGGTGCCTGTCAAGGAGATCATATCTGGTCACGTCCGGACGGAGAACGCGTCTGTCCGGATGTTGACGCATACTCTTCATTCGGCGCAGGGCGACAAGCAGTTTGATCAGACTCCATCTGGAGTTGCTGTGCCGACGGGACCGAGTCCAAGTGATTTCGCACCCGAGGACCTGGCGAATTCGAATCTGATGGCACACGGCGCATTGGCCGCTCCGGCTCAGACGGCTGCGGAAACCTCTGCTACCGTCACCGACCGTTCCGTACCTGTGGATGGTCTCCAGAGCGAGGAGGCCGTGGTTGCGCAGATGGAGATCATGGGCTTTGCTAGAATCGATATCGACCGGGCCATGAGAGCGGCGTCCTTCAACCCCGATCGCGCCGTGGAGTATCTGCTGAATGTGAGCTGACCGAGTCCTCTTGCACTTCGCTCGACTAACTTGTTTGATTTTCCAGGGAATTCCTGACGATGACTATCCTGAGCAACAGCAACAGCCGGCCGCTGCTACCGCGCTAGATCATCCCGAGCCTCCCGCTCCTCCTCTTCCCCCCAGACATCACTAAGGCCGCCTAATTTATGATGAAGCTATGAATCTGCATATAGACATTTGGATACTTTATTTGACCTCTGCATACTTTTCCAACGCACGATGTAACTCTCCCCATAATCCATCATGCCAACTCAGCAACTGTTCCCACTCCTCTATCGTCTTCTTGTAAAACTTCAACCAGCTACCTACAATAAAATCGGCGTATGTAGGCGTATCACCCTCAAGAAACGGGCCCTCCGTCCGGCGGTACGCCTTTGCTAGCTCTCCCAGCGCACTCTGGAAGCTCTCGAGCATCCGCGCCCTCTCCTCGCCTGTGATCGTCAGATCCTCATAGCGCTCTTTGCCCGCTCGCTTGGCAAACGTCGCTTTAGACTCCTCCGCTGTCGCTGGATTGAAAGGCATCCCCTGGACACACAG
Organism: Aspergillus pseudoviridinutans; assembly: GCF_018340605.1. NCBI lineage: Eukaryota > Fungi > Ascomycota > Eurotiomycetes > Eurotiales > Aspergillaceae > Aspergillus > Aspergillus pseudoviridinutans. The sequence continues at coordinate 254,852 of NW_025091284.1, forward strand.
AGCACAATGCTGGGTGAAGACTGCATCGACCTGGGAATTGAACGCGGAGATCAGGCCAACAGTCGAAGGAGGGAGTAATCTTGGCCCCTCGGGGTAAAGTCTGTCAAGGTACTGCGCGATCTCAAATGAGTCGCCCACAAGTTCACCTGTCGTGTTGTTTCTGATGATAGGAAGAGTGTAGAAGGGACTGCCGTCGGGGAGGACTCTGTTGGCTGCCAGGCCGAGTCTCTTGCGGATGGCGGGTACTTCGGGCAGTTCTACCCATTCTGTTTGATAGTGGGCTTGTTTAAAGTTGAGGGCGTATCTGTGGCATCTTAGCCTATGTGCTTATCGGATCACTAATGTGACGTACCTTGTTTTCCAGGGATTCGGCGCATAGCAGGTGACTGGTGGGGCGGAGGCAATATCATAGAAGAGAATGGCAGGCTTGGAACTGGACTCCATTATGGCGATCTGATAAGATGCGGTCCGTGTACTCCCTAGTAGATCTATTTTGGCGGGGTGAACGTGAAGAACCAGCTTCAATGATCAATAGAAGATGAGATTGTGTGATTTAGGTTGAGGATGGTGCAATCTACAATCTTATATGTAAGACTTCGACCATCCTTACTCTCATTCTTGATTGATTTCTGAATAGCATAACTTGCACGGCTCATAACGGATCATGATGAGCCAAGATGACTCATGCTTGGCATTTTGGCATTGCTGTCCTAATGCAGCTAGACTCCGTATGCTGCACCATGAAATCCCTCCATTTGGATATGGCCGCGCTTTTAGTCTCATGCACAGCAGCAACAGAAAATATGGAGATCAGAAAGTTGAATCTTATGATATTCTAATGGCTCTCTCCTTGGCCACCCTCCACTGAACCGCGGAGCATAGCTCGTACAGAATAGACAAGACAGGTGTAGAAACGCCTCGTTTCTCTGCCTCGCGAACGACCTCGCCGATGAGATTCTCGTGCTCAAGTAGATTGCCCTACAATTGTGAGTCTTCAAGTTAACTGAGGGACAAGTGTGTACATACCTTCTGCATATCTTTTTGCATGCTAGGAGCAATCTTTCTCTCCATCGGATTTTTACGAATTGTCATCTCGATGATATCATCTGGTAGTTCGATCCCCACAGCTTTAGATACTTCCACCACCTCCTGCATAGCAGGAATAACCAAACGATCAAGAGCACTCCCCGCAATCTGTAAATCGCCCGTATTGACCCCAGTCAGCGCGCAGATAGGATTCAAGGTCGCATTGTACACAAGCTTGCTCCAGCGATCTCGCTCCCAGTTCGGCTCATGTCGCACGTTAGTCTTGCCTCCCGCACCATAAATATGCACAAACTGCTCCGCAGTCTTCTGTTGAGTATCTTGGTCGAGAGCCGGGTTGCGAAACGCGCCAATGTGGAGGTCATCTTCCTCTTTCTGTTCGATCACTCCGTGAGCGATTTCGTGAGCGTCGCATCGGCTCACCCCGGAGAGAATGACATTCTGCGGGAAACGGGACAGGAATGGTTTTTCGATGTTCAATCCATTCTGAATCAGAACAATCGCTGTGTGGCCCGGTGTCACTACGGGAGCGATTGTCTCGCATATAGAAGGCGTAACGTCCGGGATGTTCTTGGTGGTGCAGATAATATACTCGAAGAAGGTACTACTGTCCTCGTTACTGACGTGAGGAACCGCATTTAGAACTGGAATGCTCCGGTCAGTCACGCCATGTCATTCTGTAAAAGGAGAGGTGCAAACCTGTAGTCGGCCGCCAGTTTTGTATATGACCATGTTCGCACGAGAGGATCTCAATTCCTTTGCTTATGACCGCTTCATAGTTAGACCGTAGTACACAGGTGACTTCGGCTAACCCTCCACGCTCAAGATTGAGTGCCGCAATGGTACCAATTCCTCCAGTTCCCACCAAGAGGACTCGGGCCTTTCGAGGCATTGCCAGATGCTGTTTACTGACTTCCTGTCGCGAGTTTGAAGCAATCACTAATACCAAGGTTTATGTTAGGAGTATCCTTGAGTGTACGGCGGTCAGCTTTCCTCCCCGAGATGATAGCGCTTTACCCCGCTTGTGAGTCAGAGATAGGCTATATCAAGGAAAGCCACGGCGGTGGGGCTGTTATCAAATAAGCTAAGCTATAGAAAAGCGATCCAACTCTATCCCTTTCGAGCATTTTGTCACACATTTTACCCCTGTGTTCTAAATTGTATTAGAATTCCCCGCGACCTGACGTCATATCGGGGATACGCCGATCCATCATGCTGCTCATTTCCTAAAGAGTCACAATCCCCTGGCTGGAGGAGGGGTTAAAGATTCGATGAATGTTTAAAAATCAATTCAGCCGATTCTGTAACGACGTGTATACGAACATTGACAAGTTCGCACCATATCCTGACCACAATGGCTTTCGCTCGCAGATTAGCTATTCTCCCCGGAGGTCTAGGTACACCGATAGACACTTCGATACGCGAAAACAACACATATTGACATAAATGTCCTGCATAGGCGGCCTTGGTTCCAGCATAGGCAAGAAGCTTAGAGAACAAGGCGCTCACCTCGCCATCCTCTATGCCCCGTTCGAAGCTGCCCGTCGAGAGGAGCTTCTCAGATCCGGCTATGGAGGAGCCAGCGACGCAATTCGTACCTATAAATGCGACATTACCTCGCCAACATCTGTCGAGTCTGCCTTTAGCGCCCTGGAGCGGGAAATGATCAGACCGTCGCCAGCAACCCAATGCGATGGGCTCTTTCCGAGCATCCTCATCAACACTGCCGGATATGTCTCGCTTAGTGACATGGAGATGACCCCGCCAGAGGAGACCATGAAACATCTAACCACCAACGTCCTTGGGCCGATGCTTTGCTCGCAGGCCTTTGCGCGACTCTACTTTGCCGCCTCTAAGGCTGCAGAATCATCCGCGAACCCATCCCCACCCGGTCGAATCGTCAACATTGCATCGCAGGCTGCGCACGTAGCACTGCCGCGACACGGGGCATACTGCGCTTCCAAGGCTGCCTTGCTAGGATTGAACCGTAGTATGGCGTCGGAATGGGGAGGACGAGGTATCACCGCCAACTGCGTATCGCCGACAGTGGCGTGGACGGCTCTCGGGAAGAAGGCTTGGGGCGAAGAGTCGGTGCGGGAGGCTTTTTTGAAGTCTATTCCCACTGGCAAGTTTGCGCTTCCTGAGGAGGTTGCGGATGCTGTTGTCTTTCTTTGTCAGGTAGGTCTTTCGTAGAAACTTGAAGCGATGTGATGCTGATTGAGGTATAGGATTCGAGCGGCATGGTCAATGGTGCGGATATCAGAGTTGATGGCGGCTTTACCATCCAATGATCGCCTCGAATATCTCGCGTACGCCTGACTTGGCTTAGTGAGGTAAAATTCGGCTTGCGGTTCTTTTATTGTGGTTGTGAAGCTGGACATAGAGTATATTCCATGAGTCTGTTATATTTAGATCCTTATCAACTGCTATCCCACCGCATCGGTCTATTCCGTCTAGCAGGGAACGTCTCATAGAGATGAAGTAGTCCGTCTGGGTAGTCCGGGTAGGCAGCTGAGAAGCTTTGGCTTTGTTGGGGCAGCCATCATTGATTTCAAGGAGTACTCGTATTGGTCAATTGGTGACTCATAGATAAGAACTCAGAGGAGGTTCAAAAGATTAAAGCCTGGTTAGTGTTTCCTGACAATGCAAAATTGTCAATGTTGCCAATTCGTTAAAATCAGCCTGATTATCCTGGTTCCTGCAATATCTACATGGATAATGACGATTTTCCACAGCCAGAACCATTAACTGCAATCCAAAACAGCAGCAGAATCTCTTCCAAAGATTCTATAGCACGGCTAAATGACAACAGCAATGCTCATCAAATCCGATACTCTTGACCATCCGGGGGTCCAACAGCTGCTCCAGCACCATTTCACTGAGCTTCGAAGCCAAGGTCGCCCTGAGACATCTTTTGCGCTAGACTTAACCGCTTTCCGGAACCCGTCAATTACTTTGTATACCGCCTGGGAGGGCGACAGTCTATTAGGCTGCGGCGCGTTGAAACAACTCAGCCCTACACATGGAGAGATCAAATCGATGCGGACGGTGCAGGGTCACCTGCGGAAAGGCGTTGCCAAGGTTATTCTGAAGCATATCATTGCCGAAGCGAGAAAGAGGAAGTACCACTCGTTAAGTCTGGAGACGGGGACTGACGGGAGATTTGACGGCGCTCGGCAGTTGTATCTGGGGATGGGGTTTGAGGTCTGCGGGCCTTTTGGGGGATATAGGAGTAGTGATGATAATATGTTTCTGACTTTGAAATTGGGTTGAATATTCTTTGATAGCTTTGGAAACTTTGACTAATACACACTCATGGACATGTGTGCCCAAGTACTGGTCTTTCTAACTCCCACAGCCACAATTCATCCGTATCATATTCCACCTGCTTAATCACCCTGAATCCGCATTTGCTCAATACCTTGCTCGAGCCTGCGTTAATCTTGTCGCAAAAGGCAAAGACTTTTTCGGTCGGTTCGCTCCCGTCTTCTGTTGAATTCAACTGAGGCTGACGAGGTAACTTCCACCAGGCCTTTAAGAGTCCGTCCAAAGCTTCTGTCGCATACCCCTTGCCCCAGTAATCAGGATGAATAGAATATCCAATCTCAGGGCTGGGATATATTTGATTGATACCCATGTAACCAATCACCTGTTTGTCGGCGGGTGGTGGTTGAGACTCATCCTCCCATTGTTCACGTTCAATGAGCACGTAAGTAAAACGACGACCGAGGACACTCTCAGGGCCCTCCTTGAAGATCTTGGTGGCCATCCATTCTCGTGTTTCTTGGACCGTTCGATGAGGTGTTTTGGGGTAGCTTACGATCGGTATCAGTCTCTTGATCAGGGAAAGAGATCAACAAGTGGGTATATACTTTGTTCTGGCAACTTCAGGTCTTGACCGGATCGCGAATAAGCCCTCTGCATCAGAGTCGGCCAGAGGTCGAAGATACAATTTAGGAGTGATGATGGGTGGGAGCGGTTCTGGGATAGATACTCGGACGCTCTGCTGAGGTAGGAGAGCCATTTTGAAGAAAAAAAGGACTGTCCTTTTCGAAGGACTAATGAATATACGAGAATATTGTTTTGAGTCGATTCAAATCGCAGTCTGACAATTTAAGAAAAGAGGTCAGAATATTTAGCGGGACACCAGACCCAATCCGTTCCCCGACAACATAAAGCGATTGGAAATATTCCGTACTTGTTTTGGTGATAAAAGTTCGATCTACAACAAAGTACTACAAGTCGAGGATAACGACAAGTGTCATATAGAATATTGGTGTTTTTGGGACTGCACAACTGAAAATCTGTTTTTGAACAGAGGGTATCACACATGGAGTATCAAATGTTGTCTTAGAAGACGAGATGGAATCATGAAAACAGGGGTAAAAAGGTCGAAAGAAATGAACCGTCCATAATGAGTCTGCGTCTTGACAGATCCATCGATATTCCGCAAACTGCCCATGTTCATGTTGTCGTGGTAACCATTAGCGCCATAACGACCACCCAAGGAGGTACCACGGCAGAAAGCCAACGTCACCACCTTCAATCAGCCTCATCCATAAGATCGTCCTCATCCGTAATATCATCTTCGTCGTCCCAAGCCTCCTCCTCATCGTCAGATCCACCGAGGACCATTTCATAGAAAATCTCCCGGATTAACTCCTGGACCGCTTGCTCGTGTCCGTCCTGAAGCGCCATCAAATCATGCAGCCGTTTCTTAGGGACCCAGCTTTCCGGGTCAAGATCCTCTTCACACTCATATAGCGCCTCCGGGACATGCATCCTGAAGTAGGCGAGGAGCATCGTGCCAACGCCCATGACATACTCCGTAGACAAGGCGATGGTGTTTTCATCGCGTTCCAGCCTCTTCGCGAGGCCAGTCACATCTTTGGCCTTCAAGTAATCCACAAAATCCGCTTTCGGGAGTTCGACACCCTCCACGGCGCAGTATCTGATCAGCCCGAGGGTCTCATCCCAGTCCATGGATTGCTGTTCACACAACAGGGCGAGCAGGAGGTATGTCGGGCATTCGTTGAGGTGGTTTTTACCCGACATGACTTGAGCCCACGCGTCTGCTTCGGCTTCGAGGCGTCCATTGAATGGCTTCCAAAAAGCCTTGTGCCAGGGGTCCGAGACTTTGGACGAGGGATGTTTTTCCGCATCTTCCTTGACCGTGGCAGGGAGGTACTTTTCATAACGAACATAGCTCCACATATCATAGAGATTATCGAGTTCCTCTCCCATTTTGGTCCTGGTAGCCAGATCAAAACAAAGATTCGCTGGTCCATTGGTTTGTAGTGATTGCTCGTATTCCCTAACAGCTTGCATGTCGCTTTCGCGCGTCTGGCTGTCCCCACTATAAAGACGGCGGCACGCATCTCTGTATGCATCGATGGCCTCTCTGTCTGAATCCGACACGCTCAGGTGGGAACTATTTAAGAGAGTACTCGCAAATAACTCTCTCCCCTCGATCTCCTCGGGGGTGGAGTTTGAGACGTCCCCAAAGGGGCGCGGAGGGGCCAGATACCGCAGGGGGTTCATTTCGTACTGTTATGAGTTCTATGATCCAGCTTTATCCGTCTGATTTCGTAAATCCCCTCTATAGGGTATTCGGATAATTGAGGAAGAGCTGAATTGATGTTTAGCCGAACCTATTTTTGGTGGTCTTGCAGTGGAGATTGCATGAAATCCAGGAAAAATTTCTTCGCAGCCCCGCGCCAAGACGGCACTTTGTATAAGCCACAGAAATCTCCACGTTCCCAAACCTAATCAAAACAAAGATCTATGGGTAGTACTACGAACATCGAATGTGAGCATTGGCAGAGGATTACATCCCCATCACAGATGTGGTTCTCTCCAAAATGTGGTGAAAAGATACCCTCTCAATGTAGCCAGGTATGCTGACAGGTTGTTGAGTCGCTTTGAAGATGCATACCTCCGGATACAAACCATATCGATATGACCGACATGGACTATGAGTCTATAAGATCCGGACGGTACAAAGTTTGGAGCTGCCGTGAGTTCCGACAATTTTGGACTTCCGCTGCTGCCGGAACAGAGAGCATTGAGCGCTAGTTTATCAAGATGACGGGGCATGTCAGGGGTTGCCAAGACCGGATTTTGAATCAGATTCGGTGAGAAGTATGACAGAAGCAGCGCCATGAATGGCGTTAGCACAGGGTTCGTGCTAGACTACGTTAAGTTATCCAACCGCGATGAAGAAATTCCCGAGGACCAGTGTACAGGTAACAGATCTCAGATCATGCTGATGGGGTTCCTGCGCAAGTTTCGCTTCTCGCGTCTCTGTTCAAATCCTACCTCTAGACTCTGTGTATTTGTTACATCGCGTGATCTTTCAAGCAGACTTTTCGTGTTGCCGCAGTCCTGATAAGCTTTCGGCACGATTTCATGGAGGATGATACTTGAGATCACGCACGACTTCTTGAGTTTTAGGCGAGCCGATCTACGTAGATTCTTCAAGCGATGATTATTTGATATTCTCGCTTGTAAACAGAAAACCAGCGACAACAGCGAAAAAAGCAAACAAAAGGCTAGTGTGGAATAAGCCGTATATATCTCAAACCGGGTACAAATGACGCCATAGCGCGGCGCGATTTACCATTTCGCCTTGTCCAGTAGATGCAGAGAATGCTATATTCTGCACTTTCCCACATTGTCGCATTATTGCGCTATCAGACACAGGTCGAGTGTCTAGTGGCATGCGTGGGATTATTCCCAACATGTGGAACTCATATTAAGTTGCTTCATCTTTGCACTTGCATGCCATATGCAACGTGCTGGGCAGATATGTGATCGATGATTTTGCAGGACCACTTCCCCCAGATACCAAGTCCCATATGCCCTGATCACATCCGCCATGGCCCTCACTGAAGCGCAAATTCGCACCTTGACTACGGTCGAGCGTGTCGCTTCGATTCTGTCCATCCTGGGAGTCATCACGATCATCGGCACATTTGCCTTTTCGCGGCATTTTCGCAATCCAATGCACCGTCTGATCTTCATCAATGCGTTTTATAATCTTTTTGATTTTATTGCGACGATGATCGCTACAAGCGGGCCCGCGGCAGGCAACAGCTCGGCCTTGTGTCAGTTTCAAGGCTTTTGTCTTCAGATGTATGTCCAGATAACCTATTCTATCATTTGATGGACAACTGATGGATAAAGGACTGCTCTGACTTTATGACAGGTTTCCTATGGCAGATGTCCTCTGGACGCTGGCGATGGCCTGCGACGTGTTCCTGGTAGTCTACTATCAATTCAGTCTGCAGGCGTTGCGCAAGCTTGAGATATGGTATACTGCTATCATCACATCCATTGTATCTATTCCGGCGATCGTCTTTTTATTCATTCATACACCGGAGAGAGGGCCCATGTATGGTAGCGTAACTGTAAGTCAGCGTCTGTCTCTTCCTTTTTCGCTGATAGTAACGATCACAGCTCTGGTGTTCGATATCTCCCAACTGGGTTGTTTTCCGAATCGCGTTCTACTACGGACCAATCTGGTATATCTCCTCTTCTAATGCACTCACAGTCGCTGTTGGACATGCTAACTCGGCCCCTATTCCAGGTTCCTCATCGTGGCCATTTTGCTTTTCTACATCCTCGTCGGTATCAAAGTAATCAAACTGCGACACCAGTTCAATCTCTCCCGTACAGACCACATCGCTCTGTCTTCCCACATTTCCACCAGCAACCACGCCCTTGACCAGCACAAAAATGCCGTCGCTGTCACTGTCCAAATCGACGTTCAATCCCAGCCCGCCTCCCATGTCTATCCCTCTTCAACCGAACATAACCCCCACTCATCGCGCGGAGAATCATCCTCCCACAACGCCCCCCTAGATCATAAACGATTCAAGCATACCAACGTATCTTTCAGGCAATACATCCTCATGCCAATGGTGTTCTTTCTTGTCCTGCTGGCCACATGGGTTGCCCCCACGATCAATCGGTTATCCGCCCTTGTCAACCCGGGCCATGAGTCGTATCCGTTGATGCTCGCTGTCGGAGCAATGGGATCGCTGCGAGGGTTTTGGAACGGGGTGGTCTTTATCACACTGGGAATGAAGGGCTGGAAGAGGGAGATGAAGCTGAGATTGGTTCGAGCTTGACTCTCGTCGCCCTTATGGCAGAGCAAGCGGTTCTCATGTATTTATGCTTTTTTCGTAGTGTATATATCGTATAGTATAGTGCCAACTACAATCATAATAGGAGCATTCCCACTTCCCGATGAGTTAAAAATGATCATGTCCAGCTGGACGTCTTTATTGCAAGTAGTCAGGAAGAATATACATAGTTGTCGAGGTTTCACACTAGTTGGAGCGCCCTGATGGCTGGTGATGCAGGGGAAGATCAACCCAAACTGTCAAGGTATGTTGGAGACCGGATTGAAGCGGTATTCTGGTCATTTAAGTCATCGGATTATCCAATCCAGGAACTGAAAAAGTGCAGCCACAGCAAGATTTATTCAAGGACTAAATTTCCGACTAGGTAGCCGGAATAATCAGTAATATAATCAGCCTGTCAGCCTGCATGATTAGTGCATGAGGTTAAACCACTTAGTGGATGGAAATATTCTCCACAGCTATATTAGATCTTAGACCCTGATCAACTGCACAAGAAAGATCGCTAGGGTGGGGATTAAACGCAGTGAAGGCTTGAACTCTGTTGATCAATCGATCAGAATCTATCACGAAATACCGCGAAGCACTATATAAGCGTCCTGCGTGTACGTTCCTGTCGTAGCCTGGACCCAATTCGCATTCATTCAAGCAGAATGAAGCCTACGGACGTTCAATTCGTCGTTGGTCTATCTGGCTACTTTGTCAAGGACCTCGAGGCAATTCGCCGGAGTCCAGCGTATGATCCATTAAGTGGCAGCATTACCCACGCACAACTGGTTACCGAAGTGTCGTACAAGCCGGGCAAGTTATCTCAATCATGCTATATCTCCCTTGCGGCGAGGTCGCAGTAGGAGACTGCGTTGATATCATTTTTTCCKGCGCTGCACCCCGAGGCCCCCTCTTCATTGCAGAAGAACACCTCCCTATCCTCGAGGCCGTGGTGAAGTCCTGGCTGCTCATCTGCAACATCTCGCATTTCCGGCGGAACGCAGACTGTCAATTATGTTATTTGACTTACGCCCTTGAGCCCGGCCCATTATGTGCATTCAGCAGTACTTCGTACTTTATCCTCAGCCTAGTCGAGCTGCCAACTCATCGGCCAGCCTCTGGTCTATAGAACTCGCATTAGATGGAATGCCATTTTCAGATAGTGACATAGCTTAGAGTTAACCAATCTACGCAAACTTCCTTCGCGAATCAAGTCATTGCTTTGGGCCTCGTTCTCGGAAGCACCTGAAACCAGCCAGGTCAATCACGAAAATGCTTCACACTAAACCCAGCCATAGAGATCCCCTCGTTCGGATCGGTGGGGGCCTGGTCCAATTCTTCTTGATCCGTGCCCTTGTCCACTCAGGCGCAGGGATGTTGATCTCGTTGGTCCCCTCTTTGTAGTAACCCAGCCTTCGCGAAAAGTGGGCTGTCCACCGTCCTTAGATTCAGGCGGTCACTCGGACGGACAAAGTACAGCACTCCCATCCGATCCAAGTGTTGCTGATCCTCAGGAGGGGTAATGACGCGGTGCACCCCGCTCTTCAGATATCCATTCGAGAGAATGGATAGCAGATCAGCAATATTGACCGCTATCGTTCCCGGAGGAATCCGCAGATATTCCCACTCCGAGTCATCATACTTCTTGACCTGCAACCCAGCCACGGGGCTGCTGGAAGACAAATGTAATGGTACCGTTGTCTGTGTGACCTCGTGAATAGAGGCTCTTGTAGTTCTCGTTCTTGTCAGCGGAGCGCGCACGGTAGCACATGTATCGCAGGCCGCTTTCGCAGTTGGAATCATACATGTGGCCCCTTTCGAGTTCGTCTTGGGAATCTCCAGAATAATTGCTACCAGGGGTAATAGTCTGTACGCGATGTGTTCGTGCACATGGCGAAGGAACCTCTCAATCTCCGCCCAGTGTCGCCAGATAGCGTCGGGGTGAGTTCGCTCATATTGGGGGAGGAACTTCATGATGTTGTAGAACTCGATGTTATCGCGTAGGCCTGGGAGAATTTCGATCGAGCCCAGAGCCCTGTAGCCATTGTAGATGACTTCTTCCAGCGGGGCCCGGAAACTGCGACTTTCTCCCTCGGGGAGAGAGAAGAACTCTTTGGCGATGGCAAATTGGCGGTCCACTTGTTCTTGGGTGAGCCCAAAGGTCACGTAGAAGAACTACGGAGTCAGTAGTCAAGTAAGAGATGCTCAGGAAAGGTAAGATTACCAACTTTATGAGCCGCGTCCTGCGAGCTTCTCCTTCCCCMCTGGTTGATCGAACCCGGTCAGGTCAATAGTGACAAGATCTGCATACTTGACTGTGGTACATTCAGATGCATGTCCAGGTCTTTTTTGTATGAAACAGCACTCACTGTCCTGCTTTGTCTCTGGTGGAAGAACATATTGCTCCAGAGGTTCGGTCGAGGCTGTCAGAGGCAAGTTCAGCTGCGTTGTTTGAGTGGCCATCTTATTACATCAGATATCTCCGTGCATGGCCTGACTTCGCTCGAGGAGGAATGTGTCGGGTTATATATATGCAAGTAGCGTTGGCATCACATGCCTGATGTCTGTAGAGAGTATCCTCTTAATCGATGACCCCCATTCCTCTACCTCCTCCGAATTATCTATCCTTTGCCGTCCGATCGAGTAACTTATCTTAGCCATGGAAGTGCAATGGTCAAGCTACACTATCGTTCTGGAACATGAAATCAACCTTAAAGTCTTCAGCCGCCTCAAATACTCGGCTGAATGAACAATTCATCCTGTACATCCTAAATATAGTCTTGGTTGACTATCAAGCTAAATTCAAACTTCCATCAAACATCTCTGAGGAAGAGGAAAGGGGAAAAATAAATAAGTGAATAGGTGCCCAGAAAGAAGGCGTTTCTGAGTGCGGTGGAGGGAAAAAAGAAAACAAAAAATTCGTCCCCGGGAAGGCTCGAACTTCCAACCTCCTGATTAACAGTCAGACGCGCTAACCAATTGCGCCACGGAGACGTGTTTGTTGAATTAACAGCTATCTGATTGATTACTATACCGCGCTTACTTTTGCACGATGTCATCAACTCATTTTCCCAAACGGAACTGTATAAAGGTAAAGGGCAAATATCATCAGGACTAGACATACAAACAGCTATTTACGGGGCCAAGGCTGGACAGAATGAGCGAATATCCATTAGAACAAGTTGATGTGGGAGCGGCCTTGGAACATCTTTAACACTCATTATCTGAAACATATATTTACTCATACCCTTGTCCAGGGCATTTGAAGGCTACTACAATCACACACCTCATTCTGCACCCTGTCTGTCTGTCTGTCCTGCTCATGCCCATGCCACACCTACAAGGTTCTGCACGAAATGCCTGTTATTTTACTGCCGAAAGGCCAATTGAGTCAGGAAGCACTTGAACGCCACCCCAGTCCATACGGTGGAGTATATCTCTAGTCCTCCACTTGCCGTCCTATCATCCCAAGTTGGATTACTGCTTCGGATTTTCAACGAGAGAATACTCGAGTTTGACTGGCACTTGACGCGAGACATACTTCACTTCAGCACCATCTCGAAGGCAGTGGCGAGATTTTGCTTGACACACATGCCTGGCATAGGTCTATCCTCTGTCGATGACAAACCGAGAGCCTTTGAGTTCGCAGGTTCTCGCAAATAATTTCGGGGATAAGTACTGTTGTAGTTAGATAAAATAAAGCAGAGGGCTTAGAGATAGGCTGGGCTCTGCCCTTAAACTCAAACTGTTGAGTGTATCACGTAGGTGTGTATATATGTAGCTATGCTGTGCAGACTATGCTACTTTATACCAAACCTATCACAGATCTAATTAGTCCAAAATAACTCTGCGAGCGAGCACTAGGCATTTTAATTGGATTATCTTTTAAATATATACAGTACACTATCTAGTAATTGCCCGCCATGGCTACTATTGCCTATTCACGATTCCGGTGCACCTGAAAGTGCCAAACCTGTACCAGGTTAGTGGAATATTGTGCAGTGTTGCGTTTCTGTAAATAGCCATTCAACCGATATCGACGACTGACTAACAATCTAAAGTTGTTGTTCATCCGGATGCTTATTTCCCTTTCTGTTTCTGATCAAGCTCTCCAACCCTTCGAAAAGCACGCGTGATCTCCACAACACTTTGGTACACATGATCTGTAAAACATCAGTAATCGACAAGACACTGCAGGGATAAAGTCCAGGGTTGACGAACAGGAGCCAATCGCAAGCCAAATAAAGTTAAAGAAAAAGTAGTAGAACCAAAAGTAGTAGCCCTCCGGCCGACAGAACGACCCTCCATGGAAATAGAGGTCGAACAAGCTCGTGGCGTAGTAAAGGACATCCCCGTAGACCTGCCCTAGCGACATAAGGAGCTGGAGGGCATGACGTACGGGGTGATTGACCGCGATGCAATATGCGATGAAGAACGCGAGGGGTCCCCAGCAGAACTATGGGCAAATTAGTCGTGAGCTGGCTGACTTTGGTGATCTCGGAACATACCGCCGTGACTGCCTCCATCGTGACGAGGAAGGCGTCTGAGGTCAAGTAACGCGAGTCAGAGAGGGAATATTCCTTCCATAGCTGGCCGAATAACTCCTGGGAGCCGGCGAGGGATTCATGATGGACCACAAAGTATGCTTCAAAGAAGAGATGAATGAATCCGGCTATTTATTTCTGTCAGCACTGAGTCAATATCTATTAATCAGGACAACATACTTAAGCACATCCATATAAAAGCCAGTTGGTCTGACCGACTTGCGGCAGGTCGCACTCGCTGAATGACAATAAAGGCTATCCCAAGTACAGCGGCCCACAGGAAGCCAAATTGGGCAATCAATGACAAGACCGAAGTCTCGTTAGCTGCATAATGCGGCAGACGAAGAGTAGGCGGGTAATAATTATGGGGAATCATGGTTGTCGTATTCGAGTTGTACATTGTCTCAAGCTAGTGCGATGTTGTAAAAAGCCTGGGATAACCTGCGAGTAATCCAATCGCCTCTGCAACCATCTTCCAAACAATATCTGTCGTTTATTTAAGTAACGGAACTGGTCTGATAAATTGGACATCATCTMAACCGCTGTCCGCGGAGCCCGAGGCTTCGGCTCGGATGTCGAGCCTGCCCTGATCAGACCACCCAAGCGGAAGCAAGAAGAGGCTTGGCCCGCAAGGGTCCAGGGGAGATAGTGTCTCTCGTTAGTATAGCGTGCCCCTTTAAGTAGACCACCAATGCTTAAAATGACGGGTCTTGCGGGGAGCGTCTTTGGACCAGTTCAATTTACTAACCCGGCTATATTATAGACCCGACAGCTACGAGCTCGCTAACTAATTTCTCTCAAGCAACAGGAAGGTCCCACAGATTCATTTTTCCAAGGTGCTTCTCGAGCCCAATTAAAATCACTAGATGACTGTCCCAATTTTCATGGTGCTCTAGGTAGCAATATTATCCAACTGCTCGGCAGCCGGTCTGAGCACGTAAATATCCCCAGTCGGCGGCGGCGGGAGCTGAGGCACAACCGCCTTGGCCTTACTGTCTCCTGCATCAGCTGCAGCGTGTACATTATCGGTTGCCGCGTACGGCTTAAACTCCAGCTCCTCGAATTCCCACGCGCTCTTTCCTTCCACAGCCGCCTTCAACAGGAAATTCGTCGCTCCAAACAGACTCTGTCCATCAGGCCCCTTATGACCGATCAGGTCTACGCCGACCTTCTTGGCGACAAGCGCAAAGCGCAGATGCGCCCCGAGGTTGAAATTGGAGTAGTGCCAGCTGCGCGTCCTCGCGAGTTCCATTGGTTGGGAGCCATTAGGCCGGATCTGGGCATCGATGAGAGACTTTGCTCCTTGGGATGTCTTTTCCGAGAGAGACGTGTTCCCGGTGAAGAGAGCGAGAGCCGCAATCTGCATGTTGGCGAAAGTGCCGTGGTTATTCCCTTGGCCTGCCTCTTCCTTGCCGAAGGGCGAGTTGACTAGCCAGTCTAGAAACTGGCGATTCCAGTTCATGAACGCTCGTTGATTTGCTGTTGTCCACCCTGGGGCATTGGTAGAGGCAAGGATGGCAGCTGCATCCAGGACGTTGGTGTACTCCATGCTGAAGTCGATAATGCCGATTGAGCGGCCGTCATTGCGGCAAGGGATGATCTGCGCGTGGCGCAGGTTAGGCGTCATGGCTGTAGCGGGGTCAATAAACCAGGTCTGCAGGATAAGCGAGGCATGTTTGGCGTATTTGGCCTGGCCTGTGTAGTACCATGCGAGCGACAGTATGTAGCTGGATCGAAACATCGAATCACGTCCACTGTGGTCGGGGTATTTGTCGACTTCGGGGTTGCGCTCGCCATCCCGTTCTACGTAGGGACAGCCATCAGTGGTATTGCTGGGCCACCAGTACGGTGCTTGAGATGTGTAGTCGTGGATTGTGCCGTTTGGTGGTGGCTGCGTCTTGGAAGTCACAGTCCACGGGCCCTGGCTTAGCCAGCTATCAGCTTCGGCGGTGAGATGACCAAGAGCGGCAGTGAGCGACGAGTCGCCAGCTCGGAGGCGCAGTTTATTCTCAACGAGGCGGGCGCCGTCAATCACAACGGTCTTTGGGATGATGTCATGGCGGCCCTGGCCATCAGGAAGACCGAGGGAACTAGAGAATGATATGAAAAGGTTGAGACACAAGATCTGAAAGAGCTTCATCTTAGAGGATGACAAGGAGTAGACAAGTCGATGGGTGAATATGAAACACCGAGGGCTTGAGTCTCATTCCCTGGGACTTTTTGGTGAAGCTCCAGCCAATCTTGCGTCTGGAGCTCTACAAATATAGCTCTACATCTCTTCCAGCTCGTAGTGTTCATGCATATGGTTGGTGGAAGAGGATTGACTGACTGACGAAGGAAAGGATACATTTTCCCACTACTTGAATTACGGCAGAGAAACTCCAACTAGACATAAACGCGGGGTAGCCGGCTCGAAGGCCGTTGCGCTCATCCTCGATCAAGGAAGAGGAGGACAGGGAAATGGCAATTGAGGTGTCAGATCTGCATCTGCACTTAGGGCTATTATTAGAGGCTATTGTAACTGCCGGCCGGCATACTCGGAGAAACCGGGGAAGCGGGGGAGAAGTGCCAACCCGAAAGGGTAAGTCCTCTGAAGCACACTTGGTGGACAGGGGGCCATAACCCTTTAGCACGGGTCAGACATGCTGCAGGAGCTATCATACCCACTGATACGACTAATCGACCCAAATGTAACGTTAGACTTAGCTAAGATTGCCGCTAGTCCAGAGATCGTCGGCACCCCCGAGCCAGTATTATTCTTACGCGCAGCTAGCAGAAGCTTCGTTGATTCAGATTGTCTCAGTTGGTGGAAAATATACCTCCAGATGATTTATGTTATAAATGGTATCATAAAGTAACCAGATCCGTACGCTCTCATTGACGTAAATGAGATAATCCGTCTGCGAGGTATTGTCCCACCTGTCATATACCTAGTGTGTCGGGTTTCAGAGCCGCTGAGGAACGATGATCCCTTCCAGAATGATGCTGCGTCAGGAAAGCTTCCTTTAATTAAAGTAGTGTCTGTCATATGATGTCAGGCTGTCGAAATTAGGACCCTGAAACTGCTGGGAAGGGTCTCGATGGCAGAGATATACTGGCATATGCATTAATATTTAAAGCCTTTTGTATGACCCGGCTCCTTGAAAAGGAATATATCCAGCACCACAGTCAGTCACCAGTTGTCTTATTTCAACAATCCTCTGAGATCCATCCTCACTGCCTGTCTTTCTTCAGCATTCTTCAAAATAAGCATCATGGCAATCAAGAACCTCCTACCAATCGCTCTCTTGGGCCTTGTTCACTTTTCACCAATGGCCATGGCGCAAGGCTCAGCTTGCGCTCCTGGCGGTACTTTTGACCTGTCCAACTGGAAACTACAGCTCCCAACTGGCAAGGCTGGGTCGCCAGACGAGATCTCTGCTTCCGGGCTCAAGGGCTGCAACGGTTACAAGTCTGAATACTTCTTTACCAGCCCCGATGATGGCTCCATTGTTATGAAGGTCCCAGGCTCTCCGTCAAGCTCCCAGTGTGTCACTACCCCAAACAGCCTACACTGCCGCACGGAGCTTCGTGAGAGTAGCCCGTCTAAGTGGAGTCCAACTGCTTCTAAGAACCGGCTGTTTGGCGACTTGATCGTGAAACAAATCGTGGACAACCGAGTTGTGGTCGGCCAAATCCATATCGATGACTCCATCTCCACGAAGCCCGTGTGCGAGCTTTACTATAGTTCCACGGGTGATCTGACGATGGGGGTCCAACAATGCCGCACTTGCAGCCAGAAAACATTCACTGTCGGCCACGTTCCTGTAGGCCAGAGATTCACCTACGAAATCCGGTACGAGGGCGGTATTCTATCCGTTAGCCTCAATGGCCAGGCTTTCCAGAAACTCGACACGTTTCAGCTTAATAACCCGGATAGCTACTTCAAGGCCGGCAACTATAACCAGGGAAATGGTCCCACAGAGGTTCACTTCTTTGCAATTCGCGTTACTCACTAGAGCGTCGATGTCAGCGGTAGTTGGGCTTCTCAACTGCGACGCCCGGATTGCCTGGGAAACTTGTTCGGCACAACAGACGAATACGGTACTTCGCGTCAGTGCCCGAAGGTGGTTCAGGATTACTGCAGAGCATGTCAAGATTGAGGCCATGTCAAATAGCTGGTTAGCAAGTTTTGATGTTCTAGCTATCTAAGAGTTTTGGTATTGTTCGCGCTCCTCTAAACTGCAATTGAACGCAATTCCGGATCACGGAACAGACCGTAGAGACTGACACTTGGCAAAGAGAGCCTGGGGAAGCAGGAGGCGGATTAAGCATATATATGGGGACGTTACCAATGCCAATCACGAAGATAATGCATAGATAGTCTCACAGCGATACGAGCCAGGTCAAAACATATCAAGAATGACTCACGGGACGCACAGGACTCCCCCGGCATTTCTCAGGCTCACTTCTGCAAGCGAAAGCTCTGCTTCATATGGAGCCGGTGTGGGACTGTCCGCCGTCCCATTCCATCAGTGCCGTTGGGAGCACTGGTTACAGACTGTAGGCACCGCAGTATGTGTGCGCTCCATGAGCGACTCAGCACGGCGCAGCCAACGCAGGTCGACCGGTCTGGATCCCAAGTGGAGTAAATGGTAGCCACGTTGTAGCCGTTCAGAATGATTGCGTCCCTCACTTTCTTGTCGTAACTCACAAAAAAGTCCTTTCTAATGTCCTTGGCGAGGATGACAGAGAGGTGAAAGATATTTCCAATTACACAAACCCCTTCTATCTCTACTCGAAGTCGTCGTCCCCCTACGCGCAATCCCGATACCTTGCGGTCGTCGATGGAGGCGAGGACTTGCAAAATCTTCCCCTTCATCCGCTCATCCAGCCCAAGCGGCATGTAGATGTCATCTTCGCCCTGTAGACTCATCAGCAGATACGATTAACTGGCCGGACGGAACGACAATGGTGGCAACTTATGAACGCAGCCTTGACGCCGAGATCAATAATGGCACAAGGTTTCCGTCTGTCCCAGACAGAAACACATTTCTGAACCTGGGATTCAACCATCGGCCGACCTTCTTTGGCTGTAATCCTTCCAGCATCACTGGGTCGCAGTCCGCTGGCGCCACTGATTGTGTACATCCCCAACTCTCCCTATATTGTGCATTCCAACGTCTCCATGGGGTCCGCCAGGTCCATCGAGTTGATGTTCAGCAAGAACTGGTTGAAGACTCGGAAGTTCCTATGATATAGCCAGCACTGCCGAATTCCCGGACGCACTTCTCCCGCGGGGCAGGACGCCATCCTTCGAACCGGGTTCCTAGAAAGTCCAATGGAACAGAGCCGAATATAGGTGGGATCGGAGGTCCCTAATTCCCATGGATTGAACTCGTAGACCGTTACATTGCCGCCCACAAGGTGCTCACCGGATTGCGCCCATCAGCCACGAGAACTGGAAGAGGCATCTCGGCCTGTCGGAACTCGTCGTTTTTTGCGATTGAGCTCTAAGTGTAGTTGATGCCTCCTTCAGGTGCGTTGATGGAGCTGGTAGGACAAAGCCCGGCCCCTACGGAGAAAGAAGACGAAGGAGAGCAATTAGCATTGCTGAATGACGATGGACAAGGTGCAAGGTTGGAGAGCTCGGGCACTTACAGAAGTCAGTGATGGTGGTGGGATAACCGGAACCGTTCTTCGCCACGGCGTGTACAATCTCTTCCATAGGATCTGGTCGCAGAGGTCAGAAGGGGCCCTCCATCATCGGGACCCTTGATGATTGAGTTCTCAAACTGCCATGGGGTTCCGAGAGTAGTTCTCTGCAGCGAGGAGATGACAGTGAATTATTGAGGTAAACAGAACCCAACAGCCACCCGCCACCGCTGAGACCAGTCAAGTATGTAGGCAATTCTCAGTCCAGCCGTCAAAGGCCTTGAGGGCAMCAGCAGTGTATGTGTGGCTGAAGGGGCAGGAAATCGGGTCGGCATACTTCCATAATTGCCTTAAGAGAAGAACTAGATGTTTGGAAGAGTCTAGGCTTCTTAGTTTTCTCGCTGTTCCTGCGACGACCCATTGAAGCTTCAGTGGGATGTCGAGGCTGCTTCGGACATCTCCGATACATATTATGCGGATGTATGCTTAAATGACAGCTCCAAGTCCATCCTGCCAAGAAAAAAGCGGAGAAAAGGGAAAGGGACGACGGCAGGCAGCAGCGCAAACTTCCGAAGAGGGCACATTGCCCGTGCATTTCTCATTATTTATGCAAGACCGAGATGCTAAGGAAATTAGGGAGTTTGCAGCCAAGACCATAGCTTGTGGCCAGTTTTACTTGCATGCAAAAAGCGGCTGTGGAGCTCCGTTGTCTCACACGTCACCAACGTCTACAATCAATTGTAGGCACAATTTGGATGGAGTACATTGCGTTGCCTGAGCTCAAACCCAAGTATATCTTGGGCGTAGACTAGGAGTAACTACTGCCTTTGTCTTCCTCTGGACGATGTTATATGGTATGACTTAGTAACCCAGAAGAGCTTGGATAAATCACAGACCTGATAATTCTGGCTCTCTGATAGCACCTACGTGACTGAAACATGCCCTTGGATATCTTTATATCGGGGAGATCAATGCAGCAGCACCTACTCCGCTAGGCCGGCACAGCATGGCGAGGCAATGATAATAGCGTTGATATTTGCATGTTGGTTGAAGGGGATCATTTCGCAACCGCGAGGGCTACACGTTGGGATACCGGTTGACTGAGTCGTCCCTTCTGTATCTTGGACTGGCCATTCAGAAACCTACTGGTTTGAACCACCCGCCTTGGAGACCAGTGGCAGCAAGATGGTGGACGAATAGACTGAATATCACCTAGTAATTCCGAAGGTCATGATCTATTTAGGAAGGATCAGTTACGAGGGGTTTTTGATCTTGCATTGCAATGTCCTACACGCTTTGCATCCACGAGACATGCTAAGAAACTTCGTAAGTGTATGGCTAGGAGTATATGTCTTAAGGTGATTCATGCTTTTGTGCGACCCAGGCACATCTGGATTGCTAATTCTTCACTCAAATAGCGACATCAAATAGACAGAGGCTAATAGCCTTGGAAAAGAGGCTGAGAAAATCACCTCTTACTTGCCTGCGGTGGCCGTGACTTATCTATGATATTTTGTGGAACTGACATGGTGGACCCTACACACTTCAAGGCAGTATTGGAGTTGGACATTGCAGCTAAGCTAATGAGTTTTAGCGGTGGAGAGGTCCGGACCTAACTAATATCCCAAATTACCCTGTTCTAGGCAACAGCCCTTTAGTAGATAGCCCTACGCGCTCTGTTATAGGCATTGTAACCCTTCTCGACTCCACATGTCAGCTCCCTTTATCTAGGCAAAGTCTAGTCTTTCACAAATAGAGAGGGATGAGTGGAGCAACCCCACTGTTCTCTCATTCTCATTCACCGAGAATCCACACGCGGCAAATGTGTAGCCTTATGGCAGGCTATCGTCCAGGTGCAAAGTCACGGCACTTAATGAAACCTTTTAGGTCGATTTAGTTCACTAGTTTTTTGACTCTACGGTCCCTGACGGATCCCCTGAATGCGGGTAAAGTAATTCGACCACCCCTACCATACCGCCTACTATTCTGCTGGTAAGAAATCACCAAACGCGTAGATATCCGTTACTTACCGAGGACGTCAAAACTCCTTCAAAAACCTATCAAGGACCATGCCTAGCCGGGTGAAGGCAGTTATTGAGGCAGATGGTTGGTATACGAAATACCTTAGTTATAATGGACTCAAACTCCTTCCTTCTTTATTAGGTTTAGCTAATAGTAGGCGGTAAGGTAAGGTGGTCGAATACCTTTTGCACCCCACTGGTAGAAGTTTAATCATCATAACCCATTGAGGAAAAATATCAGGCCGAAATGGCTGATGACCCGTTGAAATAGGTCTTTCAGTTGGCTGAAAGAAGCCCACTTAGCGCTTGCGTCTATCGCTGTCATCATGCCGCCTATGGCCAAGTCTTAGACCCTGGCGCCAAGTTTATTTAAATTCAGTAAATCGTACTAGACGAATTTTCATTCAGCTTAGCATCTCCAAGCCACCGCATATCTCCCAGTCTCTCTACTCTGTCCTAACGGGCCCTGGGTTTTGTCGATATAGAAAAAATATTTTTGATCCAGCAGATCTCAATGATTTCTGTCGGTCTTCTGTATACCCTAATAAAGAATCCGGTCTTATGATTTTTACTTATGCTAGACCCTCGATGATAGCGATGCGGCAGGGGTCAGGGAAGAGATGTCAAGGGAAACAAGGCAGGCTATTACTCACCAGGACGATTGAGAAACCCATTCTCTAAGGTGACAATATGGTCGCAAATGACAGCACCCATACCTCTGGAGAGGGCCAGAGACAGGACCAAAATGACTGCACCGCAGCTCAACACCGAGGCTGGAGGCCCTCATCATTGCAAGCTCCCTTCCTCTGCTCGCTGGCTGTGTCTTTCCTCCTCCTGTCCATTGCACTTGAACACCTTCGCCAATATGCGGACCGCAATCAGGGCCTCATCATCTTCAAAGCGACTGCTGAACTGCCGAAGAGCGTCTCGGTGGCTTATATCTACGTACCGACGGCTGTGGCAGTGCTGGCTGTGACGCTGTGGAACTTTAGCGCCTCCGACGTTGTGCGACTAGAGCCATATTTCCAGGTAGCCAAACCTGAAGGCGTTGCTGCAGCAGTGCTCTTCACCAGCTACAGCTTCTACTACGGCCTCATGGCCCCCCTGATGGCGGCTCGCAATCGTCACTGGCTTGTATTCTTCACCTCTGGTCTGTCGATCCTCCTGCGGATCTTTCTTCCCTCTCTTCTCTCCGGCCTGTTGGTTCTAACCGAAGTGACCACCACCGAGTCGAAATCGGTTCGGACCTGGCCTGATCTGCTTGACGTGGATACCCAGAAAGCCTGGTTATCCAGCGAGACCTTTGGACCTCACGCAAATGCCTCCCTGAAGATGACTATGGACGATGTTTTCCTACTCCGTTCGTCTGACTATGCCACGGCCGCTGTGTCAATGCCCCTCGATGAGAACGAGACGTCAATGCTGTCGCTCAATCAAACCGTGTATTGGGCCGAGCTCGCCTGCCAGGTGGTGAACCGCACGGACCTTGAACCCCCAGATCGTGGCGTCTCCTGGAACATAAGCGGGATGGAGTTCCCGTCGCTGGGCGACGGCAATGCAGCATCCACCTGCTACGTTGACGTTTCCCTCGGCAACATCACCGCAGACCGGGGTGCTTCTTCTCAGGTGCGGTACTGGGAGCCTGTCCATTCGGAAACTCGACTTCACGCCCCGTCCGCTTTTCGTACCCGCGGTTGCCAATCAATCGCCCTGTTTGGAATCCTCCTCGATCTAGATATGGATGTGCACGGCATGTCTACCTCTGTGACCTCCAATGCCACTGCATTTGCATGCACCGCTACTTACATGTCTGCTGAGGCCGAGGTCTTTATCAGCATTAACGGCTCTATAACCGAAGCGAAGGTTCACCCCTCCACTGAGCGCAGTCTGACAAGCACGGACTTTGCCCATGAAGAGTTTCAGGACCTTGTCTTTTCTGAATATCACTCGACCCCCCTTGCAAAGCTTCGGACCCCAAATGCCGTAGCGGTAGATGGGATTGATTCGGGGCCAGTAGCTTCGAACTCTACAGCCCGTATCGACGTCGCCCAATACCAGGATGCGATCGTTCAGTTTTGGAAACAGAAATTCATCACCACAATGAGCAAATTTTTCAACCCAACTGTAACCCCGACAAAGGTGGATGCAAGGCAGGTTACAACCGTTGTGGCTCTCGACGTCATCTCCAGGTCTGCTATCATGGCCGAGGCTATCCTACTTGCCTCAGTTGCGCTGCTGTTGTTTCTCGCAGCCCTCTATCCGCGGCGTATGAACTTCCTTCGAAGTGACCCAGGGTCGATAGCCGCACAATGCGGGATTATTGCAGACCTCTTCCCGCCTGATACGGTGCTCGCTCGGTCTGAAGCGCAGTTTCATAGCGCCACGACAAGGCAGCTTCGCCTGTGGTCCAAGGGTTTCCGGTGCGAGTGGACGGGCGGGTCGTCCCAGAGAAAGATCAATGTCGTTCCCTTGAATCGACCTCTCGGTCCAGAATGTTTGGCCCTCCCATCAACCCGAAGAGGACGAGACCCCAGGCCGCATTTCTTGGTCCCGCTCTGGTTCCTGGTTGAGTGCGTGTTGCTCATTGGAACCTTGGTAACCTTTGGCTTCGCGCTCAGCTCTCTTCGATTGGATGATATCACCGACAACTTCTCGCCAAAAGAGATCGGGCTCACCATTTTCTTGATCTTTGCTCCAACGTTCGTTTCCTCTGTGATCAGCTCGCTGCTCGCATCCATCCTCCGCCACCTCAGCGTATTGGAACCATGGGTGCGCCTGCAAAGGGGCATGGCCTCTGCAGCGGACTCACTAGCACTGAACTATGGCTCGCAGACTCCAATCGCCGTGCTGCAAATGAGCGGTCGCAGTACACCTCTGCTTCTGACTATTCTCTCTGTTACCTGTATCCTGAACCTATTGCTAAACATTGTGAGCGCTGGGGTTTTCGAACCCCGGCTGAAGCAGTACAAGACGTCAGCCTCCGGACTTCTCTCTGCCCAGTATAATGATACCGTCTTCCACGCGCCATCCTTTGAGGCGGAATTTGACGGTTACGGGTTGATCTTAAGCAGCCTGACCACTGGCGCTCCCCTACTGCCTTGGACCACCCCGGAGTATTCCTTCCTCCCGCTTACAGTCAATGAGTCGGACTACGATTCGGGCGGAGGCGCCAGCTATAGCGCCATCACGCTAGGCGTCGGGGCCAATCTGGAATGTCACCATATTCCGATCAACAATTCATGGACTGACAGCGAGACTGGTAAGGTGCTTTGGAATCATACAACCCCCTCAGGCGACAACTGCACGGCAGAAGCCGACGACAGGGACGCGGATGGTGGTCTGATCCGGAGATCCATTGCATATCTTCTACCTACTTGGGACTCTCCGGCCTCTCCCTGCCGGACATCAATCTTCATCCTGGCCAGGTGGGCAACAAGGTATCCCGCCCCCACGAACAGCCAGAACTCGCTTGCCCTGTACTGCATGCCGTCCATCCAGATCAATGAATTTGAAGTCCTGTTTGATGACCAGGGAACAATCGCTTCTTACAAGCACGCAGCTGCTACGACTGACCCACGCGGGCAAATACTGCGCAATGCGTCGGAAAGCTTGGGGTATCTCAACCGGGCATTAGCCAGCGTCGGACAGAAATTCCCTGCACACCGCGACTCGTCCTTCTACCGGTATGACTGGCCAGGGCTCCTGACGGCTTTTGCATACGAGCCATTGGACCCAAGCTTGGACTCCTTCCAGCCGGAGCTCCTCATCCGTGCCGTCCAGTCCACCTACAGGGCAATCTTCAGTAGCTACCTCACACTCGCCCGGGATATATACTTCGACCGTTACCGGTCCCCTGCTACCCCCGCGGTGGATGGAACCATCATCGCGAAGTTCTGGGACATGTCGCCCTCAACCCCCTCGATGGTCATCATCATCATCCTCCTGTCCATTGATGTCTCGGTGTTGGTCCTCGTATTCGCCCTTCGTCATAAGAGTTTCAATGGGCCCCGTATTCCAAAATCGGTTGGGTCACTGATTCCGTGGGTCGCACTGAGCAGGATTGCGCCTGACTTCCGGGGAACGTCGCGGATGACGGACAGCGAGCAGCGGGATTATCTTGTGCGAAAGAGACACAAATACACTTTTGGTCAGTCTTTATGCCCGGATGGCGAAAAAAGGTGGCTGCTTGATTACGACAGTCGCTATTTGAAGGAAGAGGGCCATGAGCTGGACGAGATACGTGGGACGGTGAGATAATATCATTTCGTTGTCTGAGCGGAGATCCTATCTAGATGAAGATCGCTTTGTTGTCCTCTACTATGCTACGCTCTATAGAAAGGGGGCTGAGCAGGGCATCTTGCAAGTCTTTTATATAATATTAATAACGATATAATGTTTTGGGTTTGCTCTGCTCACATATGTTAAGCTATGATCAGCCACAAGAATGGCTGCGTTTGTGGGTGATATTTTAGACATAAATAATTCGATTGCCCTTGTTCCCCAGAGTAGATCCGTAGTACTCCTCTCCACGGCTTACGGCTTTGGCTTCCAATCAATAACACTCCGCCAAATCCGAAAGCGCCGAGCGGACATATTCAAGCCATTGGAGCAGGCCTGGAAACCTTGTGTATGCAGGTCAATAGCCCAGTCCACTCACCGATATCACACCCGCCGACTTTGATAATCTAATGAGCCACCACCCAACATAGATCCGAGAAAGTGTCCGGACCTGTAGTATTTGCGCCCTGACAACGATCTGTGGTGTGGAAGCCTGCTGCCAGAGCTATGTTAAATTCAGGGGAGACCTTCGTTTCTGCTGAAGTTACCAGCGCTTGCCTGAACGTGCTCATTGGTGGTTGAATATGACTGCTACCTAGGATTACCTCCAGCCTCGCCAATGATAACCCATGACTGCCTGCCACCCAGACCACTCAGATACTGGCCGTACAAATTACGACAAGGATGTATAGGCGCCCAACAGTCACATATGGAGCTCCGCCTCAAGACTCGGAGACCCAAAATGCAGTTGCGGCTGGATGCTGAGGATAAAGACGATTTTATTCCAAAGATTTATCGTACTGCACCCAGCGCTATCGCGATCAGTAAACTCCCTATACCAAAAGCAGCTTTTTCGGTCGATCTGTCGAAGCGATGACAATTTCAAAGCGGTCTCCCTTCACCAACAAAGAATACACAGTTGGATGGATCTGCGCTCTCGCCGTCGAGCTAGCGGCTGCGAAGGGCATGATGGATGAGATACATGGCGAACCACAAACTCCACCAGCTGAGGCGGACAACAACGCGTACATCTTGGGATCCATGGGAAGGTTCAAGGTCGTCGCGGCTCGTCTACCTCTACACCAGCTCGGTTCCTCCTCGGCAACAGCAGTTGCCAAAGATATGCTCTATACATTTCCGAGAATTCGCGTCGGGCTGCTTGTTGGTATTGGCGCCGGTATACCCGACTACGACAATGATGTCGATATCCGTCTGGGCGACGTCGTCATAAGCAGCAGCCCCCAAACTGGAGGAGTCGTCGTCTACGACTTTGGAAAAGCACTTGCAGATGGGTCCTTCGAGAGCCTTTCTGTATTGAACAGCCCTTCAAGGTCCTTGGGCTCTGCTCTTGGAAAGCTCCAAGCAGAGCACCTGATGCAAGAGAACAAGATAGCGTACTATATCGAGCAAATGCTGGAGAGGTTTCCGTTTATGCGCAGCAAGGGATACTCTCATCCTGGCCATTCGGCTGATCGCTTGTTTCAGCCCAGCTATCTCCATGCTGCTGGCAAATCCTGTGCCAAATGTGATCCGTCAGCGGAGATTAGCCGCGAGCCACGACTGAACGACAGCCCGGTGATCCATTATGGAACCATCGCGTCCGGTAATATGGTCATCACAGACGCACTTAAACGAGACTTGATTCGGGACCGACATGGTGCGATATGCCTAGAGATGGAGGCGGCAGGTTTGATGAATAACTTTGATTGTATCGTCATCCGTGGGATCTCACATTATGCCGATTCCCATACGAATGACCGCTGGCAGCCATTTGCCGCTGCTGCAGCCGCTGCCTGCGCAAAAGAGTTTCTGGAACATGTACAGCCCAAGGCTATCGAGGCCGAACCTGCAGCTAAAGATATCCTGTATCAAGGTCTGTATTACTTCCAGGCTAAAGCACGAATTCCACGGATGAGCCCTTAAATCTGACGTGTAAAATCACGATAAATCTAGTCCACGACTATGTCGAGAAAATCAAAGAATTTGTCACGACCGAGCATTCTGGACGTATTCTCGATTGGATCACTGAGTTAGACTTTGGCCGTCAGCACAACTGCAACCTAAAGGGAAGGTTAGAAGGAACAGGTCTCTGGCTGCTGGACTCGGAGGAATTCAAACAGTGGATCAGACAACCTCAACAAACAATGTTCTGCCCCGGAATCCCAGGAGCTGGAAAGACAATCCTGTCCTCAATTGTAGTAGAACACCTAAGAACAAAGTTCCAGGGTGATCCAGAGGTGCAGGTTGCGTGCATGTTTTGCAGTTATCAACCAAGCTTCCAACAAACTACACTCGAATTCTTACTAAGTCTTCTCAGACAACTTGCAACCAAAGGCTCAACCGTCCTCCCGAACATTGAACAGATGTACAGAAGCCACACCGGCAATAAAACACGCCCGAGTGTGAAGCAGATTCTCCCCGAACTATCACGAGCCGCACAGTCGTTCCGGAGGATCTTCGTTGTGATTGATGCCTTGGATGAGTTCTGTTATTCAAACCCAGAAGAGCTGCAGCACTTACTCTCCGCCTTATTTACCTTTCAGAAAGATGGACCGGTGAATATCCTCGCAACCTCTCGTCCTAACTCAGTGATTATGTCCCAGTTTAAGGGATGCATCCAAAGGGAAATCCGGGCGCAAGACGACGATATCTTAAGATATGTAAACACAACGCTACCTACCTTGCTTCGATCAAAGATCTCGCGGTATCCCAATATTCAAGTCGACGTTCGTCGTGGGGTTGTGAAGAGCGCAGATGGGATGTAAGCTACTAAAGCCCTGCCCCATAGATTGTTTACCTGACCGCAACCGAACTTTGATCTAGGTTCTTACTTGCCACATTACACATGGACCACTTGAAGCGATATCTTACCCCGGGTGACCTTGAAGAAGCTCTCGGTCGCTTGCCCCGTGAGAGGATCGGACTGGGGAAGGTATATGATCAGGCAATCGACAGAATTAAATCTCAATCTGAACCGTGCTGGCAAATGGCAATGAGAGTATTGTCTTGGTTGACCTACTGCAAGCGAGCACTCTCTGCCAAGGAGCTTCAACATGCGCTTGGGACTCGCTCTGGCCAAAGGGATTTGGACCGGAGGTCCTTGCCGGATATTGACATTATTGATTCAGTCTGCGCCGGCTTGGTTGTTTTCGATCAAAATACCAGACGAATTCGCTTGGTTCACTACACAACGAAGGAGTATCTCTTAGGGCACCCTTCCTTTCGCAATTCGGAAGCAGAAATTACCCAGACATCTCTCACATATCTTTCCTTCGAGGCTTTCTCGAGTGGACGCTGTACAAGCCCCAACGATTATAAACATCGACAAGAACTTTATCCTCTTCATCATTACTGTGCGAAATATTGGACAGCACATGCCTCAGCGGCTCTGGATACATCGAAAGAATTAATGACGCCTATCATTGCATTTTTGGAGAAAGAATCAAATGTCCATGCGGCTGGTCAAGCCGTGACGGTCCATTCTGTCCTAGGTTATAGACCGCATTGGCCAGATTGGGTTGAATTTTTCCCACCTCGAATGACGAAGGTAGGTCTCGCAGCTCACAGTGATTCAACAAGCATCATTACCGAGTATATACGTCAAAATCAGGACGTGGATATCCGAGACCCCAGAGGCAGAACGCCGCTTGCCTATGCTGCTAAAGCCGGCCATCTTGACACTACCAGAGTTCTTCTCGAACCACAGCGTGCCAATCCCAGCTGGGAGATGTACGGTCGAACACCTCTATTACATGCAGCTTCTGGGGGATATGAAGATGTAGGCCACGTCCTCATTCAATACGGGGCATGCCTAAATTATAAGGATGGATTTGGTTACGATGCATCATGTGCTGCTGCTTCGTCTGGAGATATTGAGACAATGCGACTTCTACTTGATCACGATGCTCAAATCAATCAACGGGGCCTGTCTAATCGTAGAGATGGTGGTTCTCCTTTCATGGACGCCCGGTGTCCAGGAAATAAAGATGCTGCTCTATTCCTGGAAAGGGGAGCGGGTCCCGACTTTTCTAATAAAGGCGGGGATAGGATTCTATCAGCAGCAGCACGCAACAATGATGAAGAGCTGGTAAAGCTACTCCTTGAAAGAGGAGACCAGGTTGACCGCAAAGACAATGTTGGCGCCACCCCCTTTGAATACGCTGTAGGGAGAGGGTTTCTTGGCATAATGCAGCAACTTATCAAGGCTGGCGCTGATGTTAATATGCAAAAATACCACCGGGCAGAGTGTGCTTCTGATGGCATGCCATCCGGTAGGAGGCCATAAGAAGATCATCTATGGTGCTGAAGAATCTAATTATATCCGAGTTGGTCATGGGAAAGCAACATGTATCTGTCTTTTACAGTTAGTTACGATTTACGGTCTCGAGGAGAACTGGGATACTCTAGTTTGCATTGTTGGTACCTATCCTCCTGAAGCAAAACATGATCTATTACTATACTAAAGCGCAAGGGCTTGCATTATACTCTGTACAATGATTCTATATGGCCTCCTCATAATTGTCCCTAAGCGATTGGACCATAAAAGCTAAACTTGCCTGCCGGGTCATACTTCTTCTTCAGGGCCTGCAGGCGATCCTGGCGCCACTGTTCACTTCCATACCACTGCCGCGGCGTCTCATCGCCATAGGCATAGTTGACATACGCACCAATCTCCTTCAGTCCACTAGCCTGGAAGAGGATCTGGCGAAGCTGGTTACCCAGCTGCGCGGCGTTAGTGTCGCGGTCCGGCCCGGCGGGTGCGTAGGTGATCAGCGGGGCGGCAAGGAGGTTCTCATTCCGGAAAGCAAAGGCGCTGGACTTGCTGTTGATAGCGCGCACACCTTGCATGGAGTATCCCTCGAACATGAAAATGGAGTTGTTGAACGCGGAGGAGCCGCGGGTGGCGGCGGCGAAGATGTCGTATGCCTTCTTCTGGGCCGGGACGTTGTATCCTTGGAGATAGATGGGGAAGCGGGGGTTGACGAGGCCGGCCTTTTGGCAAGGCGGGGAGGTTGTGGCGATGCCGGTCCATCCGGCGAGATCGGTGTAGCTTCCTCCGATAGATTGAGCGGACAGCGGGCCGATGTCGTGGAAGGGCTTCGTGTAGGCTGCGTCGACTGTCTTTACTCCTTCCTGGATGATGTAGAATAGGATGACGGGCTAATGGTTGTGAGAAAAGGCAACAACTTGTGGACAGGATGTATACTTACGTTGTTCGGGTCAGCGGTGGGGATGTTGAGCCAGTACGACCAGTTGATGAGATCCACAGGCTGAGTGCCGTTCTTGAGGAGGTGGTCGTTGGCGGCCTGGTAGACGGCCTCGACTTTATCGCCGCTGAAGATGAGCGTGTCGATGGCCCAGTCGGCGTGCTGGATATCGTAGATCTTGGTGGTCACAGAGGTCACAATGCCGAAGTTGTGACCGGCTCCGCTGAGAGCCCACCAGAGGTCGGATCTTGCGTCGATCGTCTTCAAGCTGCCGTTGGCCAGGACAATATTGGCCGAGACAAACTGATCTGCAACAAGTCCATGGTGTCCCTGAAGCCATCCATGTCCGCCTCCAAGGGCAGGGCCGAGATAGCTGACGCATTCGCATGTCCCGGTCACTGTCTGCTTCCCCGCGGCCCAAAGCTGGTCTGTGACGGTTTTGGAGATGGTACCGCCCCCGATCTTGGCTGTTTGGCCATCCTTGGAGATTTCCACGCTGCTCAACTGGTTCAGGTAGATCTCGATGCCATGGTCCATCTTGCCGAGCGTGGTAATGGCTCCATGCACGCCATTGTACGCTAGGAAGGGCAAGTTTTTCTTGTTGGCATATTTAACCTATGTCCTAGTTAGCAAACTATACCCATCGCCGATGGAAAATTGAGAGAGAGAGGAGGACAACACACCGTCTCAACAACATCGTTCTCCGTCCCAGGAACCACAACAACATTGACCTTGGGAGCATCCAGAACAGACCACCGTGTGGACGCCTGTTCGAACTCAGCCGACCCAGGGAAATATATTTTGCCAGTACTTGAAAGCTTGTCTCCCAGCTCATTCAAGTCGGCATCTCCGCGTGGACAAATGCCTCCGAGCCCATCACAGGCACCAGGCACTGTTAAGCAGGATGCCGGTACAGCCGAGGCAGCCAGGGCTGCAACAGCCTCGATTTTGAGCCAGCGCATTGGACCGGCAGCAAGAAGAAAGTTTGACTCAAGCAGAGGAAGGCAAAATGAGAAGGATTCAGATAGAGAGAAATGCACGATTGATTGGCTTCAATCGAGCGCCTAGGGTTACATTAAGTACAGGGGCATGTCGCATTTTAACCCCTCGGTCGGGATGGAGTACATCCTTGGCTATTGCAAGTGGCATGAGGGCGCAGGTACCAATTAATAAGACCTCATTTCTTCGGCGCAAGGGATTGGTGAACCTATCTTGATCCCTGTCGCATCCCTGCTAGGCTGATGCTCGGCGCTGAAGAACCTAACGAGATCGGGTATCGTCATCGACGGGATCCTGGTTACTGATCCGTGTAGCTCCGAGGCCCAGCCAGCATTGTTAGATGGACTCGGCAATGACCACGACCGGCAGACGAGGGGGCCAAAAATATACTTTTACTATTTTTTGGTATTCTTCTTTTTCGATGGTACTCTTTCGCTTATTTTTTTACTCTCTTCATACATAGGAAACCTAAGTCCGATGTTGTCACTCTACGTTCTGGTCAACCCGCCAGCTGGCCATGCTGGCCCGAATGCTTCGTTGCTCTAATGTCGACCGATTCTGCTGCAGACGACGCTGCTCAGGCTGCTCAGGCAGCCTTGAACAAGTCCACGGTTGAGCACTGGACGCTATATGCAATCGGCGTTACGGTGACCATACTCCGAACGTATTCCCGGGTGAGAGCCGTGGGGTTCAGACACTTGCAAGCCGAAGACTTTCTTGTGTGGGTTGCAATTGTTCGTCGCTCACTCATGGATATATCTCAATCAGTCGCTAATGCCTATTCCGAGCAGGTATTTTACTCGGCGCAGACGGCTCTTGCGTACTCCGTGGGCCATGTCGCGCATGGCCTTGCGAATAATGGCTTGACCGACGCTGAGCGGGCAGCCTTGTCCCCTGATGATCCAGAATACCGATTGAGGTATGTCTTGTTCTGAGAGTACTTAGGATATGATGAGAACGAGCTCACACATATACAGGGTAATTGGGTCGAAAATTCAAGTGGCTGGGTGGACTACGTATTCGGTGTTGATATGGTCGCTCAAGTTGTCCATGCTGGCATTCTACCTCCGACTTACAGTAAGTCTTCTCAAGTCTCCTTTCAATCGCAATTGGTACTCATGCGGACGACAGGATGGCCTTGGCCAGCGGTATCGCAATCCCGTCTATGTTGGGTTCGCTCTTGTCATCGGAACATTCCTCGTCAGCGTGATTACGATCTTCGCGGCTTGCCGGCCACTCCACAAGTACTGGCAGATCAACCCAGATCCTGGCAGTAAGTCTTGCGTCTTTGCCGCGCCCTCGTCCGATCAATCGTTCTCTGACAATTCTACCTGTAGACGCCTGCCAGGCAGCCATATCCAGGCCGATCGTCTGGGCCTCCTTTGCATCCAACGTTTCCACCGATATCTACCTCATATTAATCCCCATCCCCATGCTCTGGAAATCCAGCCTAAAACTCCTGAAAAAGATCGCAGCAACCATCGTCTTCGGCGCTGGATTGTTCGTTCTCGTGTGCGCTATCCTCAAGAGCGTGTTTGTCTTGGTGGTAAGTCGTGATGTCACATTTGCCATCCCCGGCCCGCGGCCCCCGAGCTAACATCGATACCCGTAGGATCCCGTCCATGGCGCTCAACTCGCGGGCGAATGGGGAACAAGAGAGGCCTTCGTCGCGGTGGTTACTACCAACCTTCCCATGGTCTTCCATCTTCTTCGAGTCTGGCTCTCGAAAATATTTGGCACCGCGTTCGGCAGCTCCCAGAAGACATACAAATTCCCCAGTGGGTTTCAAACCATCGGTGGCGGTGCTGGCGAGTCCTTTAGCCGGAACCGTCGGGGTCCTCCGACCGCTCATCCTATTAGCGCAAACTTGACATTCAGCGAGAGTGAGGAACGGATAGTGGACGATGTGAAGATGAATAACTTGGAGGCATTTGGCGCACCCGATACTGGCCGTGAACATCCTTCTCGCGGCATTGTCGTCTCTAATCAGATTGAGATCACCCATGAGAATAGAAATAGCCATCTCGGTGGGAATGAGCGGCCTCGCCGGGGGAATTGGTGATCAGATGCATAGAAGTCGAATTAGTTAATCTTACAGATATGAAACGATCTATTCTTGCCACCATACTATTTCATTTGCGACTTAGTCTCAATTTCGAATGGATAGTCCGTCACTAGCTTTGGAAGGATTCAGATGTTGTAATCAGGCTAGTCTTCAGAAATACGAGCGAGTGTCCTTTGACCTCCGAAGGTCCTCATTCAGGGTGAGGCCGTTTCTCAAGGGCACACAAGGAGAAGAGAATGTCAGAGCGTGCCAAAGACGTGAAGTATAATAATATGGAATCTCAAATAGCCATATGCGACACGCTGCATGTAACTAACAACGAGTTAGATGCGTGCTTCTCGGTGACAACGGGGTTGGCAAGACAACGCTCTTGACGCGATATGTAACCAATCAATTCTGTACTCCCGACTATCGTGTATTCGACAATTACGCAGTGGACGTTAGGTAGGCTGCATCTGGACATCAATTATCGTACTCGCTGATACATTCAGTGTTGATGGCCAGTCCTACAGCCTGGCACTTTGGGACACTTGGAACGACGAGGAAAGGAACCGGTTACGCCGACTTGCTTATCCCAATACCAACGTGTTTCTCATTTGTTTCTCTGTCATCAACCGACAGTCCTTCTCCAGCGTGGAATACTACTGGTTCGATGAACTACGGAGTTGCTGCTCTGGGGTTCCGTGGCTGCTAGTTGGTACTCAGGTCGACGCAAGGGACAACAATTCTAGTATAAAAGTCAAGGAAGACTGGAAACGACACGTAACGTGTCCGGAGGGTGAAAGGATGGTCAGGAAGTTAGGCGCCTCTAGATACATTGAGTGCTCTGCTCAGAATCAATTCAATGTGAAGGAGCTCTTTCAAGAGGTAAGCGGTTCTCAGATTGTGACCCCTTCAAGATATCGCTGAAGATATTCATGAACTGCTAATACTTGCCTGAGAATAGGCAATTCGTGTATGGCAGGAGCCAATGACTACTGCAAAGGAAAAGAGCAAATGTGTGATAGCCTAAAGGGTTATACTCATACAAGGAAAGAGGCGGACCGTCAAAGTCATATTAGTTCCTTTCATTGTAGGAATTTCATTTTACCACACATCTTGGGCAACATTCATACCTCAGAAGCCAACACAGGCGCAATGCAGATATCGACTGTGCTGACCTAGGTTGCTCCTCCACCAGGCACCAAAAGGAGTATTCACCCGAGACGCCGCCAAAGCCCGCCGACAACTTTGTCCCCAGCAGCAGTAATCCCTCGCGACAGATTAAATATAATCGTTTCCACCCGAGATACATTTATCAAACGGCAGGCCGACACCGCAGTAGGCATTCTCGTCAAAACTGCTGACCGAGCCCAGCTTCAACCACCCATTCCAGGTACCGCCATGATCCAGACGCAAGCACTGGGTGCCGCAGATTGTCCCATTCTCTGCATTCCGAATGTACTCTGCGATAGCCCCTTGAATACTAGCTTCCTGCGCCGTCGTATCGCAGTGCTGTCCAGTAGCATAGAACGACCACTTGACATTATCGAAGGTGCCAGTCATACGTCGACAACTGTGCTGGTCCGAAAGGCCCCTGATCACGCCTGTAAGCCGCGGGGAATAGCCGAGAATATCCAGAATGCCGAGACATTCTAGCGCCAGGAGTAGTGCCAGGAGTATAGCCAGAAACACATTGATAGCAGTAGGCTTGCCAGGGGCTCGCTTTCGATGCCAGTCTAGGGTAAGTATGACGCAAGCATTCATATTGATGCGAAGTAGGTCATTTGGAGCACAGTCTTCGCGGAAAACGTAGTACTGGATGGCGTTGAGACTAATAACAGTGTGTAGGAGAATCGGGAGAAGGTATCGGTCGCAAAAGTTATGGAAGTCGTGGAAGCTGTCGTGGAAGCTAGGCATCGGGGAGACGATTTCGATGATGTTAATGCCAGAAATGCTGGATGGGTTTCTGATGATGTGAGCAGCTCTGAGTTGTGATGAGATCGTTCACCAATGGACTAGAAATTCGCGAAAATTCGAGCGGATCAGAGTCGAGTTCTGAGAAGAGAATAAGAGAGTCTTGGAGAAGGCTCTGTTAGAGAGTTCGTAAGTACTAGGTCTAAGCAAGAGTGGCGATATACAATGGTTCAAAACAAACTGGCAGTAGCTATAGTGCGGTTTCCCAGTTGGGAAGTCTCGCCTGTCTGGCAGCATCTCGCGTCAATCCATCTGCAGTTTGGCGGTATATGGATCAGTAGTGGTTGCCTTTGCTGATTCCCTTACCTCATGTAGCACGCAGCACCAGCTAAAGTCGGCGTCAGAGTGACAAGGCTGACACCTACAGTGGGACCAGGGTCACCAAGCTTATGTTTAAATTACTTCTAAGAATCATGGCCTTTATGCTGTAGGAAAATGTCAGATATGTCTCAAGATCATACTTTGTACAACTCGAGAATATACAGACCTAAGGAACCAACAGAAATAGACTGTGTACATAGGATCACTGAACATCCCAGATGGGCTGATGAAAAGGGTCTCCATATTCCTCACCACTACTACGAGATTCCCTTTCCCAGGAATCATCTCCTCTGTATGTCCACCGAACGAACACAGGTGAATTAGCTATATGGACGGAGTAGAGCCGACAGGGCAAAGAATCATGCCATGTAAAGGTGCCCACGCTGCCGGGTTGCCCCTCTTAAATCCCTAGAGGCCACCAGCCGATATGAGGTTCAACTCATGTCTAATCTAAGTACAAAAAACTATATCCACTGTAGATAGGCAACTTTACATAACAGCTTGCACTATACCACAGCAAGACTCCTAGAAAAGGTATGATAGTATCATATCAATCCACTTAGGCGCCTATATAGCTTATAGTTGGAAGATAAAGAAAGCTATACTCCTTGAATCAGTGACCCAAGGTGGCTAGATATTGCTTCTTCACTCCCAAAAATGATAGCCAATAGATTCCATTGTCGGTTCTCACTCTTGTGTTTTACAGCCAAGGTGACGGAGTTAAAGCTCTAACATGAACGTGGAACGATTGAATAGCTGAAATACTAAGGGTTTAGTGGCCAAAATGAAGACCAGTGATATGCCTGCACGTGTAGACGAGCTGTTTCAGCCTTGTCTATCAGCATCCGAACGCTGATCTCTGTCCTGCAAAGCGCTGGAATAAGCACAGCCACGAATCACCAAATAGATAAATGCCCTCGACTCGAAATCTTCCACCGTCAGGTTCAACACCCGACTCTGTTAAACATGTCGGCCTCTATACAGCGCATCGCAGCAGCAGCAGTGCATGCAGTAGGTGAAGCCAACCTCGCTCTAGCACATGTGAATTTCGATTTTTCCCTGGTCAAGTACGAAGTTCCCGCCGAGCTGCAGCCCATCGAGCAACGTCTCTCCAAGGCCCGGAAACAGTCAGCTGAGGAAGGGTCATTCCACATTCTGGCTCGAAGGCTAGGCGTGCTATTTCAGGATGTCCTCCCCGAGGTACCTGCGCTGCTGGAGGCGTATGGCACCCGAGTGACCGAAATCGTGCAGGAAACGACGGATACAATGGATCAGCCAAAGGGTCTCGCAGAAACCTTCTTTGGATCACATTTGGGAATTGATTACACGACGATCTGGGCCAGTGCAACGAGTGGTAGGCCTGTGCTTCGAATGCATCTTTTAGCGTGCATGCTAGCTCGGATCTGGTCACCGCAGGAAGCGACGGCCATCTGGGCCGAGCTAGTCAGTCATCGACAGATGGAGATCAAACAGCAGGCGGCCATGTCGGGAGACATCGCGGGTTATACTTTGGCGCAGGCAGCGGCATCCCACGAGATCAGCCGCTCATCGCTGAGCAGTTGGGACTCCAGTGCTCGTGCTTGGCTTGAAGTGGCCGATAGAGCCTGTGTCCGACAGCAAGATCAAATTAGGTTGATCGTGAATAATCTGTCGGTGGCCGTCAAGGCTGCCGGGAGTCATCAAGGCCGGACTGCATCCAGCAAGGAGAATTCTTATGATAGCGTGATCCAGAACCTCAGCTGCGCTTTGACTGCTCTTGACAAGTTAATCAGGGGAGAGCCTCAACGGATCATTGACGGTGGAGTTCTTCTTGGCCTTACTTGCTGGCATATTTACCCAGACCTAGTAGTCCTGGGCTCAATTACGCGAGAGATTCGCCAGAAGGATCCGTTAGTCCAAGACGGGGGGATCGTCACCATATCCATCGCTCCCCGTTCCGATTCAGACCAGTCTAGGTCTCCAAACGGAGTCTACTGGTCCCTGCCCCTGGCCAGTCTTCGATACTATGGAACTGTCCAGCGGGAGCGCTCAACCATGCATGACTCTAGGTTGACCATAGCACAGCTACAGGCGCTGGTCCTGGGGGCTTCCTTGGATTCGCTTGCGCATGCATCAATTGCCGGGAAATTCTTCAAGCTATTATGGGCCATGTTTTACAGTCGCTATCAGGTGCAACTGCGAGAGAGCAAGGGCGACGCGCTGCCATTATCCGACAAATTTTCGGATACAATGGATGGGAGCGTCCTCGGTTTCAAACAAAACATGAAGGTCTTGCAGCTGATATATGTCTTCATGGACGGAATAGACCTTTTATCCTCAGAGGACGAAACCCAAAGAAAAGTTGCCCTTCAGCTCCTGAAGTATGGAGCCAACTACGGAAAATCGTGGATCGGAGCTGAAGGCAATTCAACGCAATCATTCTTCGGATTAGCAAATCTGCCCTCTATTCTCCATATGGTCAGCAGCCTGGAGGTCCGGGTAGAAATTCTGCGAAGGATGTGTTTAGAATACTCTCTGGATGGTGCTCATCACATCATTCGTCTTCGTACAGCAGAGGATGGCTGGGTATACGTATCCATCAAGGCGACAGCGAACCCGGACATCACTCGGAGCGGTGCGAAACGAAAGCGTAGCGAATACGAAGGAGAGACGCCAGGTATCGACCAGCAACTTCACGTTCCGGACGGTGAGAGCTGGATCTGCTTCCCTCCCTCGGGAGACCTGAGTAGCGGCCAACACGGCGTGGCCCTTGAGGAGCTCTATGCCAATGTGGAACAACTTGCTGAATCGCAACCGTACGGACAAGCAGCAGAAGAGCCTCGAGCAAGTCAGAGTGACTTAAGGGAGCCCCTTCTGAGTGATGCTATCTTCTACGAATTATTGGACGGCAATCCGGAATTTGGTCGGTATGTGTACTTTGACTTTGTTATGGGCGTGCACAATCTAGCGGCGGTGTACTCCAGACGGCCAGAGGGCGAAATGCGATTGCAGCGAAAGACGCCAACCACCGTTCCTCTAGACTTCATTCACAGCTTGCTGGAGAGGAATCTTATACGTGCGGACATTGCAGCTCGTTGTCTTTATGACTACTTCGACACAGAGCGAACCTCTCATGGTTATTCTTTACTCACGCTTGGGAGAATCATGGACTACTACAAGCGGCATCTACCACGGGCTACCATCTCAATCAACGTCATCAAGAAGCCGTTAAATTCATGGAAGTGGACGGCTTCGCTCGTCTCCGAACTTGAATTCCTGCCAATAGCGGCGTATCAACAAGCTCGTGATGGCCACGTCCAAGACACAATCTACCCGAGTCCTTTGTCCCGCGAGCATGCGTTCGCAGCGATCTTGCAGCTCGAGTCTGGCACAGTCAACGTCGACAGTACAGACCTTACCCGCGTAATGGCAATCTCGAGTGGGAACTCCCTTTTCATTGCCAAACGACTTCTTCAGGACCCCATTCCTTCGACTGAGATGGCTTCATGCGCCGTGGCCCACGTGGTCGGCAATGTAGGTAAGCCCGGTATCTCATTGTTAACTGCACCACTCGAGCTGGAAATCCGAAAGCATGATCTTGAGCGATGGCGTTTCATCAATCACTATCCCTTTGATGGGGACCCGTCCGGCGGGAGATTCGAAGGCACATCCATCCATCTGTCGTTTACAGGTTTCGAAGCCCCGGTCACACTTGCATCCTCCAGTTATCGTGAGATGGAGGCGTACTACCTGGAGACAAAAGTAGCCATGAATGACGAGGGAGAATGGGTCGCTGATCTTGATATATTGCGAGGCTTAGCGGGCCCGCGGCTTGAGGTTCGAGGACTGGAGGGTAATAACTGTGTGCATGGTTCAACTTTCACCAATTTAGGACTCGAAATAGTCTCTATTGATTGCTGGGAGGAAATCCTGGAGCCGCCAAACCAAATTTTGGTGTTACGTTCCGGTGGCTCATGGATGGCGCGATTGGCCGCTGTGAGTATCGCATATTCCAGGGGGTATAGGTGTATATGTTTGCCAGCAGATCGTCCAATTTGTTGGACCTGCGTATTGAGTGGATTGCAGCTCGATACAGGCGAGATTATTCTGCTTGTTTACTGAACTGCCGGTGGGCATATGTCGCAGACTCAGGACAATACTCTGGCCGAATCGGGTTGTTCATCCATCAGAATATACGATTAAGGAACCGGGCGTTGTGCTACATCCAACCACTGCAAGGCGTGGATAGAGAGAACCGCCTCCATGGAGGTGAGTTACGCGGGAAGGGTCTGTTCAGCATCAATGACGCTGGAAGCATTAAGGGCGCTCCGTCGACTCATTGATATCTGTTTCGCTCCCGGGAAGAGTCTGCAGACGGTGAAGCCTGTTGATGGCCTCGAGGCGTAACCGAGATACGTGGTGACTGACAGCTTTGATTGAACCGTACGATTTTCTCACAATCGGAATGCCATCTCGCAGTAGTGCTCAATAACGACGCAACCTCATGGTATTCATCTACTTCACTTAAGACAGGCAACGGAAATTAACAACTCAGAGTTTCTAATCTATACGCGGTAACTCTCCTCGTCAATCTTTGCAAGTGTCGAGTCAGCCAGCTTTCCATCCTTCAATCCATAAAGATTCTGAAACGACATGACCATCGGTTTCCATTTATCAGGATCGATCCTGTTCGCATACCCAGAAAGTCGCAGCTCATCCAGAACATGAGTCTTTACGACCTTAACCTCAATCGCCATGAGGCACCCCTTCAACTCCACCGGTCCGTCTTTGAAAAGCTCATGGATATCGACAACCTCAGCTTCCATGTGAACCGGACACTCCTGGATCCGCGGAGGCTGTACAAGATCCGAAGACGCTGGAGTCAATCCCGCGATGCCGAACTTGTCCTTCTCGTATCGATAGCCTCGCCGGACCTTGCCTGGAGGCACATCTTTGGTGCCGGTTGTTTGGGCCAGAGCATTAACACTTTGGACCATGTCATCACTCGGGAGATTGAGCACGCACTGTCGAGTGCGGATGAGGTTGGCGGTTGTCTGTGAACTCCGTCCCAACCCTAGGACGGCACGATTTCCCAACCACCAGGCAGATGATATAGGCGCGATGTTCGGTGTTCCATCTTCGTTGACTGTTGTGACAAGAACGACCGGGGTACCCCAGTAGAAGATGGCAGGCGAGATGACAGAATGGCCCATTATATTGTGAGGCAGGCAAACGAGCAAATTGAATGGCCGTTAGAGGAATTGAGCAAAGATGATGAGCATTGATTTTTATCCGCATGGTGTTATTATGAGCTTATATACACCATCAAAGCACTGACGCCGACTCGAGCAATTTAACTGGTCATATCCATGTCAGTGTCTTGTTATTGCCCTTTTGCCTTGATAGTCTCGATTGTGGATTCTCGTATCTATTCATCACTGGCCAATTTGACAGCAAGCCGTCCATATTTCCCAGAACCTGCCGAATAAGTATCTACACCATAGTCCTGACATTCCATATTGTTTCTAATCTAACCAATTAGAAACAAAGCACAGTCACACCCGGACATACTGAGAATGCGATATTGCCACTCTCCGCTCGTGGACCTTGAAGCTCAAGATGGGAGACGTCGAGGAAGCCCGTAAGGACAAGCAAACATCGCAATTCCCGTTCATAGGCATACCCACATCAAGAACTCTCAATCACTTCGATTCACCCCTTTCCATTACCATCATCATCCCGAGCTCCTTCGGCGCCGACTCCACAAACCCATTCTTCGCATACAGCTTTCTCCCGGGTGCATCAGCAAGCAGATTCACATACGGCTTTCCCTCTGGTGCTTCACTGCGGATCTTCGCCAGAAGCGTCTTGAGAATGATATCTCCCAATCCTTTTCGCTGATGATCAGGCAGGACTGCCATGTCGGCGATATGGAAATACCATCCGCCATCGCCGATAATGCGGCCCATTCCCACTGGAGTCCATGTTCCTGATGATTCATCTTCGAATGTCACATAGCAGCCGTACCAGCTGCCTTGAGCCACCGCGGTCGCCTGTGCCTTGGTCTTGGGGGTGAGGCCTGAAGCGGCGCGCAGGTGGAGATAATCAGGGACTGCGGGGTAGCCGTCATGGAGACGGTAGTTGGGAGGAAGTGGTGGAATTGATGAAGACATTTTTGATTCTTGATTGCTGTTATTAGAATGATG
Organism: Aspergillus pseudoviridinutans; assembly: GCF_018340605.1. Lineage (NCBI taxonomy): Eukaryota > Fungi > Ascomycota > Eurotiomycetes > Eurotiales > Aspergillaceae > Aspergillus > Aspergillus pseudoviridinutans. The sequence continues at coordinate 297,238 of NW_025091284.1, forward strand.
GTGTCTGAAGCAGATAATCTGTATTCTTGATGAGTGTTGCGCATCGAATATTAATGTTGCGAAGACAGCAGGCAACAGTAGGCAGCAAGCCCGTCAATCAGTTCCGAGATACGCACTTAAGCCTCACCCATCTAGAATACCTTCAATTGCGTCGAATACAACTAAGAACTTCATCATCTATTATATAGAGACACAGTTACCAGTATAGGCATTTAAACTATCATGTTAAATGTCCCTCGAGCGGTCATGGGTGCGATAAACTTTCAGCATTCATAGGTAGCGTCTTGACGATGGATCAATATATATTTAACACCATAGCTTCAGTACCAGAACACTGCTCAGTAGTCACAATTTGCTTTCTGGAGGAAGTTGTAATATTTTGATTCGTTATTTCGTTTATCTCTACATCAGCTAGAACAAGCAGAATCTAATACTATATTGATATCCAGTTCAACTGGCCGGTCGGTAAAGGTGAGCATTGAAGATGGCATCAAATCACAGTCATCATCAATTCTGGAATACTTGTTCCGCAGTTCCATGACAGGCTTGGCCTTGCTGGTAGTTCTCAATCCGTCAACAACTCTACGTGTGTATCGACAAGCACCTCGAAGGATCGTTCAGTTCTGCAGTATCACTGTGGCTGAAGAAATCATATATGGTAAAAAAAAGCATACTCTAGTTGCTGTACATCTATTCGGTATCATGTCTGAGCTAGAACGCTGCCGAGTCTACTCCGTACTCCGAAGGGTTCATCTCGGTCACAAGCAGATAACTATTGCTGGAAAGGCGGAATAAGCCGAAATGGAACCAGCACACGAGATGGTTCAAAATTCGCCAGGTGCAATTGCCACACGGATGGCCCGAAGAACTGTGGATGTACCTGGAGGTTCATGTTCGGAGAGCATGCCCGAACAGCACATCAGATCCGGACCACCCAATAACAGTACCGAGCCACTTGATGTGCCTTGGGTCTGAAGGGCTTTGATTTTCGGAAACCAGAAGATCGTCTCCATAAATAGAAGACCCCGTTGTGTGCCCTATGGCAGATATCACACCGTTTCTGTTTATCCACCATACTGCTAAGGAGGTATCTCAACGTAAGAATCATAAAGCATTAGTCACTACGGAGTAATAGGCTTCAATAGCCGAATGATACTCCTGACTAGTGATTGCAGCCCAACAGATTTTTACTCTGCATAAGCATGATAAAAAGTGCTTCGTGTTAGCTTAGGACTATGATTACAAACTAGAAACGGTACGGCGTACTCCGTAAGGTAATTATTCTGAAATTGGTAAGGTACAATACTGTGTACTCCGTATTGTCTAAGAAATCTMTGCAAAAGCAAAGTCTGGGTCGGTCAATAGCGGACTCTTGGCAGCTCAAAAACCGAGCGGGTGACAGTTCTCATTGGCCGTGTCTCACTGGTCATAGAATCCATTAATGGTGTTCGGAAAAACCAAGCGAATTGATTATTGCACCATTATTACGCAAATCCCTCGGTTCCTTGAGCCTTAGTGCGCAGTACACCAATCCGGTAATCCGGGCTGGAACTTAACCCGAGGCGAATCCTTAATCAGGATTCTGGTGGACACAACAGGGCGCAGGATACTGTGGAGCATTGACTGCCCTTGTTGATAGTAAGGTAGTCCGTAAGACATGTTTTGTTGCACTGCTCTTGATTGGAGAGGTCAAGGCGCAATGGCCCGACCCTTTGCTACAGCTACACGAAATCCTGCAGCTCTGCTGTGACTTGGCGGCGAAGGACCGGAAATTTTGTCTATCTACAACAGGGGGTGATTTTGTACGCGCGAGAGTTTGAAAGCTGGTAACTATGATGCAATTGAAGGAGGTTGAAGGGGCCGAGGGGCGTCAAGCAAGGATCTTGGCCCTGTGGATACGATCAGGGTCTGATGGAGGTCCTGTAGTGCATGAGGCGGCTTCTGGAATAGAAGTTCACTGCATTAACCCGAGTAAGGCTACTGTGTATGCAAATTAAACGTACTGAGAATAAACTCGCATTATTGATCTGGTTGGTTTCGACCAGATCCATCGATTGCATCTCAGCTATCACAATGGATGGATACCTGACCGATAKGAGGAGTGGTTCACAGTTGACTCACCCTTGGTTCCTGAAGCTGTGATAGGGCTCTGCAAGAGTAAGACATGGCCAGATAATATGGGGTGTCTCTGCTATTTATAAATTTGATACTGCTACGCGTGAGATTCGATGCTAGATATAAAATATCAATTCCCTGTGTCCTCGGCGCTCCCTGTTTCATCTTCATTCATCACTTCACTACCAGTCACTCGTTTGTCTGACTTCCGCAGCCATATTTAATTTTAATACATTCGGTAGACTTTTACATTTCAATCACTCGCTATCAAAATGCGTTTCGCTCTGACTCTCACTGCCTTGGTCGGCTCTGCCGCCGCTTTGTCCATCACCTCTCCCCAGAAGGACCAGGATGTCAACCTCAGCGAGAAGACCAAGGTCGAATGGAGCTCTGTCAGGTACTCAACTTTAGACACTGTTACCATGCGTAGCATACTGACAAGGATAGCTCCGACCCCTCCTCCTTCGACATCTACCTTGTCAAGATGAACTCTTACCCTCCCGTCAACAAGCTGGTCGCCGAGAACGTCAAGACCAGCGACGGCTCCTACACCATTGACGGTGTCTCCGTCGACAGCGGGTACGTCTATTTCTCCCGCAACACACCCTTCATATACTGATCTATCTCAGATCCGGCTACCAGGTCAACTTTGTCTCCAAGGATCCCAAGAACACCGGCATCCTCGCCCAGTCCCAGCAGTTCAAGGTCGAGTCCTCCGGCTCCACCACCACCTCCGACTCTGCTTCTAGCACCACTGCCACTGAGTCCTCGTCTACGGCCTCTCATTCTAGCACCGGTACGGTCTCTACCACTGCCACTGCCACTGCCACTGCCTCTGGCACCGCCTCTGCCTCCACCTTGAGCACCTCCGCCTCCGGCACTGGTTAGTCGCCTGTCCTGGCGTCTTCAAGAACTCTACTAACATTCTCCCTGTGTAGCTTCCAAGACTACTGCCTCCTCCACCGCCAGCCACAACGCCTCCTCCACCGCTTCCGGCACCAGCACCGCCAGCACCACCCCCAACGGTGCCGGCTCGCTCGCTATCCCCGCCGGCACCCTCCTCCTGGGTCTGGCCGTCCTGGCTCTGTAAACGTGAACGCTCATCTCAGAAACGAATGATCCGGTTCGCGCAGCCAGATATCTACAAAGTAGATAGATAACACCCTCCGTGTACTGGACGTGTACGTGTACTGCTTTGTATGTATATGAGGATCTGCAATTCGCATTGTTAGACTGTCTGTCCTTATCATCACTATCACTATCAGTACCCCATAATTAATGCAATGCTTTTGCTTTTGCCCTTGCGTGTTCACTTTGCGACTGATAGATCACATTGTCAATGATTGCTGGTGTTGGTATTGTATTGTATTGTGCTATGTCCCCATACGGAGAGTATGGTAGATACTGTCGATACCTTGGGTTAGGTACGACTTGTGTTTGAAGGCGTCATGCAAGGCGTTACCTGGTGCAGGGATGTATGTAGTTTGACACATTACGTAGTACTCCGTATGAGGAAGTTATTGCAGGATTCAGTCTACGTAACCATTTCGAAACCTATGCCATAAAACCAAGGTGTTTTGTGCGGCTAGGTCGGGTATTGTCGAACACGAGAATATTGTCGTGTTCGGGGGCGTTTTGCCAGGGTCCAATGCAGGAATATATTACGTATACGGAATAGGGATGGTATCAGGTACCAAAACTCAAACACCGGTCCTGAGACAATCGAAAATCTGGACTCGGAAGCCTGATTGGTCAATATGCAAGACTGTATCACTCTGCTGTGATTCGACAGCCTGATCGGGAAAAATAGTCGAAGTCAAATCGGCGGCTAGAGGAGCAATCCATATTCAATCCTTATCACAGCGATGACGAGGCTGCGTGCGGTGAGATTGGAATACGGGTTGATTATGCGAGAGGTTGCCGATGAAAGCTTCTATACGAGCCTCGGTGAGAATTTGTCCAATAATAAACGCCTAGGCAACGACGGTGCGGCTGAAAAGACGGATATTCCAAGCTATGTACATTCGGACCAAAATATATAAACATTTACAGAACATTACCGAGATACTGGCATCCCATGGAAATGACGTGAAAAAAGAATAAATAGATAGGGTATGCACAAGGAAAAAAAAATTGCTAAGTCAACCCCCAAACCCCAACCCAGTGACTATTGACACGAAAACAGAGAACAGAATCGTCAGCGGTATCCCCGCCGGCGTCATCGACATCACACCCGCAGACCCTGACGCTGCCGGCTTGCCCGTTTTCAGCTCTACATAGCTGATGTTTGACTCGGAGTAGCCGCATAGCCCACTGCCGGCCATGAGGTTTGCGGGGAAGAAAACGCGGGGCTCGCCCTTGTCCATGGGAACGACAAGCTGACCGGCCCCGTCGACGGTATAGTTGACGCAGTTGAGGACATCCATCGCTACTACACCGGGGTTAAAGCTTACGGGCAAGTTCAGGTCATACGGCGCTTTCTGGTTGGCGCCCTGCGTCGAGAGGAGCATGATGGTCTGGCGGCCCTCGACACCCTTGCGGAAGGCGAGCTCGCTGGAGCCCTGGTAGACCGGGTAGGACTCGATATCGAGATAGTTGTTGTCGAGGTTGTATGCGTGTTTGCGGATGCGGTTGAGTTTCCCGACCAGCTGATACAGCTCGGCGTCGGTGTTGTAGCCGGACAGCCAGAGGGCTTCTCGGTTACTGTTGTTGGCGTGATAATTGCCGTGAAAGTGCTGCTCCTGCCCCTGGTACATGATCGGGATGCCGTCGAAGAGGATGTTGAACGTGACTACATTCTTTGCGAGCTAAACAGGGGTTCAGTTCATCAGCTGGGAGCGGAGGGTTCTTGGGGGAAGGGGTCGGTCCCTACCGCCATGTCTGAGGTCATGTTGGCGAACCGGTCCACGTCGTGGCTCTCCGTGAAGATGGTCATGGATGTGACGTCGTGGCAGCTGTTCTTCATCACTTCTACAATGTTTGACAGTGAACTCGTGTTGCCTGTGGTGAAGGCAGCTATGACGGAATTGTAGACGGGGAAGTTGGGAACGCTGGTGATGTAGTTGTTCTTGTAGTCGCAGATGATGTCCACTTCGGGCTGGAACACCTCCCCAGTCATGAAGGTGTCGCTGAGGGCCTTGCCGAATTTGGCCAGGAAACCCGTGTCGACGTGCTTGGCCGCATCGATACGCAGCCCGTCAATCGAGTAGGTTGAGATCATGTCTTGCGCCCACTTCTCCAGCGTGCTCTGGACCTCGGCATGTTCGGTGTAGAGATCGGGTAGTGGCACCACGTCATCACCAGTTTGACACCATTGCGCTTCGGTGAAATTATTCCAGTTTACGATTTTACAGTAGGGGTGGTAGTAGCTGGCGCTGTCGAACGGCTTCAGCGTCGAGTAGTCGATATGTGTGGCCGGGTCGCTGCCGTTGGTGACGTAGGCCATATTGTTGATGACCGTGTCCATCATGAGGAACATCCCCCGCTTATGCACTTCTGCGCTCAGATCCAGCAGATCCTGTTTCGTGCCGAAGTACGGGTTGAGGCTGTAGATGTCCTCGGGCCAATATCCATGGTAGGCTTCGCCGTACCACACGCGGCCCTCCACGTTCTTAACGACGGGAGAGATCATGACCGCATCGAACCCCATACCTTGGATGTAATCCAGGTGGTCAATTGTTCCTCGCCATGTCCCTCCGCAACGAATGTTCTCGGCCGCCACGCATCGCGCTGTCGTCGACCCGTCAGTGCGGGCGAACCGATCCGTCATGGTCTGATAAATGGCTCTGGGTTTCCATTGCGCCGTGTTTGCTGCGAGTGAGGAGGCGACCAGGAGGAAAAGAGAAACGATGTGCATGCATCGCCGTGATATCGAAGGCGAACTCATGATCGGAACATTGAGCTGAAGGCTGACTCAGTGATGGGGTAGTGCGGATCCCAGCTTGGCACAATGGTGTCTCGTCTGGATTGAAATCCTAGAGTCCCACAACAGAATCAAATCACCCGCGATTTTGCAAGTTCCAGATACGTTGATGCAATATGTTGACGAGATAGGGAACAATTTTCGTCGAGACTCCCCAGAACCGCTGGTGCAAGCGAGAATGGCGATGAAGGCTAGAATATTAGAGAAAAAAGACGAAAGAACAGGGAACTGGTAGGAATAAACTCAAAATAGCGAGGGACGACAGGGTAAAGAACGACAGGCCTGATCGCAGGCAGGGTATAGAACGAATGACGATGGTAGGAGGAGGAAGAGACAGAGATTAAACAGGGCCAACGAGGGGAGCAGCAAGAAAGGGCCTCGAACTCAAGATTGAAGGGAGTAGCGACAGAGAGGGGAGGAGGCAGAAAGGAGAGAGAGTCAGGCGGGAAGGATTTCCCTGCTTTGCTGCAGAAACTTTAGATTAAAAGAGTGGAATTGTGGGGGAAGCCATCAGAACCGCAGCTCTAGTGATTCTAGTCTATCCATTTTTCTCCAGGATTCTCCTTGGTAAACGGCCGATGATGGACATGTGATCTTTTGGCCAGGGTTGAGGTTGTTGTTGTATTGCCTCTTCAGTCTTTCTTTTACATAGTACGGAGCACTTGGGTGTGTTCAATTTGATGTCTACTGAATTTACTCCCTAGAGGTAAGGTGCAATTTGAAAAGACAACCAACGGCACACTGCGGTGCCTGGTACCTGCGTTTGTGAGGACATGTCTTGGGTCTACCGGGTGCAACCCGCACATAGCCGGACCAGACCATGAATGACCACTGGACCAGTGCCGTCGCATTTCTTAATATAGTCTTAAGCAATTTTGCTTCGGAGCACCTCCGCAGAATTAGCATAGATCTTTAATTCCATGAGCACCTGAAGAAATTAGAGAGAAGCAATAGATTGATTGTATTTAATAATATAGGACAACCTGACGATTATTGTTGATTGTCCTCGTGAGGGGGTCCTCCGCCTTAGGTTCCTTGCAGTGTTCATGAACCACCGATTGTCCAATGGCAGATCCTAACCACATCAGGAGATCAGAGTCGCCTTCAAGTCCGAATTTCAGGCGAGCTCTCAGTCGTTCATATGGCTCAAACCCCGCGCCCACATTTCCTCTTGTAGCTAGGCAATTCCCCTATGCCGGCTTATTCGACACACCCAAGTCATTATCCTCACACGACGGTCAAATAATAGTCTACTACATCGATACTACATACTCCAGATGCAGCATGTCAGTGGCTGGAGTGCGGTGATGTCCACTGTGGCGAGAAGCACTTGGTACCTGACCTGACCCGAGTGCTTAGCTGCGTCGGAGCCCTGAAGTCTGACCATCTTGGTGGCAGTCAATCAGGGGAGAAAGCTCTACAGCCGTGTCACACAAGGAATCACATCGTCACATGAATTTAAGCGCACCATTGTGGGATGCGATGGGAGGTCCAGGAGCAAAAATATTGGCTAAAAAGGAGAAAAGAGGAGTAAAATATGGAGCAATAATAACTTGGAAGGAGGCAGTTAAGTACCTGGATGTGATCTCACCATAGACATTAAGACAAGAAAATATGTCTCAGACGATCAGTCATAGGCAGTCTTGATTAGGCATAGTTCTTTTGAGCCAATTTGAAATGAATGCAGTTAACAACTGCATATGAGAAATATATATCTTGTGTGGGTTCTTATTTTCAACATATCTAGAGAGCTTGACATGATGATGCATCTCTGTCACCTGTCATCACAGAAGGCGCATAATGATTGCTAGGTTGAGAAATCTGTTCCCCCAGCAGGGGAGAAACTGTTCTCAGGCCAAGACCAAATTACCAGGCTAAGCTCAGTCAAGCTAGCCAATCCTCTTGTTCCATTCCTGATAAGTACTGTAAGAATAATAACTTTGAATATATAATACAATACAGAGTACAATACCAGAAAATATGAGATTGATGATTCGTCTACTCTGTATCAGCTGAAAAACTAAGGTACAGAGAGAGGACCGCGAATAATCATGGAGGTAACTTACCGTCTGTAACTGTCTCCGGTAAATATATGGTAACCTACGGGGCCCTTTTTCCACTCCTGTTCTAGCAGATTCGGTTCCAGACCCTAGCTTCCAATAGTCTAACATATCGACCACGGAAAAATTCTGAGCAATTACTTGCAACCTAAGTAAATGTCTGAGATGGATTCAGCAGGTCCACTTCGGACCGATGCTCGGCTTTCTCGGTTGTTAACCAGAGATCTCGTATTTCATCGCTGACATCCATGGTACGTCCTCTGTAAATCTGTAGGTTTGTACCTGTCGACCTGTCGACACAACGATGGGAAATTAACACTGCAATGGTTGCTTTTTTAGCGGGAAAATCCTTACGAAGTCCGGATCGAAGTCGAAGAGAGAATCGAGTTCTGTGGCACCATCCTCGAAGTCAAGATACGAACAGACTCTAAGGACCAGGGTCTGGAGTTGACACTTTGACCGACTCCGACGCCACCGTCACGCCATGGAAGCACTAGTGAATTAGTCACTGGGGCCCCTGATGACAATTTTATTGTACTATGTAGATAGACGAGATCCAGTTGATAAACAATTTTCGCTTCAGATGGTTCATGAATCATGAAGCCATGCCTCTACAAATGGAAGTCTTTTGACATGGTATGCTGAGAGGGAAAAGCTTGATATAAACCTGGTCTCTTGTAAAACTGAGGTACCTCTGAAGGCCTCTTCTTAATCCATACCATAATATGATACGGACATCTGGCCCGATACGTCGAGGTGATGCAACCATAGCAAGATAACAGTCTTGGCAGACCTGGTTCTCACCATTCTCATTGGACTGCTCGACCAGCAATGCCCCTGATTGAAACCCGAGGATGCTGTTCAACCCCGTCGCTCGTTGCAATTCGTCATTGTTGACCTGATAATGAGACAAGCGGACATCCATCGTCCAAGATATGTGCGCTGTCATTGCAGATTCGTACGCCAAAGTCCAATAGGAAAGCCTACTTCCCTTCCGGGACATTACTGTAAGACATTTGTTTCAATCTTTTATCCTCTTTTATCCTTCGTAGTGGACATGGGAGAGGAACTATTCCCTACAGTCTCAACTTTCAACCCATCAACTTTAACGAACTGAGGAAAAAGCCCACAGTCGCTCGATAGAATCAATAATGACTGGGTATCAAGAACATAGCTAAAGCAAAAAGTTTTCTCGTTCTTGGCGGAAAAAGTCACACAAACGGATCGGCCGGAATAGCCATTACCGAAGATTTAGCGATCACTCATCCCATCACCAAAGGGGAATGGATACGGAGGACAAACAGCACACTCCACTACCTCTCTAGTATCTTAGCTGAAAAAAAAAAAGATTATTTTTAGTATCCGTATTGTCGCCCCGATCTGGTATTGAGAAGCGATTCAACGCCTTATAAGTGGCTTGAGCTCATTGGGCACAACGTAGGGTCCCAGTACCAAATCGCGGACCAGACTCGAGGAAATCACCGTTGGGCTCCACTCGGTCCCCACCCTGGCCCATGGAATAATGTATCAAAGGGTCTGTTGATGGATCTTGTCACGCTGTTACCGAGTAAGCTTTACGAGATGGAATGGCCTCTGTATTCGCTGAGAAATGCTGGGCTCACCGATTTGCTTTTCTGCTTGGTTTTGGTCTTGGCAACTCTGTTTCTTGGGATTGAGCATTCAGCTCTAAGCCACTGCCTCCTTTTGTAAGATACTTTCCAAGCTCCGAGCAGTCGGATTGGTTGTCTGCTGGGGCTCTGCCTTGTGGCTTTCTGGTCCACGACTTTTATCAACTAGACCGATACACGGTTCGAGCCGCTTACTCCCACGCTACAGGATCCAATCCAGTAAAAAAACAAAGTAAAGGAAAAAAAGGGAAGGGGAAAAAAGAAACGTGGGAACGAGAAAAGAGGGACCCAACGAGGCTGAAAACTCAAGGACTGTAACGATGCACATGAAGACTGAAGAGGCGAACAGAAGGTCCATGAGATCTTATATGGAGAGTAGGACAGCTCTTAAGTTGCAAGTGAGATAAGAAAGACATCATCACCATGTGCTGAAATAATCCCCTCTTTTGCCTGAATCCTTATTTGCTACTCCGTACTTCTACTTCCAGTTTGATAACGACTCTAATATCCAGTTCGCTGCAGAGACAAGTCGTAGCCTCTGGGAGGATCCGCATAATAATAGGAGAGGATAGTGTAGGAGCAGACCAGAACGACAAGATACTACTGCCTGCACTAATCCCATCACCATCTTAGCTCGTCATGATATTAATAGTCTATTGACAGCAATTTCACTTGGTCAGTGTGTCTTGTCTGTCTGTCTTGTCTGAGTATTATTATTTCCCCATTGAAATCCCGATTATTTGTTTGATCTCTTTTCTTTTTTAGAAACTTTGATCTTCCTCGTTTCTTCTTTTATTCCTATCCTCAATCCTCCTAAACTCCCCTCCTCCTCCCCATCCCCTTTCTGTCTCTCGTTGTCAGTCGTTTCTGTCGTTTCAGCTTTTTTGGAGAGGAATACTCACTTGCTTCCCATCCAGCCTTTCGTTTCGTCGGTTGTGCATTTTTCCCTACATTTTCTCAACCCGCCGTTATCGCCTTTGTCGATCGCTCGTTATCAGTACAAACAAGCAGCTCATCCGACATCCACGATTCAAAACGGAAAACGAAGAAAAAGTTGCAGGAGAGATTCGGCATAATCTGAACTGAAAGTCGCCAAAAGAGCACATTGTACATTTAACGATATTCATATTGTGATACCCCCTCCCGTGCATGGGTCGATTCCCACATATTCTTATCCACCGCATTGCTCAGAAGCAGCGAACAAAATCCACCACCCACGATGAAGTGGGGATGGACCGGGGCGTTGCTGGCCTTGTTTGCGACAACCGCATCATGCTGGCCGTACGACGAGAATCTGGTCAAATACAACCTCAATGAGAATAAATCCGCCACAAACCCGGCGGAATACTGGGGAGAATGGCCGGACCATAAGGGCAAATACTTCCCCTCCCCGGATAACTGGCGGTTTCCGTTTTATACCCTGTTTTTGGATCGATTTGTGAACGGTGATCCGGAGAACGATAATATCAACGGGACACAGTTCGAGCATGATATCAGCTCCAACCAGATGCGTCATGGTGGTGATGTCGCGGGTCTGGTCGCTACTTTGGACTATTTACAGGGAATGGGGATCAAAGTGAGTTTTTTTTCGGCTTGATTGTGATATCTGGCGGAAACGAGATGCTGACTCTGACAGGGCATCTATCTTGCTGGAACGGCCCTCATGAACCAGCCTTGGGGCTCGGATGGTTACTCTGCATTGGATACGACGCTTTTGGACCAGCATTTTGGTGACATTGAAACCTGGCGCAATGCGATCACTGAGATCCACAACCGGGGGATGTATGTGGTATTCGATAACACTATTGCTACGTAAGTCTTCCCAGACCTCATTCTCTGCGTCTGACTGACACAATACAAGCCTCGGTGATCTCATCGGCTTCGAAGGCTACCTCAACACCACAACCCCATTCTCAGTCAAGGAGCACAAGGCGTTGTGGAAAACCGATCGCCGCTATGTAGACTTTGACATCGGCAACGACTACAACGCGACGTGCGATTACCCCCGTTTCTGGTACGAAAACGGTCTCCCGCTTCCCGCGGCCCAGGCCGATCAGCTGGTGGGCTGCTACAACAGCGATTTCGACCAGTACGGCGACATTGAAGCTTTCGGCGTGTTCCCTGATTGGCAGCGTCAGCTGGCGAAGTTTGCGTCCGTGCAGGATCGTTTACGAGAATGGGTTCCTAGCGTGCGAGAGCGGCTGATCCGTCACTCCTGCATAATCATCGCCTCCTTGGATATCGACGGTTTCCGGTACGATAAAGCCACGCAGGCGACGGTCGATGCGCTCGGCGAGATGTCCATGGCGTACCGGGAATGTGCCCGCGCCGTGGGCAAGAACAACTTCTTCATCACTGGAGAAATTACCGGTGGTGATTACTTCGGTTCGATCTACCTCGGACGAGGCAGGCAGGCGAACCAGTGGGACAAAATTAATCCCTCCCAGGGCCCTAAGATGACGAATGAGTCTGGTGCCCAATATTTCCTACGTGAGGCCGGCCATGAAGCCCTTGATAGTGCTGCATTCCACTATTCCGTTTACCGAACCCTTACCCGTTTCCTTGGGATGGACGGTAATCTCGCTGCGGGCTTTGATGTCCCTCTGGATTGGGTCGAGATGTGGCAACAGATGCTCCGGTCGAACGATTTCGTCAATGCGAACACAGGCAAATTCGACCCCCGGCACATGTACGGTGCGACCAACCAGGATGTCTTCCGGTGGCCAACTTTGCAATGGGGTGTTGAGCGGCAGTTGTTGGGTAGTTATATCACGACAATGCTCCTTCCCGGTATCCCTCTATTGCTCTGGGGTGAGGAGCAGGCCTTCTATGTGCTTGATGCCACCGCTACCAACTATATTTATGGGCGTCAGGCCATGTCCCCTGCAACCGCCTGGAGAGACCATGGCTGCTTCAGTATGGACTCCTCGCAGTACTACCACTGGCCGATTGATTCTGGCCGGAAAGGTTGCCAAGATGAAACAGTCGCTTATGACCATCGGGACCCTTCGCACCCTGTGCGCAATATTCTTAAGCATATGTATCAGTTGCGTGAGGAATATCCCGTTATCAATGATGGCTATACCCTGAACAAATTGTCCAACATGACCAAGCCGATCACCTACCCGGGTTCCAACGGCACTGCCACTGAGACGGGCATGTGGTCTGTGAGTCGCGAGGCCAATCTTGAGGTGCAGGATTTCGGCTCGGATGAGAAGAACTCGCCTGTCTGGATGGTCTACCAGAATAACAACCAAACGATCGATTACAAGTTCAATTGTACCGATCCAGAGAATGCTTTGATCGCTCCCTACCCTGCCAACACCGTCGTCAAGAACTTGTTTTACCCCTTCGATAGCCTCACATTGACGACCGGCCCGTCTCAACGAACTTTCGGAAATCAAACATTGTTTGAGGGTTGTTATGGCAATCTGACCCTCAAGGAATTCGAATTCCGGGCCTACGTACCGGAGAAGTGGCATGTCATGCCTCGCCCGATGATCACCGGCATCGACCCTGGCCACGACCATCCCATTACTTCCACTGTGAAGCCTGACGCGTCTGAGAATGTGCCCATTAAGCTGTATTTCTCCGAGCCGATGGATTGCGATGGGGTCACCAAGTCTATTTCCCTGACCTCCTCCACCGAGTCACTACAAATTCCGTCCATCGACTCCGGCTCGGTCTCTTGCAAAAATGTTACCAATGGCACCTCGTGGACTGCTCAGATCCCTAGCCGCTGGATGTGGTCGGCCAATTTGACCAATGTCTACAACGGTATCCACCAAATCACTGTGAAGGGACCTAAGACTAGCAGCGGCAGCGCCTCCACCAACGCCACCGACCACTTCCTTTTCCGCATCGGCCAGGTCGATAATCCGATGGTCTTCACCAAGGCCAACTACTCGACTAGTTTGCTTCATGAGTATGATAACGGGACTCTGTACATCCAGCATCACGCCGCAGGCGCGGATAAATACCGCTACTCGACCAACTGGGGCACGACCTGGTCGAGCTGGACCAAGTACCATGGCGGTAACGACACCATTCAGGAAATGGAGTGGCACGGCACCAAAGAACAGCAGTGGGAAGGCAAACATGTCCGCGTGGAATATTGGAGCGGCTTGACGGGTAGCAGCGACTACTACCAAGAAGGCGATGTGGGCTGGAACCATAATGTGCCCCGTCGATTCCCGCATATTCATTTCAACGGTCCTTTCAACCAGTTTGGTTACGATGGCGGCCTTCCCAACAAGCTCGAGCTAGACACCACCAGTGGACGGTGGAAATACCACTTTACCTACGAGTGGCCCGCACAGGCACAGATCAATGTCTGGGGGATCAACCCCGATGGCACCCCGGACCAGAGTTGGGTTCTGGGCGACGTCGACGGTGACCACGTCCTGGACCGAATGCCCCCGTCGTCTCTGTCAGCGACGATGATCAATATCACCGATCCTCCGCCGTCGCCTCACCTCTCGTGGGTTATCTCGATCAACGACGCGACCATGCGGTATACCCTGGAAGGTGCCGGAGATCAAGCCACGCAGATGGCCATGTACATTCTTTTCTGGATTGTGCCCCTGCTCACAGGCGTGGCTTGCGTGTATGTCTTCATGAAATCCTTCTACCAGGTCAAGTTCAACCAGGTCGGTGTCAGCGAGAAGCGCACGCTCATTCCACTGGCCCTCCGGCGGAAGCTGAAGCGTGCTCGCAACGGCGAAGGCGAGGCAATGAACCCCTTGATGCGTCTTGCCAACAAGTCCGGTTTCATCCAGAGCTCGACGGATCTTGCGGCGGGCCCTGTGGCTTCCAAACGCCGCATGGTGCTCATTGCCACCATGGAATATGATATTGAGGACTGGGCCATCAAGATCAAGATCGGTGGTCTCGGTGTCATGGCTCAGTTGATGGGCAAGACTCTCGGCCATCAGGATCTCATCTGGGTCGTTCCCTGCGTCGGCGGAGTGGACTACCCTGTTGACCGGCCAGCGGAACCCATGGTCGTCACCATCCTGGGCAAGCCATATGAGGTCCAGGTGCAGTACCACACTTTGCAGAATATCACATACGTCTTGCTGGATGCGCCGGTTTTCCGTCAGCAGTCCAAGTCAGAACCCTACCCACCACGTATGGATGACCTCGACAGTGCCATTTACTATTCCGCGTGGAACCAGTGCATTGCTCAGACTATCAAGCGGTTCCCCATTGACCTTTACCATATCAACGATTACCACGGATCCCTGGCACCTCTCTATCTCCTGCCGCAAACAATCCCCGCCTGTCTGTCTCTACACAACGCCGAGTTCCAGGGTCTCTGGCCCATGCGGACCGAGAAGGAAAAGGAAGAGGTTTGCTCCGTCTTCAACCTGGATAAGGAAATCACCCGCCGATACGTTCAGTTCGGTGAGGTTTTCAATCTGCTCCATGCCGGTGCCAGTTATCTGCGTGTCCACCAGCAAGGATTTGGTGCTGTCGGTGTGTCCAAGAAATACGGTAAACGGTCGTACGCTCGGTATCCCATCTTCTGGGGTCTCAAGAAGGTCGGCAACCTGCCCAACCCGGATCCATCTGATGTTGGCGAGTGGAACAGGGAAAAGGCCCTCGCCAAGGGTGAGGACCCGCCTGTTGATACGGAATTCGAAGCTGGTCGCGCGGAGCTCAAACGCCAGGCTCAAGAATGGGCTGGCCTGGAGCAGAACCCGGACGCTGATCTGCTCGTGTTTGTTGGTCGATGGTCCATGCAGAAGGGTGTGGATCTGATTGCGGATGTCATGCCTGCTGTTCTCGAGTCTCGTCCTAATGTCCAGCTGATCTGTGTCGGCCCTGTCATCGATCTGTACGGCAAGTTCGCTGCCATGAAGCTGGATCGCATGATGAAGGTCTACCCTGGCCGCGTCTTCTCTCGTCCTCAATTCACTGCTCTGCCCCCTTACATCTTCTCCGGTGCTGAATTCGCCCTCATTCCCTCTCGTGACGAACCGTTTGGTCTGGTGGCCGTCGAATTCGGCCGTAAGGGTGCTCTCGGTATTGGTGCTCGCGTCGGCGGTCTCGGTCAGATGCCTGGTTGGTGGTATAACGTGGAGTCAATGACCACTGTCCATCTGCTCCATCAGTTCAAGCTGGCCATTGATGGTGCCTTGAACTCGAAGCCAGAGGTCCGTGCTAAGATGCGTGCTCGTTCAGCCAAGCAGCGGTTCCCTGTCGCTCAATGGATAGAGGATCTTGAGATCCTGCAGTCCACATCCATCCGAATCCACAACAAGGAAGCCTCCAAGTCCAGCAATCGTCCTGTGACCCCTACCGGTCCCATGACTCCTCGCGGACTGGGTGCTATGAGCCCTACCCTACCCGGTAGTGGGACTCAGACCCCTGTTGGCATGCACTCTCGCGAAGCCAGCTACGTGAACCTGAGGCAATTGGCAGAGATTGGCCCACAGCAGCGCGATACTATCATTTCCTACAGCAACAACACTGGCAGGGAGATGACTGAGAAACCTGCTCCGGGATTAAGCCGTAAACTGTCGCTTGGTGTCCGTTCCGGCCCCGGTCATCTCAACCGTCCTGGTCGGCGTGGACAACAGGACCTCGCTGTCCCCGACCACAGAGATGGCGGTGATGTCTCCGATATCGAGGAGGAGAGTGACGATGACTTCATTGACCACTACTACGGCGATGACGAATATACTCTCACGCCCGAGCAAGCCGAAGAAGGCCGACGACTCCAGAACAATCCCCATTCCCAAAGTGGACGTGCGACTCCGAGAGAACTTACCCGCTCCGCGCAATTTCCCTCGAGCCCATCCGTTCATTCTGACATGGGCCTTGCTCCCCCCACACGGCCATTCCTGGAACCTGGCAGTCGTCTGAGCAGTGCCTCGGTGCTGTCCGTCGATTCCATCGTTGGTGATAAGAAGGACTTCAAGCTGCAAAAAGTGGATCCTTTCTTCACGGATAGCCATGGCGAATACGCTCGCTTGTTCGAAAGGAGTTTGGAGGGCTTGAACGGGGCCAACTCCGAGTCGCAGCTCTGCATTGAGGAATTCCTGGTCAAGAGTGAAAAGGAATGGTTCGACAAGTTCCGCGATGCCAAGCTGGGTCGTCTGAACTCGCCTGCTCCATCTGTCTTCCGTGGTAAGCGCGGTCCTTCGCCTGTGGATTCCTACTACGGAGATGACGCCTCGTCGCGTATGAGTCCGGATGATGAGCAGTCCCAGGAAGATGACGAATTTCTCCTAGGCAAGGACTACGTTCCTCCGACCGGTCTGCGCAAGTGGATGCAGCTGCGCGTCGGAGACTGGCCAGTTTATTCCCTCTTGTTGGGCCTGGGCCAGATCCTCGCCGCCAATTCGTACCAGATCACCTTGCTGACCGGCGAGGTTGGTCAAACCGCGGAGAAGCTGTACGGAATTGCCACCACGTACCTGATTACCTCGATTCTGTGGTGGTTTGTCTTCCGTTACTTCAAGTCCATCGTCTGTCTCTCTGTCCCATGGTTCTTCTACGGTGTGGCATTCCTTCTCATTGGCCTCGCCCATTTCGAGCATGATGAGTTCACCCGGGGATGGATTCAGAACGTCGCCAGTGGTTTCTATGCTACCGCTTCCTCCAGCGGGTCGATTTTCTTCTCCCTCAACTTTGGTGATGAAAGCGGTGCGCCAGTCAAGGAATGGGTCTTCCGTGCCTGTGTCATCCAGGGCACGCAGCAAGCTTATGTCATTGCGCTGTGGTACTGGGGGTCGACGCTCACCAAGGCCTCGAGCCAAGGCCTCCTCAGCCCCGAGAATAACATCGCCAACACGTGGAAGATGACCGCCATCTGTGTGCCGATTACGGTGCTCCTGTGGGTCATAGGTCTTCTTATGTTCTATGGGCTTCCCAACTACTACCGCCAGAGCCCTGGCAAGGTTCCGTCCTTCTATCGCTCGGTATTCCGCCGCAAGATCGTCATCTGGAACTTCGCCGTCGTCATCATCCAAAACTTCTTCCTCAGTGCCCCTTACGGTCGCAACTGGAATTGTAAGTCAACTTCATCTGTCAAGTGAATCGACATACTGATGCCTGTTACAGTCCTCTGGAGTTCAGCCCACGCACAGACCTGGCAGATCGTCATTCTCTGCGTTGTCTTCTTCGGTTTCGTCTGGGCCGCCTTCCTCTTCATCCTCAGCCATCTCTCCAAACAACACAGCTGGATCCTCCCCGTGTTCGCCTGCGGTCTCGGGGCGCCCCGCTGGGCCCAGATCTGGTGGGGTGTCTCCGGCATCGGCTACTACCTCCCCTGGGTCGCAGGCGGGTACACGGGCGGCGCCCTGGCATCCCGCAGCGTCTGGCTGTGGTTGGGCGTTCTCGACGCAATCCAGGGCCTGGGCTTCGGTATGATCCTGCTACAGACCCTGACCCGCATGCACATGTGCTTCACCCTCATCGTGTGCCAAGTGCTGGGATCCATCGCGACGATCTGTGCCCGAGCCTTCGGGCCCAACAACGTCGGTCCGGGCCCTATCTCTCCCGATCCCACCCTTGGCGCGAGTGCCGTGGCGAACGCGTGGTTCTGGATTGGCCTGATCTTCCAGCTGCTCATCTGGTAAGTTTTTTCTGATCTGTCTTTCTCTTCCTCGAACATGGCTGATATCGTTCCAGTGCTGGGTTCCTTCTCTTCTTCCGCAGAGAACAACTCTCCAAGCCGTAAGGCACTACCATCGCTCCTTAACGATTTGATTTCATTGTTGCTGGCATACTTTGCATATACATGCTTCCTGTATAGATACGACATTTTGCATATATAGATGTGTCATGACTACCTCGCTGGGTTTTCCGCCTGTGGCTTGATGTCCGGAGTTCAACGAGGGTATGACCATGTGTTTATAGAAAGTTTACATAATACTTAATTGCGTTGTACCAGATCCAGTAGCTCAAGCCAGGAATAAGCCTCGTCGAAATGATGTGCATAAAGTAAGGAATGACGTCGCTGCGACTCAGCCACATACGATCTCACTAAGTCTAGGGTATTAATATGGTTGAGTACAGATTCTGTGTGGTCTATGAAGATCTTAGTAAGGAAATAGTGGGTATTGATCCGCACAATTCGATAGAGGAGACTGTCTCTGGAAGATGCCGTAGGCCCTCTATAGTTTGTTCCTTGTCCTAGCCACATGTACCAGGATACAGGTCAGCCGACCTTTACTAAGGAGTTCGGCTAACCAAAGTGGGTCAGCCGACCCACACAGCATAAATATAAAAGCTCATCCGACCTTTTACATCTAAAACTAATTTCATGTTCTGTAATAATTTTCACTATTTCTTACAGCCTTAACTAGTTCTCAACTAGTTCACAATGTCATCCTTAGATAACTTTCGTTATCTTGAGAATGATCAAACAGTAATTAATTCTCTTATTAATTTATCATCTCTTACACCTGAATCAGAGTATGATGAATTATCAAATGAAGTTGATGAAGCAATTTTACATCAACGCAATACTGCAAGCGGTGATCTAGATGAGGCGGTATGAAGATATTAAGTTTAACTAGTCCTTAACTAGTTGCTAACTAGTTTATAGCCTATACCAATTATCCCTATTACACATGGAGGGACAAGGCCTGGAAATACTGCTCAATTTATTGAGTATAGTGATCATTTACCAGAATATCCAAGATCTGATGAAAATGGCTATGCTTATATTATAAAAAGTCATGGCCGGAACTTGGAAACCTTTGAGAAATCATTACATGATGTATGTACTAGTTCTCAACTAGTTCTTAACTAGTTACTAACTAGTCCAGATACAATATGCTTATCAACGGGAGGGCTCCCGTCGAATAACCTTTTCACCACTCCTAGAGTGCAATGTTAAAAAATATGTTTATCATTGTACAGGGGTAAAAGTATGTGAATATTTATCACCAGAACTGAAGAATATTCATCATACTTGGGTTTCACCATCTATTCTAGAGCAAATATCAGAGATACGCTCTAGAATTGCTGATTCTGAATCAGCACCTGAGGAGCGAGCTGCATATGGGTAGGGATTAGTTCCTAACTAGTTCATTACTAGTTGCTAACTAGGTCCTAGGATATTCTATAGCATTAAACGGCGATTTGATCAAGGTGATGCCTGCCTTCAACAAATAGCAACATGTCGGCCAGTATTAAGACTGAGTGATACTCAGGTTAGTATATTATATAGATTGGACTAGTTGGTAACTAGTTACTAACTAGTCTAGTCAATCACCCAAGCTGAAATGCCTTATCTTGTCTGTTCAAATTCTGGAAGTCCCCGTCAAGGTCATTTCTACATGAGCCTCACAAATAGGGCAGTGAATATTAATCTAAATTGCCTGAGAGATCTTCTTAGATCTAATGGCTCTAATCAGCAGCCTAGATTATGTGGAGTTATTGAACAAAACTTAACCCGCCGACCACAGTGCGGTAAGTTACTACTAGTTAGGGACTAGTTACCAACTAGTTACCAACTAGTCTACTAGACTAATATTTCTTTAGGGGTTATCCATCCACAGGGAGCTGGAAAGATGCAGAAAATGACCTGTAAGGTTAGGTTCAGAATTTATATTCCAGAGGACCTTGAGGCATGCCCTTATGCTATCTTTCTCTCAACTGGTATTCATACTCATCCACCACCTCCACCAAATAAGCCACCACAGCTTATTATGGATGAGATTCTGGATCTGATMAGGCAAATGCAGAATCCAGATCTTACTTTAAGTAAGTTAACTAGTTACCTACTAGTTATGAACTAGTTTACTTTAAAATAGGTATAAAAATGGGGACTAGTTACTAACTAGTTATAGGTACCTTTCTTCGGAGCCCTTCACTTTTGCAGTTCTGTCAGCAGTACAATGGCCAGACCCTTTCTCAAATTCATAATAGCTTTGTAAATCAGGACCGATTTGCAGCTATTATTGCGAAGGAAAAAGCCCTTCTTTATCCTTGTGGTCGGAATATCAATGGTATTCTATATGAAATGGATCGCAGGCCAGAGATTAAGGTAGGCAACTAGTCCTGAACTAGTTATGCACTAGTTATTAACTAGTTGCTAGAATTATATCCGGAGGGTCTATACCCAGGATGATTGTACCATGATTATCTGTGGATTTGATCAGCAGATTCAGATCCTAAGATCTCTTGACAGCTTTGAAATCGATATGTCCTATAAAAGGATTAAGGGAGAGTTTAATGAGGTGATCTTTGCAACCTTTCTTCCTGAACATGGAAAAAGTAAGTAGACTAGTTCCTAACTAGTCATCAACCAGTTACTAACTAGTAAGTTCTTACACTCTTGCGGGTGTTTATCAACCAGGAAACAGCCCAAAGCTATCAACTTTTATTTGAACAAGTCTTTAGCTTAATAGGTGAAATCACCCAGAAGCCAGTAAACTTCCACTATCTTCATAATAGTGGGTTTAAGGGTATTGTGGTTGATATGTGTGGGAAGCAGATGTCAGGTAGGCCTAACTAGTCCTGAACTAGTTATCAACTAGTTACTAATAGATCCTAGGTCTTGGGCGTTACCTTGCCTCTATTGATAATGCTCACCGACCCTGGCAATGGCAATTAAAGAATATTTTAATTCTCTGTCGTGTGCACTTTCTACGAACTATTTCAAAACTTCTTGGAATAGCAGGAGATATGAATGAGCCAGGGGATCCTTCTTATACTACCTTTACAAGGATGAGAAGCCTTCTTGATTGTGAAACAGAAGCTGAATACTATCAGCTTATTGAACTTCTTCAAGGTGAGAACTAGTTCTAAACTAGTTATATAGAACTAGTTACTAACTAGTTCCAGAGCATGAATCACCAGAGATTGCAGCTTGGGCTGAGCACAAGCGCCATCATGTTATTGCAGCTGGCTTAAATAAAGCCTGCTCATTAATGCCACCTGAGTTCTTTCAACAGATTAGAAATATTACTAATGCTGTTGAGCAGAGCCACTATAAATCTTATTTTATGGGGGTTCATGAGTCGCTATTAGGGGCAGTGAAGGGGTAAGTTATAGACTAGTTTATAACTAGTTACTAACTAGTTTATTATACTTAACTAACTATATTAGATCGTATATCCTTGATCAACGTGATATTGATCAGTATCAGGCACGAATGGCCTATGGTACCCATCATTCATATCGATCAGATGATATAGCAACACGATACTGGAACAATGTCACCCGGCAGAGTATGGACTAGTCCCCAACTAGTTACTAACTAGTTACTAACATCCCCTAGACAGTCGGAAGCTGAAGCGCCGGAATGAAGGGGATATTAGAGATCMTGATAATATTCTCTTTGAGTCAAACTCCTCTGGTGGAATACGCTCTCGCAGAGGAAGAAGAGGTAGCTCTTATAGTAGAACACCAACCCCACGTTCAAGATCACGGTAAGTATATCTAGTTCTGAACTAGTTCTGAACTAGTTAGCTTATATCTTTTCTAACTTCTCTAGAACATCAACTCCACAAATACCGCGTCGACCAACCCCAAGAAGGTATATAAATCTATCCTTCCTATACTATAAAGTACTCTCACTAATCTTTCTAATCTTAGGCTATATTCCGAGTCTCCATCTGAGTATGTTTAGTAACTAGTCACTAACTAGTTGGCAACTAGTCCATTTTAACCTTTCTTAGATCTCCAACTCCTTACCTGGGTATCCCATCATCAAGTCCACCAAGGTGAGTTTTATAGAGATACTATTACTAATACTTACTAACATATTCTAGAAGTACACAATCACCGTAAGTCCCTACCTTAACTAGTTCCAGACTAGTTACTAACTAGTTGCCTTTCTATCTAGGCTACTACAGCGAACAGCTACTTCTAATTTACAAGTCCAGAATTTACAGATACAACAGGCTCAGTTAGAGGTTGAAGAACGTAAGCTTCAACAGCTTGAAAGGCGTCTTCAGCTTGAAGAGAGACAGATTCAGCTAGAGGCAAATCGTGTTGAGCTTAGAGAAAGATTACTCCAGGTTCAGATCCGGCAAAAAGAGGTTGCTATTTCAGGCCAGGAACAGCCTGGTACTCGTTCTTAACTAGTTAGGAACTAGTCCAATAGATTATATATACTTATAATAATTATTCTCTAGTCCTTGCATAGGGTAGGTATAAACTAGTTAAGAACTAGTTCATAATTTTATAGTAAATATATATATTAGCTAGTTCATAACTTATTAACTAGGCTATAACTAGTTATAAACTAGTTACTCTTATTATATATTATCTACACCTTACATATATATATAGCTTAGGAAACATAAGTTTAGATTTAGAAGTAGCAAAAGGATGTTTACATTCCAAACCAGTAGTAGGCTAGACTAGTTAAGAGCCAGTTATTAACTAGTCACCTCTCAAAAAAAGCCCACACCAGAACGCCAGTAACTAGGCTTACCTAGTTACAACACCTTTAAAAAAACAAAGAGAAGTTCCCACCAACTAGTTCAAAACTAGTTCACAACTAGTTACCATCATCTGATTCTTCCTCCTCACTCTCCTCCTCGCTCTCCTCTAGCTCCTTGGCCTTGCCCTTGTCATCCTTCTTGGCAAAGTAATCGAAATTCTCACACCATTCCTGGCTGTTTGAGGAACAGCAAGCTAAGAACTAGTTAGTGACTGGTTATGAACTAGTTAATAAGAGTAAGAACTTACTTCGAGTCTTCTTCCTCTTCTTGCATTCACCACAAGGAACACTCACGCCCATGCCCTTGACCATTTCTTTCATATTCTTAATATGAACCTAACTAGTTAGCAACTAGTCCTGAACTAGTTAGGGATTTATTAATAGGAGGTACTTACAGTGCCATCTTTCTTCAAGGGGAGAGCAGGCAGCTCTGGTTTCTCCTCCTCCTCAAGAAGCTTCTGGTACCACTCTGTAACCAGTCAGCGACTAGTTATAAACTAGTTAGATAGGGACTTACCGATAGCCTCCTGCTGCTCCTTGATGGTTGGAGCTCCTCCGCTGGTGGTATGAACAGTATACGTTTTGCTGTGTGCACTCTGAATATGCTTCTTGAGATTATTAAGGCTGGAGTACGCCTCCTAATAGAACTAGTTAGCAACTAGTCTAGGACTAGTTCATTAGGAATGTAGAAGAAATACATACCTTAGCCTTGGGGCATCCAGGTGCTCTGCAATAGACCTCTCCGGGGTAGACCACTAAGTATCCCATGGCCTGTCCACTAGTTAGTAACTAGTTGGTAACTAGTCAGGTACTTGACTTACATTTTCAGCAAATGGAGGGAGGGTCAGCCCCTCAGCACCGAGTTCAAGGTACTGTAGATATGCCTCCTATAGCTTAGTTAGCATTCTAACTAGTTTAGAACTAGTTGAACAGTCAGAGTAGTACTTACTGATTTTTTCACAAAGGTCATTGTGAATGCGAACTAGTTATAAACTAGTTAGTAAAAGAATATCAATGATATGTAACTAGATCTTAACTAGTTATAAACTAGTTGTCGGCCAGAATTGTGAGATAAAGGTGAGGTGATAGTAAGAGTCACCAACTAGTTCCTAACTAGTTAGGAACTAGGTGTGTCGCCGGAATGAGATAAAGGTGAGATGAAGGTGAGAGTATTCTGAAGTAGAAAACCTACCTTTAAGGTAATAGGAGGGAGTGAGAGAAAGAGGTAGGGAGGGTAATGATCAATCCACAACTAATTATCAACTAGTTGATCGAAAAAAAAAAAATAAAAGGGGGTGCCGGGGGGAGAGATGAGAGATGTGTAAGAAGGTAAGTTACTGTAAGGAGGTCAGCCGACCTTTAAAGTGGAGATTAGTCATGTGATCTAGGGTTGTCTCATTCACTGTGTCAGCTATCTTGGCACTAGCCGAACTTTTCCGAAAGGTCGGCTGACCTGTAGTCACCCACATGTACCACCTTGTACTCTCTAGATAGCTAAGCCATTGTAACGAACTCGCTGATCCTGTTCTCCCCATAGTGCTATCCACGGTGGAGACATGGAAATAAGACCAATTTGTGCGGGTCGTGAGGTCCGGGCAATTCTTGGTATAACCCCCTAAATTGACACAAGCATGCTAGATGAGGCGAAAGATTCTTCTGCCTAACACAAGGCCAGCCCAAAGCACTAAGTACTGTTGCTCAGTGGACTAAAAATAGGGAGGACCCTTGCGGTATGCCAAGAGATACCGCAGACTCGGTTTGACATAGCGGGACGAGCTTATTTGTCCGTAGCCAATCATTACATGCTAATTAATACAGCTAAACCGATCTTGGCTGGTATATTACGGTTTCTCGCATTTTCGCATCTCTCGTATTTCCCTGCTGGTTAAGCATGAAGTCTAGCGCAGCAGGGAGCGCAATCATCTGGATGGAGATGAATGAGTCCGGATGCGAGTGCGAGTACGGGTATTGAACCACTGAATTAGAATTTTCAAGGCAGCAGAATTTACTATGGCATTTGAATAGAGCACGCAAGGGTAAATGATGCCAGATCTCGACTATATAACTCCTATTCCCTGTCCCATAGACGTCTCTGAGGAATAACATCAACGCTCACTGCAAGGCTCTTACAATCGTCACCTAATTCAATCTTCTCCGATCTTTCCTCCGTCGTCTACTTCATACGCCATGGCCTCAGACAAGGATAACATCTACTTCTACAATCCCTCCCTCGGGGCATCCGTCCTCTTCACCATTATCTACATCATCCCACTCCTCTACCAGTCATACATGACATTCATCTTCCCCCGGAAAGCCCAAACCCAACGGACCAAATACTTCATCCCGGCGGTCGTCGGTGCCGCGCTTGAAGTAGTGGGGTATGCGCTCCGCTGCGCCAGCGTCAAGCAACCAGCGGATATCTCACTGTACGCCGTCTCCAACACCCTGATTGTCATCGCCCCGGTCTTTGTCTGCGCGAGTCTCTACATGCTTCTTGGAAAGTTGGAGGCTAGCTCGGCGGATGGGAGTGCCAAG
Organism: Aspergillus pseudoviridinutans; assembly: GCF_018340605.1. Classification (NCBI taxonomy): domain Eukaryota; kingdom Fungi; phylum Ascomycota; class Eurotiomycetes; order Eurotiales; family Aspergillaceae; genus Aspergillus; species Aspergillus pseudoviridinutans. The sequence goes on from NW_025091284.1 coordinate 322,909, forward strand.
AAGCCCGCGAACTTTCTCCGCGGGGGTTCGGGTAGATGGCTGCCGTGGGTGTTTTTGTCATTGGATATCCTTGCGGTCCTGACACAGGGGTCTGGGAGTGGGATTGCCTCCTCGGGGAGCTGGAAGGGGTCGACCAAGGACGCGGGGATTGGGGTGTTGATTGGGGGGTTGGTGTTGCAGGTTGTCACGTTTGCGGCGTACCTGGTTATTATGGTCTGGTTTCATTGGAGGGCGACGGTGGAGGGTTACCAGTTGGCTCATGGGGTTCAAATGGTCATGAGGGGGATTTATATTGCTGGATTCTGTATCATGGTGAGTACTGCTTAACATTTCGCAAGGAAGGATATTGCTGACGGTAGAAGCTCCGCTCTATCTATCGTGTGTTTGAATTTGCCTTTGGCATTGATTCGTACACGTTTACGCATGAATGGCCGTTGTATGCGCTCGAGGCTGTTCCCATGCTTATCGCTTTGTTGGTCTTGGCCTGGTTCCATCCGGCGCGATGGTTGGCAAAGTCTGGGCTGGAGGGAGAGGAGATCTCTCTGCGCAAGTCGTCAGGACTACGAAACACCGAAGAGCAATCTCTAGCTTGAAGATATGGGGCAAGGCCGACAGGGACGGGATTTTTTAGATCGATGCTTTGGGTTAAACGGAGGGCAACTGGCAATGCAAACATCCCTATGCAATGATGTCTATGAATTTGATTGTGATTATTGCGCTATTTGTCTTACAAAAGCTGTTAATAGATGACATGACATGTACTGCTCTCGTACCAGGGTGTCAATGAGTTCATTCCAACACCTGAACGCCTCCAGGCTCTGGGCACCCTAACCACGCGAGCGTCTCCAAGTCAAAGAACTGGGCATGCAGATTGGGAGTTACAACGTCAGACGGCGTACCGCGACTGCTTCTCGTAGTATTCTCATCTGCAGCTATGATTTGCATCGGTAACTCTATTAACTCCCGTAGCGAAGACGGTAGCTCGCGGTATATGGCATCGGCCCACTGATATACGACTGGGTCAGTAGCCAGGGACGTGGTGCCACTCCGCTTGTGCAGCTCGACATAAACCGGCCGCATAGTGAGCTCGATGACAAGGAAATACATGAACAAAGCTCGCGAGACGTGGTTCGCTGGTGCGATGAACATTAGAAACTCCCGATTCTCGGCTTCGTACCACACCGCATAGATCTTGGTGAGGTTGACAAACGCTGTGCGGTTGGAGACTGCGAGAGCTACAAGCGTCTCCCGTAGCGCTCGAAAGAAGCGGCGATGTATGGTGCTTTGAAGGAGCGGCTGTAATCTGTCTATTGCCGCGAGAAGACTGTCGATCAGGAGGGGACTGCTGACGGGTTCGTTGGCGAGCCCCAAGGCTATGTCGACCGCCTCCTCCGCTGTCTGGAGATGGAATAGCTGGCTTGTTTTGTATTTGTCCATGATACAGTTGGTGATGACTCCGCAGCCGCGGACCATGACTGCAAAGTCGACTAGGCCGTCTCGCATGTGGTATGCCTGGAATACAAGAGCATAGCACGTGGCCAGGATGATGTCCATGTCAGTTGTTGTGCATTCTGGGCCTTTTCCAATCGCTGCCGATAACGCTTTCAGTGCTTTGCCTCTGTGGATGATCGCCGTGGAGGAGAACTCCGATCCATCAGGCGAGATGAGGGAGTAGTGAGTAGCTCCTAGCGCGAGGATCGCGTGCATCAGATGGGGATACTACCGTGGAAGCGTCAGCTATAAGGCCATGGGACCTCGACAAGATAATCAATAATCACCTCGTGGGCATATTTGGGTACTTCTGTCGCCCATGTCTCCTCACTCCCAAAGGGCAGATGCGGGCGCGCAAAGACGAGGAAATGATGGAAGAATCGCAGGTCGTCGCCACCGACCGGACTGACAGCGAGTCCTAGTGAAGGTGACACCAGCTTGCCACTCTGTGATGATGCTACCAAAGCATCTCGTCGCGATGCCGGCTGCTTCCCTGCACCAACCCATTCCCGGACTTTGGACGGATAGACACATTCCATGTCTCGGTACATGCAGTTCTCGCATGCCGGCTTGGTTTCTTGACACTGCACTCGTTAGTGAACGTCGTTCCTGGAATCTGCGGATCAAACGTACCTTTACCCTCCTTGCTCTGCAGTTGTAGCAGCCCCAGCGAGACTTGGTATGCGGTCGTTTCTGTCGCTGATTAGTCATGGTTTTTCCTTGTTCTCCCGATTGTAAGTTCCGCCGAGCTGGCAACGCGGCCGTATTTGAAGCCTCAAGGTCTGAAGACAAGGGCGAAGTTCCGGACCTTGCCTTTACTTGAATATCCATTGAGCGTCTACCAGAGATCAAACAAATGATGATACCAATAAAATATTGATGAACGCGTCGAGATAAGCATAGGTGATGAAGAAGATCGTTGATGTAATCCAGGCAGCAACCGAATCTGGAGAATACGAGCTTTTCTCGGTCCCACCACCAATAACGATCATAGTGAATAAGCAGCTGTGACTCCCTTGACTCGTCGGGGGCGATGCTTCTTGGCTTTTCCAATGCTATGGTGAAGACAGCTTGCCCACTTGGCCCAGTTCTAATCTAATTCTTCCGTCCGCTCTTCGTTTTAAATTGGGCCCTATTTCTTTCGCTTTCTCCATACCTCTGTTCTGATTTCTGGTCTCTCCATGGATCCCTTCTCAACACTCCCACCTGAGATAATAGTGTCCATCCTTGGATTTAGTACCGACTTTGCCAGCCTAGATGGCTTGCTCAGAACGTCCGCCCGAGCGGATCAATTGTTTGGTAAATATTACAAGACAATCACTGAGCGGGTCATGAAGAATTGTCCGATTCTCTCCCATGGGCTACAGTACGAATTTCGCAGTATCATACTCCTCGAGTCAGATGGAACATTTACTCCCTCAAGCCTGCCAGAGCTAGTAGATGGCGATTACCCAACATCTATTGTGCCGTTTTCTCTCCCCACTGGCCATTCTTTTGGAGCCGTGCGAAAAGGCGTCAGTATAGCGGCGAGTATCTGTCACGCTGCTTCTGCTTGCATACATATTATTTTGGATCGTCTTATGGTTTCAGATCCTCGCCGTGTGATCGGCTCTCCCAGCAAAGCCGTTGAATGGATAGCGGGAAGATTATCCGAGCCCCAAAGCGAACCCATCCGGATCACATATCATCCTCCTTCCTGGGCTGAAACATATCGAACACATCGCATTTTGTGGACGCTCGCGACATTCAGTTGCGTTTTGCACGCGGCAAACATGCAATGGGACTGGTCTCTGGAGGACAAAAACTCTTTCACTGAGCGATATGTCAAAGAAGGCTGGCTGAGATGGCGTCTCGAAGAATTCAAAACGATCGCGGAGTGCTTGTGTCATTTATCCTAGCGAGACAATAACCCTCGACCACCGTTTCCCTTTTCTAGTGACCATTCCTCCGTTAGAAAAATCGCTCTCGACTGCTCCGGCACGTCTAATCATGCCCAACCCTCCAAAGAATCCAGACGCGGATAAAGACTGGGAAATGATTCATCACCGCGCCGGACGGCGACAAAATGGCGCTATAGGCTCGTATCGCGTCCTTTTCGCTGTTCATCGGTCTGTCAATCATCCTCTGATATATGTGGATTTCCAAGCGTTTCGACGCCTTGGAATCCCAATATGGGATGACTGGAGACTGCATCTAATTGGGTTGGTCAACCGGCCAAGGGATGGATTTTGTGCAGACAGTTCTGTTTTTGATAATCTGCCGAAGGGACTCGAAAACGTGCATCCGTCTTGCGCACTTTTCACATGGTGGAGCTTAGTAGAGAAGGGGGCATTGAGGAGAAGATCGTCCCTGCGCAGTCACCAGACTGATGATTCCTTATGTGACTCCTGTGGTGCCCTCTGCAGTAGTGTGTGTACAAATTTCTTGCTCGGTGGCCTACGTTGAGTGATGAGAAGGTCAAGGTCCATGAAGCTCAGAGTATGGTTTGACCATGCATCATCAGGGGCACATACTTCATCCGGCAATATGTCGTAAACAAGTGCAAGACAGGAATGACCATCCCAAAATCGTCCAAAACCTTCATCTGACCGTTACATGGTGTCCCCCGGAAAAGAGCGGTGGAGCTTGTTTTCAAGCAACGATGCTCTTTGGTATATGGAGGAGAGTGTGGAATCCCCAATTCCAAATCAAACCATTACCAGAGAGTACACGGAGATGGTCCGTCATCCTTGCAGGTGCCACGTCAACATGCACCCCAGCACTTAACCTCAAAATACCCCACGGTCATAGCAATTACCAACCGGTAATGTAATCCCCGCCATGGAAGTCGATGCTGAGACCCTCTTCAATGCACTCGGAGAGCGTTATGAAGACGCCTATGCCGATAGTCCCGGGCTGCTCCAAGTCACCGAATATGTGGTGAGCAAGCTTCCACGCAGCAGCCATGTCCTCGACGTCGGTTGTGGAACGGGCAAACCGGTCGCTGCAGCGATCGCATCGGCCGGTCACACCGTCTACGGCATTGACGTTGCTGAGAACATGGTGAGAATTGCAGCCAGCCAAGTTCCAGGGATATTCTCGAAGGCCGATATGCGAATCTACACTCCTCCGGTCAAAATGGACGCTGTGTTTGCGATCTACTCTCTCTATCAGATTCGACCAAGCGATGTTCATAAAATGATATATCGGTTCGCTGAGTGGTTGAAGGGGGATGGGATCCTGGTACTTGGTGTGTCGCCTTCCTCGGCCCTTGTGGGAGGAAAAGGCGTACATGACCCCGTCTGGGATTGTACGAGGTCTAAAGTAACGTGGATGGAGAGGCCGGTGTTCGAGCTGTACTTTTCCCAAACGGCTTGGTTGAATCTATTGCGCGAAGCTGGTTTTGCCATTGAGTTGGAGAAAATGTTCGACTACATATCCAAGGATCCCAAGCATACGCGGTCTGAGACTCATTATTTGATCGTCGGGAGGAAATCGTCGTCACATCCGTTGCTGGGACCGTATCCTTTGCCTGAAGGCCCTCCGGGAAAGTCAATGCGCAATGAGTCGGCTTGGAGACRTCTACAGGGCCACCTATTCTTAAAGGATGATGAGAGGATGAAGCTGTCCTCGATGCTGGAGGGCCATGGAAGGGTACTGGATATTGGTGGGGGGCTGAAAGGTGAGCTATTAATGCATTCTTCCTCGCTATATGCTGGCTTCTGATCCTCGCAGACTTCCTTGGCAAGGCCTCAGCAAGAACCAAGTCTGTGGACAATTTCAACAACCTCCCGTACCCAGATGCCCAGTTTGATGTCGTCATTGCAACTATGATTCTTGACTATGTTGATGATCTCCGCGGTTTCTTGCTAGAAGCCGTCCGCGTGGTTGACAAGTCATCATCGAATGCGCGGGTCATTCTGATCCAGGGTGCACCATATAATGAAGTCCAGAAATTGATGAACGCCGTGTGTACTCCATTGAGCGGCAAGAACACGGGACCCGCCCATCAGGGCTTGCTTCTTCACTCTGCCATGAAGATACTGATTGAGGTCGGATTCGGAGGGACTTCCCTCCATCCTCTCGGTACTTCTTATTCCTTTGACGAGAATAGTTCATCTGATCGGAGCATGGAACTCGCTGAGATGTTGCACAATATCTGGTTTCCTGGCGAGAAAGATCATGAGCAGATGAAGCGGGAGCTGAACTTCCCGTTAGAGAATCTTCTGCATGACCATCCCGGTTTCCTCCAGAATGAATTAGTGATTCTGGAAGCCGTGTTAGATGGTCATTAAGTCTATAAGCGCACACTTGAAAATGTGCCCTATTGTCTTTTGAACAAGATTGTTACGTAGCTAAAGCCATCGAACTACGAGACTGATCCATGAAGGTTGTAGTATTGGGACCTGTGATTTACTAGATGCAGTCAGTTTTGCTGTTTCTGGGTTCGCGCCCTATACACCGTTACATAACCTCTCCCCTCTGTTGTTCCAACATAAAAGACCTGACCTTGCTCTTTCAGCCTCTTTTCTCCTTCTTCCCCTTTCTTTGACTCCTCTGTAGGCTCCGCTAGGCACCAATGACGAACTAGCAGGGTGGTACCCACTCAAACCAACTTTTGGCATGTTCAAAGGCCCCAGTCTCCCAATTTCTTACTCTCACTTTCCCCTCTCCTCACTCTCAAAGAAGAAAGAACAAAACAACAATAAAAAAAAGCAGACTGATAATGACGCAAAGAACACGAAGCTGTCCTCGAAAACACCAATGGCAGGTTCAGCCTCAGCCTTAGCCTCAGCTACAGACACAAACGCAGACACAAACGCAGACGCAGACGAAATCATGCGCCTTGCCATCGCCCGCTTCCGTAGCAGAATGGTCGCCGCAAACCAAAAGTTCCTCCAGGACCGCGTCAATGAAATTGAAACGAAAGGTCTAGCAACTGAAGAGGGGAAGCGCCGCCGGCTCCGCGAGTACCGATGGATGAACTATCTCGAATGGGACGATGACGACCCCGAGACGCGCGGGAACCCTGGTGGGATCCGAATCCCACAGGAGACATCAGTCGCTGACCTCGATATCCCTACTATTCTCAACGCCCTGCAATCCCCTGAACCGGTTGACGGTGTGCTACCGCCCCTACTGCGCACAGAGCAGTGGAGGCAGATGTACCTTGATACAGTTCAGCGTGTGTGCCAGGCGCAGGCGGACGCGATCGTCCCCGAAGACGAGGTGGAGCTTGACGTCGCGTGCAATTACCACAGAGACCACAGGCCTATGACTATCCCGCGGTGTGACGAGCTAGCGCTGTTCCTAAAGTATGCGCAGGGGGTGGTGGACGTTGACTTCCGGCTCTCAGGCATTGCGCCGTTCACGCCGGCTTGGTCGACTGGAGTCAAGGACGAGGAACTAGATGGACTTAACGAGGGACAGAGACGCGACAAGTTGGCGGATCCGGAGCTACTGAAGCGCGAACAAGAGAACTTGCAGAAAAGGTTGGAATATGAAGTGTTCAATGAGTGTCTGAAGGCGTTTGTCGACGAGGACCTGGAGGTCAGGGCTGGCTTTATCACCGGTATTGGATTTGACCAGCGGTACGCATGCCCGTCGTGGTATAGTGCGTATGCATACTGCCGGCTGTTGACGGATGACGACGAGGACGATGACGTCCAGGATGCTGCCAACATCCGGGACTGGGGGTGGCGGGTGGTTGTTTTTCAGGCCGAGGTTGTCAATCCTAGCGTTCTGTACGACCGGAAGGCGCGCTTTGATTCTATTCCAGAATTCTTGGATTGGTACGCCAGCTGGCTGGACCATCTAGATGCACGGGGGTTGCTTTCTCTTCCTCGCCATGCTATAGGCTGTGAGACGGACTGCGAGTCGGACTGTGAGGATCATTGATGAATTATAATACTGCTTACTGAATTCAGGGCCTCCCTTTCACCTAACTAAACGTACGACCGATGGACATTCATCACCACCAATCATCCTTCTGAGAAACCCAGCTGCTGAGCAAGAGGTATCTGAAACAACATCATCCAAATTTGTCTTCAATCTCTTGTAGAATCTTGGGTATTGGCCCCCATTCTCAGGATGGAGACAAAGAAACATGGTTCTAGCGCAGTTCACAATCAATCAACTCTTTCAAGGGTACCACAAATCAATTTAGCCAAGTCTCTTAAGCAACCGAGCAAGGTCCATCTCCATAAATATCCTTCACAGGCTGGCAACAGGACCAAACATTCACAAAAATAACAAACAAGATCAAGGGTATCAAATCGAGTTAACAAGCAACAGATCTCTTCCTCACCAATCCTCGAAAGCAAAGTCTATACGGTAACTTCAAAAAGCCAGCACATGTCTCGACTGGTCAGAGCCTTCGTGTAGCAACAACTACAGCTCCGCATACTCTCTGATTACAACACACGGATCTCATCTTGGCCCAACGGCGCATGTTGACCAGGTATCCACGAAGCGTGCTGGACGACACTGCTTCAAGTTGTGAACGGCTCGTCTCGGTAAAGCCCTCCAGAATCTCATTTTCCCCAAACAAGTAAGCAAAGAGGAACGGGGTGTGCCCATACGCATTTTCAGCGCGTGGGTTTGCTCCAGCCTGCAGAAGTAGGCGGGCCAAGGCCAGTGAACGCAGCACGACAGCGAAATGTAGAGGGGTGAGTCCATCGTTGTCTTTGGTGTTCACATCTGCTCCTTTCTCTATGAGGAGGAGCACCATCTCCTCTCTTTCTGCTTGTACAGCAACGTGGAGGGGAGTGCGTCCTTTTGCATCTACAGCATTTATATCATCCCCGTGTTCGATGAAGGTGAGGGCGAAGTTGGGATAGCCGAATTCGGCTGCGTCGTGGAGAGCAGTTCGCTCTTGGCGAAGCTGCTTCGCGGGCTCCTCGGGCTTTGAGGGCTCCTGAGCGCGAGTGTCGTGTTTGGTCTTGTTCTGCTTCATGAACTGCTCAAGCTCTTGGGGGTTGGTCTGGTAGGAGAGTCTTTCCTTGAATCTGGACTGCATGGTGGCTGTTTGAGAAGCTTTGCGATGGGAGTTGCGTTAGGTTATCACTTGATTGATGAGGCGTACGACGGCGAACGAGCAAGTAGAGCGTACTGAGAAGAGAGAAGAGAACGACGGGGGACGTTCTCAGTCATCTCTTCCTGGGCATATGCGACTCAGAGTGACGTATACTGGTTACATACTGATGACAGCGTCATGTGATATCGTTTACCCTATATCAGAGGTTCCAGCAGAGCAGATACTCGGGGCCTCAGGCCTCAGGCAAACTACGTGAGCGCTATTTCCCTTTAAGTATGGCTGCCTTTATCTCATGCAGCCCGCACTAGGGTAGGGCCTTTAAACTGATCAGCCACCTCCTCACGGTGGCCTTATTTTTAACTCAAAGCTGACAGTCCAACAAAGAATTAAGAGGGTGCTAGGCTCTCCGAACATCTTGGGAGAGAGCATCAGCTTTCAGCATCCCTGATTATCTTAGGAGGGGGCTGAGCTACACTAATATATCATACTCCTAAGCAGTGATTGATTATTGGAATATCATATAACTATTAAAACTAGTAATATATGGCTTGGGTTTGGGTTGAATGGACTAGAGCTATAATAATTTATACTAGCTTTTCCATACTTTAATAGGGAGTAAGGATTATTATAATATTTATACTAGCAGCTGCTAATGTCTCTGCATGCCAGGGGGCCCCTAGGTAATCCTTGCGACCTTTTCTAAGTAATAGTGTCTAGATTAAATAATATACTTTATATAGCAGGGATCTAAAAAATTTTCTTATACTTAATAATATCAATATCAATTATTTTTAGGGCTTTTACCCCTACAAACTATATATAAGATATAGTCTTGTTATCTCTGTCTCTCAGCGCAGAAATCTTACCTTGATTTCGCTTTCTCGTCAAAGGGAGCCCGGAGCCCTAGAGAGTGAGGCTGATTACTACTCATTTCTGCGGATAACAAACCGAGCCTCTTATTATTATTGTTCTCAACCTTGAAACGCCACACGCGTAGCCAAAATGTCCATTGCAGCTCTGCCCGTGGAATTGATCTCAAAGATATGTAACTAATTGGATTTCCAGCAATTGGTCGCTCTGAGGTTATCATGCCGCGCATTGTACAAAAACTCACTGGAGAATTTCGCGGAGACCTTTTACCGAAAAATCCGTTTTATTGTGACGAGCGAAAGTCTCCACGAACTGGAAGAACTATCCAAGATAAATGGTCTCCGCGAGCACGTCCAAGAGCTATGGATGATACCCATTGTGTTCGATGGTACTGAAAAGCCCCTCGGCATGGTATCTATATCATCAAAAAGCTGCTGACAAGTTAATGGCGATGAGCTGGAAAGTCGGTATGCTGTCCATAAAGCCATGCTTGCGGATAATTCTAACCTGCTGGAATCAGAAGCGTTCAGTGTTCGACTTCGGGAATGCATGGATCGATTTAAGAATCTCCAAACAATAGGACTCGCACATTACAGAACGGAATTTTTGCTTGATCCACGGCAGCAGACAGTTCCATTCCTGGGAAGGCGACAGATGATGAGCCGGATTGATTTTCGATTCGATGTTTACAGCCTGCGAGCCTTTACCCATACCAATCAGGATAGCCAGATAAGGAAACTGAACTCCTTGGCATTGTCGAAGCTTTTTCTTGCGTTATGTGGCTCAAGCTGCAGACCCCGAAAGCTGTATACCTGTGATTCTAATTTCTGTGGTGATATCGGCCCCAGAATTGCCCTCTCTGAAGAACAATTCGACTCTCTACTGTCTACTTTAAAAGCCCTAGAGGATCTTCATTTATGTATTGATCTCAATGAGGCGGCTTGGCTGAAATTTTTCACGAAGCTTGCACCTCAACTGGAAGGACTGGTTTTGTCGCAAGATCATATGCCTTTTTATCTTGTTCAAGATGAGATGCCTGCCTATCCAGCAAAACGCTATGTTGGAAACATGTTCCATGACATTAGCTTCACTCGACTCCGAGAGCTTCATATTCACGAGCTTGATATCTATTTCAACTCTTTGAAATCACTATTGCTTAGTGTAAAGAAAAATCTGGTCACTCTTACACTTGAACGGGTGACAATACGCAGCGAGGAGTTGAGAGCTGCAGAAAATCCTAGGTCGCAACATAGCGAGTCTCCCAGCCACCAAGAAAATGAATCGTTTGTACCAACATTGCCATCATTTCAACCAACACTGCCATCATTTTCACCATCGTCATCGTACACACCGACCGTAGCCCCGCCGGAATATGGACCAGCCCCCCTACCAGTCCTGCCAGCATCTGACACAGCATGGGCAGAAAGTGCACCCCAATTCCCACAGCATTCCTCGACTTCCGAATCCTCTGAGTTGACAACAGAAGAATATCCAAGCGCAAAGTGGTTATCTACTTATCACCCATATTCTCCACCTGAATATGCTCGAGGTTCACTCTGTCCGACCTGGGAAACCCGAATGGCATGGAAACGCAACGAAGAAAAGGTGACTTGTGTGTCTAGCCTTTTGGAAACTTTACAGAACGAGCTATCTCTAGAAACACTCTCATTGGAAGATATTATCTGTGACGGCAATTATTATTATTTCAAAAGAGTCAACAATGGAAACGAACAAAGCGGCCGGGTGGATTTTGACATTCGCAAAGCTAATCTTCCGTTGAAAGAATGGATTTCCCGTTTGAGGCCAATTGCTCACTGTCCGGGTAATCGCATTCTAGACCTCAAGGAAGACGAAGGTTAGTAGTGCCTCCCTATTTAGTCCCTGCGGGTACTGATGGAATCTAGAAATGGAGGATTGGTTCGACAAAATGATAGGAAAGGACAGCAGGTCATTCAATAGGTTGGACTGTGACTGCAAAAGAAAGAAGAAGCCGTTGTGGGGATGTCCTTTTGGATGTCACCGATATTAGGAAAAAGTCAGTTTGCATTTATCTCAATAGCTTTGCAAATAATTGTGCTCTGGTACAGTAACGACCGTTACTGCCTTCCATGCCGGAAACACAGTGATACTCCTTTACTCATGCAGCCCAAACTAGAGCAGGGCCTTTAAACTCATCAGTCGCCTTCTCACGGTGGCCTTGTTTTCAACTCGAAGCTGATAGTGGTCTGGGAGTCTAGCAAACAGTTAAGAGGGTGATAGGCTCTCCAAACATCTTGGGAAAGAGCACCAGGTCTCAGCGTCCCTGACTGTCTCAGAAGGGGCTGAGCTACATTGATATATCATGCCCCCCAGCCAGGTATTGATTGTTGGAATATCATTTAACATCAAAACTGGTAATATATGGCTTGGATTTGGGTTGAACAGATTAGAACTACAATGATTTATGCTAGCTTTTTCATACTTCGATGGGCATTAAGGATTATTGTAGATATATACTAGCGGCTGCTAATGTCTCTGCGTGCCAGGGCCCTGGGTGATCCTTGCTAGTCAGGGGCGGGGCTCATGGGTTGCTGGAATTTGCAATCCAACGGGGTGGATCCGATGAAATGACGAAATAATACTACAGCAGATACTCATGGTGCCAATAACATTTCAGAGAGGAGGGGAATATAATGTAGGTATTAGATATGAAGCTGTGCGACTGTAGACTTAACCTTCGGCTAGCCTGGGCCCGTCCTTTCTCCAACGTGGCCTTTTCACCGATCCAGCTGAACAAGACACGTGTAGGTCGCTTTGGTCAGCAAACGGCGGTGAGATGTCCACAGATTTCTACATCTAGCAATTGACATTACAAATCATGTTATTCTAAGTTGCACCGCAAAATTCTATTGCTTTGTAATTCGGGTGGATTAAGATCTTCGGCCGCGGGAGGTCTCGTATTGATGGCGGGGCTTTGATGTTGGCCATGTTGGTGAGGATTCAGGATAAGTATAAATGAGCAGGAAGTCCATCGTTTAGCAGAAGACAACCACAGCAAAGATACAAAATCAATTACTACTTGTTTCCACTAAAGACAAGCAAAATGACCTCCTCTCTCTACACCTATACCGTGCCCACCTACCTCAAGGGCCTGGAAACCCTCACCCTCCTCCTCAAAAAGGCTGAAGATTATGCCAAAGAGAACAACATTCCCCTCTCCGACTTCGTCGAGGCCCGTCTCTACCCAGACATGAAACCTCTGAGCTTCCAAGTCCAAACCGTCAGTAACACTTCTAAGAACTCTGTCGCCCGACTCGCGGGCACCGAAGTCGTGCCTATGGAAGACAACGAGACTACCTTTGAAGAATTATACGCTCGCATCAACAGGACCATCGAGGTGATCAAGGCTGTTGATCCTAAGCTCTTTGAGGGCAGAGAGCACAAGCAGTTCGATGTGAAATTTGGCCAGCACGAGGCGACCTTTACTGGCGAGTCGTACGTGAATCGGTTTGGGTTGCCGAACTTCTTTTTCCATTTGGACATTGCGTATGCAATCTTGAGGAGTAAGGGAGTGCCGCTCGGAAAGTGGGATTATCTCAAATATTTTAGTGCGTGATCTACTGTGGTGTTTTGTAAGTGGAACAAGTTGAATAGACGGGATGAATCATAAGTCGTTACACATTATGCTACAAATACAGATTCTGAAACAAATATAGTACATAGCTTGAACATGACAAAGTAACCACTATGACCTCCCATCGTAAATGACCAGCGTCTGATCAGACATGGCCTGTCCTCGTGAGTGGCCTTGCCATKGACAGCCAGGTCAGAGTCAAAACTTACGTCCAAGAGGCTTGGCTCTCTTCGAGATGGACTTGGCCTGATACTGCTTATGCTTGGCCAGTCGCGCCCTACCAAAGTCAATCAGTGCTCCTGTACGGAATACCACTGGTACGCAGCCAGCAAGAACTTACTCTTCAGCCGCCTCGTACTCCAGTCGTTTCACATGGTCCTTTGCTTCGCGCACCGCCAACCGGGATTCCCTCAGAGCCCGATCGGCCGCCTGCTCTGCAGACTCGGCTCGGAAGACCTGTTCCTTGGCCGCCGCAATAGAGGGGTCTTCATGTTGTCGGCCGAGCAAACCGCGACGCTGCGTGTGTCCGCTCGAGTAGCTACCCGAGGAACGGCGAGAGGAGTAGCTGGAATGCGAGTTACGACCACCGAATAACCCGTGGCTGCGTTGGTTGGGTTCCTCGATGCTACGGGCCGAGGAGGAGGAGCTGGATACTGAATTGCGGTGGAAGAGAGGCATGTTGCTCTTAGTGGATGAGATAGAGGGCTCGCTTATTAGGATTATTTTTCGTTGACTAGATGATAGGCAAGGATGAGAACTGCATTTCATGATGAACAGATTGTGCGATAACTATATAGACAATCTGCATCCAGTGTGACGTCAAAACGATGATCGCATAACAGCCACCATCATCATCCTGGTGGTGTGCTGCCCTGGTCACTGTGAGCGAAGCAATACATATGCGCTTCGTTGATTTGACGGCGGTCATATTCTCATCAAGTCTTCCTCGTTGGTCCTTTCATCGCTCGATCGTKGTCGTTTTGCTTTCTGCCTGACATCATCATTTTTGGCCCGGTTATCCTCTTTCCAGATAACCGCCAGCTTATAGCCTATGCCGCGTAAGTTCACTATTTGTGACACCACTTTGACGAATTCGACGCAAGAAGGCTGTTTGCGTTTGACAGCTTGAAAATAAACCAGAGGAGGTTATCGGTCATTGTCGACGATGATGGGACAGTGGAGGTGGCGAGTGTCACGGTGATCGACAAAGATGCCGTCACTGACAACGCAGCGACCAATTGATTGGATGCAGCAACGGACCATCTTAACCTATCAGTGTCAGCAATACTTGGTTAGTTTGCCCCTTTGGAGATGAGCGAGGCTGAGCATGAAAGAGCGCTAATTGAGGCTGACACTGCGAAGTGTCATTATTGTTTTGATCTTGACAAGTGAAATGTCGGTGAGTCATGTGATGAACGTCTTGGAAGTCTTACTCACGTGACATTGTTGCCTGTTGTCAGCCGCCGCCTAGACTCTAGACTCTAGACTCTATCGAGCTTCTAGGTAGACCCTAGCCTATCTGCCAGAAGCCTCAGGGAAATATGTACAATGCAGACGGCCCCCAAAGGCCCAGAGTGACCCACGCACGAGCCTCCAGAGTCTACTTAAGACCATTGAAATCTCTGATCACAATGGCCTCGACTCAATCATCATCGCATCGCTCCCTTTCATCATGGCGTCCAACACCGCCCTCTCCCAGACTGTTCAATCGCTAACTCTCAGCAAGATGCGCGAGCTGGAGAAACTGCGCAACGCTTATCAGTCGCGTAAATCTGAGATCCTCAGAGTATCTGCTGCCTGTGACCATCAATTCGACAGATTGAGACATCTCCTGGCTGGCACCAAAGAACTCTATCCCGGCGCCTCTACGGATGTCACCATCGGCCATATCGAACGATGGCTCGATCAAGCCAGATACGACTCGTCGATCCCCTCGAAGATGATAGAGGGGTTTGAAGAGACCTTGATTTCTAAATTGGACGCCCACAGTCGCAAATTGAGTCTTGCCGATCTCTATGCGCGCTTGCTGACCGAGTGGATGAGTCCTTCAAACAATACGAGCAACCCCAAAGCCAAGGATGATTCTGACGACGAAGATTTTCATGTTGTGGAAGAACGCCAGAAGCAACGTCTTCAGCAACTATGCGACCAGTTTGAAGCCGTCGTCTTCGAGCCGCGTGAGACCAACGAACAGGAGATCCATGCCTTTCTTGGAGACCTCTTCGTTGAGGATCAGGGGAAGTTGGCGCTGAACAAACTACGGAGCCTTGTTAAGGACAGATGCGAAGCAATTTGGACAGCTGAGGAGCCGTTCAACCAGATTTCTTTGTCTAATTGCATTAAAGGCCTGCTCACTCAGGAGTTGCTGAGTGACGGGAAGCGAGCTGTGCTGAAAGACTTCCTGGGCAACAAGGTTGCTATGACTGAGATTGCAGATGTCCTGAATATGCGATACGCAGATTTGAAGAACTGGAACTGGCATACTGGTGAAAAGGGTATTGCAGTCCTACCGCGTCAGCAAACGAACGGCAAATACCGCGTCTGGGTAGACGAGGACATCCTGGAGACCATCTTCGCCGAGTTCATCGCGCTCAAGTTCTGCAGCGCACTCAAGCACCTTCTGGAATATATCATTACACATCACAGAGTCTGGAAATTCTCTCCAGGTCCGCAGAAGACCGAGCGCGACATTCTCCGCCGTCGTTACTACCTCGGTCCCCGCCCGTGGAGACTTAATAACGTGGACAACCTACGCAAAGGCGAATACCAGTCCACGTACTTCCTCTCACACTTGCCCGGCTCTGACACGTCACTCTTTGAGAACGGTCCTACATATGACGAAGCAAGCGACGATGAAGGCGCTGGTGCAAGGCTGGCGCATAAGGTCGGACCCAACGAAAACATCAAGCAGCGGATACTGCGCAAGGTTGCGACGGAGACTCTCCTCCACCAGCATCTTCATGGCGAGGCAGCTGTGATTCAGTCTGATATGAAATGGTACGGGACCGGTCTTCCGCACAGCACCCTCTTTGCGATTTTGAGATTTATCGGCTTTACCGAAGAGTGGATCGATTTCTTCACAAAGTACCTTCACGCGCCACTGAACATGGATGAGGCCTGTGATGGCCGGACCCCTACCGGCCCTCGCATGCGGCAACGCGGCGTGCCTCTGGCTGGCGCAATGGCGAAACTCATGGGCGAGCTTGTTCTCTTCTTCATGGACATGACCGTGAACCGCGAATCTGGCATGTTGCTCTACCGAATGCACGATGATTTGTGGCTGTGCGGGGATCCAGCCAAATGCGTCCAGGCATGGGAGGCCATGCAAAGATACGCCAGAGTCATCGGCCTGGAGTTCAATCTGGCGAAAACTGGCTCTGTCTACCTCGCCGAGTCCAGAGACGCCAGCATTGCTGCTCGACTACCCAAAGGGCCCGTCACGATTGGATTGCTCGTGCTTGATCCCAACTCTGGTAACTGGGTGATCGACCAGGCGCAGGTGGATGCGCATGCTCAGCAATTGAAGCAGCAACTTGAATGCTGTGATAGCGTCATCTCCTGGATCCGCACCTGGAACAGCTGTATCGGCCGCTTCTTCACTAGCAATTTCGGCCAGCCGGCCTTTTGCTTCGGACGTGACCACGTCGATCTCATCCTTGCCACGTACGAAAAGGTGCAGAACACACTCTTCAATACCGACGGTCGCGCTTCAACAGTCACGGAGCACCTTCGGCACATGATCGAGGAACGGTTCGGCGTCTCCGGGATCCCGGACGCGTTCTTCTTCTTCCCGGAGCAATTGGGCGGCCTTGGTCTGCGGAATCCTTTCGTCTCAACGCTCCTGGCCCGCGACGAGCTCCCCTTCACCCCCGTCCAGCTTATGAACGAGTACAAAGAAAACGAGAAGCAGGCATATCTCGACGCCAAGAAGGAATTTGAGCAGCTGACCGAACGCGAGCGCTTGCAGCGGTATCAGGAGGTCCTCCACGAGGCAGAGTCTGGAGCAACCCCTGTCATCCATAAAAACGAATTGAATACATTCATGTCTTTTGAGGAATACAGTCGCTTTAGGGAATCCACCGACAACCTCCTGAAAGATTTATACACAGACTTGATGGATGTTCCGGGTGAGACTGATATCAAACTTACGGAAGAGGTCTCCAGTGCGCTGGGAAAGGTGCAGTCTCAGTTCGATTACCCGGTGGAGGATAATGAAATTAAATGGATGCTGCAGCTATATGCCGAAGAGCCGCTGAGACTACTTGGGGGGTTGAGCCTGGTCGACAAGCGGTTCTTGCCTGTTGGGGTGTTGGCGATGGTCAAGGGCAAGAGAGTCACCTGGCAGATGGTGTTGTGATTTATGACTGGCGATTGATGACTATTTGTACTCTGCATTTACTGGCGCCTTAGCTAAGGCTCCATTCAACTATGTACTCTCCCCTACCTCCATCCCGTCTGCAAATGCCATTCGCATAGCCCAGCTACACCTTAACCACACCTCCATCCTCCGAATCTACCCTCGGTAGACTGTCCTCACTCTCACGCTCCGTAGTGTCGGCTAGCCTCCCAGCCCTACAACAAATTAGCACAATTACTCCCATCGCAAGTACCACTCACCTCTCAGCCTTCTCCCTCTTCTCCAGCCCAACCGTCACATACGTCGATATAATAAGTATAACCGAAAGAACCGTCACCGTGATAAACCCCTTCCGGTACCGCGGCGCATCAACCTGCTGCCAAACAACCTGCGGCAACCACGCCTGAAAGACATACGCCATCTCATTCATGCTGCCCACCACCAACGCACGTTCCTCGTTATCGTCGGCGCATATCTCATGTGCCCATCTATTGCGTTTCAGTTTGTAGGTACACACAGTGAAAGAGGGGGCGGGACGTACGCCATTAGAAGACCACTTAGTCCGTATCCTGCCCCGGCAATTATGTAGCAGGTCCATTTCCAGCCGGTGGGGATATCCCATATAGCGAGGGAGGTGTAGGAGATGATGTTGATTATCTGCACCGTTAGATTGGCAGGCCTACTATGTATAAGTGGGAGCTTACAGCGCCGAATATAACGGGTGGCCATCGTTTGCCGCCGAGGACGGAGTCGGACGTCCCTATCTTGTCAGAAGGTATGGCAGGTAGAGGAGGGAGCTGCTTACAAGCGTAGATTAGGGTTGTCACAACTTGAACTGCCCCGGTGGTAGTCGGATAGGCATTAATCTGGCCGACAGAGTACTTGGGGTCTTTCGAGTTTTTGAGGTACCTGTTTGTTGATCAGTATATATATATGTAAACAATGACAGGGGATAACTGCTCACTGTTGGAATAAAGGCTGGGACCCTGCAGCACCATTGTTGAAACACCTGGCCGTGTCAGCTGTCAGCGCCATTCGGTCTCAGTGAAAATAAACGTACAAATACAGCAGTGTCAGTAGATAGATATGCCACGACGAGAATATCTTCTTCAGCTTCTTCGTGGTCAGAGGCGCTCTATTCTTCCGTCCTTCTAGCTGCATTCGCTTCTGAGACAGCGCGACTTCCTGCACACATCAGCATGTCTCAACTTCTGCAACAGCAACTCAACCCACCTCCTTGGTCAGATACCACGGGTCCGAAATCTCCGGCACATCAGGCAGAATAAAGAACCCACTCAGCGCGACCGGAAGCGAAATGACACCGTCAATTATAAACAACCTAGACTGTCAGCTTGACCCGCGAGGATGAGCTGCAGTCGCAACATACCATTGCCAACCCTTGAATCCGCCCCTGCCACCAAGATGATATACGCCTGCCATCAGGTATCCAGAAAACATACTCGCGATTCCACTACTCGTATGAAAGATGCAGGACCGCTTCGCCAGCTCGTCTTTGCGGTACCACGAGCCAATAATGTACTGCATGCCAGGGTAGAATGTGCTTTCTGCCAGGCCTGTTGCTGTTACTACCCACCCTACAGTGGGATCACGATCAAGATCACATACCGACAAAAAAGCGCAGGACATAGAATTGAGTAGGGGAGTTACATCGCGCCATTGCGAACGTCAGAACCGTCCATAGCAGCTGTCTGCGTTAGCATCGAGCGGTCCCAGCTAAGCCGTAGAAGATGGTACATACCTCCATCGCCGGAATCCAATATCGGGGCCGGATGCGCGTGAGGAGCAAATTGCTGGGTATCTCGCCAATCACATAGCCGACCGTCCAGCAGGTCTGCATGTAATTGAGCTGATTGCCGTACATGCCAAGGTCTTCTTTCCTATACTCTGTCAACGACAGTCATCGAAATTGAGGATAAACCACCTACATCCCAGAGACAAATGCATTATTGATATTAACTTGATCGAGGTACTTGATGAAATACCCTTCATCTACCGTCAGCTTGTTTACAAAATTTATGGGTTGATAACGTATACTAACCCAGGGAAGCGAATGTCAATATAGCTGTGTCCAGCTTGAACAGCAACTTGCGCTCTTCGGGCGACTTGTCGAACGTGTCCCAGATGTAACTGACCCATTTCCGCTTGGGCTGTTCCAGCGGAACATCATCGACGACTCTTTCGTCGATAACTGCCGGTGAGGGAGCCATAGATGTAGATAGTTGTTGAGCAGTTTGCGTGGCTCTTGCTAGTATTAGAAACGGTTCTTCAATCCGGAGTTAAGAATCAGCGCATTTTTAACGGCCACTGTCATTGAACAAGCTCTACCGGTAGTTGACAATCAACTTTTATTACATCCAGTCGACTCCCGCTGAGCTTGTTTCTAACTTGAGCTACGGGTAGGCCAAGGTGGGACGTTGTAGCTAGGGTGGATTCCTCATTGTCGTTAGGGCTTGCGCAATTTCGGTTGAGATAAGCATAGACATGTTGTGAGTGGTCATGTCAAGAAGTCTGCAAGACGCTTGCTGACTCGCTCGTGGTAATGGCGAGTAACCGGCTCAAAGCTCGCCATACGATTGTTGGATGATGTGCCAGCCACACAATGCAAATCGTTCCTTAGCGTCCAACTACGTACACGTGGGGTACAGGAAAGTACGCAGGAGAGTTGGGAGTTAGTCAATATGGAAACTTTATGTATATGCCGTCCACGACAAGCCGGCCCCATTCTCTAGGTGCATTTGATATGATACCATCCTTGCGACTTAGCTACACGTCTCCAACACCGGGAACTCGCCCACCCCACTATCTCTCCTCTCTCCACCCCCAAAAAGCTGTTTCAGTCGCTCTCTCTGTGCTTCCTTCGCCTCTAACCATGTCTTAGTATGCCCTTCAGTGGCTGCTAATCCGTGAGAAGCCCGAGCCTTATTCACCCAGTCCAAGATATCTGCTACGTAGTGCTCCTCCACATTCCTGAGTGAGTGGAATCCCCGCCCACTCCCTTTCGCCTTGATGCGAGCAAGATATTCCGCCCTCATCTCTTCGGCAGGAGGCAGCTGAGCAATGCCAGAGAAGACGGCTGCAACAGCGATGGCTTGGAACTCAAACAACGTGAATGTTGCTGTGTAGTATGGGACGCCTACGAACACCAATGTCGGGTCGGGAATGTAGAAGATGTCCTTGTGAAGGTTATGCACCTGCGTACCGTCCGTCACAAGAACTGTTTCATTTGCATCCGCGGGGGAGGTCTCATCATCGTGATATTCCTGAAGAAAGGGCAGCGTGATGTGGTAGCCGGTGCAGATAATTATGCCGTCAATACCGCATAGCTTCTGACCCGACTTGAGGTGGACGATCAAGGGCAAATGCTCATCTTCCAGTACCGGCTTGTCGCTTTGCAACTCAAATTTGGCAATCTCGCTGATTCTTACTCCATTTTCAGGAAGTACTGAAGCAGCCAGGTCAAATTCACCGTTGCGGGTGCTCTGATATACGCTTTTGGCGATTGGCCCTATCTCGCGAGCAATGTCTGTCGAGGATACGCCGCCGCCGACAAGGAGGATGTTCTATAAAATCTTAGTATCTTTGTGATTTCCATGTAACCCCTAACCTAAGAGACTCACCTTATTTTCAAATCCTTCGGGCCTTCTGTATCCTTTTGAATGAAGGATTCGAGACGGCCATAGTGCCTTCGATTCCGGCAAGCCAGGAATGTCGGGAATACGTGGCGCGTGGTAGTGGCCAGAGGCGACGACGACTGCGTCAAATATCTGCAACAGTCAGCCAGTCCACAATGCAGCCTGACATGAAAGCTCGTACTTCGTTGTGCTCCTCCTCCTGCACGACTTCACTTCCCTCCTCTTCACGGAGAGTGGACCAAGTGACCTCCCATCGGTCGTCCTGCTTGCGCAGCTTTTTCACCCTCGCACCATAGATAGTAATACCATCAACGCCGGCCTCCTTTGACGTATCTTGAATATATTCCTTCATGACAACGTGACTCACAAAGTCAGGTGTGCCGCTTGGCCAGGCATTAAGCTTTGTTCGCATCAAGGGTGTCGGAACATTGTTCCTGAGCCCTTCGTAGCATGGCCTACTCAAGGTTAGCCAATACTTTCTACCTAGTATAAGTTAAACCTACCCAGGAGGCGCATGTTCTAGGACACGCTTATCCCTAACATCTGATGCTGCATCCGTATATTGTTCAGCGCGGGAGGGATGGACGGAAGGAAAGACGGGTTCAAGGGGCTTGCGCTCGTCGTACAACCTGCAATCTCCTGTCAGAAAGGCAGAAAGAAGATGTTTATGGTAATGCGCACCAGACACCCCCTGCAGCATGATTCCTCTCAAACACCGTAACCTCAATTTCAGCAGCGAGCAGATGCCCAGCCGAGACAACGCCGCTGATTCCTGCGCCAATCACGGCCACGTGATGAATTTGACGGCGAGTCATTGTATTGACTGTGCTTCGATATTGCTCCAACGGCGAGCTCTTGACAGGAATCCCTTATGAGTGCCCCTCTAGGCAATGGAAGGTGATTCATTCTCCCATTGCACCATTGGCGACGCGAATAACGATTGTGCATAGACTGTACAAAAACGGGGAATTCTTACGACTCGGAAGTATATTGCCGTGCAAGTCAAACCTATTTCGATCAATGGTTGTACGTTGAGTTGCTTTGAAATCCATTTGTCTCAACGCCATCATATCCCTGAATGAGGATTTTCGGATCTTGTCCGTATGACGGTCGAGACTGGTGCGATTTGAGGGGCTCGGGAAGATAAAGCAGGATGATAAGACGAAATGAGGGGAAGGCAGGGCCACGAGCGTGTCAAATATCGCGGACGAGCCCATATGATACATGGTGCGGAAGGCGTAATGGGTCGTGATGATGATGTGATCGTATGCACAGAATTGCCCACATATGCACTTGCTAATCAATTAAAGCGGGGATGGATTCAGTATTATATAATTAAACCAGAATCGACACTGTCTTGTACCAAATTTGTCCATTCTCAAGGTTTGTTACGCTCATCAAAGACTAGCATCATGGCTCCTGCTGCAATTGATCCCCGCATTGTCGACGTCGCAGAGCCAAGAAAGGAGACTCTTCCTCTCCCTCCTAACGCTCGGGAAAGACTCGAAAAGGCCGGCATCGATCTCTCAGCCGGATATCCGTACCGGCCTGCTCGGCCTCTCTACGTGGATGATGTCTACAACATCCGAAACTATGATCGCCCTCACATCGACCCGGGATCCCGCGCCGATCCCGAGAAGAAGGCTCTGCTGTCAGCAGCGAAGGAGGTCATTCACCTCACCAAGCACATCGGAACCGAGATCGTGGGGCTACAACTCAAGGATCTTAACGACAAGCAAAAAGACGAGTTGGGCCTCCTGATTGCGGAAAGAAGCGTTGTCTTTTTCCGAGACCAAGATATCTCCCCACAGCAGCAGAAGGAGTTGGGCGAATGGTTCGGTGAGGTCGAGGTCCATGTACGTCGTCGCAATAAAGTTGGTAGGGCACGGGACTAATCCTCGTTCAGCCGCAAGTACCACAGGTTCCTGGAGTCCCCGGCGTCACTGTATTGTGGCCGGCCTTGCAAGCAGCAGAAACCCCAGCTGCGTTCCGCCGGCCTGGAGGCGCTTCCCGCTGGCATACAGATCTCGTGCATGAGCGACAACCAGCGGGCGTCACCCATCTCCACAACGATACGGTGCCCAGCACTGGAGGGGATACCCTATGGGCAAGCGGCTACGCAGCTTATGAGAAGTTATCACCATCGTTCCGTCAGTTCATCGACGGCAAGACAGCCATTTATCGCTCGGCCCACCCTTATTTGGACCGCAAGCATCCGGAAAAGGGGCCCAGATATGTTGAGCGAGAGCATCCTCTCGTCCGAGTACATCCTGCCACGGGATGGAAGGCTCTTTGGGTAAACCGAGCCATGACAGATCGTATTGTAGGCCTAGACAAAGCAGAAAGTGATGTCATCCTCGGATATCTGTGCGATGTCTACGAGAAAAACATTGACATCCAAGTTCGCTTCAAGTGGACACCAAGGACAAGCGCTTTGTGGGATAACAGGTAAGTTACTAATGTGCTTTGTGCCAGGTACGATGTTCGATGACTGATTGTACAAGGATCACCATTCACAACGCCAGTTGGGATTACGAGGGACTCGAGCCGCGGCATGGCACTAGGGTAACCGCCCTGGCAGAGAAGCCTTTCTTTGATCCGAAAGCACCGACAAGGCGTGAGAAGTTGGGTCTTCTGGGGCCGGACGAGATCGAAGAATTGGCCAATCAGTTGGCCAGACAGTAGCGCAGGAAAACTTGCTTCACTGCTGGCTTATACAGATTTCTGACGCGTCATGGGGCTGTGATGCCATGAAACTTTCGATGCTGGAACCACTATAGCTGAAGCATATCACTTTGCGCGTGAAATGAATTAAGACCTACTGAGCGTGCTGTCTCTGTTGGTTTCTGTGTAGCCGTAGCAAATGCTAATTGCGCGTACTGATTTGTCAGAACCGTCTGTCGTTGGACACCGTCAGCACAACCGGGTTTGTGAGCTTATTTCCGCCGGAGGACATAGGCCCAATGAAAGACTTCAGGGCTGTGTGCAAAAGACGACGTCTGGCCTTGTGGTGCTTTTATAGAGGTGCGTGACACGAGAGTCCAATGCTTCCCAGCATATCCGAGGTTGTCAAACCGAATGGTTGAATATGAGAGCGCAACCCAGGTACTGCCCTTCTGGGTCAGCGGAACAAGGTGCAAAGCCAACAGCTCCACTGGAGACAGCGTGAGTTCTCCGGTCTCTTTCAACGTCTCGCTTATGATTGGACAAATAGGTAGTGTATCGGATTCGGTTGATAGGCTGACAGATGGCGATGTCGCAATGGCATCGCTCGTGCTTTTATCGACGACCACATCAAAAGGCGCATAGCTTGCTAGCTTGGCAACATCGCTCCACGATCTCAAGTCAATCTGAAGCCAATGCATTGCCTGGTCTGCGTTCTTGCCGCTCTCAAGTTCCTGGCCGAGGCGGACAGCTTCCGCTGAGAAATCCACATTCTAATCGGAAACAGTGGCACATTAGAGCAATTCTCCAAAATTCTACAAAACAAGAGGACGCACCACAATGCAGCTTCCCGGCCAATTGCGCTTATGAAAGGCCTCACATAGTTTGATCCCCAGTTTGGAGATGCCCGGACCGAGGTGCAAAGCACGCGGGATGGTATCGGGTTGAGGACGATGCTCCAATTCGGACAGGGTAGTTTCGATCAGGATTTCACCAGAATTCAACCACTCCCCGACATCTTTTCCAGTCGCAAATTTGACGTCCCAGTACGCGGGATCGTCATAGTCGGGAGCGCCTGTAATTTTGGGGTGCTCTCTTCGTGTCGACGTCGCCGGCATTCTTCGACGTGAGTCAATAAACACGGTCGCGTGCGTTATCGAAAAAGACGTTGCCAAGGAGAATGGTCACGTGACTATCGATATCACTCAGACTCTCAAAGACCCAGACTCCTAAAGCCGGAAGGTTCATAAAGTTGCTCCAGAAAGAGCGACAATTCTATGGGGCACTTGGATATATGTGGATTCTTTTGGTCCGGATTCCAATGTTTCCTACAGCCTTACTCTCTGCTAATCTGACTTGAAATAATGTCATAGAAGTACTGAGCTCTTTCGAACGAAGATATATTTCTGAGCATTGCATAGGTTCATACCACCTCAAGAGGCCGTCCTAACGAATGTGGCCCAGGTCACTTTGGCCGATCAAACCAGGCTGCATGAACCATCCATATTTTGCTGCTTCGTCTAGCTGGCGACTTATTCAAAGCAACTTGAACCCTTATATTATAGTTGCCCAATGGATCGCGAGGACCAAGCAATGGCCATGCTATGTAGCAAGCTAGAGCGCTTTCTTCTCGGAGATTGCGTCTGTCTTGTGTGGCTATCTCGATGCAGTCCTTTCCAAATCTTCTGAGCTTTGCCAGACTGTGCATTCTACTCACTGAGCCTGACAGAGTCATCAAGACAATTTACTCCGAGCGCTAGATGGGATGATCCAATTAGAAGAGTCGATCGCCTAGTCAGATGTGTCGAGAGCTCAGCGACTCCTGGAGAAGACAGTTACCGTTCCCGTCGCGCCTAATGCTACAGCAAACTTGAGCCTGTTGGACGATGATCTACGAGTTCTTGATAGACCACTGAGTCCGCGTGGAAATTGATGGGGTGCTTGCGAAGGTATATTCATTCCATAGCCTATGATCTTACGGACATTATTATTGCATTAGCCCATGCAAGAGTGGGGTGACCGAACGGTAGAACCAATAATATGATAATGCCGATACTTTCCACTATTAGGATCTTAACCTTTGAATATTTTCCTGGAGCTGATCAGTCTGAAGGGCTGGTAGATGACTGAAATCTGCTAGACTAATCGATGACGTCTTGACTGGAATGCGAGTTCCTGCCTTTTCCGGCAATAGTGACATTCCGCAAGTGTCCATATCGAGTCTGACTGGCCCTTTATGGGGAAAGAAAGGTGGAGATGCTCTCAGCCATGATGGTAGATTTATGCAAATCTTCTGGATAGAGCTGTCGCTGCATCTCCGAACCTAAGGTGATGAGCAATCAACGAACCAGATGCTCTTGTAGGATTCCTTCCCACAGCCAGAAAGATATATGTTCATTATTTCCTCTTTGAAAACTCACTGGAACAGGACCTGCAGCTCCCTCCATGATTTGGCATATTCTTGACTGTAAATTGTGCTCTTAACCTAAGGCAACAGCGGTAATTTAGCCACCTATTACCGGTGGAGGAATATTATGGCCCCTGCGCCGTGGTTGTACCCCTTCCCTTCTTTTGGTAAGAAGAGGATGGAAGACAGGGTCACTCATATGTCCTATTAATGTGTGGTTATGCGTTGAAGATCACCACTTGACTTGACCACAGCTCTCTCGAGTCTCGACACCAGTGTTCAATCGATTCCATTGGGAGATTGTGGTCAGGGCAGTGTTTAATCGGTGGCAATAAGATACACTGTCCTAGTAGCCGTTATCCTATTGGCAGGGTACTGTCTCACAGGTACATTAGGTTTACGGATGGGCGTCTCTGCATCACACACTCTTCGAGCTACCCCAGATTGCCACCAGCAATCAAGGACAATGGCCAATCATTGCCAGCACAAGGGAGGCGTAGCCGTCGTAAGAGGACAGGGAGATGCTGATAACCATGGTCGATGCCTACGAGTCAAACGCCACCAGCCTGAATCGTCAACGTCGATTCCTGACTACCTGCAAGCCCCTGTCGTGTGACTACCCCGCATCAGATGGCGAGGAAAGAGTATATATAGGCTGGAGAATGCTCGTACATCTTCTCTAGAACAAGGTATCCCGTGTTTGCTATACTCGTGACATCCTTCTACCAATACACACCTGCTACCTGCACAGTGATCCCATTCATCCCAACCTATCATCCAAGATGTTAGCTCCAATTCTCCAGTCCACCAGACAGCAACTTGGTACTCTTCGAAACAGACTCTTCCAGAAAGGTATGTACTGAATTTCCCTTTCCGACCTGGGTGAAGCCGTCGTCTATGGGCAGACGACTAAAAAGTTCTCTTTACAGAGAGAAAGAAGACGACAGCAGGTCTTGCGGGGACCTCATTTGCACTGCACAAGCCGGTCTGGGTAGCAGGCGCGGGCGCCATGTACACAACCATGGGCGCCGTCTACCTCACGCTCCGTTACATGAGCCGACTTAGATGATAGAGCGTTACTTCGTGATGATCCGTACTCCTGGAGAGGTGGAATTATTGCATTCAGATTATTACGACCTGCAGCTAGACAGTGTCTTGCTTCTACATTACGATTACTTTCCTTTGTTTGGGTACCATGGCCTGGATGGCCTGATTATTGCGCCACCAGTTGGCAGGGATGGAGTTTCATGTATGTGACTTGTCGTCTTACATTATCTACATAACGAATATCATTCGCCCGTCATGAGGGGTTTGAATATTTCCAGCTGTTGCCTTGGTCGATCTGACATCGTAAGTTACGTGGTTGTCAACTGGTAAAAGTACAATGCGTCGCAGGGATTCTTGAAGGAGGGGAAGAAAGGGGCAGCACTAGTAGTTTTGGGCAAGGAGGTGCAACTTACAGCAAGCCACATAATCATCACACCATACAGCCAGTACAAACAAAGTACATGCCGGAGTATTTTTGGTTCTCCTGCCATAATCATAGAATAAGAATGTGGAATTCTAGATGGTATATTGATGCTATTCTATCGCTAACTACGGACTACTAGTGAGCCCATACCGGCTCTCTGTCTCCAGCGGTCGAGGCGGGCCACATCCCCAGATCCACCGTAGCTTCTACCGGCTCTCCCGGACTTAGTGAGCAGTGACATGTACTCCTCTGAGTCCACTCGATTCAATGATGTGTTGATCAGTACCCAAAATTGTGTGGACCATGACTATTGGCTGGTTGATGCTACCTCGCTTGAGCATCAGCCAATCACACGCCATTACCGCATTCCMCAGATCCTTGGCGGACTAACCCCGCACTACGCTAACCAGTCAGATCCACTCGCCCCCCACCATTCCGTCGATTCTGAAACCTTGCCAGAAACCTGGATGGCTGTGTCTTCCGCATTCGTTTTCCTAGTAGTATTTTTTGTCCTTGTTGGTAGGAATTTAGGAAAAAGAAGGATGCGCTTTTAAGCCAGCTGATTATCAGGTCCACTCTGCCGTTGCTCCTCCCCCACACAGTACTAAAGTAGTCGCATTCTTTCTTTGACCCACTCAGTTCCACTCGGACATTCCACATTGCTTAAGCTGGCTTAAGCTGCGACTGAGAGGACTAAACTACCAAGCGATGAGGACTGTGGTTATGATTACATAATCAACAACAGCTTGGTGACCAAGGGGTCAAATATGGGTTATAAGTTCTTTATTTGAATTCTTGTTTCTGTAGGGGCAGCGCCAATATCGCCTCGAAGATGAGGGGTGGTAGGTCAAGGATACCCCTTGACTTCGGTTCTGTTATTTACCCCTTTACCGCCAGCGAAGAAGTACCGCGTCGACTACATACCCTGATACATACCGAGATAAGGAGTGAAATGACTATTTTGAAGCCCCGGTCTTTAGCTGTGAGAGAACTTGAAGAGTAACAAAGCCATGAGAAAGGTGGCGAGCCGATCGAGCCAGCAAAGGACTGCCGGATCGCGAGTCAGGTTACAAGTTAATATATAATGTGTATACGGTTGAAAATCTAAGTCGAAACTTCTCTATCGGCCAATGTTGCCCCCTGAACCGCTACCCTCCTCACCCCAACTACCCGGTACCATCAGGTACATTTCATGCACACCGCACTCCGCGCCGTGCCTTACGGCGTTGCCTATCTCAACTGCTATGCCCTTTTATACAAAGACAGAGCTTATTCCCGTTGGAATAGTCCCGTGTCTCGCACACCATCGTGTCCCCAAGCGCACAGTAATAAACATCTGTGCAATCCTTGAGCCTCTGGCACATTGTCCCATAAGGCGGGATTTTTTGGTCAAGGTAGCAATTGCACACTCCATTCACGCACCCAAGGAGCCGGCCCTTGGGGCAGTCACCCTTGCATTTGTCATTAACCCCGCAGGTGCCTCCGATCGGGACGTCCGGGATTATGGGAGGCGTTGGAGTGGGGGTGGGGGTGATTTTGGTGGTGGTTTTGGGGATGGTGGTGGTGCGAGTGATGGTGCCGTCCCAGTCCTTGTAGTAGAGGCTGTCCGGGTTCTGCACGCTGTCCGGGTTGCGCGGGTCCAGGAAGTCAGGGTTCTGCTTGAACGGGGTGCCGGGGCAGAAGAAGCCTGCGCAGCTGCTGCCGCAGCCTCTGCCAGCGCAAGTCGGCTGGGGCGGGCCGGTGCGGAAGGTCAGGGGCGACGCCTGGGGCGGGAACGCGACGGGACAGGACCCGCCGCCGCTGCTCTGCCGCTTTGTCTTGGAGGCGCCGCTGCTGCAGTCGCCGGCAACGGATCGGCCGTTCATCTGACCGTTCCAGACCACCTTGTCGGGATAGATGTTCTTGGGGTAGGCGGGGTTCACCGGCCGGCGGTATGCAAGGTCCACAATCCTCTGCTTCACCCTGGCGGCGGTGGTCAAGGTGGGATCGAGGCCGCGGAAATACGCTGCCAGACCGGCGACCGTTGCGGAGGCGAACGACGTCCCCTTGGAGTCGGTGTACCCGTCGGTCTCTGGGTCAGAGGTGGCCAACCGCAGGAAGTAACCAGGCGCGTAGCAGGTAACCCAGGGCGCATCGGAGTGTCTGTCCCCCGCCATGCCTTTTCCGAGAACCGACCCGACGACGACAAGCTCTGGGATATAGTTGCGGTTGGTGGGGTCTCCGAAAAGCGCCGGATAGCCATAGGGATAACCTGGGTCGTTTCCGGAGCCCGTGACGACCGCGGCGCCGAGTTTGATGATCTCTCGAATTAGCAAGGCTAGGCAAGAGGCAAGAATGGTCAGTAAAAGAGCCACGGCGTCCTACTTGAGGATGGAGAAAAAAGAGACGACGTACCCATCTTGTCCACGAACGCCGCCGACACCCAGCTTTGGGGGATCGAGATGGAGAGGTTGACGACGCTCTTGGCGCCCCTCGCCCCGGAGGATATGTCGGCGTGCACCTTGGCGAGCCCGTCGAGCCAGTGCTCGGAAATGGACGTTCTAAAGTCCCACACGGTTGCCACCACGGCCGCCTTGCGCGCGATGCCAACCGTCTTCCCCACCGCCTTAGAGAGACACATGGTTCCGTGCCGCTTGGGGTCGTTTTCCATCCAGCCGCTCACAGGGTACGGCCCCGGAAACAGCGGGAGGTGGAACAACACGTCGCTAAATTCTGGGTGCGAAGGCATGGCGCCAACGTCGAGGTCGTACACATACGTGCCCTCGCCCGCCGACGAGTCGAACCTATTACAGTCTGTATTAGTCACGGTCACACACACTGTCACACAAAAGGAGAGGAACACAGCAGGAGAGAAGAAAAAAAAAAAAAAAAAAAAAAGAAAGCACACCTGTAATCTCCCCTGTCTGGGACGGGACCCATCCCGGGAGGCCAGGAAAGCAGGGCCATGACGTCGGGCGAATCCGACTGGACAGTCTCGCTGCGCTTGGCAAGAATGGACCGCTCTTGTAATTCACTTTTGGTGCTGTTCAGGGTCTCCATAAACCAATCATCATCACCATCATCATCATCCCCAGCAAATGGTCCTCCCCCTGAGGTCGGGTTACCAGCCAAGTTCCAATAGTCGCGCGTCAGGCTGCCCCTGGGGATATAGGCGTCCGCGACCTGCGCGTGGCCCCGGATGGCGGCGGTCTGGTCGTCAGTGAAAGCCGGGACAAAGAAGAACATGGTGCCCAGCTGGTCCGTCCTGGACTCGAAGAGATCCATCACGGAGCCCCAAAGCTGCTGCTGCAGAGCGGTCCTGATGTCGTTGACGCTCCCCGGGTCGCGAGGGATAACCACGCGAGGGTTGGTCGTGGCGGTGCTTTGGATGCTTTTCGTCGACGTGATGTCGCTTACGCCGCACCCCGTCACCTGGGTGCAGAAGGAGATGGTGGATGTCGTCGTGGTGACGGCCCGCTTGTTGAGCTTCTGGAACTCTTCGAACGGGATACGAGGCGCCACTGTCGGGGCGGCCCCTTCGGCGGCCCGCTTGGCCACAATGCCATATGAGAGGGTCGTGGTGCACACGCTGGCTGTCGCCGTCTCGCAGATGTCCTCCGGGTCTGGCTTGTCCGGGTACGTGGGCTTGCGGTCGGGGCCGATGCTAGAGGGAAGATCAAACAAAAGCGTCAGCAACGAGACAGCGGAGTGGAGGTAGGGGTGAGACGAAGACCATGCATGGCTCGGGGATGTTGCCGGCCGACTTACGTGATTTGGGGCCAGGGGATTTTCAGTGTCAGACCCGGAGGCGGGTTGGGGCCGACGGGCGGCGGGCCTCCCCTACATGAAAAGTTTAGCACGGCGGCGGCCGAGAGAAGGAAGGTATTGGCTTGTGCAGGGGGGAGTGACATACCTGGGGTAGACGCCCGGATTCTTGAAGCCGGGCAAGACGATACCACCAACATTGGGAGGGCACGACCATATGAACCAGGCCCAGCAGGGAACAACAGGAACAGGATCACCACCATCCACCTGGGTCGTAGTGGGCTCTGGGAGCCAGTCCCTGACCCAACTTGCGGTTTCCGTGGGGAAAACGGTGGTGGGGAACGGCCCGCTAACAATGGGAACGACGACGATAGGGCCACTCGTAGAGGTCGTCGTAGAAGTTCCGCTTGGATCTGGCATCGCACTAGCGCCACTCCATGGCCACGGAGGCGGTCGGATGGTCCGGGCTACGGGCGTCGCTGTGATGCCGGCGACGGTAGTCGGCGTGATGACAAAGGGGGGCGGGCTGACACTCGCCGTCGGGATGATGATGGACGGGACGCCACCGTCGACTGTCCTGGTTAGGACCACCTCCGAGAAGCTGATGCGGTCTGTGATCACCGGCGGGATGGAAATCTCGGTGGTAACGGTGACAGCAGTGTAGTGGGTCGTCACGGTGCCGTCAACCGTATCCGTTGTCGTCCACCCGAACTCGAGAGATGTTTGCCAGGGGTTGAAGGAGATGGTGGTCGGAGTGGCGAGGGAAGAGGGGGGGAGGACAAGGACACAGGGGGGTGCACACTGGGCCGTCGGCGCTGTCCAGACGGCGGGATCCAGGGTGACGGTGTGATACTTGCTCTGATTCCCGTCGTCGCCAATGGGTCGGCTGCCACAGACATCGGGGCAGTAGCCGTGTTCGCAGGCAAACTTGCAGAGGCCGTAGTCGTCTGTGGACGAGTCGAGGTAGTATCCCGTCACGTTCGTCTTGGGCGGTGTCTGAACCAAGATGCCGGTCGAGGTACAGGTGCAAGCGTGGATGGGGCAGAAGCCAAGATGGCATCCAAAATCGCAGAGGCCCTGGAAGGCGCCGGCGCCGGTTCCCCCCGTGCATGCGGGCGGCAAGAAAGGCGAGTAGCCCAGGACGACGCCGTTGTTGGGAGGCTGACCGCAAACCGAGTCCGGGCAGTACCCGTGGTTGCAGTCGAAACTGCAGAGCCCCGCGAAGGAGCCGCTCTTCCCGGGGAGCGGATAGCCCGCCAGTCCCGTGTCGTTGGGCGCATTGGCGACGCCTTTCTTAAGGCAAGTACAGGCGGCGCTGGGGCAGCTAGATAGGGCGGTGGGTAGGTCCCAGTGTCAGTGATGTTGATTGATACACAAAAGGGGCCGGGAATCGTAGGGTCGGATCGGGGCAGTCATGTAATGTACTTACTAGCCATTCGCACAGGCGAAGTCGCAGACGCCGATGAAGTCAAACACACCGAAGCCCTTGACGCAATCCAACTTGGAAAGGTCGCCACTGGTCTTGACGGGGGTGATGGAGGGACCCCTGGCACTCCCCACCCAAGGGTTGTAGTTGTTGAGGCCTCCATTGCAGCTGCTGGTGATGGACGCCCCCGTGATGGTGGCAATGGTTGTGCCCCCTCTCTACACCGTCACCACGACTTGACCGCTTGCTGTCCCGATCGGGACGCTGCCATGGTATACACCAACGCCCCCGTGGGGTTCCTGGTCCCATCCGCCGGCCTGAGCCACGCCGCCGATGCTGACTTGGACGTGGGCGTTGCTCGTGAGGAGCACATCGTAAAAGACCCTGTCCTCCATCATGAGGTTGGGCGAGTACTCGAACTGCAGCTGGTTCGCCGTGTTGCCGGTGGTGCCGCCGTCGGAACAGGCCCCGTTCTTGTTGACTCGGTACCATGCCACGAGGCGCTCTTCCGTGACGGTGGCGGTTCCGGACTTGTACATGGAGATGTAGTACGGGAGCGTCTCGCGCCAGCCGTCGTGGGGCTTATCCTTGACGTAGTTGAAAGGAGCACGGCCGATGTCGAAAGCCTCGTACTGGCGGTCGTCCAGGGGGCCGATATAGTGCGACTCGCCGTAGTCATTCCACGAAATAATCTCGATGAAGTCGGGCTGGCGGTCGAGGGAGATGGCCTGCTGCCAGCGCTGGAACCACATGTCGTCGCCGCGCCACAGCCAGTTCTTCTCGTAGCCGGGCAGGTTGGTGTAGAACCACGGAGAGATAGGCATCATGTACGGCTTCGAACCCAAAAAGTCGTAGTACGAGGCGTCGGGATAGGTTGTCATGTTGGCCGGCCCCTTCGGCCAGGCGTCCCAGCTGAAGAGACCGTCGGCAATGCCGTCGCCCAGGTGGACGGCAGGCTGGGCACCGACTGACGACCAGTCGGGCATGAAGAAACAGTTGGTCTCCTTCTTGATATCCTTCCAGTCGTCGGCATTATTGGGGCCCTCGAAGGTTGAGACGAATGGTTTCCCGGCGTTCTTGAAGTAGGTGTTTTTGGCGCCGTATTGCTTGATCATGTCGATGACGACAGACTTGTCCCAGGGGCCGTTGCCGGCGTAGTCGAATGAAAAGAGTAGCTGGAAGCCCATGTCATCGGCCGCGGTGAAGGCCATGGGCAGGGCAATGTTGTTGGTGGGGTCCTTGCTGGCCATGTTCAGCACAAAGGCATCTATGCCTGCAGCTTGGGCGGCCATGATCTCATGTCTCCAGTCGACCAAGCCAAGGGACTTGGTGTTGCCCACCTGCGCGGCGTCCGGTATCGTTAGTCAACCCCTGGGCCGGACTGGGAGTGAGATGTGACTTACCATGAAGTGAGCAAACACGGCCTTGGCTTCGACAAGGCTCACACCCCATGCCAACGCCGAAGCGAGGGCAGCCAGCAGTTTCATGGTGACTTGGTCTGACTGAAGGAAGCTGGAAGGATGTGCGAGCACATGAACCGAGCCCGCGGGAACGAACGACCTCTTATACCTGCAAGCTACCTGACAAAAGCCCGAAAGCCCACGTCGCAGTGGTAGGCAGCGGAGCAAGCGAATCCTCTAGGCCCAAGGATAATGCCCATGGCAGGGGGCACCGAGCAGTCTTGTTTGAACCCCTGTCCTAATCTAATGCTAGTGATCATACGGTTCATTCACACACGAGTCGCCTTGAGTCATTTTACCGATGAATCTTTCCAACTTTCCATGTTCCATTGTGGTGGGTCTTCCCCCTTTAGTTCATGCACGACGTGCCTTCCATCCCATGATCCCACGGTATTGATTCCGGTTGTTTTCCGACTGACCAGAGCAGGTACGACCCGGTCTCCTTCGCGTCCGGCTCGTATGCCCTAGCCTCATTGGTATGTTGAGATTGGGAACTTGTAGACACCACGCTCCACACTGTCGGCGGCAAGGACACTTAGAAATTCATTAAACTTTGCTTATCACAGTGGATGCAACCTGATGCACACTCCGCACACCCCATAGAATCGGTACTGGAGCAAATGCCATTAGCAACAAGGGCTGCTAGCCGGCCGTGCTAAACTGTCTTCGGACCACAGCGCGCTATTGCCTGCAAGGCTACTGCAGATGTTGTCCCTAGTGCAATGTTAAACGGCCTGGTCCCTGCGCGGCGGTTTCAGGTCCCTTGGTTCCACGCCCACGTCCGGGCTGCTTGGGACTAAGCTATGATCTACGAACGTTGATCTACACGCATCTAATTTAGCATCCTAATTTGTTACGTCGGAGAGCTCGTCATACATCAGCCCAGATGGCTGCAGACAGGGAGCTTCTCTATCCACTGCCAATTCTTGAAAGTTGATTGTCTACGGTGAAATCGGTTAGTGGCAAATGCAACCCCCAGGGATTAGCTCTAGGAACAGCACTAGCAGTGAGCTAGCATTACTCGAGGGGTGAGCTCCGTTCCCCAGTCATGTATACAAGGGTCTGGCGCCCAACAGGAGATTATTAGCGGGGCAGAAAGATCCTACTTACGTACTTGATGCGACTCCCTAGTAACCTCCCTCTACAGTCTGCTATCTGGCCCTCCTAATGCCCTAAGCGAATGCAACAATAATATAACTTGACTAGGCCGCTGCAACTATGGAAATTAAACAACGTCTCTACAAGTCAAGAGCCAAGATGCCATGAAAGACGTTAAAGGGTAGTACTTATTTACTGTCTGGGAGCGCATGGGGCATGGCAAAGGTTAAGACGGTAACCACATTGGAGCTGGCCACTGGTTCATCTGCTGCGAGTAGGGCTGCTTGGGACCTCAGATAGGCCCACTCCACGCCCGCGGCGGTAGCTAATACAGTCGGTGATCACCTGTATAGCGGCCTATTCGGGCCGCTCCGCCATATATCCATAGTAAGGGAAGTATCTCTGGATTTTCAAGAATCACCCCCTAAACCACTAAACTGGAAGGTTCGGCTGGTTGGAACCCTGAGTTGAGGCTGTACATAAAAGGAAGGAGACTCTATCTACTCCAAATATAAAGCAATTAAAGCTAGCGATCAAGGCGAGTAAAGCAGAGCGATTGAAGCGATCGAAGTGGAGTGGTTGGTAAGGAACTAATGTGCGGAGTAAAGGACGGTCATATGCCAAAGAGCTAGGTACTACCTTAACAGAATATATTAATGTGGCGGAGTGCCCCGAAGAGGCCGCCATTCCCCTCTAACCTCCAAGGCGTTATTTAACTCCTTCAACCATTAACTATCACAGAGCATCTTGGTCAGTCAATTCTGACACTTATTTTTTTTTTTTTTCACAAATACGGCCAAGACTATTTCCACACAAGTCACAGCCAGCAGTGCCTCGGTTCCAGGTATATTCTGAGCATTGCCCGTATCCACTCACCCACCTCACCCACCTCACCCGCCTGTCACCCATGCTGTCTCACGCCAGGATCATCTTCCGCAAGCTTCGTGGCATTGGCAGCCGTGGTAGCCGTGGCAGCGAGCCCGCGCCATCAGTGCCGGCCACGACAGCAGAGAGCGAAACTGTTAACCCATCCCCTCGTGCCATCCATATCAGCGACGTGGAGCGGTCACCCACCAAGCTACCCCGCAAGCCTTGGTCCGATGCACAGTCCATGACCATTATCGTTGTGAATGCTAAAGGCGCTGCCGACTGCTCGAAGTTTTACCACGTATGTACCCAGCGCAACATGCTCCAAGTACCCCTGGCCGAGCTCACCCCGCGCGGTTCATTAGCTACTCCAGAGAGAGACGGGTTGGGGCTTTCTCGACCCTACAGACGACGGCAACACAGATTACCTTTGCGACGGTTACACCTACAATGTCTGCTTTAGTCCACCGCCCAGCGACTCGAGGCCTATGTCAGCTTTGCTCTGCCTCTTTCAGCATATCGGCCTCATCTTCACATATGACGCTTCATCAAGGGA
This sequence comes from Aspergillus pseudoviridinutans, assembly GCF_018340605.1. Taxonomy (NCBI): domain Eukaryota; kingdom Fungi; phylum Ascomycota; class Eurotiomycetes; order Eurotiales; family Aspergillaceae; genus Aspergillus; species Aspergillus pseudoviridinutans. The sequence goes on from NW_025091284.1 coordinate 359,601, forward strand.
ATCATGGGACGAAATGGTCACTGCCTATGAGAGGATGCGCAGCCGCTGCAAAGATAGGGCCCTCCCCTTTCTTGCGACAATGATCGCCGCCATGGATGAAGGCGAAGGTGAAGCTGCCGTGTCGCACGCAGAAGCCGAGGCGTTTGCAACCCAGCGGAACTGTCGCTTTGTCAAGTTCTCGCCCAGAACTGGGCGCGGCACTTGTGATGCGGTCGGCTCGCTCGTTGAGCTGGCGCACGGCGCTCGTGATCAATATACTAAGGGTCAGGCGGGTGATGCCCAGAGGTACAAGAGGGCGAATGCAATCGAGGCATTATTTTCCAGCCAGGGATGATGCCCAGCTCAAGACTGACATCATCATGTATGGATAGATGTGATATACCGCCGCCAAGACGGTCAGCAAATACAGCAAATACATTCAGTGGGACGCTGCCTCACCTCTTGGTTCGCCCCTGTAGTCCAGTCACCAGTCTTGCATCTTGACTCAAGATGAGCCCCTGTCTGCCCACTAGATATTCTGCTATCTCCACCCACTCTTATTCCAAGGACTCATTGCCTGGGGGTTATAGATATCAAGCTCATATCTGATAGGTATAATGAGAAGTTCGTGAAATAAATGGACAGCGGTCGGCACATGACAGGGAACTTTGGCGGGGCTATAAGAGAAATAATTTTCCACACATTCTCGACCCAAACAGAGTGCCTAGCATGACCGACGAAAATGATCAAAAGCTGGCTGCCGAGTCGGCCCAGGTGCGGAGGGAGGGAGACAAGTTGCAAACACAGCTTACCAAACTACAGAGGAGTTTGCTGCTTGTTAGGAATTCCAGCCATAGGAGTCCATTGGTAAGACTTGGAAAGCCAACTACATCTAAGCATCTGTGTGGTTGATTGTCTAACCCTCATTGTCCTCAGGGCTGCCCTCAGCTGTTGGCGGATACCGAACGGATGAATTGTAAACGGCCCATCATCACGCAGTCGCACGTCTTACCCATCCTCGGTCTCTCCAGTCCCATCAGTAACGGGCCCAAACCCAGGCACGCCGGCACCAGACTCAACTACAAGGCTCAATCAATCGGGTCCGACCAGGCGTTTTGAAACGTCGTCGACCGCAGAAACCCCCCAGAACTGAGAAGTTCAGAGGACGAAGGATCTGTTGGAAGGAAAAGGGACAGCAAACGTAGGCGTCAAAGCAGCGACTACTGTCCCAGCTCCTCTTCTGAGGACTCGAAGAGCCGTTGATTTCATGATCGACTGGCAAAGAGGCTGAGATGGAAGAATAAGAAAACAGGGTTCTCGAAATCGAGATAACCCAATGTCAGCAGCCTGAGGGATAGATACAGCATCCTCGTAAGGCAAACTGATTTCCAAAGAACTAATTTTTTCATCAGTGAACTTGATGACGTTCCCTCAAATGACGTGCCTATTCCTTCTATGGGTAATAACTGACAGATACTTCACTGACTTCATAAACCATTCATAAACAGCAGTTCCTCTAGAGACTCTCTCTACCGACATTATTTGATCAACCCATTCTCATATCTAGCGCCTGCGTGTGCGTGCGCGAGGCAGAGCTCTGAATGCCACTTGGATGCCACACTGCCCACAACGCCATTGCAGTGACCATGGGCACCGAGTCAAATATATACATGGTCCACTCGTGGCCAAGCAGATACCCGTTCTGCCCCCCAGCGTACTCGATTACCCTGAACACCGACCGAATCAGTATCAAAGCGCTGACGGCATCCAAAACATGCAAGTGTGTCTTCCACGGCACGTCGGCATCGAAGACATGCCCGCTCGGAGCCCGGTTCATACGCCGCTCAAATTCGAACGACGTGACCATGAACAGCCCAAACATGAGCACTTGAATCACAAGTCCCGCGATGATGATGTTGTTGCCCATGGCTGCACTCGACCCGTTTGCCAGGAGACCCGCTCCTGAGCCCTGGACGAGGAAGGAGAGGACATCGCTCGCGACAAAGATCTTTGTGAGCCAGTTGACGCGAATAACTGAGTGCTTCTCAGCTTGAATGCTGCGTATAAGGCGTCCGAGGACCATGTATACTGAAGCCGCGAAAAGGACCGGCCCGAGAAGAATAAAGACGCTCTGAATGATATAGGGCCCAAGCTGTGCGGTCTTCCCGTGGGAGTCGATGCGACCTATATAGCCGATGATTTCGACTGAGGTGTCGGCCATTAGAGCCAATTCTGTATGCGCACAACAAAGGAGTAACAGGTCACTTACACAAGCCTCCAATGGCAAAGGGGATGCAGAACCGCGCTCGCGTCTTCCATATTTTCCAGGAATGGAAGGCAGTCATGCATACGAAGAGCAGGAGGAAGATGACAGCGGCTGGGATCGATGGCACATATTTCCAAAGGTAATAGTCGCCAGCGTACGGCTCTAACTTTGCCATTGCAGGAATACTCTGTCGCTAAAGATAGTTTCGGCAGAGCAGTTCAATATGAGTTGGGGTGATGAGTAGAAAGTCATGGCGAAGGTGGATATGAATCGTTTATAAATTGAACACAGTGGATACAACTGCAGTCAACTAGGCAACCTCTTTTGCAAGAATAGAACCAACAACCAAACCCTTAAGTAGAGAAGTCGTGTTGCTGTAGACACTTATTTGCCAGGAGCTGAAGCTATACGCGTATAGAGCCGAAGGGTGGATCGTCTTGGCGGGTAAAATGAACATGGTCTGTGCATACGCGGATTTGCGTTCTTCCGATTCGTCGCCCGTGGCCCGTTCGGAGGCAGTGTCTGTCGGTTTCGTATCGGCGTATCCGTCGTTCGACTTTTCGGGCCAGGCACGACCAATTTTTCCTTCTGAGCTGCAGCGGTACTGCAAAATGTGTCTTCCTTACCCCTGAATGTCGCCTGTAGGTTTCCGCGTATTTGGAGGACCCTGTCTGCCTTCCTGCGAGCCAGAGCTGAACGCGACTGTCCCCTCTCGAATGAAATTTCGTCATCTCGTTAGTCTTGATAGGCTTGAAGCACGCCAGTTGGGCTGCCATTCACGATGCCCCGCAGAGCTCATAAGAAGTCCCGGAATGGTTGTCTGGAGTGCAAGCGCCGCCATATCAAAGTATCCTGTCCCGATTTCTCACGTGTTGCAATCTCGAGCGTTACTAATCCTCCCTATAGTGCAATGAAAACCGTCCAATATGTACTAATTGCACCGTCTCAGAGCGGGTGTGTGAGTATGGAATCAACGTGTTCAAGGTTACACGGCCTGGAGACTCGCCAAATCGCTCGGCGGCTTCTGCATCTCTCTCACCAGCGACCAACCTGACGTCGGGCCGCTCCAGTCTCAGCCCGAATCCAGTAACTCCCCAAGATGCACCAGTGAACATGCTTCACATGGAGCTTTTTTACCATTTATATACCGAGACATTTCCGGAGTTGGACCGCAGGAAGGGTACGGTTCATTTCCTCACTATTATGCCGCATCTCTTAAAAACACCGTACGTGGCGAATGAGCTGCTAGCCTTCAGCGCATTACACCTCAGCACCAAGCGTCCGGAGCGACGGGAGTACTACCGGACTCATGCCGCTCAGCTCCAGACACATGCGCTGGCAATTTTCAATGAAACTAACTTGGAGGTGAATCAAGAAACATGTGTGCCACTGTTCTTCTTCTCAGCTATTCTTGGGCTTCACACGCTCTGCGACGTGCTCGTATACAGGGAGAATGATTTCGACCAGTTTGTCGACAAGTTCGTGCACTGTTTTCGACTCCATCGGGGGATCAGAGCAATCTGCGGGAAAGCCTGGGATATGCTACACCAATCGGTCCTCGAACCGCTCCTAGTGGACGGTCAGTCCCTTTATCAATTCGATGGTCGGCTGGGAGCGGGATGCGAGAAACTTCTTAATCTTGTTCAAGCGGCAAAGCTCGGAGATACCTTGACAAATATCTACAAACAAGCGATAGAGCGCCTACAGGCCTCGACGAATGCGTTGATGGCTGCTGGATCCCTTGCCGGAAGTAGTCATGGCAGCACCGGATGGCCTATACTTGTTTCGCCGGAATACATTGATCTGCTACCGCAGCGGCGGCCAGAGGCGCTTGTGATCCTGGCTCATTATGCCATTTTACTTCATTCCTGCCGTGATTCGTGGATGTTTGGCGATGGTGGTCAATTCCTCATCGAGTCTATTCGTGATTTCCTGGGCCCGGATTGGACTGAGTGGTTGGAATGGCCTATCAAAGCTCTGGATAGTCCCATCGAGCCATTGCTACAGGAATTCGGGTAATGGCAATGGCACTGCGCTGATTATTGGAGCAAAATCACGTGTTGCTCGTATTCTTGCTATGCTATCAAAAGTTTTGGTCCTCTGACAATGGCTATGCACTTCTTCAGGGGGTTACCATGTCTCTTCGAAACTGAGAGGATCACGGAACCTTTGAATCCAGATGACCCTTCCACTTGTTGGATCCATGACCGCTGAGAAATGCGTCATCTCGTTCGTTGTTGGATATGTCGCCGTCCACTGTATTATCTCCTCCGGTGTTGCGGTGATCTCATGGTTCTCGGATGTTTCTGCACTCTCTTTGCCTACGACGGTAGATGTCGAACCGACTGGGCAATCTGCTACTCGATTTCTAGAGGAGCGTGTGCGACGCAAAGGATCATGACGTGGCTTCCGACCATGGGCCGACCCTGCAGCTTGAGCCACCTTTTTGTCCCAGTGCGCTTGCATACATGCTCTTCGCTCTCTACTATCTTCGATGAAATCGGTCATCGAGACGGCCTCTCCAGAGGTCAGCGCTGCGCCAAAGGACATATCGGTGGCCGTGTCGTACGACCGAAGTTCTGAACCGAGGAAATCGTTATTTGTAGCAACGATGAACGATGAACTGGAGTCCATCCTTGCAGTCCGATGATCCTTTTCAATCACAGTGGCTTCAAACCCGTCACATAAAACCAGATACGCCGCCGTGGATGGTGTGCGCATCACTGCCTGACAGATACTGCGCAGTGTCGGCGTTGCAACCCTCCGACGTCTCCTGACCAATACGCCCAGAAATCGACCAAACCAGGTCTTCCGTGGGTTCTCCGGCGGAATGATATACTGCCTCAGCATCGACGAAATGGATGTCCTCAAGCCCAGCATAACAAGAAGATGGCTCCCATAGAAGCGCAAATCACCCAACCACCCACTCGAATCATGGTTCGGTCGAAAATTCAACGACACGCTCAACCCCTTCCTGACACCGGTCAACACTCCCACAAACCCAATGTAGGTGATATTCGTCGCCAGCACGGTATCGTAATCCGGGCCGCGGACATACTCAAACTGCACAAGCACGCGCCGCAACGCGTCCATCCCCCAATCCAGCGTCCGGAAATGGAGCATGCGGGGCGTCGTATTTTTGTCCTGGGACCGCGCCGCGCCGCTCGTGCAACCCATCAGCGTATCAAGGAGGACATTCAGCGAGACAATTAGATACATCTCGATGCCGGTTGCCTGGCTGATACCGCGGATCTCCTCCGTTTCCTCCTTGGAATACACCCGGCGCAAGAAAAGGCGCGCGACGCGTTTGACCCATTCCAGCGAGATATTGGGCGCGATACACTCAACCAGACCATCAAAGAGAGCGGTGAGCGATCTGAGCTCGTTGCGATGCTTCTTGGCAACTTCAACATATCGCTCGGCTGGGGGGCGAGAGAGATCGATCCTGTAGGTTGGGGGGACATCGCCCAAGTCCATGGTGGGCATTATGCTTGGTAGTTTTTCTGCAACTACATGGTATACCCTCTTGTATATTTCGGTGGTTGGTTTTATATTATTTTCACCTTGTATCAGAGCATTTACATTATGTCTAAACGTCAAGGAGGTTGATGCCTAGTTAGTGGCGGGCACCCCCGCAAGGGTCACGTGCCCGTCGGGCAATGACACGAGACAATCTTTAGAATGCAGATCGCAATAAGTCATCTATTATCGTATTGATTCTATTGAATCATCGTATAGAATAACGGGATTCATTCAGGGATACCGAAATAGAATACATAAGCCTATGTGGTCTCACCAGCCAGACCACGCTAATTAGATCACATGATCACGTAATCATCAACCGTCATTTTTATCATTCAAAGCCAGACTCTCAACCGACAGAAGCAAATCTTCCACCGGCCGTAAGTTATTCTGCGGATCAAAGGCAGGATACTTGCTCTCCAACGTCTCAAGCAGAGACCTCTTCCACACATTGCGCGTAAAATATCGTAGGATGCGGGTAACCTCGGGACAAAGGTCTGTATCCGCGAACCCGGCCGCGATGAGGGCATGCTGGATGGCCCGAAGCAGGTACCTGCAGACGGGAAATGAAAAGGAAATGTACCAGAGGCCGCTGATGCAAGTCTCCAAGGACTGGCGCCAGCGGGGATCGCCGTCCTTGGCGAAGGGCATGGCGTTGAAGGCGCCGAGTGTGAGGGCATGGTTGAGGAAGTTAGAGGCGGATTTCCAGCCGAAGGTCTGTTTGAAGAGGAATATGATCTCGCGCGTGGCGAGCTTGGCTTTGTTGGAGATGCTGAGGACGGAGGGGGTGGGTTTTCCTCCCGAGGAGAGAATGGGCCTGCAGAGAGCGACGACGATGAGGTGGAAGTGGAGGCTACGGTTGTAAGCAACAAGGCAAGTACAGGTGCCTGGGTTGATGTGGTTGGCACTTACTGCATGATGAAGATGTGTGGCGGTGCGTTTTTTGAAGGATGGAGCGCGGGACTTAGTTCGACATACCAGTTGGCGAGTCTTTCATGGATTAACATAAAGGACTCGACAGTCGAAGCGGCATGACGGGAATCCAAAATGAATTCGGTCACGTCGTTGATAACGGCGCTCAACTCAAACCTGGCTCTGACCGTCGAAAAGACACGCGATGGATAAAGCGGACCGCTAAAAGGATAGGGGTGCCAGCGTTGACTATGATCGAGAAGCTCGGCGTCTGAATATGGTATTTCATAAAAAGGCGAATGGTCCAAACGCGGAGAATCATCCACTACACTTGCGGCGAGTCTGTTACGAGGTCAGATATGGTGCAAACGAACTTCAACGGGGGCTGATAATTACGCTTGCCACTCAAAAAGCCCCCAGGCTGTGACCGCGTGTGCTCTATTCCAGGCGGGTTCAACGGACCCTGCGCTGCGGACACCAGACAACGGCTCATACAATTTTAGCTCATTTGCCATGTGGATCGCTGCCGCCAGGCAAGACCAGCCGATCTTGTCCTTACCCAGACAGTTGTAGGTCAGGTTCATGACAAGCAGTGCCTGAATTGAGGTCAAGGTAGGCTGTGGATGTGATATCCAGAGCTGCCGGGCTTCCGATAGGAAGCGGATACACATATCCATCTCCATAAAACGATCCCACGGTCTTCGGAGACTATAGGAGTATAGCTGCGAAGTCCGTCAGGAATCAAAGGTCGAGGGACAGAAAGGCTCATCTTACACAGGCGTGGGCTAGTACAGCATTTACAAGGAGTGGTGAACAAAACCTCGACTGACCAGCTATCATATCAGCTAAGAACAAATGTTGATCAAACCAGGCGTAGCAGGGATAATCCCAGGTAAAATATAGAGAGAGAAGATGTGACACCAGTCGGTCACTGTCTGTGACGGTCGTCCAAGGCTTTGCGGGAGCGAAAAGGGTTGGCTCTTCGCACAGGGCCGGCAGCCTCGGTGAGCTTATCAGCTTATACTCTGCTGCCAAGTTCGACAAGCCGACATGGGCATCCGCGAGTCGGCCAAGGGAGACTTGCTGCAAATATTGCGCTGCTAGTGTCGGATCCGAGCTACTGCGGATGGCATTGACTACCTTGAAGAGGTCTGCTGGCGCACAGTTGCGGACTCTCTCAAATATAGACCAGATATTGTTCCAGCCTTCTGTCGACCGATCGGAAGAGCTATCCTTGAGCACAGAGACTGAATCAGTCCCGGTCTGCTCGACAGGATCTGTCGAGACCGTGCCTTGAATATCACGGGCGCATGTCTCACTAGATTCGTACCTAATCTTGGCCATCTCGTAGGCCTCGGCATGCGCCCTTGGCAGACCGGGCAGATGGCGGCTTAACGACTGGGTCTCGTTCTCCGGCGATTGCACCTTTCTCTTCAAAGTCAAGTCCTTACTCTTCATCTGAGGGCCTCGTCGCTTGTTACCGACTAGGCGGCGGTGACTGCTCTCCGAGTCAAGCAGGCATTCTATGCCCAGCGACACGCATGCCGTACACGGACTTTTCCCGCTACACTGATGGCGGAAAGAAAGTCAACACCGCCAGGGGGTTGGATACATTTCGTTGCAACCTACTTTACGTTTCTTGGCACGACACTCCGAGCAAGCAGTCACAGCGATGTGACGGCGACGTTCGAAAGTCGATATCTCCACAACTCGCGGCGTGCCAACGGAAGCGGGAGCGAGCATCGGCAACCTTGCTGCATCCCCCATGGCACCGGTGCCGCACTGAACGCGGCGTGATATGAGCAGTTGAGAGCCAAGTATGGAGACCTCAAACCGGGCAATGCGACTCCGTGTGTATTGTCCCCATCTGACCCAGTGCGTCTGACACGAAGACCTTGATCCGCGGCCAAGTGGCGTAAGGTTCTCGCAGGAACTTTCGATGTGAAGCAATTTGGATCGAACGCGAGATTGAGAAAGGTCAAAGTTGTTGCCAAGCGAGCCGAGGGCACGTGCGTTTTAGCGCGCTCTACCATTGGCTCGGTTAGTAACGCCAAGGCGCCACCCTTCGCACCCCTTTTAGAAAATCAGATTGGCCCTGTTGTGATTCGCCAGACACTCCACGGAGACTCGGATTTACATTCCGCTATGGAGACACAGGGTCTCAATCAGCCTGGATTGAAGTCTGGAGAGTTCAAGGACGACTCGTGGGTCGAGAGGCGCCGCAGATCTACTTGTGGTTCGAACAGTGGAAGCTGGAACGAAGCTGGGAAGATGGCGGAAATGTAAGGTCACGTGCCCCTTTCTTGCCTAAGGCTGTAACATAAGCGGAACGACATATGACTGAAGAGATTATTATGACAGTGATACTCCTTGCAACTTGCATCACTATCACTATGAGCCAGGAAGAGCTCGCAGCGGAAGGTTACGATCAGTTGCAGCGCCCAAATCAGAGGGCGATGTAGGAGCCCATCGGCAATATGACTCGTGAAAGAAGAGTAGCATAGTATTTTGACATAATTTGGAAACAAAGTCATGCTCATACCTCGAAGATCTGTCATACATCGTGGCTATACTCGGTCATCCACTGACTGTTTGGGCCCTATACCCGGCCCAACCGCATCGCTTCCCCCTTCACTGTGCACGATTACTTCTGTTGTGCGCAGTATCCTCGAGGATGACAAACGCTGAAGATGCGGAGGACGAGATGCCAAGTTCTCCTCGCTTCCTCCCTCAGACGCTGATAGGGATGTCCGATCAGCATCGATATGCACGTTGTACTTCTGCGCTTCATGCTCTAACCGGCTGCGTCTCAAGGAGCCCAATGCATGGCTCGACGACTGTCCGTAGTAAGCGTTGTTTGTTCGCTTTCGCGAGCGGGAGTTGCTGGCCAAACTCCAAGTGCTTCCGATGACAGACTTGACGAGTGGTTTGATCGTKGGGAAACAGGCGGCTACGATGCCAACGTTGAGCTCAACGCTGTTGAACATGTCAATTCCATGCTCGGTGTCGAAGAATGGGTCAACATACCAGTTCCATATGAGGAATTTAGGATCACTGAACCAAGGGACGCGAGTTAGCTCTGCAAGTGACTGAAACTGAAACTGCGTGGTCGACCTACCGCCATGCATCCTTCTCATCGAACACTCGACTTTGATAAACCGTTTTGGCGATAGCTGCGGCGCATGCACTGACATTCCATCAGTTTTTCCACTAGTACCTCGGGACGAAACAACTCACAGGTACCCAAGACTAAGAATCCCCATTAAGGAGGCTCTAGTGCGCTTGTTGACCTGGATATTATAGAACATGAAAACCGGCAGGGTTGCAAAAACAAAGTCAGTAGCAATATTGATAGCTGTTGGAGGCACTGTCAGTAACTCTCTTTTTATAAGAGAAGGAGGAACTTACCACTGTTGAATTCACCAATAGCTAGGTAGGTTTTGGGTGAATAACACGTTGCTGTGGCCTTTTGGGCAAAATCCCACGCTGCACTGACGGGCAAGCATTGGAATATCAGTGTTAGGACACAGGCAATTGTGAAAAGGATGAGGAAGACTTTGGACAGTCAGCAGTCCGTATATGTATTTTTAGGTTGCCATTTCGAACTTACCCAGCGCCCCGATGATGAACCTTTTGATAAACGTATTCTGTGACGCGAACCGCAGCAGAAAGAAAGCAAGCGATATCTTGACTGCGCTTATCCCCAGCACAATGACAATGGCATGGAAAAAAGTCCACTTGGACAACGGCCCAAAATCCTCCAACCCAATATCAATGCTGTAATGGCCCAATCCGTGGTGTGTCTCCCCAATGAAACATGCAAGGACACCAAAAGCGCATGCCTGTCAGCAATGGATATGATTAGTACCGCCTGCCAAAGACTGTCTGAGCAGCCTACCTGGGATATAAGGATAATCCCATCCTCAATGTCATATCTCCGCAGAATGAACAACCGCACGTAGTAGCGCAGCACAACCAACAAGGCCGACAGACCGGTCAAAAAGCCCACAATGGCGAGAATTCGAGGCGCATTGGTAGGACCTCTTGTGTGAAGAGGGAATTCGATTGTAGGCGACGATTGCCTGGGAACCAAGGCCTCGAAGGCATGGTGAATTGGACTCAACATCTCCAGTCCGTCCAATCGAGATCGCGCTCCGTTCAGTTCTTCGGTCTTGTCGATCTTTATCGGGAGCCGTTCATGGCAGCTTGGGTCGTGATCCACATATGTCCGCGGCGGGAAGACGATCGCGTGGGGATCGGTGCAACCGTGCAAGAGAGTACGATCCCTCTTGAGGTTCAAGAGTCAGGGATACTTCTGCCCTCTTATGGTCGAAATGAGATATTGGTTGCTCTAGTTGATATGCAGGGACAATCGACAGAAACCTTGCTTGCTTCCTGCACTAAGAGCCACGGCGGCTGCAGGTCTCAGGATAAAGTTTTTTTTCACTCCTGCAAAACCAGCATAGCAACCCAACTGTTTGAGAATACGAGTGGTTCTACAGCTAGCTTTCCAGTAGAATTATCTACCTACTTCGCCCCTTATTTACAAGAAGGCACGGTATGGATCGGACAGGGGAGGAATACATTTCACTAAGACTCAGAATAGTCGGCCTACTCTCTTGACAAATCGGTGCTTCAAGTCTCGTTGAGATAGCAGGGGACAGGGGACGTCGGTCCTTCATCTTTTTCCTTTGGGAATTTTAATAAAGGTGGCAATCAAAAGTACCGGGGTTGTCCGAGTCCTCGAGTCAGGTGCATATACTGCTTCTTGGCTTGTTGGCATGAATCAGACTAGTGTTATGGCCAATATACTGCGGGCGAGATCTAGACTACGCAGGCCGTGCTCTAGCTCCCTTCTAACGCACAGGACAATTCTTGCTTCTGGCTTCTTTGCCACGTCCAGAGGGAGGACAGCTGGACCGAGAAACAAGTGGTATCCATCTGGAGCCCGTAAGTATGTTTCTGAATCCCCTCATTTGGATATAGAACTTGTTCCCCAGCTCATACACTGTATCCAGTACAGCCTAAATGTCACAGGTGGAATGGATTTGCAAATGTAAAAAGTCAGTTTTACCACTTCCTCTACCAAGAAAAGTCGCTCTTCCTGGAGAAACAAGGCCGGCCAGCCCGCACGGGACAGGGTGGTTAAGAGACTAATCTCCTCCGCAGCGTGCAACAAGCTGGCTTGAACACGTAATAGTACGGATAATAATAATAGTAATAACAACGGCATTGTATCCGTTCGTGGTGGCCCGTTGCCGAACTAGTTGCAGTAGCCCGGTTTGAGATAGAAGCATAGCCTGAATTCGTTCAAACTCAACGAGGCCGATTTTATCCATGCTTTACTAGATAATACCAATGCTAAGCCTGGGCCTCMGGGAGCCCTCGCTTTTCCTAAACTCAGCTGGAGTAGTCGACGGCCATGTTGGCTGGTTCGGGAAAGTGCCAGGAAATCTTACAAGTAAAGTCTCCATTCCTTCTCTAATACAAGACCGGAGCCGATGTCGGTTTCACTTCATTTACTATCAATGACTATTATAGGCCAGGTTCCACAAACCCTGTCAACAAGATATCGACTAAGTACTCGATCTGGACATACTACGGGGTATTCTCCCGCCCGCAGCGGGCGATATACCTAAGAGGAGAATAGTGCCAGTCGACGATTGGTAAATCATAAATAGCGCCGAGGAATCTCCACTTAGCGCCAATATAGCTCTCGGTCAATCAGGGTCCGTTGATCCATTAGACGAGGGTTAAATATGTCCAAAGCAAATGGCCATTATGGAAAGGCGCCACACCCAACGCTACTAGAGTAGTCCCGGACGCTAGTCTGCCGTCCCTGGCCTTCACTGGGAAAAGTGGAATATTTACTAGGTTTGCCTGGTTTACCTGCTGCGGCGCAGAACTTTAGCCCACGTTCTCGCTCAGTAGTAATGACCCGTCCTGTGGATATGGTGCCATCCTTGAACTCTCTCTTCCCGTGATTGGTCGGGTCTCTGATCGAGAACGAGTCAGTGCAACCAAAGAGTTTGATTGTCCGAAACATTAATAAAAAGTTTGGAAGTGGAGGATGGACCTCGTAGGTTGTGGATCCTCAACTCATTACATTCTCGTGCTGACAGTGGCAAGCTGGCCGTAACCCTAAGGGAACAGGGGGGCCCGTCCTCTTTAACCTCACTCAAAAGTCGATAATTACCTACTTCGACCACTGTCATTGTATGCGATCTTCCGGCAATCCATGGTCGGAAAATGGTCGGATATTAAATGCAGTAATATAGACAGGTAATAATAAAGACAGAATAACAAGCCTTCTATGCATGTCTCGTTCCACAGGGGACATGGCAGTTCAGTCTCCCACGTTCACTTAATTCTCATGAGCTAAACATGCATTCTTGCCAATAGTTCTAGAGCTATGTCTAGTCTTGGTACCATTCGATCATACTAATTTGCCCTTAGGCTGCATGCAAGCGGACAGTTATTCGTATGCTTCGGTGCCGACTACTCCGTAGTGCACGCTGTCCTGGCATTGTTTTCTCCCAGCAATATGTTTAAATAGCCTGAAATCGAGAGAAGCTTTTATTTTCTTTTTTTTTTCCTCCTTCCTGATCATCCTCTTCTACTTTTTCTACTTGTCCTTGTCAATAAGAGGAGCGTTCGGTATGCGGTTCACAGTGCTCTCAACAATTGCGGCTTTGACTGCAGTTGCGCCCACTGCAGCTTTTAGCATTGACCAGTGGGATGTCCTTGCTGGAAAGGCTCTGATCAATCAGGTCCTCTATCATTTCTCCAACCCGGACGCCAGCAAGACGTGCACCCCTCTTACCGCCACGGTTCGCCGAGAATGGTGAATCAGCCCCGTGTCGCAGAAATTGGACCCGACCCACTAACGATGGATTCACAGGGGCTCTCTCTCGAAGTGGGAACGCAAAGAGTACACTGACGCAGTGAACTGTCTCGCCTCCAAACCCTCGAAACTGGCTCAATCGGATCCCACATTTGCTCCTGGCGCGCGCTCTCGCTACGATGACTTTGTCGCTGTCCATATCAACCAGACATGGTTTATTCACGCCACTGTAGGTTTTTAATGTCTAGACAAAATGCTCAAATCTAATATGGGACGTCAAGGGTAACTTTCTGACATGGCACCGTTACTTCACCTGGGCCTACGAACAAGCCCTCCGCAACGAGTGCGGTTACACTGGCTACCAGCCATACTGGGCCTGGAACAAGTACGCCGATGACCCGCGCAGCTCTCCCGTATTCGACGGCTCCGACTACAGTATGTCCGGAGACGGATCATACATCCCGCACAATGGTACCGAAGCTGCTCCCGGTATCGTTCTGACACCTGGAAACGGAGGTGGCTGTGTCTTCTCCGGCCCGTTCAAGAAGTAAGTTGTGGGAATATCCAATGACAGGGCTACGAGCTAACCAGCGTTGCAGCTGGACCGTCAACCTCGGCCCCGTCTTCCCCAGCCTCAAGGTCGCGGGCATCGTCGCTCAGAACGGGTCCGGACTAAACTACAACCCCCGCTGTCTCCGCCGTGATATCTCCGAGGACGCAGCGAGCTGGACGACCACCGACCAAGTCGTCGATCTGATCGATAACTATACCAACATCCTTGACTTTCAGAATAGGATGCAGGGTGATTTCCCTAATGGCTTCCTGGGTATCCACAGCGGCGGCCACTATACCATTGGCGGTGATCCTGGTGGTGTACGTATCCAACTTTCTTTCGTTAAGGTCCAACACAAGAAGCTAATGGACGTATGCAATAGGATTTCTTCGTTTCCCCCGGTGACCCTGCTTTCTTCCTCCACCACGCCGCCATCGACCGTGTCTTCTGGACGTGGCAGAATCAGGACCCCACGAAGCGGACTTATGTCGTGGCAGGACAGACTGTCCTTCCGGCTCTGAACCCGAACGCGCCCAATGCTACTCTCGATGATATCGTCGATATGAGCAGTGCGCTGGCTCCGCCGCAGACTATCCGGCAGTTGTTGGATACGACTGGTGGGCCATTCTGCTATGTTTATTTGTGATTGACCTCCGGGTGGTAATTAGAAGAGAAAGCATATGTAATAAGAGAGCTATATACCGTTAAATAATATATCAGATAACATAATGCTGGAAGATGTGCTTGTATTGATATTGCTTTAGTAAGGAAGTCCTTGAAGATTGCTCATCATCTCGCGAAGAGAAAAGTATGAACATAAATATCCTGCAGAGCAGAAACTTTCAGAAATGTCTTTCACAGTATTCTGATAATTCTTGAAGACATGATTATTAGTGATGTGTATCTTTCTTGATTGGGGAGACTAAGACCCCGCATGGTTTTATATATATAGAAGGTAAATAATGCAAAACCGAGTTGAGTACTGAACCTGTCACCTTTTAGACACAAAAGAGATAGCATTTATTACAAATTACATTCTACTGAGAAATCAATTAGAATATCATAAACTCTAAACTCAACACTTTATCGATCCCCAGATATTCAGGCCGATGACGTGTGGATGCCCCACAGTTCAGGCTCCGTTTTGCGACCCGTGGATGATTGTCTGGGTCAAAGCTGGTCCCGGCTCTTATCTGAACGTTGATGGTTACACTTGACACATCCCTGCTTCCAACGACCCCATCCCAGTATGTCTCAGATAGATATTCCAGGCGATTTTAAAGATGAAGTAAGAGACGAAAATAAAAATGACGATACTCCACCTTCAGATTCAGGTCCAGCGGGCCCAGTCATGAGACTCGATGCTGGCAGACATCGCACCAAGCCAGCGCCTAAAGCTACCGAGGAAACTCTATCACTAGGACTGTCAGATGAAGACCTGTGGATGCTCATCCGACGATTCAACAAAGTAAGTCACCCTTAACAGTCTATTCGACCGCGATGTGTTGACCCCGGAAGCAAATATACCATGTCAAGGCAGCAGCCAATACTGCCTCGGAGGGTCTCGATCTGAACAGGGCCCAGGACGAACGGTTTCCACCAGAGAAGCTTCGGATTACAATCGAGCGCTTCTATACGTCGGTAGTGATTGGGATGGTGGCTTTCTGCAGTCATATCGCCCGGCTACGGTCGTGGAAAGAGCCACGACGGACGGCGATTTTCTGTGCGGTAAGCGATGATGCAGAGTTCCTCATGATGGAATCGAATCTAATGTGCGCAGGGCTATTTTATTGCCTGGTTGTTTGATGCCGTTATTTTTACGCTATCAGGGCTTTTGATTGCCTTGGTTTTGTGTCCGCCACTCCGTCAGGTGCTTTTCCCTGGCCCATCTGTAGCGCCTGCTGGCTCAGAGAATTCCGCAACTGGAGAGCCCCGGAAACAGGACAGTATCACCGGGACCTCGGAAAGGCACAAAGGAGAAGCAGCTGAGCGGGAGGCTCACAATCTTGTCAACAGTGTTGCGACCATTTCCATGAAAAGTGCGACAGGTAAATATGGACAGGCTGTGTCTGAAGATGCCGAAAAGGTCGCCGAGCCGGAGAGCCTCGAAGATGTTGTCGATGCGGCAGATGCGCTGGATGAGAGCGTTACAGCTGAGGCGCAGAAGCCGATGAAGAAGAAGGTAGCCAGTGCTACCGACGAGATAATGCGGACGATGAATGACCTTACAGATATTTATGAGAAGTTCTGCAAGTATGTTCTCTTCATCAGTGACATAGGGTAGCACTGACAGAAGCGAACAGTCTCCTTTCACCAACACCTCCATTCGTCACATACATTCCTCGTCTACGTCTGGTGGGAATCATGGCCTCGGTTTGTCTGCTATCGCTCGTTGTCTCCAGCAATTTTATAATCAAAGCTACTGCCTTTGCACTTGGTCTGGGCTTCTTCGGAGATCCCATCATCAATTATAGCATAGATTACCTCAATCGCAAAATCCCCAACTGGAGGCAACACCTCGACCTGCAAAAGTATGTCCGATGATCCTAGAAACCACCCCATGCTAACGAAGCATAGAACACTCCTCAAAGGCATCCCGACTAACGCACAATTGACACTAACCCTGCTACGCATCGGCGAGATCAACTCCTCTCCTCTCCCTCCCCCTCCAGACACCGAAGACAAGGAGTCCTCGTCGCTCATCCGCCGTAAAGCACGCGCCGTCATCGCCTCCAACGCAACCCCCATTAACGAAGAGCCCACCGACTCGTTAGACTCGACTACCGACCAGCACACCGATCCAGCACCCAAACAGCGAAGAAAATGGATCTTCAAAGTCCTCCGATTCGTGCGCCGCACCATCGCGACCGCAATTAAAAGCCACGGCGCATTCGACCGCGCTATGCGCATCGCCAACTCGGCACATACGCGAACCCTTCTCGAACTCCTGGCCAAGAAGGATTGGTTCGCGGCGCCTACGGGTCCCCTCAAATTCGAAGCAAAGTTTCAGCGGAAGCGCGGGACAGCTGTGATAGACTCGGCTCAAGAGCCGCCTGTGATGTACTTTACGACTACGCAATCGGCTTCCATTGACGATTTGAGGCTGGAGAGTCAGAAGAAGGGATCTGTTTTGTTTCAGATTCCTGTTAGTGATATTACGGAGCTCAAAAAGACGG
Source organism: Aspergillus pseudoviridinutans (assembly GCF_018340605.1). NCBI lineage: Eukaryota > Fungi > Ascomycota > Eurotiomycetes > Eurotiales > Aspergillaceae > Aspergillus > Aspergillus pseudoviridinutans. Next base: position 376,853 of record NW_025091284.1, read on the forward strand.
AAGGACTAGGATGGAAGGGCAAGTTGATTGTTGAGTTGACGGCAGGGAGCAAAGAGGCGGCGGATGGATTGGTTATTTCCGGGAGCGAAAGTGAGCAGGCGTATCATTTGACGGGGATGAAAGCGAGAGATCAGTTGTTTAATCGGTTGATTGCTATCGATGCGCAGTTTTGGGAGAGTCATTAACTGGACTTAACGCGATTATGAATATAATGAATATATTTCGCGCAGTCGATGATGCGTGGTGAGATTAGGCACCCGCAGGCCAGTACCAGGCTGCCACGGCCGTTCCCCGCTTAATCCCAAAGCTTAAAAGCGCTGTCAAATCCTTGGATTTCTTGACCGTATCAACCATATCATCATAAAAATGGCAGGACCAGATATCCATCCTCCTAATTTCACTTCATGTCTGGACCAAAACCAAAGCCCACTCTTCTCGATATTACCCCCAGAAATCCGCCGGGAAATCTTTGCCTACGCTCTTGCCGCGTTCGAGGATACTAACAACCCCTACAGCAGAGACACATATTGGACGCGGCCGGGCTATGCCGCCCCGCACCGCACCCACACGGAGCTTCTTCGGACCTGTAAACGCGTCTACCAGGAAGCCTGGTTCATGCCGTTCACATACGCCGAGCACGCCTTCTACCTGACATGGCATGACCGAGCACCAGAACAACTCTCGCCGGCGGCCTTCCAGCAATGCCTGGACCTAATCTATCAGACACATGGAAAGGTCGAAGCCGGCAGGATCAGGATCTTCGCGCAGCTTTTCATGCTCGAAACTGGATACCAGATGGAGGCGTTGCTGGACATGACGCATTTCTATCCCCGGAGCATCACGCTGACGATCCGGTATACGGATTTCTGGATGTGGGAGGAGAACCAGCCTCTCTATATTGGTGCGCAGTGGGTCAATAAGATCCGCTTTCCGGAAAGTGTCGCGCGGTTCAGCATGGACTTTGAGAGTATCGAGCGTCGCAAGGACGAGGTTGAGTATATTGCCAACGAGGCGGCTGAGAAGTGGTTCTTCCGGCGGAAGGACGGGAAGTTTCTGACGGCTGATAAAGCCGATATGTCGGTGTCGCGATGGACAGGGAGTTCTATTCTAAAGCGAGAGCGATGGCTGAGGGATGAGGTTCGGCCGGGTCAATTGGACTATTATGTTGTCACGGTCGTGTGGAGGGTCTCACCTGGCTTAGCAGAGGCGCCGTCCTCCACGCCGTGTCCGACAGTCAGGATACCGCTAGATTTCCAGCGGCCGGCGCCTCCGTTTACTTTAGGCGCGTGTGTGAATGTTGCGGAATTGGAGGATGCCAATATAGCGCTGGATACACCGGCTGAGGAGACTTGGGTTGCACTTGAGGCGTATCGAAGAGCGGTGGACGAGGCACCCAGCGACGCAGAGGACGAGCTCCAAGATGAGGACCTGTGGGAGTGACCAAAAGCATATCATGCAAGGGGTGGACAGATGGTTCACAAGTGGACAAACTTCTATGGTTGTAGATTAGCCTCGTTGTATGTTATGAGGGCGTTGAGGGAGAATCAGACGGGACATGCGAGTCAACAAGGGACATGTTGCCTCAGGATCATAAAGCTCACCATCGACTTCCGTCCTCCAACGACCTGTCATCTGCAATTGAGTCCAACGATATCAATCCAACAAGTAATATTACACTTCCTTCTGTATCTTCTAAGGTAGCCCCAAAGCAAGCATCGGACATGGCTCCTTCTTGGCTGCCAGGGCACGTCTCCTAGCCTCCAAGCAAGCCTAAAATGACCAGTTGCAGCCGCTAGCATTGCCTGGTACACATTCCTCGCATCGTTCCCCACATTGATTTCCAGGAATTGAGATGGAGCTGACAAGAGCATCGACCAATTCGCGCAAGCGATCGTAGATCCGACCTAATCTTGCATGGGGCCAACCTACGCCACATCGATTCCCGTCGTCCGAGAATGCTGTAGCCTACCGAGAATCTGCATATTGGCTGGCGAACGCGTCATCCACGTCAGATCTAATGCTCGGAAGCGTGCGCATAGAAAGTGGTAGAACCATAGATTTGTAGTCCGTTTCTTTCCCTCTCTTCCTCAGTTAGTGCCAATAGTACCATCAATTGACTTTCCTTTCAGTTGTTGGGAAAGTAGAGACCGTGTTCAGGACGTTAGCGCAGGACGATTGAGGCTTGGGTGGTCAGCCACAATATGCTGCTCAGCCACACTACAGTGGAATTCCAAATATGCAAGGAGCGATCGACAGTCCATCTTTTGTTAAACGGGTATTTTGCTCCGGCGTACTCCGTGCGTGCGATCTCGGACAAAATGTGGCTGGTGGTACTAGTGGCTGGCAATATACTCGCCAGCGTTATCTAGCTCCCAAGGCCTCAATCTGCCATGAGGGTATAATCTATATCCGGCGCGAGGTGCGATTTGGAGAGCTATGATGATACCGAAGTCATCCTAAACTTGTTACCTAGGCAGAAGAGCATGGGATCGTAGGTTTTTCAGCCAGTAAGAAGGCTAGACAGGTAAAGATTTTGGACCAATCAGATTAAGCGTCAAGGTAGCAAAGTACATGAAAGGAGCAGGATGCAAAGACATGATACGTTTCGCTCCGCAATAAGCCATAGGTCAATTAAATGGACTTCCTTGAAATCCTGGCTTGAATCGACTATCGAGACACTAAGCGAGCCCTTCAATGACCTGTTTTTGTAACGTAATGTTGCCCTTGATGTCTGGCTAATGTGAGATAGCTGGGATCACAGCCGTTCGGGAAAGGATAGATAGTATTAGTCCACGGCTGCATTGGTGCACTATTTGTTTGATCTGTCGGTGAGCTTGCTGTGTATTTTGGCGGGAGATAATCTCAGTTTCGACGATCATGTGTCTTCTTTGTGGCCAATCCAGGGTTTGTTTATGTATCTCATTCCAGATACGGCCACTATGTATTAGTCTCGGAACCATTTCCCAAATCGACAGGGCTGCATTGACGACTGTTGTCCATCCTTTTTATGAAATCTTGCTTGGAGTGAAGATGTGGTAACATCCTGAACCATGGATGGCTATACTCGTCAACACTCTCTGATGATCACTAGTGATACCCTCGAGGCCACTAACAAAGAGAATAACAGACTGCAACTCCCTATGCCGAAGAATGTCGGCAATTTAATCCCACGAGAGACTCAGACTGAGACATCCTTCCATAATACCGGGAAATTTTCTTGCCTTGAAGGATCCATCCATCAAGCTTTGTAGGGTGGTACACACAAATACCATAATTGGAAGAGGCGCGTGAGGAGAACCCTGTGTGGATCTTAGAGATCGGGCTAGAGCTGACAGATTCTAAGATCGACATTTACAAGTTCATCCAGCGCCCCCAATCATAATGCAGTACCTTCCGCTTCACTATGGACTTGTCCGAAGCCTGGGCTCGCTTAATGTCTCCAGATATCCAGATAAGTCAAGCTGCATGACCTAGCATGAGTAGACTCGACTAACTGTTCAAGATTGATTATTGTTCTGCGTCAATCAGCCGGTTCTCATAAGTTAGTCCCACTCTAGGCGGCTCCGAATTCGATGTGATTGCGCTGGTTGCGCCACTGGGATAACATGAGCTCCTTGCGTGATAGATCGCCGCGCCGCCTGATGGACTGATCCAAAAGTGAAGTCAACAGAGGGAGTTCTTCTTTGGTTCTTTGTACTATTCTGAACCTCCGTGGAGAATGGGAGGAGAAATCCACAGCGGCCGAGATATCAAACTGAAGGCAGACTAATGGCTGCGGACTAGATACCTACAGGAGGTCTGTGGCAGAGTAGAGATGCATTAGAGTCAATCTCCGGGTTTGTGTGTCACATGGATCATCAGCGGCCGAATTGACAGGATATAGACGTAGTCCCTGATGTCTCGCCAAACATACAGGGTCCAGCTGTGGCTGAAGCGCCAGGCCTTGTAAACATACCGGCAATCATGCATCTGCCGCTCTGCAGCCGATCAACGAAGGACTGTTTTTGGCTGCAATTGCACCGGCTTCCATTGGCCCCTGTTTCAGTCGCCACCATACCGGTGTGGCTGGCTTCAGCGGGCCATTCTTGCGATGAGATACCGCACGCTTATGGAAATCTCGGGAATACCCCTATTCCTGTAGCCTTGCTTTGCGCACTGCAAAATACCCTGGCGTGATCATCCATGCCACAGATACGAAGCTGTGGCTGTTCGATCAGATCCTCCCGCCGATCGTCCCGTTGACAAGTAAAAGTACCAAGGGCGTCCCACTGACCGAAAGATGTCCCCTGTATTGTTACAAGTCCACGACTTTCCCTGCTCTGATCATTATTAAACATTGATTTGCCCCCGCCACTCAGGGATTCGTGTCCGATCAGCCAGTTCTGTACCATGGAAATGACATCGATGATGCTCGTGCCTATCTTAAGGAAGTACAAGTGCCATTGGGCGCACTGTGGAAAGGTCAACGCCACCCTCTCTCCAGCCACGCAAGTTAAAACTCACAGGAAACCTCACAGTCCTTCAATCGCAAGTCCGACCTCTGCCGACATCACCGCATCCACACCAACGAGCGGCCGTACCACTGCACCGTCAACGGCTGCAACAAGAGCTTCGTCCAGCGCAGCGCGCTAACCGTCCACTTCCGCACGCACACCGGCGAACGCCCACACGTCTGCGACTTTCCCCGTTGCGAGAAGGCCTTCTCAGACGTATGTGCTACTCTACCCACATCACGCTCACGCTCACGTACTAATCCTCCCAGTCCTCGAGTCTAGCCCGCCATCGGCGCACCCACACAGGGACGAAACTGTACAAGTGTCCCGAGGGAACGTGTCACAAGAGGTACAACGCACCTCCCGTTACGGCAGGATGAAGAGTGAAGACTAAATTATACCCACTGGGGTTTTCGTGGGCAGCTACTCCCGCAGAGAAACGCTAGCGAACCATCTACACCGCCATCATCCGGCCATCGTGGCGCATCCGCAAATGCATACGCATCCCCGTGAAGACGCAGCTTTTACAGAATCGCCATCTGCATACCAGAGTATACTGCCTGTGGCGACGAGCGGGACCTTCGGCGCGGCGTTCTACATGCAGCATGACCTCCCTGTGAGCTACACGCCGATACAACAGAGTATACCGCTCCCATCTGCCGTTCCCGTCATGGCAATGAATGAGATGCAGTACTCGCTCTTTAGCGAGCATTCTATGCAGCAGTTTCACAGCCAAGGGTTCGGAGGATTTGGAACGCAGGCTTCGTCCCGATCACCGATCACCGCGGATCAKAGTCTGGACAGGTGGTTCAATTGTTATGAGTTCCCTAGGTGAACATTCGCATACGGTGGCGCAAGTTAACTGGGATTGGKGCGTTATGGCGAGGAAACCGGTCTTTTGGTTAGTCGGGAGGCTTTACTCTGTACTAGGTGTTAACTGGATCATGCGCAGCGGACACAAGGAATGTTGGCTGGAGCTTTGCTCCAGGGTGACAGAGTTGTGTTTGGTTTGACGCATTGGAGATTGGAGAGTCTAGCTCCGATACCGTAATACTCAGCCCTTCTGAACAGTGGCTAAAGTCCAGATAGAAAGGCAGTTTAGTCGCTGGAATCACGTTTCATTCTCTCGTAGTCTAGGTCATCCATTGTCTGAAAATCTTGGAATTTTGTAACCCATCTAACTCCAACCCAGTTGTATCGCTCTATATATCATGAAAACATTTACTCCATTTCAATGGTGGCAGGAGGCTTGCTGGAAATGTCGTAGAGAACACGGGAGACTACAGCGTGTGAGCATGCATTTGCAGAATTGATCGAGACGATGAAACTTACCACCGTGGACCTCGTTGATAATGCGGGTAGCGCACTTGCTCAAGAACTCGTTGTCGAAGGGGAAAGCACGAGCGGTCATGACTGATATATCTTAGTACAAAGTCTTCCTCGATTCCCAAGGTGAACTTACAGTCAGTGGTCTCAACAGCGCGGAGAATGATGATCTCGGCGTAGACGCGCTTGTCACCCTGCAAATGGGTTAGAATGAAACCAATTGAAGAATGCAACTAAACGCACCATGACACCGACGGCCTTGCTGGGATCCAGGGCAGCGTAAGCCTGAGAGATCTTGTCATACAGACCGGCTTCCCGGATCATGGAGATGAAGATGTGATCGGCCTTTCTGGCGATGTCGACGCGCTCGGGGGTAACTTCACCGAGGACCCTGCCGTTGCATTAGTTCCAGACCATTCGTCACAATCGAAATAGCTGATGAACCTACCGAATGGCAATACCAGGGCCAGGGAAAGGGTGCTTTGACACCGTCAGCAATTTCGCGAAGACCGTACCAATGGCGGACAACTCACTCTCATAACAAGCTCGTGGGCAATGCCCAGCTCTCTTCCAAGCTGGCGAACCTCGTCCTTGAAGAGCTCGCGGAGGGGCTCAATGAGCTTCATTCCTTGTCCCTCGATCATACGCTCTGTTATGAGTCAGCAATTGAAACCAGGACAACGTAAAACGGTAGTGGAACTTACTAGGCAGCGCACCCACGTTGTGATGTGTCTGGACAAATGCATGAGTAACAGACTCCCAAAATAAGGCCCAAAATAAGGGGGGAAGTCAAACCTTGATGGTGGCGGAAGGACCCTTGAATGAGATACTCTCAATCACATCGGGGTACAGAGTACCCTGGAGGAACCACTTGACCTTGGCACCAGAGTGCTCGGCCAAGGCCTCAATCTTCTCCGCCTCCTCCTCAAAGACGTCAATGAAGGTGGCACCGATGAACATGCGCTTCTTCTCAGGATCCGTGACACCCTTGAGGCCATCCAAAAAGCGCTTGCAGGCATCAACGACAGTCAGATTGATACCCAGGTGCTTGTTCAGGGTTTCAGCGACAGTCTCGCACTCGTTCAAGCGCATGCAACCGTTGTTGACGAGCACGGCGTGGAACCGGTCACCGATAGCCTCCTTCATGAGCTTGGCGGCAACGGTGGAGTCGACACCACCACTAACGGCACCGAGAACGTGATCGGTCTCACCGACCAGCTTCCGAATGCGAAGGATTTCCTGGTCGACGAACTTGGACATGGTCCAGTTGGGGTTGGCACCACAGATGTCGACGGCGAAGTTGCGGAGGAGCTTGGCTCCATCGGGGGTGTGCTGTGCTTTGTTAGACATTCATTCAAATACTAGGCGGCTATCGAGCGAAAGGATCATACTGTGACTTCGGGGTGGAACTGAATGCCTATGCTTTCGTTAGTATCTTGTTGAAAGGTTGCGCGCCGCTGGGGGAATTACCATAAACAGGCTTGGTCTCGTGTGCGATACCGGCATACTCCGAGTTGGCGGTAGTAGCGATGGTGTGGAAGCCCTCGGGCAACTTGACAAGCTTGTCACCGTGGCTCATCCATACCTTGACGTGCTCCTCCAGACCAGCGAACAGCTTGTCGACGTGTCCCTGGCTGTCGAGTCTCTTGGCGTCCAGGTCGGCATGGCCGTATTCGCGAGCAGTACCGGCGACAACGTTGTCCTTTCCAAGTCGGTAGGCAATTTCCTGAAGACCGTAGCAAATTCCGAGAACAGGAACACCGAGCTCGAAGACCGCAGGGTCAGCGTGGGGGGCACCTAGTGGTCGTTAGGTTAACTTCGTCATGTGCTCGCATTGTGCCGCATACCGTCCTCGTATACACTGTAGGGGCCGCCAGAAAGGATCTTGAAAGGAGTTTGTTAGTAAATGTCTATCACGCGCATCTGACAGAGCTATGACTCACAATTCCCTTGGGCTTGAATGGAAGGTCGGCCAGCTTCTGAGTGCATGGCAGCATCTCACTGTACACTCCGATCTCACGCAATCTCCTGGTAATGAGATGGGTCTAATCTATTAGCTCAAATCTCCATGTATGCTGAAAGTCCGAACTCACATATTGCGATCCGAAATCCAGAGTAAGGATCGTGTCGAACGTAGCCGACGGAATCTGTTCTTCAGCCATTGCGACGGGGTTTGACGGAATGATACCGGTTGCGACTGTCAATATTGAACGATGATGAGATGTCAGATGCAAGAGAAAATTGTATTGACTAGTCTCTTAGACCAATTGCCCGGAGCACAGCTGATGACTGCTGGTACCCAGCAGCAAGAAGGTTGCAACGCTATGACTCGAGGGGAAATTTTTCTTAAGGCGGGGCGGTGAAACATGCGGGGTTGAGCAATACGCGGCAGAAAATTCTTCTATTTTGGGTTATCAGCAATGAGCCAATCATCATCCTCAGATAAGAAGTCGCTCTCTAACTTTAAATGGTATAGCTCAGATGTCATTTTGTCCTGTCATTTAGAGCGGTACGCAGGACACGCTTTCTTAACCATAGTCTCCATGACTTCGTATGGTTCTTCCAAGATGCGTCAACTAGTGGAACTGTGAGCCAAGGGTATCTGATCTATGACAGATGACCTAAACGTATCTCGACTCTCTAGGACCCTGCACAGTCTTCAACCTCAGCAGAGTGTTCTAACACGTGGTTCGTCGTATGCGGGGCGCGATCGGACTCCAAAGCTTCCGTCTAGCTTCAAGCCTTCAAGCCCATTATCAATGCTGAACTGAAGCCAAATCGGCCTCCTATCCGGAAACCTGGCATACTCCATATTGTTCCTATTAAAAACTCAGCTTGTGAAGGTCTCGTCACCTGGGCTATATATATCGATGAAAGTTGTTCTTCGCGGGAGGGGCGATGTGAAGGGTGAGAATGCCGTCTGGTCGAACAATGTATTTGGATATAACCTCGAATGAAATACCTTTCTCTATATAGCCCTTAGACCTTTCTCTTTAGATTGCTAATCGGCCACGATCTTGTGTTGACTGCCGACACCGACCGGCTAAGCGGCATCAACACATCGGACAACCCCCGCCCATATTACTGGGAAAAGGTGCGCACAAGCCTTATAACAGATTGTGCACCCTTTGATCCTTGCCATGACTTGGTTCTGGACCAATGAGCTTTTCTAGGTGGGATACTAGGGCAAGTAGTGCCTCTCATCGAGCTGGGTGACCGTTGATTCCGCACTGGGCAAAAGGCGGGGGAGGGGGATGGTCAATAATGGGAAAGATTTGCAGTCGTCGCCGTGGGATTCATGAAATGTCCGTCTTCACTTCTGTTTTCGTTACATTCTAAGCAACAAATCCGTTGAGATTTCAGAATTCTCTGCATTGTGGACATTTCGTGCTGTTTCTCATACATTGACGCTCCCTCACCTTGTCACGTATCCGAAAAGAGCTCGGCTGTGTATACTAATAGATACAGCGCGCAATGCACTGACGGACCGCAGAGCGTTGCGATCAACAAGAGCTGTGGCAATGAACATTGAAAAGTCGACCAGTTCTTCGGATCCGGAAAAGAATCTGGTTGTACAACTTGAAAATCCAACATCAGAATGCTTTGTAACAGAACATATCACCTCACATGTAGTCGATTGGGACGGGGCCGATGACCCTGCCAGGCCAGTCAACTGGCACAAGAAACGGAAATGGCTGAATGTGACCAGCGTTGCTTTTCTCACTTTCCTTACCCCGTTGGCTTCCTCGACGGTAGCACCCGCCGAAGGATTGGTTATCGAGAGCTTCAATATCACCAGCGAGTCGCTGGCCAGCTTTGTTGTATCTATCTACCTCGTTGGATTTGCTGTTGGGCCTCTGGCACTTGGACCCTTATCAGAGATCTATGGTCGTCTTCGGATCTATCAAGCTTGCAATGCCGTCTTCATCGTTTGGAATATAGCTTGTGCGGTTGCCCCAAACATCGGTTCCTTACTAGCTTTCCGACTTTTCGCTGGAATAGCTGGCAGTTGTCCGCTTACGCTGGGCGCTGGCTCAATTGCAGACCTATTTGTTCCAGAAGAACGAGGTGCAGCTATGGCCATCTATTCAATGGGTCCGTTGATGGGGCCGGTGATTGGTCCTATTGCTGGGGGATATCTGGCCGAAGCGGCCGGGTGGAGGTGGATATTCTGGGCCATTTCCATGGCAGTCAGTACCCTCCCTGACATAGGAGCAAAGCATCCTCTGACGTTGTCAAGGCCGGTGCGGTATTTGCATTTTCGCTCCTCGTTCAAACGGAAAGCTACGAACCGGTACTTCTGCAACGTCGCGTTGACAAACTCAAAAAAGAGACTGGTAACATGACGCTGCGATCTAAACTCGCTCCGAACATCAGCGCCAGAGACAACTTCATCCGGTCAATCGTCCGCCCAACAAAAATGCTTTTTCTCTCTCCCATCGTGGCGATCTTCTCCGTCTACCTCGGTACGTACACACATGCACTCACCGACTCACTCCGCTGACTGAACCAGGAATCATCTATGGGTATCTCTACCTCCTCTTCACGACCATCACGTCCGTCTATCAAACCACCTACCACTTCTCCCGAGGCGCCTCCGGCCTCACCTACCTCGGGATCGGCATCGGCTCCCTCATCGGGCTCCTCGTCTTCGGCACCATCTCCGACAAAATCCTCATCTACCTTACGAAAAGAAACAACGGCGTACGCGAGCCTGAATTCCGCATGCCACCGCTCATCCCGGGAAGCCTTTTTATCCCGATTGGGCTGTTCTGGTACGGCTGGTCCGCCGAGAAACAGCTACACTGGATGATGCCTATCGTGGGGACCGGGTGGGTGGCATTCGGCATGCTGGCGTCCTTCTTGCCTATCCAGACGTATCTAGTCGATGCATTCAGTGAGCATGCGGCTTCAGTGACGGCTTCGTTGACGGTGGTCCGATCGTTGATAGGGGCGTTTTTGCCGCTCGCGGGGCCGGCGATGTATGCGAGGCTAGGGCTGGGATGGGGGAATTCGATGCTGGGGTTCATTGCGTTGACGATGCTGCCACTTCCTGTGGTGTTTTACTACTATGGGAAGACGATTCGGACGCACCGGATGTTCAAAGTTACATTTTAGGTTTTATGTATGGAGCCTGGGACTTGCGTGCTAACAAAATATAAACTGTTAACAGGATTAAATAGTCATAAACAATGCATTCATTCAACGCAGTCTCAACTTAAACTGCAGCTGGTCATAGCAATCATGGCCGTAACTCCAATGATTCAAAGTCCTAAGTACATTATCATGTCACATCAAAACATGTCTAGTAAATCCCTCAGTGGGAGTAAGCCTTGATAGCATCAGCAAACAATCCCTGAGCCCACTTGTCTCCACCGTCAATTACCTCCGCGTTCTTGGCATCCACAATCTTCTCAAGAGCATCAGGGAGCTCGGAAGAGAGAACTCTCAGGTGCTTGAGAATGCGCAGCATATCGCCGCTCTTGCCAATCTGGTTCACCTGAGGTTCCTATTCTGAACGTTAGTCCATCCCGTTATGGCGAAAAAGATTAAATTACCTTGGCAACGATATCATTAAGCAGATTGCCCATGAACTCGGGGTAAGGCTGCGCAAGGGCCTGCATCACAAGCTTGCTGTCTTCGTCGGAAAGAGGAGCAGTGGCATGAGCGGCGTCAACGGCGCGATGAAGAGATGCTTCGACGACAGCCTCCTTGTTGGTGATGGCGGTGTACTGAGCGACCTGTCCGTCGAAAGCCTTGACAGCGTTGTGCAGGTTGGTGTACTTGTTTGCGGCCTCGTTGAGGCTGTGCACGACGTCTTTGACAGTCTTGGGGACTGGAAGGGCGCTGGTGCTGCCGATGAGGGCGGTGGCCAGGAGGGCGCTGAAGAGACTCTTGATAGCAACCATTTTGATAATTGCCTTTGAACTGGTTTTGTTGATTTGGGAAGAGTAGAATGTATGTTGACTTGGAGAAGCTTGACAATGAGAATGGAGAGGGATGAAAGAGGGGAACAGAGAAGAAGTGAGGTGAGAAGGGACTATTTATAACTCGCGCATGTGAGGCAGATGAGGCTGAATTCTTGGAGCAAGGTGAATATCGGAAAACAAAGATGAGGTGATGGTGTCAACAGTGGATCTGTGAATATGCGCGGAATTTTCCTAGATTGTGTACTAAGATAATCCATGGCATTTTTACAACCGTTAATATCTAGATCAAAAAATAGTGGATCACTTCATGATATTCACGCAATACTCCTGGTTATAGTAAACTGTGGCACCATCAACGTGGGATACAGTCAAGCAGCACCTAAATATCAAGACTCCCCTTAAACCAACCCTTCAGTGGTAGAGCCGGGTTATGAATACCCACCATCAGGCCACTCTTAGACATCTTCCTTTTTCTCTGTTATACCTTTCACCCCTGGTGGATCAGAACGCTCAATTGCTCCAGATACCTGAGCTTCAACATTCGGGACCGGTTGGGCTTGCTGCTTCGATCCACTTCCAGGAAATTACTGCAGGCTGAGAGCACTGCAACGAGGAGATGCTACACAAACACAGGGACGGATGAGCTATTGCTATAGGTGAGATCTAGAGCCTTCTTCCCTCTACACATGGTTACATTGGACCTTGCTGATGTGAGCACATAATATAGGCCTCAAGGACAAGGCCAATGCAATCATGTCCGAGGATATAACTAACAGGGGTGATGAGGTAAAAGATTCCAACTTCGGACAGCGTTATGAAGAGCAAGGGTACACCTTGTCCAGGAAGTATACCTCCAGTGCTTTATCTTTGCATCTAGAGACACGTGAATTGCGGTGCCCCGCGGCAGGATTGCGCACTGGCAAATTGGCAAATACCTCTACTCGGAAGATCCATCTATTGGACTGTGCATTTACCGATTGAAGGCATCGCCACTCGAACCCACATCATTCTTGGTTGTTGGTTGGCTCAGCAATATATCCCTGCGGGTCAACGGGCATCAGCCTTGACCGAATGTAATTGAGTCAGGCTTGGCGAGCGCCTCCATGCATTCAATGCAATGGGAAATTCCCCGGTGCCAATTGGGACGCATGGGACAAAGAGATCTTGTTCGGTTCCAGCTATGCTTCCCGAAAACCGTTCCCATCGCAGTGGAAGTGACTTGTTGTGTACTATGGGCCTATGGCTTTAAGGCATACACAAACATGCAGCGCCTGCTGAAACTGAGAGTGCCGTAAATCGCTCAGCAATCGACGGAACGCGGCCAAGTGTCAAGGCAGTTCTGGTATGGACTATTGCACACATTTATTTACTTAAAGCTGATTGGATTCTAGATCTGTCCTCCTTGGCAATTTAATCTGTACCAAAATGTGTGGTGCGCTCTGGTGAGACATCCGTACTTGGCATGGACGGGAGGGGACTGTAATTGCGGCCCGGATTGCGGCGATTGCCCTCTATGTGGGGAAAACCAAAGGTCATGACATATGAAAGAAAAGAAAAAGGCAGGACGACATCCATACCGAAGAAGGACACGAGGCTAACATACATTGTATTTTGCAAGGTTCGCAGACCAAGTAATCGTGGCCCTTGGATTGCGTCCATGGGGTTTTAGGGCCTGGAACAATTTGCGAAAGTCGGACTTCCGAAAGGCTTGCTCGTCGAGCTACGAAGCCTCGGCTCCAAGTGCCAATTGACCCCTGCGACCTCTCGTTAATTTTCAACGGTGCCATTCGCGCCACGGTCATCGTGTGCGCACCGCTATTCGTAATTAAGCTGGCTACAGGTAGCGTTGGCCTGTTGGTGGATAGTCTGGTAACTGGCGGTCGACCGCGAAGTAATCGATCCTTCTACCGGATTGTTTCATTTACGTTCAGGTCCCGGTGGAAAGGCTCAAGATGGCATTATGAGAAAGACAACAGACATATCTTGCATACCACTCACACCACTATCGGCTTCAGCTTGTACTCGGTTCTGCGGCATGTATCCCGCTTTGCTAGCCTCATGTCTGCGCCAAAGATCAATTTGCGGACTCCCGCCACAGATTCACCATCAATATTTATCCCAGGGGTTATCAGCGCGGTTCAGTTTATCGTGTTGGAGCAATGCGTGAGACTGTAGCTACGCTAGGCCAACAAATGTCGACTGCTCCACAAAAACGAGCTCACGTCAAAGGCCACTTGCTCGGTTTATCGATCGCTGGACAAGCAGCGAGGCTCTCTTCGCGACCTTCCCTTGAAGCTTCCATTCGTTACTCGTTCAATTAATATTCAGCAACTGGCTATCGACAGCGAAGAGGGGCGTTTGATAGAGCTAACAAACGACCCAGCTCAAAGGTCCGCGGCCGTCATCAGGCGTCCGACACAGAAGGGCAGAAATCCAGATTACGCGAGTTACAAAACTCGAGGACGAAGAGTGCAGCGGTCAATGCTGCACTGATAGACTTCCTGCAGTGTCTGACACTTCTGACTGATGTTAGTTTCAGCCCGAAATACGCCACTGAATGACGCAGATTACAGTGTGCTGTCGGTATGTACAACTGGGGTTGGTAGATTGACTGACTCGAATGATAGATTGTTTTCGTATTCCTTTACCATCATTGTGCTTCGGGTTCCTCGTCTGGATTTTCTCCTCTGTAATCTTGTCATCCCTGTAACACAGACAGACGATATTCTCAGCGTCTGCAAATCGGACAAACAACCACCAATCGGCCCTTGAGGAGCTACTTTATGGTGCGAGCCTCGCAGTGGCGCAGTCAGTTCTTGATGGGGATAGAAAAGGCTAGGCGACATGGAATCCGTCGATCCTAGCATGCCAGATATCGAAGCCAGACGTGACAAGTGAAGGAAAAGTCCAATGGATATGGGAGATCGTGCCGGACCGCAATGTAACACAATGTGCTGTCTTCAAGGATTGCCCTTGTTATTGCAAGGCAGAACAATTCCTGGTATCTCACATCTCACATATAAGATGAGCGCATTGCACAGCGATTTGACATTCATTACTACCTGCCCCAGGTCTTCAGCCACAACTTTGCTCAATCAAACTCCCCAAGATGCACTCTGCTTTTATCCTCTTTGCAGCTCTGGCTGCCACTGCTTCCGAGGGGGCAACCGAAGTCCAAGTCTTCCAACCCGCCCCCACGACCCTTCCTCTGCACGCCATCGAGGCCAGTGTCGTCGATGCCAATGCTGTTGCCACCACTCTCGCCATCAAGTGTGAGGGAAATATATATCCGCCGGACGCTCGCTGCGCGCTCTGCAGCCCTTTTACAATCACCCAGGGCCCATCCACCTACAGCGTGAGTGCAGTCTACTCAGCCTCGGCCGGTGGGGTCGAGGAAACCCACACTGTAGTACAAGATTGCGACGTCACATCCTCCACGGAGTTGGCCACATGCACACTGTCCGCCAAGGTGGAGGTCTCGGTTCTCGGAAGAAAGACCATCACCACGTCCTCGGCGACCGTTACCCTTCACTCTGGCGACATTTGGTATACGCCTGTTGTGGTGACTGCTGGCGCGGAGAAGTTGACGGCGTCTCGAGCCACACAGACACTGTCTGAAACAACGCAGATACGTTCTACAGCGACGCAAACGGCTGGAAATGATGCCGCTGTTGCTGCGAACGCTGCGTCGGGCAATATGGGACTTGGTCAGGCTGCTGTGGCGGCTGTCGCTGCCGCTGCAATTGGGTTTTTGTAAGTGATTCAAGGAGTTAAGACACATACAAAGGCGTGGACTACAGATTGGCCTCTGAACTTTCGCGCTCTCTGTCGGTAAGCCGTTATGTCGATAACATCCAGTCGTAACCTTCTTAGTAAAATTCTTAGTACCATCTTTATAATGGCAAGGTATTTCTTTGTATTCTACTCCTCTCTTCGTATCTTCAGGAGTCTTGTGATTAAATGTAATTGCCTTAAGCAGACTGTCTAACAGAATATTCAGCCCACATCCATAGCAGCGTTGCCAAAGCGACAAAGAAGCAGCCGACGTTCCATGCCGTTGCCCAGTCCCCAAAAGTGAGCTTGGCCACGACGACCAGAACAAAAAGCAAGCTAACCACGAAAGGTAAGACAATGTTCCGCAAACTAAATTCCCAATCCTCTTGGATCCGTACACCGTGGAATCGCAGCTCGCCTAATTCAGGGCAATGCCATTCGTCAAATCTCCTCAGGACATCACTGCGTCTCACAATTAGACTTCTGGTAATTGTAGAGCGCAGGTCACCACTTACAGGTGGCTATACACTAGCCCTTCTCTGTTAAGGAAGCCGTTTAAAGCAGCAAGATCAGCGTCCGAAAAGAACAGTGTCAATAAGGACCTCGCATCGAGACGCGAGAGTTCCCTTAGCGCCTTATGATACTTCTTCTCAGGGCATTCTTCATATTCTATCACGTGTGAGACACAAGTGTCCAGACAGTTCACCCTGCCGGTCGATAGATTGTATTGGCAAGGGGGTTCTTGGGGTCGGTAATTCGTAATGACCTCTTCCAATCGTCTCCTTTCGCCAGCCAAATCCTCTGTGGTATACGTTCCCATATAAATTTTTGGCTTCATTTTGCCTCCTGACTTCAGGCCAGCGATCGAGATCTTGAAAGATATGTCAGTACCGCTAGGAGATAAACTGCACGCTGTCCTCTGACATGACAGACCTTGACAATATCCACCTGCCTAACTCCAAAGAAAGGCAAATACCTTCTCCAGCCCCCTCTGTGAGAGTACCATGCTTGGCGGATGTCTTCCCAAACGGCCTTTTCGTCAGTTGAATTGTCAATATTCACTGGCATAATGTGACAACGGTGCTTTTCACCCCAGCAGAGAAGGACTGAAGCACTTATGCCATCTCCGAGCATCGGCTCCAAGGCCTTTCCTAGGTCACTTTTGCGACTCTCGTGTGACCCTTTTTTAACGACAGGAGGCGGAGAACTTGTCCTCGTTCGCTCGGCGCTTTCATGATCAATACGTCCTCTATTTCTGTTACCAGTGGATGTTGTTGAGATATTGCAACCACTGGAATGGCTGTCCCCTGCGGACGCGGTCAGAAGCTTAGGCGCATTTTCCACGATTGGAGAGTGTTGTATATGAGTAGCATTAGAAAGAGGTAATGTAGGTAATTCTGGAGCGAAGACTGATATGAGTCTATTCATCCATAACCTATCAAGGTAAGCATGTTGCCAACTTTCAAAACGTGTATGTCGGTCGGAGCCATTTCTTGAAGTGTTTTGTTCATCGGCGTCAACACTCCTCGACCCCATCAAGGCCCGTGGTGGGGCACGGATACTACTCATGTTAATTAGGTCAGAGAAGACGTCTGGATCTAGGGGCCCGAATGAAGGGAGCGATGCCAATATATATCTGGTCAACCTAACCACTTCACCTCACATGTCTAATGTACATTTGAGACGCTGAGTGTAGTTTCAAGAATCTTCGGGGTTTGAAGCACCCTTACCGGATGCCAACGAATCTATTCATGCGGCACACCTCACAAATAAATACCTCAGCCTTGTTACATGTCGGTGTGGGCGGCTAATCATACTTTGTAACCCCAAGGCTAGGGACTTTTGTATGCGTGTAGCTTTATTTTAGTGAGGGCTAAGTCATTCCAACGTCTGTCAGCCTTGTCCGAGGAACTCCGTAGATTCCAGACAAAGATCGATCGAGTTGGCCACTTTAAGATGTAGGCGCCTTGCCCCTGTCAGAACCATGCTCACTGTCGTCACAGAAAGGTGCTTCAGAGAGGCGTCTCACAGGTTCAAATAAATTCCGGTGTCCGTCTAGAACCCGTATTTTAGAAATCTAAGGACAGTCTCGAGTCATTTGTAGTTGTTATATATAGCATGGTCCAATCACAACAGCGCGGAGTAGGGATCAGGACCATAGAACTTTTTAGGATCTCAGATGGCCGAAAGCACCTCGATTTGTTACGAGAGGAAAAAAACTTCTGATGGGTCTGCCCAAGTATCAGCGGTCTAGAAAAGGCTTTGTTTCATTTATACCGACTAACTATGTATTGTTCTCTTGTATGGTGGCCTGTTGATGTCTTCATCAGCTCCTAGAGACCTTATAATCAGACCCTCACAATATCACTAATACTCATGCTAAAAGTGTCACATAATTATTTTGGAGGCAAATGTACTCTTTAAACCTTTGAGTGCATTTCATATATGGCTTAAGTACAGGTCAATGGAGGCGAGAACCTGTCTTCCGCACCCTGGTACGATATGAGGCTCTGATGATTCAATATTCCGAGTATATAGTATTAGTATCCTGACTATATGGTATACGATATTTATGACAATAGGTAGTACATGCAGTGATTAGTATAATAATCCAAAAGTCCATTTTTGTAGAAACAGTCCGCCTTACGAGGCATCCAAGCACAGCCACCATAGTCCTAAGCATAGCCTCCCCCTTATCTGAAAGCGTCCATATCAGCCTTCTACAATCCACTGATTTTGAAATAACATTTCTTCCCACGTCAATTTCACAATCTGCATCATTCTCCTCATGTCGGTCCCTCTTGGCTTTGATAATATTCTCTTCATCCTGAGGAGCTGTCGTTCAGGATTCCGATTCCTAGCATCCCCCTTTAGACGGAATCGACGAAACGAACAAGAGCGAACCTAAGAATGCAACTGGGGTTTGTTGCTGACCGTCGGATGTTCTGCCATTCTCATACCACGTATGTTCCCTGGAAGTCACTGCTTGTAAGAAGAGTCCTAGTGAAGCCTCTAGAGTCTTATCTCATTCTAACAATACCGCAGACTTTAGGCCGGTCTTTAATCAAACTGCAAAGAAATCAGAAAAAGCCATCGGCTACTCAGACTTCCACAGATGGAAATGTAGAAGTGGGGTATGACTATTCTATAGGTACAATTTCAGAGACGCAACTCTATACTTGGTATTATTAATAGTTAATCAGACGCCTAGGGGCTGTAGTAGCCAATATCAAAGGTTTCCAATTTCCCAAATCCCTTGGTAAGGATTTTCGTGGTCCTGAAATTGGAAAAATGGATCACGCGTAACGTCCATGAACGACACATCACCTGGAAACCCCAAACCTGACAAGCCCAACGGTTCCCGTGGTAGTGGTCCTTGGCTTGGGCCATTGCCAGCTGCAATCGAGTTCGTACTGCTCCAAGGCTCTGACTGCGAGTTTTCGGAAGCGGCCCGATGGCGCACTGTACTTGAGCACGGCGGCAGCGCTTGACCTCCGTCAGACGTGTCTACCGTCCTGGCGGAATGATGGAAGATCTCAGTCTCGACTGTCGTCCGATCTGGATGCTTCTGCCCAGGGGGCTGTAAAAATGACGGATCAAAGAGACCGTCTCCCGGCGAAGCGAATGGAGTCTTGGTAGAATTATAGCACAGAATGTCCCACATCAATGACGTATCTATTGATAACGTCCGGCGTGGTGAACGGTGATCCCCCGAATGCGGACTGACGGCGAATGCTGAGTGAATGAGCCCCTGGACTTTCTGATGCTGTATTAACCCGTTAGCGGACGATCGAGGGCAGTTGATCTGGACTCACAATTGCTTGGACTCGGGGCCATTTGGTGGCCAAGTCACTCAGGAATCTCGTGCAAGTCTCCAGCTTCCGTTGAGCGGAGTCCCTCACGGTCGGATCTGCGGCACGGCAGTAGTAAATGAGAATTGTTGCCGCGATGGCCACGACATGGCCAAGAAACGGGTCAGACAGTTGGTAATCCTTCTCGCCAATCATGTCAATGAGGCGAGCCGTCCACGTCGTGTGGATAAGTGCCAGCTCTGATGATGTCTTCCAGAACGTGTTTGGTACTGCAAGTTGGGCGGACTGCTGAGGTCGCCACGAGTAAAGGAAAGGGTGATTCAGAACGCTGTGCACTGCATGGTAGGTGAACTGGAGGTACAGCCAGGGACTCCAGTACTCACGGGCACGATTTAATTCTTCTGGCGACCGCTCCTGAAACCGTACGGAATCGTATCGATGGGTGGTGGGAAACTTCGTTTCAATGTCCATCAGATGAGCCCCGATGATACAATATCCAGAGTCCACCGACCAGGGTGGCGTGGGATCTCCACTGGCGCAGTGCGAAACATAATGCTGCACTTCGCTCCAAAGAGTGGATAGCTGTACCATGTAAACCCAGATGCCCCCTAAGGCATCGTTTTCTTGCGGGGTCTGAGGTGGTTTCATCCCCATTTCCCGTGGAGAATCAATGTTGACAGCCATGTATTTCGGGTTATGAATGTCCCGCAGCATATTCAACTGCATGCTGTGGGGAGCGTATTGCTGGTTGAGAAGATGGATGCTCCAGAACACTCTTCGTCGTTCCTCTAATGCTGGCGTATATTCGCCTTCGTGCTGCTCAATGTCAAGACCTGCACATTTAGCGAGGTTTGTGGCAAGCCCAATATGGAGCCAGGCGAGATGGGTGTCATTAGCTGTGGACACATTAATGAGGTGTCTTTTTTACAGTCGATGATGAATTCTCACCAATGTATTCAGCCAGTGCAATCAAACAGAGACATTGTAACGTTGAAAGGTCCACGGTTCCCTGGACGATTCGAAACATGACATAGCTGCGAGCGGCTTCGGCATATTGTCGACACATCTGGTTTGTTCGTCCATCTAGAAACGGATTGTTCGAGTAGCGCAGCGCAAGACTGAGTATGCCAAACAGCACCTCGCTGCGACATCGATCTGGAACGGAAAGACTATCCGGGAGGAACAGCCATAGAGGTTGCTTGTGGCAGTATTGGAAATAAAGGGCAATACCCTCCGCGACGATCTCTTTCGGCGGCATCGCAAAGGGCAACGTATCTGCATTCTCAAGAGCTGTCTCATCACTAGGATTCCCCGGCGTCATGGACATTTCCTGCGACCTGCTTGATTCCGATGTATTCCCGCGACTGTGGAGCCCGCGAGAATACGCCTTGGGGGTTTCAATATCGCGACTGGGTCTGCATCAATTAGCACTCACTCTTCCCGTGGCAAGGAATGTTAGCCATCCGCACATTGACCCTTCCAATATTGATTCCATCTTCTCTTCAAGCTGTTGCAACCGGTTCTCCTGCTTCGAATTAGTCTGCTTATTCTTCGCTTCGCAGACCAGCCAGCCGTACCAAGACCCGGTCGCTGCCGGGGGATCTCTGCAACGAGTCATGACTCCTGCTATACTGGCATGTTTGTTGAAGCCGCGTACAGCTTGAACATGCCGGTCTCTCGCCCGGACATCGGGTCTTCTTCCGCCTACTTGAGAGTCGGCAATCAACGCTTCTTACAAATAATCGTTTTTCCTGCCTCAGACTCACCTACAGTTTTCACAGGCTTGATGCGACCTCTTGCTAACACGATTATTCATCAGGAGCACCTGCAGAAGGCAGAGAAACGGAGGATATAAAACACGCTGATAAGATAGGTTATGGCGTAAAGGTGCCTTTAAAGCCGAAGGAGCGCGGGGTATCGGCTTCTGCATCATAGCACGCGGAAGCTATCCGACCGCCAGTTGGCACCGTTGGAACTTGTGACCCACCCAGGGAAACAATACCCCGAAGTGGAAAAGGTTAACGTAAGTCTGGTTCCTTATTTCTTGTTTCTTATTTTTCTTTTTTTAGATAAACGTAATGTACATCAAATAGCCTTGTCCTTCAGGACTGCATCGCCTGAGTAAATAAACATACCATCATATTCAAAGGGAGTTCTGGGTATATCAATTAAAGCACTGGAAACATTCCATCAAATCCAAGTTATCCAAGCCTATCAAATCAGATCCCGTTGCGCATACGACGCTACCATTCCAGTTCAGCAGATCCATCAACTGAGCATGCTAACCCTGAACAAAAAGCGATATCCTCTACAGTTGCCTGACCTGCTGAATGCTGCCGCGCTGGCCAGATCTCTCTGTGTAACCTTCGCTCCTCACCCCGGTGACTTCGGAGTAGGGTCCTGACAGTATTTTGAAAGAACAACGGCGCACTCTCCAGGTCAGGGTGAAGTTGACCATTAACAAACACTCCAGCATTCAGGTTCTTCTGGGCAGCATTACAGAGGTGTTTGTCCTCGTCCAGGACTCTCTTGAAGAAGGAGTCAATGTATTCAAAGTCCTCATCCGAGGCATCTACGTGCCGGTAGACCTCGTATTCCATGGAGCAAGTTGCTGCAGACGTTGGGACGCATCGCATCATGTAGAAGAAATGAGGCCTGGAGTGAATTGATGTTTTGTCGTCAGTGAATGAGGATGTTGAGAATCCCAAATGAAAAAAGAAGCAACTCACGAGACTGTCATGCAGGCATTAGGAAAGTAATAAGTGCTGGCATTCTGGATATCCTCATCAACTTTATCCGGCTTCGGTCGGGAGAAATGCTGGATATGCCCCGGTGTGGATACAGTATAGTAATATGACAGATCAGCCAGCTTCGCCACATCGGGATGCGCAACAGTGCAATGGTAGCATTCATTGTAGTTGTCTGCCAGTGTCTTCCAGTTATAGTCGCCGTTCATCTGCCATGTATGGTCGAACTTGTACTGGGTAAAGTCGAACCTCTGGAATCGTTCTTGTCGGTCGACACCGTAGAAATCTTCTTCCCAGGGGACTGGATCTGGAGAAGAGTCGAGATTCACCCAGATGAAGCCCAAAGCATCAGTATGCACATGTACAGGGAACAAGCTCTGATTTTCTTTCTGGAACCCCGGGACGTCATCAAACCTGGGGGCTTTGGCCAGCTTTCCATTGAGACCGTACGACCATCCATGATATTTGCACGAAAGAATCTTGGCGTTGCCCTCGTTCTCTGAGATGAGTGGAAACGCACGATGGCGGCAAATATTGTGGAAACCGTTCAAGTTACCTTCTCGATCAAGGCACAACACAAACGAGAATCCAGCTTCCTCAAACCGAAGAAAGTCACCGGGTTTTGTGAAGCGCAACTTGTGGGTAACCAGAATCCATTTCTTGGAAAAGATAGCTCTTCGCTCCAACTGATATATCTCTGGGGAGTAGTACCACGAAGCTGGGAGGGATTTGGGTGGCTCTTCTGTAAGCTTTTTGTCTCCTAGGACGGAGGGCTTATACCCAAACCAAGACGCAACTGTAGCAGCCATGGTGATAGTTTGATAGTTTGATTGTTTGCAGACAACTCAGCACGAAAGGGGTCTACTCATACTCAGGCATGACATAATATATATGTCTTCCACATGTCGTGCCTGAATCCATTCATGGTCCCCGGTCACGCGACCTCATAATGGAAACATGATGACAGCTCTAGCTCGGCATTGAGCCAACGGAGAGCACGCCGTGTTATCGCAAAGTCAAACTCTCCGTCATCAGGTCATTGCCATCGATGGGTACCACGGACTGGTTAGTGGTCATAGCTCCAGCCGGTCCGTCGGTGTTGACTCCGGTCACGGGATCGGATATTAGGAGTTAGGCTTCGATGCATATCTTCTAGGAGAGGAGATTAAAAATTAGTGTGGAAAACGGTATGATGCAATTGAGACGATCCTCCAGTACTCACTGGCCTTCAAATGATGCGTCTTGAGATAACAGGGGATATCTGGGTCGCCGATTGTTTACATTTCTGGGGCGCACTTCCTTACAACAATACACGATAAGCGTTAACCTCCTTCTGAGCTCCATTCGAGCTGCGTGATCAGCTCTTGATCTCCCAAAAGGGCCGTGCATGTTGGTCAGCTGCCAACTTTCCCCTCGACTGGCGCCAAGTTCGAAAATGTATGAAGATATGGGGCCGTGCGGTGTCTGATCTATATGCACACTTGTCTGATTGTATTTGGACAGCAACCCTGCCGAGAACTCTGCTCGGGACTTGCTACGGCTCGGGCCTTTAGTGATTAAGCTTGCTAATGACTGTATGAACACGGAGTCCTCCGATCAGGTGCACCCCAAAATGGGGTTTGTCGCTTATAAGGATTTATCATTACTTCAAAGCCACATGACAGATTTTCCTTCAGTAAAGCCCCTACTCTCCTTGTTTGAACACAGCTCACTACACTATGGGCTCAATCAACGCTGCCGAGAATCCCTCAAAATTCATTTTAACAGCTGAGGCCCTGAACAATGCTCTGCCTGATATGCACATGGCCACCAGAGCCGTTCATGCCGATGATTTCGTCAGTCCTCACCGTGCCATTGCCCCTGGCATGCATACCGCGGTAAATTTCCGCTATTCACGCGATCCAGATGAGCTGGTCCCCGAAGAGAACAAGGATGTAAGAGCCATAGCTTAATTTTCTCTTTTGTGTCCCAACCTAACGAGACCGGCAGCCAAATGCGCCATTTGATTCGCACATATATTCCCGCTACACAGCACCCAATTCCAATCGCCTGGAGATCTTGCTGCGCAGCCTAATGGGCGGCGAAGTTATTACATACTCGACTGGACTCTCGGCATTTCACGCGATGCTTATCCTTCTCAACCCCAAGCGAATCTTTATTGGAGACGGATACCATGGGTGCCATAGTGTTGTGGACATTATCAAGCGACTCACAGGCATCCAAAAACTGGACCTGACGCAGATCGACCAAGCAGGCCCGGGGGACATCATCCACGTGGAAACACCACTCAATCCTACCGGCGAGGCGCGAAACCTTGCATACTATCGCGCCAAAGCCAGCGAGAAGGGGGCCTACTTGACCGTAGACTCGACCTTTGCGCCACCCCCGCTGCAGAACCCCTTGGACTTTGGAGCCGATATTGTGATGCATAGTGGAACGAAGTATGTGGGTGGCCATTCCGATATGCTCTGCGGGATCTTGGTCATCCATCCCGATCGGGTTAAGGAGGGATGGTTGAAAACGCTGCGTACGGATCGCCAATACATTGGGACTGTTATGGGGAGCTTCGAGGGCTGGTTGGGGATCAGGTCTGCTCGCACCATGCAGCTCCGCGTGATGAGACAGGCTCAGACGGCGCAAAAGCTCGCTGCGTGGTTACAGGAGCAGCTGAAAGACGCAACGTCTCCTGTTGCAAAGGTTCTGAGCCATGTCCAACACGCCTCACTTCAGGAGGATGACTTGAAAGACGGCTGGCTGAAGAAGCAGATGCCGGGAGGCTTTGGGCCCGTTTTCGCTGTTTGGACGAAGAACCCGAAACATGCGCGCCGTCTGCCCAGCAAAATGTTTATCTTTCAGCACGCAACTAGTCTTGGAGGGGTGGAAAGTTTGATGGAGTGGCGGGCGATGAGTGATGCGCGCTGCGACCACAGGTTGTTGCGGATCAGCTGCGGTATTGAAGAGTTTGATGATTTAAAGGCCGACATTCTGCAAGGATTGGAGTCGTTATTACGGGATTCTCCCTGAATTAGATTATATCTATCCATTTGAATCGAATTGGTTACACTGTTATACAACTCTGAGAAACAAGCCAGAAAAGTAGAGCCACTTTTACCTCGGTTCTTGAGATCTTAGGACCACTCAGTATTCCAGTAATAGAAAGTAGTGAACTCAATCATCGTGGCTCTACTGGCTCTCTCATCGGACGTCATAATTGATATCCGATCAAGTGATCGGGGAAAGTGCGGGGAGCAGAGAAGTGCCCGATCACCTGAGCGTATCTATGACGGGGCCCGGATTCAACGCCGACTGCAAGTGACCAAGATCCAGCCTCAATTTTTATTCCCTGTTTATCTAGGTGATTTATTTCTTCTGAAATAATATCACATAGTAAATCAGAAGGTAATCTAACCTATCTCCGCAGCATATGAGTCACGTGGACGGGCCGATATCCAGGCATGTGTGGTCAAGAGGGGATCATGTAACTCATAAAGGCGGGGCCAACTCATGATGCACAGGTGTCATTACCTATCTTTGTGGCAGATACACAGAAAATGGAACATTTTGACGTCGCAGTCGTTGGACTTGGGGTTCTTGGAAGCGGAGCGGCGTACTATGCTGCCAAAAAGGGCGCCAAAGTGATTGCTTTCGAGCAGTTCGAGTTGGGCCATGTGCGCGGAGCTTCCCATGATACTTCGCGAATTGTTCGCACTTCAAATTTTGCCCCCGAATATGTGGCGTTGGCCAAATCAGCCTACAAGGACTGGGCCGAGCTGGAAAAAGTTACCGGCTACGAGATGTTGACGACCACCGGCGGCGTGGTTTTCTTCGCTCCGGATTCACCGACATCAGCCAGCGACTTTGCGAGAAGTCTAGACAGTCAGAATGTTCCGTATGAGTTGCTCGACGCCCAGGAGGTGAAGAAGCGATGGCCTCAGTTCACCATCCCCGACAACGTGACTACAGTGTACACAGCCGACTCGGGCATCGCGCACGCCGCGAAAACTGTCAGCACTCTGCAGTCTCTGGCGCGGTCGCACGGCGCCATTTTAAAGGACAACACCCCGGTGGACCGGGTTACCCCTCAGGCCTCCGGTGGGGTCGTAATCGAGACTCCCAAGGGACGATTCCGAGCAGGCAAGGTGATCCTCGCAACAGACGCGTGGATCAATAAGCTTCTCGCTCCCCTATCCGTACACATCCCTGTGACCGTGATGCAGGAGCAAGTGACATACTTCAAGCCCACCGATGCAGCTGCATTTGAGCCCAACCGATTCCCAGTATGGATCTGGCACGGTGCCAACTGCTTCTATGGATTCCCGTGCTACGGCGAGCCGACCATCAAGGCTGGCCGGGATTATTCCAACAATCTCATGACGCCAGAGCAACGCACGTTCGTGCACTCGCCGCAGCTGCTTGAGCAGTTGACCTCTTTTATGAATGGCTTTATTCCCGACAAGGATCGCCAACCGCTCCGCACAATTACTTGTCAGTATACGATCACGCCTGATCGACGTTTCATTATCAGCCCGTTGGAAAATTACCCGGATATCATTGTTGGCTTGGGTGCTGCCCATGCTTTCAAGTTTGCCCCTGCTTTCGGTCGTGTGCTGGCGGAGCTGGCAGTCGATGGCCGGACGAATGAGGATATTTCGCAGTGGGGGATACCTAAAGGTTCTACTCGACACGGCAAGCTTTGATGGCACGGCGAATATCTTGCTAATTACTGATCATCATGCTTTCGCGTCATCGTTATGGAGTGGAATCAATTACGCTTGAGCTCGATGTTGCATTCCATTGATTTAGACAAGTGGTTTGGAAGGCCTAATCTTTACATGGTTAAATCCCGCCTAGCTTGTTAGCCTGGAGCTGAATCCTGAGATATATGGTTACTCTCAGGAAAGAACTGGCTTTATATATGGACTGATCAATATTGGCACTAGGCCTCAGAAAATGATATCTATCAATAATGGATCCACTACCGAGTGCCCTGTACGCTACTCTAGGGACATGATTACTTCCTTGAAGACTTCTGCACCATCCATGAAAGGGGTTGAGCTGTACACGCGCCACAAATATAAGACAGCCCTGTCCTATAGTGCCGGAACAGTAGGGACCCTGAGCATTCTCTTCCGCAAGCAAAGGGACGTATCCTATCCTAATGGATACCAGTAGGTCATGTGTCCGTGTGAGCGTCTGATGACTCGGTGTAACTTCTTCTATGCATGATCACAGAAAATTTTATACGGCCCCCAAGCCCTCAACCTCCTCCAGTGTAAGTATCAACAACATAACACCATGGCGAAAAATGGTAAAGGCCACAACATCCGAGCTGATCGAAGCCAGCCGCAGAAAAAGGTCCCTTGAATCTCTAAGGATTGTTCATTCTATTGGAAATGGAGTGCATCTGTCCATACTGACCCGCGTTCACGTTGTTGTACCATGCAGAGGCACAGGGAGTACGCACCGGACCACTGGCTGGTTTCCCGTCGATAACGGCTCCTGTGAAATCGAAAGGGGTCGCTGTCAGTTCGAGAAAATCCAATGGCATGACCAATACAGATTACGAACAAATCGATTGCAGTTGTTCTCGGTGTGAGTCCCAAAGCGGCGCGGAGGTGGATGATGCACGTGACGCGACAAGAGGCCACAAACCGCATAATGTTGGCAACGCGGGAATAACCTATCAGTCTCTGTGGACACCTTAAGTGGCCGAATATGGCTTCGACAAAATTGACACTTTTAGATCTACCGAGCGAGATCCTATTGCTGATCTTTTACGAAACTTCGACAATCCAGGATGCTTGCGCTCTTGCTCGGACGTGCTCGCAGCTTCACGGACTGTTTTCACCCATCAACAATAAGATCAATATTCTTCGGTCAGCGGCCAATGTTCCCAGGAGGCCAAAGTGTGATTCTGGGGAAGATTTACCTGGTATGATGGCCCGCAAAAACCCACTGATTCTTACTAGCTAAGATAGGTGGTAGCGGTCATTCGAATACCGCCCCTCAGCTGGGCCTTTCGAAGCAGCCAAAATCCCAAATGCGGCCTGCTGATGGAACTAAATTACGGTCCACTATCAGAGGAACTGACTGCTTCAATGATGTGGAATCTGGGAATGATACTGAGACGCCAATCCGAGAGCCGTATGTTTAACGGGGCATTGCATGATTTTCTTGTCCAATTCCAAGAACTAGAACGACGCTGGAGAGGATACTTTGAACATGCCACCGAGAACATCCTGGCAAGCGCCGCGAGATTGCAGCTGGAAATTCTCCGCCGTTCCGAGCCATCGTTTGTCCCTGTCGACCTTTCGAGCGAGACGACGGTAATTGCGCTGGCCCTTCACTTACTTCTTGTCGTGCAGGATATTCGTATTGTGGATGGCTGGGCAGTCCCCTGCACTGAGGAGGGGGTATTTGCAGATAGCTCTCTGGCCACCTTTGATGGCGGCTACGAGTACAACCCGCTTAGTCCATTTATGCGGCTCCACAAGAAAAATGAGCAAGAATGGACAGAGATATGCCTGACCGAGACTAGTCAAAAACCGAGCTATAGTCTCGATGCCAGTCCCAATGTGATGATGGAGTACATCATTCAATCGTCGTTTCGGCTTTTGGATGCGCAGGATCCTCGCCATTGGCCGACAGTACTGTTTATAATTTTGATCCTTTATCTCTGCTTGCCCGACATGTCGCCGGATAGCCCCTGGATGTCAGCAATCGAAGACGCTTCTAAGCCGCTATTGCCCCTTCTCACAGACCTTGCCCGATATTACTATATATCCACAGACGGTGGGAGATTAATGAGCGACTCCTGGGCTGAAGAGGACTTTGCGGCTCGAGTCGGCCATCATGAAGAAAGTATCAAATACACTCGCATGTTGAATGAGCTCTGGCTCGAAGCAGGTAGATTGCAGATCCTAGTTCAACAGTCCCATGCTAACGATTACAGATGGCGGAGAGTGGGCTAGCAGAGATATCAAGCAGGGCATAGACGGATTTCCCAACAAACTGTATTATTTTGCCCACGGTTGTGCAATTTAGGTCTCCAACTGACTCATCGAGTAACGGCGCCAGAGCTCTGGGCCGTTCGGCTGCCAGTGAGTTTTCCGCCACCCTCTGCAGCCCTTGCATTGATATAATTTAACCCCTGGGACAGGTCAAAATCTCCAACGGCCTAAGAACAAGTGACGCAGAGGCGGTGCAAATGATCGAGGATGGACTTCTGCAATTCTCATTCGAGAACGGACCCCCAGTCGACGAGCCCGCAGCCCCCAAACCAGATCCCATCCAACAGGCCCTAGAGGAGACAGTGGCGTCCACGCAGGCGGAATGCGTCAAGCTCGCAGAAAAAGTCGCTGAGACGCAACGGGCTCTCGAAATCACGCAGGCCGAGCTTGCACGCACGCAGGAGCAGCTCGAATCGTCCCGCAAGGCTCAGGAGACAGCCACTGTCGACCATCGCGTCGCGCTGGAAGCTGCACAGCGAGAGTCGAGGCGGCCAAGACCAATGCCGTCCGCGTGCAGACTGCGCTTAGTCGGCTTGAGGGGTATGTCAGTTACCCAGCCAACAGGGCGGTTTGCATTCTCTCGGTCGTTTATGGGTCACGTTTTTACGATAATAAGCAGTCGGTGATTGACCGGTTGCGGTATCTGATTGAGCGGCATGAGGAATTCAAGATCACAAACGATGTTTGCGAGGATGACCCGCTAAGTGGTACTCGCAAGATGTTGGTGGTGGTGTATCGATTCACCGAGAGCTCGCGGGTTGGACGCATACGGGTTCTTGCCGGGTGGGATGGGGACTCCGTCCGGTTTGATGCGCTGGATTCAATGTAGTGATCGTCCATCTGTTGGATCCGTCGTCGCCATCTAGTAGTATATACCGTGCTAATAAGACCATATGAGAACAAGGCTCACCTGAATAAGACTTGATAGCTTGCTTGTGTCCTCCTCTCCTTATCTGTCATCGTACTAGCGATTGTAGGGTGATCCATAGATAGACTGGCTAGCTTTTACGAGGACATAATTTGGAAAACGACCGGAACAGGGGCATTGACTTGCATTCATAGCTTCGTTCATTTAACTAAAACAACGGGCATTAGATTTAGTCGCGAACACCGGGGAATGGAAAGTAAGCCCCCAAACGGTCTCTGCTATCTTCCATAGAGATGACGCTAGGGTAATATATCGCGTTTAATGTGTGGTTGGGGTGGGTGGACTAGCCAGTGGAATGGCCCGTTCCATGTTGGAAACTAGTTAGTGGTATGATCTCCAAATTCAGATATTGGGCTGTCAGAATGTCAGACCCTACGTTGCTGCCTAGTACTAGTAGGGGTCTAGTAGGGGTCCAGGAGGGTCCCCACACTGGGAGAGAAATCTCTCTGTCCCCCCGTTCAAGTTGACCCCTACATCGACTTAAGTCCCCGTCTGGTTCCACCATATCAACTCTTTCACTTTCCCACTGTCTTCTTTCTCTTACCGGAATTCTAATTGAATCATCATTCAACATTGTCAGCTTTCCAAAATGGACCACCTGCGTGATTCTCTGCTGAGCTCTCTGCCTAGAGACTCACCTTCTACCGCAACGATCGACCATGCTCGCAGAGATCAGGAAAGTACACGCCAGTCGGTCGCTCGGGGTGAATTCAAAGAGGTTCGAGACGTGGCCTTCAGTAACCGGACCTGGATTGTTACCCTCCGATACTGCGATATTGGAGATGGTGTAGACTCCCTTGAAAGCTACATTCATTCCCTGTGGTATATGTACTACGAGCTTGGCCGAAACATCTCCTCCGAATCACCTGAACATGAGGGAATAGTCCTCGATATCCTCCGCATTCAAGGAATGGGACCGTTGACTAGACCTGCACGCGGAGTCTATGGGATTGATATCGCAAGAACCGTCGACGGTACACTGTGGCACGATCTCCCCTTCTTGGTTGGCGATATGACCAATTTCTGGGTCAATCACGGTGCTTCTATGTCGGGAACACACCGTCTCAACTTTGCAACATTCCTGGCTAAACTTGCATCCACTCGTGTCGCTAAGGATAGGCTGTGCCAAGTTGCTCTTCTGATCTTCCGTACTCTCTTTGAAAGCCCTCAAGAACTTCGCACTGGGGAAGAGTCAGACGAGGAAGACGTCAACCGAGGTACCAAGCAGCTTGAGGTCTTTCATCTGTTACCAGCTGCTGTTGCTTGGCTGAAAATAGCAAGCCACAACCTCCTTTTGCTATCAGAAGTGTATTGGAACGACTGCCCTAGCCACATCAGCAAGGGTGGTAAGGAGTTCCTCGAATCGGAGCTCGGACAGCGATCACATGCTGGATTCTCGCCATGGAGATACATGTTCTGGCTGAAGCGACTTAATGAGATTCAGGAAGAAGCTAAGGAGGCCAATGAGAAAGCCCTGGAGGAGCTTGCCACTGATGGCATCCAGTACATGATCAACACAATCAAGGAAAGGAATTCTGAGGTCCTCAGGGCTTACAAGAATGGTGGCGATGCCCTGCATCAGGATAAGCATCTTTCTTGCCTAAAGCCCCTTGCACGCGTCGAGAGCCAGAGTCGTAAAGACTTGGATTAAGTTTTCGAGGGAAAACTCGAAAATGCCGTGTAGACATTCCCCCTTCCTCTCTTTCTTTCTCGGCCTCTTGAGCCTTCAAGTTGAACGTCACTCTATCTGCTCCTTACTGTCAATCTTTTATCAGATCTACATCTGCTCTGTCTTTTGGAATGAAGCAGTGGCTAAATCGAATGCCTTTTATATCTAAATTCCATGTCCACGATAGATCTATCCACATATTCTTGAATTGGGCCTCTACTCGGTTGAACTTGGGCGTACTCAGTGACCATCTAAATCACTAGTTAACTATGAGTCCACAATATATACGACTAAGAATATCATACTAGTTAGGTAACAGTGCCAGACTGCCAGACATTTTTAATTACTTCCTACAATAAAAACGATAATCCGATTCCCGGAAGGTGGGGCGGGGGACCTCCTGGGTCTGGCAAGGGAGCGGGACTAAGTTGGCGGCGCCCGGGGGGGTCGAACCTTGATTTGCGTCTACTTGGCTGGGGCGCGGGGCGCGGGGCTCACAGCCACACTCGCTCCACTCCAAGCCCCGATCAAAACATCCAAGGCTTAGCGAGGGTTCCGCACACGCACCGATCAGCTCCACTCAAAGCTGAGATTAAATATCCCAGGCTTGGCGTAATTAACTCTGACTCGGGGAGAATTCTCATATGAGGAGGGCAAAAAAATGCCTCATACAATTTTCTTCCAGTCAACAGGATAGGTACGGGCGGGGCCAAAACGCTGCTTATGAAACTAATGTTATTGCCCACCTGGCAAACCAGATGAGGGCCCATGGTCCCGCCCTCGGCGATGCACCCCCGGTACACTCTACCACGGCCAAACCACAAACCATACTACTTACTACTCTCTATATCTATTGTTGACCCTACCTTGCGCATTCATCCTCGGATAATCACATAATGGATCGCTAGGAATATCGAGACATTAGAGATGCGGACCGAACTCAATGCCCAAGACAATGGATTCGGGGTCTGAATCATACGAGAAAACTGGCGGAAAGCCTTCAAAGGACATCCTTGAGCCCGCCGTCCTCTTTTTATCAGGTCAATCTGTCCTCACTGAGGCTGCAACTCCAACGCCGCTTTACCAATTGAAGAGTGACATTACGTCAATCTCGAACAAGAACTCCTCCGTGCTACTTGAAAGAGTCGAGCACGATGTACCTGAGCTCGAGAGTGAGAACGAGGGCGTCATTTCTGGCACGCCGCGAAAGCCACACTTTTTCTACCTCGTGCACCCTGTGAATGCGCAGTACCGGACCGACATACCTGCCAGGTACTACATCACTTCTGCGGTCCCGGAGATGGTGGGCAATATTCGCCTCGAGACTTCTGAGGCACGTTTTCAACGGACTTCCTTCAAAGCGATGTTGAGCCCCAGAAAAACCGCCTCAGATAAGCCATTATTCGGCGAGGGCACACAACAAGTCCTATTGTTTGATATCCAGCCAGATCGGAAAGTCGGTCGCAATTGCTATAAGTGGAGCGATTCCAATGGCAGGCAGGTCGCTATTGAAGAAAAAGAGAATGACGGATATAAATTAAGCATTACGAGGAGTATGCCGCAGGAGTTGAGGGATGCAGTGGTCGCTACATGGCTGTTAAGGCTGTGGCACGACACAGCCGAGAGTAAACAAGCTAAAAGGGAATGTGAGTATTCTAGGAGGTACCATGGCCTTATCTTGGCTAACTTCTTTTTCCAGTCTTTGAAAGCATGACATCACCAGAAGCATATCAAGAAAGCATGAAGCCATATATGCCAAAGCAGTGCATAATTATGTGAGATTAGTTAGGTAGTAACTTTGCCTGCCAACTACATGTTCAGCTCCTTATAGGAGCTTTGCAACTCCTATAGCCGCTCGTCTGTGCACGACGGGATCGCCGGCTTGTGTAGGGTCTTACCAATATTTCGCCATTCAACGCTACAGTTGCACCAATATTTGTGCGTTAGTTTGAGAATTATTAATTCTTTCTGTACTATTGGCCTCCTTTCTTGTACTATCATAATTATTATAATATACTTGCAAGACAGTCGCTGCTGAGGTGGCATTCTCGTGCTCACGGGGCCATGGTCACCTTTCAAGAGCCCCCTCAAATCCAAGGAGGCCTAGATACATAAGTAGCGGCGAAGGGTTACCCCTTGGAGAGCTTACAGTTGCATAACTGAACCACTAAAATAGAATCCAACCCTCACTAAAGCCTTCAACAGGGTGTCTTATACACACAGGTAGTCGACCGGCTTCCTGGTACTGAGGTTATGGAATTAGATGATTTCCTACGTCCTCCAGGCGAAAGTATCGACGTTGAAGAGCCTGATTTATTCGATATTATTGTCGATTTTCTCTACGAAGTTATATATTCCTTAGTGCTCCGCGCCGCAGGGTATCTACAACTCAAACAACCAGACACCACATTACTAAAGAATTTCTCTTAAACACCTTGAAGCTAACAATGAAGCTCTGCGTGCCTGTTAGCTTACTTACTGTGCTGGCTTCGCCAGTCACTTCAGGATATAATAATGATCCCCCCATATGATATTGAGCGATATTGCACAACCAACCTATACTACTGTGGATGGATTTGTGGAAGCTTGATAGCGACCCTAAAATTCTCTAACTTATTAGACCATGCATCCTAGAACAACCAGACGTCCAGTCATCCGTCCATGATGGGATAGGATCCATCGCTCTGACCTCTGTTCTGGACAAGCTTCCTTGCAAGGTCTTGAGCAAATCCACACATAGTCAGAGTAGGATTCCAGCTTCCCGCACTTGGGAACAAGGCACCACCAGTAACATGCTGCAGGGGTAAAGATTATCAGTTTGTAGTCTCAAAGATATGGTCTGGGAGATAGGCACATACTACATTCTTCACCCCATGGGGCCTATACTGCTCATCTAGTGATCCACCTTGCTCCTTTGGGCCAACAAAGGCTGTGCTAGCCTCATGGACAACGCCGGGGACCCGAATAGTTTCAACTTTGGGCTTTGCCGACTGCCACCTCCCTTTAATGGAGTCCCAGTATTCGATGCCTTGTTTGTTTTGGTTTGACATGACTTCAATAGCATCATACGTAGCTTTATCCATACGGTCCCAAAGGGCCCTATCCTCGTCCGTCAAGGTAAACTGGAGGTTGACGTTGGAGGTAGGGTCTTTGCCTTCGTTCAGCTTGATGTAATTGTCTGGGTTTTGTTCTGTGAATTCGCCCAAGGTGGCACAAACTATTGCACGCTGAGTCAGTATCAGATGGAATCTTTTCAAATACACATACCGAAGACTATGTAATCTTTGGAATCTTTTAGCTGCTCGTAGGTAGCGGCGGCGGCATAGTCAGGGCACTCGCGTGCTGCATCATCAGCATCGCCTGCTGGGTCTGGACTGTGAATGGCAGTGATTTGGATGTGATATTGCTTTCCACTCGTGTCTTTTCCAGCGACATAGTTGGCTCCGATTTCGAGTTTGTCGCTGGGTGTGTAATTTGGAAGGTTTGCAATCGGACAACGCGCGGCGATGTGAGTCAGGAAATGCCCTGTCAAGCGCTTTCCGACGGTTTCTCTGCACTCAGGGAAGGAATTGAGGAGAAGGGTAGCGTTCGGAATGGCCTATATAACGCGTTAGCTGGGCTTTCTACTTTGGTTTGTGGCCAAAACATACCCCAGCACAGAGAATGACTTTGGTGTTGTTGTCCGTCCAAGATAGCACACCCTTATCAGTTTCTAGAACGCGTACATAACCGTCATCCTCTTTTTCCATCTTGATGAGTTTGCAATTATTCATCAATTCCAGCGGTGATCCTTTGTTTGCCAGGGCAGCTTTCCGTTGATTCTCTTCGATTTCCAGCATAGGCCCGGGAACAGAAAACTTGTCAAATCGCAATGTCGATCTGGGACTCGGGTTGCCAACAGCCAGAGGTGCTGGCTCAGCTGTATCTGCACCTGTAATCCTCTTCACGCCATTCTGCAGAGCCGTATCAATATACTCCTGCAGCTTAGCAAATATGGTATCGCCAATCTTATTAGCGGGTGTGACATGAAGTAGCTTCTTGGCTGGCTCCCAGAAATTTTTCTTCTCAGTTGTCTTAATCATAGATTCGGGGAAGCCCCGCATCAGGCCGACTGATGGCTGCGGACACCAGGCAGACCAGAATGTCGAACGGCCGCCAAAAAAAGGGCAAGACCCGTGACAATACCCAACCTCTGGTATTTCAAATGTTTTGCGAGAAAGGGTCCATGGGAACGTCTCTGATGGGCCTCCGAGCACCATCTTGAATGGAAGAGGGAGGTTTTGAAAATGCGTGGGAAGCCAGAAACCTGAATCAGAGGGTTAGGATGTAATGCCTTGTTGGAATGGGTTACGTACCGCCTCTCTCAAGACACAATATCTTACAATGGGGGTCAAGCCTCAAAGCCTCGTTGATAAATGCAAGAGCTGTGACCCCGGAGCCGACGACGATGTAGTCGAATCTGCCGTGGTCAAGAATATTGGCCCAGGTGGCGTCGCTGAGTAGGTATCGTCAATTGTCTCTCATGCAACATGGGGATATTCAGAAATACCTCACGAAATAGTCCTTTGCCATGACAGAAGTTGAGCTAGGGGATTGTATCCCTGGGACTGGATAGCCACCTGGCTTTGGTGGAAGGGCAGCGGTGGCGGGTGGAAATTCATCCCCAATACGGTCGTGAAAACAGGGAACGCAGTGGGAAGGAATAGTAAGATAGTCAGGCAGGTGTGCTTCAGTCATGATGTAAAGTTGCTTGAAGAATTGGTGTATAAGTTAAGAAGGATGACAGTCTGTAGTCTGGGCCTTAAAGGCAGCATCAGTCAAGCAGGATGTTTATATAGATCATGTTACCTCACATACTGGCACCTATGACATGAGAAATCATGCATGCATTAGATCTGCTGCACTGCTGAGATTGAGGTAATACAACTCAATCGCCGCGGATAAGGTGATGTAATACTTCCAGCCCAGGGCCATTCCTACTGAAAACGGTTGGTCAAGTGGATTAATTGTCATCTAATGCTTGCCACTGTCATCAATATGTTCCACCTGTTTCATAGTAAATGTATACTACGTCCCCAGAGAACAGAGGTATCTGGGACTGCGCAAAGTCTGGTTGTCACAGTGGGCCAGCGTCTTTCATATGCGGCGCTCGAGCTTGAGTTGAGAAGCTCATGGTGCATGGAAAATACATATCAAACTGCACACTGGCTGCATCAGGAATGAGGCGACCGCTTAAGGAGGAACCGCCTCTTACGGAAGCAACGGGCTAAGTTATAATGGTTATTCCATATCTACCAGCGCCCGAGTTATTGTTAGCGAAATGGACACCTCATCACTGACACTCTACACTTCCAAAATAGCTCAATCTCCAAATAGCGAGTTCCAGCTAGCAATGTCCCTTCATCAGTCGGGTCGGAGGCCCTTCAGTACTGAGCAGGAAGCTTAAGTGGGTTATTTCCGGATGCGGTAGTATAGCCATGAGTAATTTAAGTTACCTTGGGAGGCGAACCTTAAAATTAATCCCCGCAAAGCCAAAAACTTAAATATTACTTCTGAAAACATACTTATACTTCTCCAGCTCAAGCTAAATAAACTTCATGGGTTGCACAAAGCCGTCATAGATCCAGATGGGTTGCCCAAAACGTCAGAATTACAGAGGACTATATCCGTGATGATCAGTAAGTTGTTCAGACTATATTGGGAGCAGGTTTGTCCTTCCTTTTGGTCGTGTCCAGGTTATGAGGAAAAGGGAGGCTTTCGACACTGAATATAAGCTGAGCAGATTGAGATCATCATGATATTTAATAGGGTGAAAGCAGCCACTATGCGTCCGGAGCAATAATGTGTAGCTGCCTTGCCAGGCATGAAGATAAACAGAAGCAAGATCTACTAACCCTACACTCTAGCGTGTGGTCCCTCAGGGGTCTGCTGCATTTGTCTTGTAAAGAGAACTACCTAAGCGTGCCCCTGTCTTAGAAGTGTGTGCCAGTCTGCCTGCTGCTTATTATGCTCTGGATCCTTTCTAAGATAGATTAGAATAGCTTCTTTTCTGCTCCATAAGTATTGCGATTATAGAAATGGTCGGCGAATGCTGCTCTATAGTTCCACTAGTCATGTCTGCCTTACGATGTTGGTGTAGGATAAGATTTGTATATTACATGGCCAGCTATTCTAACTTTCTGAGATTCCAGCTGCCATATACTGCTAGAATTTTGTTATTGTACTGTATCCTAAGTACATTTACTAACATAACCAGACTACTAGTAAGTACACCACTAAGACATATTTTTAGAACCAGCAGTCCCGGAGAAAGTCGTGTAACAACGGCATCATTTAATAGCCATAAATATGAATCTTAATAATGTTATATTAAGTATGTTAAGGGCAGGTCTTTCTGCTAAGATGATCTTAAACTAGTCCCTACGTCCTCTCTATATAACTGCCTTTAGTTAATGTACACTGTGGAGCTAAAGAACTAGTCCCCTATACATATATTTTTATTGTTTTAAATTTGCTTCTCACAGTCTGTCTTATTAGCACATTGGATAATAATACTCTGAATAGGAGACCTGATTACTATAAGATCTATATTAGAATTATTCTCTATTCTGCTCCTGGCTGCCATAGTAGCAGCACAGCATGTGCAGCTAATACCTGCACCAGCCCCAACCCTAAATGTGCTATTAAAACCACCACTGGCTTAGATAGTCACTAAGTACAAGTGCTAGTGTATAGGTGTCCTCCCTAATTAGCCAGACTATAGGATCGCTAAACTTTAACAGAGGAAATATCCATAGTATGTTTCTAAGTAAAAGAGCTGCACTCACTATGAATCTTGCGTTTTCTAAGAAAAAGTCCGGCAGCAAAGTTAATAAGTTTACTAACAAAGTGAAGGTGACCTAAAAATATACAGAAAAGGGTAATACTAATGCCTCTGCCAGGCTGGACAAACCTAAGGATACATTGCCACTATTCCTATACCTTCTGCAATACCCTACCTGTGCTTATAAACTTGCTGGATGATTATTCTAAGAATTTAAGGGAGATATAAATCTAAGAGAGAGACCCCTAGGCCGGATGATCGGTCCAATGGGAGGGAACCGTAATCTTATGGAAAGTTTGCAGAGTCATAGTAGGTCAGCACCGCCCATAGGATCCTTGCACCAGCCAAATACCAGCGACAGTCAGACTGCTCGTCCCACGTAGAATAGGCCAGCCGCCGAGGCCGTGAACTTTTTCCTTGCTACACATCTTTCTCATGCAGTGAACCACTTCTATTAGCTTTGCCAATTCGATGAGTAAACTCACTTATCAATAATTCTTGGCTTTGTCCATGGGGGAATGCCTTTGAAATTTCAGGCACTGATATTGCGAGTAGAGAGACCGAGATCAGATCCTCAACTTTTCGAGTTAAATACAATCAGGCTCTCAGCTCCTATATCTGCTAGGTAATCCACTGACATTACGTGTAAGAACATCAAACTGCAGGCGTCTCTCAGGCTTCATCCTCTAGCTCCGCCTCTTCTTTAGCCTTGAACTCGGCGATTTCCCTCTCGTCCAGGTCGGTAATGACCGCGATCACATCGGCATGCCCGTCTGCAACGCTAGTTTTTGCATAAAATAATAAAGCCTTAAAGTATTCCTCCGGTTCGTTCACCCTGTATGACAGGGCATCTTCCTTGATAACGTCTAGCACTGTCATATTATTTGATCCGCCGACAATCCCATTTTCCACATCACCATAAATATGGTAGCGTGCCCATACAGCGTCGCCAAATCGAGCTTCACGTATGGCATCGACGTACATGCTCTTCCACGGCTCTATGAAGTTTGTGCCCGGGCTGGGGTTGAGAACTTGCTGGATGGGAAGATCCAGGAATAGCTGCTCAACTGGCTTGGTTTCCGAAATGTTTAGGCTCATGGCTCTGATTGCACGTTGTTATTCTGAGTTTTGACAACATAAAGACTAGGAAATCGCGGCAGGATCATTCATACCTTTGAAAAGTTGAGGAATGAACAGGTCAAGTATCTGAGAGGTGGGCGGAGAGACTTGAGAGATGAGAAGTCTAGGAAGCTAAGTAGGGACAGGCAAGGTAAAAGGCCTATCACAGCGGCATGTGAGCGCCTCAAATAATGTGCTAATTAATCAGTTGAGACACCTATACCCACAAAGTGCTCTTGTTACATACTGCCTGAACTAAGGCCAGGGCTAGGCTTCTCAATGATAAACATACTCGTCAGCCTGGAGGCTAAAACACCGATCATACATACACTTTCTTGTCTTTCAATGTGACAGATCATCGCGTTTAACTCTATTCGTCGATTCGTGGGAGACAAGAGAGAATTCGGTGTCCATTATGTGGGTAAGACCTGAGTGAGAATCGCAGAAGTGGGCTTAAGTACGCGCGTCCTGCTTTAGTGTGTAGAACGAAAGCCTTGCACTTATTTAGCGGCCCCTCCACTACCAGCCTTGAGCTTATATCCCTCCAGGAAGCATGCAGTGTTAGTAGCCGCTATAGCTATACTCAGGATACCGAGTTCACCAGATACACTGTACTCACGTCAATATCGGCTCGCCTATGAGTATAACTGTGCTAATCTCCTCATTCTCATATCCGAGAGGGAATGCAAGCATTTGCCGAGCCATGCTGTTGTGGCCCTAGGTCAACCTCAACAACTCCGGAATCTCTTTCTATGAGAACAAATACAAAGCTGGACTGAGTAAGAACGATTTGGCGTTACACCTTGTGACCCCGGCGGCCAAAGGTCTGTCGCCCCTCAAATAAGGAAGATCAAAAGTCAGAAATAATAAGAAAACAGGAAGGGAAAGAGGCCTTGATAAAGAGGAACCGCCTCAAAGCTGGCAGAGATAAATATGGATTCGGAGACACGGGAAAAAGAAAACCAAAAAAATGGACTCGCGGGGAATCGAACCCCGGACCACCCCCATGCTAAGGGGGTATTATACCACTAAACCACAAGCCCATTTGTTGAGATACCATGACCATTATTTGCAATATGATCCAGAGAAAAGTGAAGGTCCTCCATTTGCTGGCTTCACTATTTGTTCGCCCATGTAGGTTCTGTATAAAAAAACAGAAACAATATGTAAAGATTACAATATACTTAATGGGAGTTATCCTGCTGACGGATCATTTGAGTGGATCACTATTTTCCGAGAAAAGCTGACAGTTCTCCGCTGATGGATATCCGTGAAAATATATTATCCATTCTAGTGTTGGACAGTGCCCCTTTCAATACTTTAGCGTTTTGTGCAGCCAAAAATATCATACCCAATAATTGTTTTCTTCGCTGGCCCCATAGGTGGTTCGATTGATTCCTAAAACACGAGCCCCGTGCACCAAGAGCAAGTTGGTGAGCTCGGGATTTTTCGTGCGCATGGCGATCCGCAGTGCTGTAGCACCATCAGGCCCAGCAGCATCCGCACCATAATCAAGAAGAAGACGAGTCATAGCTACCAATTCATCTCTGACAACTTGTGGATATGGGACMACTAGGTGACTGGGGTCTCGAGGGTTCATGTAGCGCCGAGTGCCCTGTAGCAACCAGATCGCTTCACTTGGCTTTGTAGCCCGCGAGAGGGGTCCTATGCCATCGCGATCCACTCTCTTCGGATCGGCCCCAGCTTGAAGGAGAATTTTCGCGGTGGAGTAATGATCGTTGATCACTGCGCTATCTAGCGAAGTTGTGCCATCCCACCGGAAATTCACATCAGCACCTTCCGCCAACAGCAAGTCAATTAGCTCGTCGTTGCCATGGTGGCCAGCGACCCAGAGTGCATGTCCGAGCTCTTGGAGTCGCTGGGAAGGGTCAAGAAGTTGTCGATGCTCAGCGTCCCGCAGCAGGAGCTTAAGCATCTCTGGACAGCCCCGGCGCACGGCGGCAACAAGAGCTGGGTCCATTTTACGGGTATGCCAGGGGTTCACCCCTCTCTGCAGAAAAAATTGCAATATGGGAATATGACCGTGCCATATAGCTCGATTCAGCGGCAACTCGTAATCTTCTTCCTTTAATCTCTCGCACATGCCACCTCGATCCAAAAGGAGCTCGACAATGCTTAAATGACCGTTCCATATAGCAGTCATGAGCGGATGGTGAGTAAGTTTGTGTGTTTGATCTGGAAACCAGATCGAGGATGCGTAAAGATCAACCCCTGCGTCCAGTAGGCTGATGAGGGTAGATGCATACCCTCCCTGGGCTGCCCAGTGCAGAGCGGGAATCTTCGGGTGCTCATGGTATTGGTATAAGAAGGGATTGAGCAAAGAGTAGAGATGGCGGCTGGTTCGAGCCAAGGCATTGATCGCGCCCTCTGAATGCAGCTCCTTGGCTATCGCAAGAATGATTTCGTTGGGCAAATCAGAGAGTGGGAATGCCATGGTGATGTTGTTCAAGAGGTTGAGCTACCTGGTAAAGTGTCTGACTAAGTCTGACTTGGAGAAACCAACGCTAGGCGTACATGACTGCCAAGGGCTTATTAAGCAGTTTCACCACGCCGGACTAAAAAAGTGACCATAGCCGATCTGCAACCACCTAGGCGCTGAGTGATCCTGAGAGGATGAATCTTGTCCCAGTGCATACTAGTTGCTGTACTAGTGCTCTGTATCTAACGCCCCACTAGCCCAATCTACCCCAAATTAATCCCCTGCCGCTGTTGACTCTTGGGCGGAAATGTACTGAATCCCTATTGATGAACAAAACAGAAGGATTCCTTGGATAACGTACTCCTTCGCAGCGCTAGAAATTCCTATAAACTACAAATATCCAGCACCATTCATCAGCCCTGACTCGCAACTCCGCGACCTCGCATGAAGCAACTCCAGTTGCCCATCCTGGCGGCATTGAGCGCCGCAACATCGCAACCCACACCAGCCTACCCCAGAGACTAATCCATACGAACATATACTTTGATCACTAGCCACAACGCTGCTGATAAATATTGAAAGAATTCTTGAGTTCAAGACCTGGTGCTTGTAATCTACCACTACACCTACAAAAATGACTGCCTGGGAGGAGTTTATACACAGCCTCCTTTGGCACATCACATACAAGCTAGAGCTCTTTACGTTGGCAAATCAAGAGCCACTCATTAGCCGTTTGGCTAAGTTCTCGCGTACTGTGACTCAGTGCCTTAGGTATGGATCTACCTGGCTTTGACGAAAGTTAATTGGCCACATCTAGAGCAATGCTCGTGTTGGAATCGCCGAAACGTCCTCGTCTAACCGGATCTGGGGAGACAATAAGATATAAACACCTGGTCCTAGTCCTCATTTCCCATCCATTTCTCTCCATCAACCTACTGTGCTGAATTGATCTCGATTTCTCTAAAAGCATAAGTTCCCTAAAAGCAACGGAAACAAAGGCAGGAAACAGAAGGGAGCATGGCTCGAGTCCTCCTCACTGGTTCGTATTTCACTTCTAGTGTGGAATTTACGAGGGCCTAGCTTCAACTGACAGCACTAACAGGCGGTAATGGATTTCTTGGAAGCCATATTCTTGGTCTCCTCTTGGAGCGAGGGTAATGCAATTTACAACCAGCCTCCCGTCCCCCACCCCAAAAAAAAGCTTCACCCATGTTAACTTACGTGTTCGTAGATATTCAGTTGTAACCACTGTCCGCAGTCACGAGAAGGCAGAGCAGATCCGCGAACGCCAGGATCTACATGCATCTACCACTCAGCTACGAGTTATCATCGTTCCTGACTTTACGAGCGCCGGTGCTTTTGATGAATGTTTCAAATCCGACGCGCCCTTCGATGTGGTCATCCATACTGCGTCTCCCTTTCGCTACTCGATAACCAATATTCAGCAAGAACTCTTGGATCCTGCAGTCGGTGGGACTATTGCGTTGCTTGAAGCAGTTCGGAAAAGTGCACCATCGGTCAAGAAAGTGGTACGCTTCCCGCATCGTAGAGAAATGAAACAGACTTGGCTTCAGTTCCCGAGGTTTTTTTAACCAGTTGCAGATCGTAACATCTTCTTTCGCATCGATCATCAACAGCTATAAGGGGAACAGTTGGGTTGATCATATTTATTCCGAGGAAGATTGGAACCCAATTACCCTTTCGGACGCTCATTTAAATCCTCTCAACGGATACAGAGGTTAGCATCCACCTTCTCGTTCGACTGATGTTCCTATATTTGAACTAAAAGCTTCGATCTAGCAAGCAAAACTTTTGCCGAGCGAGCATGTTGGGAGTTTCTTGAGAGAGAGAAACCACCTTTCTCTCTGGTTACATTATGTCCAACATTGATGTTTGGTCCAGTGATACACCCACTGCGCAACCTCGACGAACTCAACACGTCAAACCAGCGGATCCGAAATTTTATGGTAGGCGAATATAAAGCTGAAATCCCTGACACAGGAACATCGTTCTTCCTCTGGATAGATGTTCGTGACGCCGCCTTAGCCCATATAAGAGCGATGGAAGCTCCAGGAGTCGTGAACAAAAGATTCTTATTGACTGCTGGTTACTTCTCAAACAAGGAGATCTGTGAAATCATCCGAGAATCCTTCTCGGAGTACAGACCGCAACTCCCAGAACAAAACGCGAGCGGTGGCGGGTATCCCCACGGAGGACTTTACGGGTTTGACAACTCCCAAGCAACCGAGAAGCTTGGCTTGGCATATCGAACCCTGTCCACGAGCATTACTGAGACTGTGATGTCGTTACAAAAAATTACAAAACTAGGATAGAATTTCTGAAGCGGTTTGAAGGACCTTTGTTTTACTGAGTGTATAATTTACTATTCATTTCAAATACTAGAAACAGGGTTTCTGCGCTGTCTCTCGCAGCGTCAACTCAGCCTTCAGTCAGCCCCATTCAGAGCCACTGATGACGCACGCTGTCGCACGCTGTGGCCCTCAAAGGAAAAGT
Organism: Aspergillus pseudoviridinutans; assembly: GCF_018340605.1. NCBI lineage: Eukaryota > Fungi > Ascomycota > Eurotiomycetes > Eurotiales > Aspergillaceae > Aspergillus > Aspergillus pseudoviridinutans. The sequence goes on from NW_025091284.1 coordinate 421,438, forward strand.
GAAGCATAGTTCAGTGATAACATGAAAGCCGAACGCTTAGTTTTAATAAGGCACCGGAAAGGTAATGATTAGACAAGCATGTATGTAAAAATATATCTGTGAAGTCAAAATAAACTCAACAGGAGGGGGCATATATAATAGATAAGACATTACATTAATGCACCAAATTCTGCACAGAGCAAGAGTAGTACTAAGCAGAAAGGCAAATAGAAATGAAATCTCACAAAAGGGCTAAGCTAGGTAATCTCTTTCTTTCATGAGGTAATATTTGGATATACCAGGTATAGCAGGAGCGCAAGGAGTTATGGCTGCATGACCATAGCATGCATAATATTACAGAAAACAGCAGCTAAAGCTGATTAGATATATTTGAATCATAAGTAGCCCAAGCAATCAAATTAAACTATAATACTAAGTAACAGTAACTAAGGTTCTGATAGCATTTAGTGTATTCTCACATGTTAGTGTAGCAAGACGTGGAACAAGTTGTAGTAAGTCATAATAAGGAGAGAGCTATAGAACAAAAGAGAGGTAAGTATAGAAGGTAAACTTGTGGTCATATCACTGTGTTAAACTATTCAAGACTGGACTCATTCAATATTTATGTCTAGAAATCTTCACCCTCTATGACCTACTCTTCTCAGATAGCAGTATATTACTCTTAATAACACATAATGTTATGTAGGACTGATGTGCAATAATAGTTGGAATAATTTCCATTCAGAAAAATAGAGAACGAGCTGTGGTTGAACCAGGTTGATCCGCCACATCCGTTCTCTTTAATGCTTGGCTGGATACCTTGGTGGGTCTGGCTGCTGGCTAACCTTTAAATGGCACTTCTCCTTGAACTAACCTCAACTAATATGACCCACTTAATAGCAAGTTGGAAAGGCGTCCAGCTAATAGTAGAGACCCCATGAGCAACTAAAAGACATTCTGGGGATGTTGAATAACAAAGCACTTCCTAGGCCGGCCTCTCTTAGAAGTAACACTCACAGCGCTCTCTGCTCCTAATTGGGTAAATGCGACGGTTAGGGAGGGGTTGACTGTATTCATTTGGCTGATTGGATGCTAGCACTGTTTCTCTGTACAACCATACTATCCATGTAGGTGAATGGCAGACTATCTGTATTTAGCAGCCACTTGACTAGGAGTCTCAGTTATTTATACCTTCTAAACCCAAAGAAAGGGAAGTAGGAAGCTTCCACTCATCGCAGTTCTATGGAGATTACAGGCGGACAATGAATTACTACATAGTTTCGAGCTTTATAATCAACCGCGTAGCATGACTCGTATGCTGTAACCCTAAAGTCAAGCTTGGGTCGATGCCAATTAAAGTGGATTACGCGTGTGAGACAAGAACTGGTTCGTATTGACTTGCCCTTCGTCCATAGAGTTGGGCCGGCCGGCCGAGTATAAGTTTTCAAATGGAACCCGACAGTAGCGTTACTGAGTCACTCAGTTTCTGAGCTTGCGGAATGGGTGTCGCAATTATCCCACGTAAGGATTAATACCTGGGTATTGTGTGGCAGCAGACTGAGCTTATCCACTTTGGATATCAGAAAATTGAGTTTAAGCTGAGAATCTAGTCATTTCGGGAGCGAGAAGTAGCCTGCAATAAACCTTGCTGTTGCTCGATAGCGCCAGCTTCAGCCTGTCGCCCGCCTTTGTCTCCTCCCACGTCTACACGGTATCTCATCTCCTTTTAGGATGTCTATCTCAAGTGCGGCGGTGACCACTATGCGCACGCTTGCTGTGGCGAATGGCGTTAATCTGCAAGACTTCAGAACAGTAACCGGAATTTAGAGTGCCAGCGGTGCAGTGGGTACCAGCTGCCACCTTCCTGCTGTGGAAATCAAGCGCGCAAGAAAGTCTCAAAATCAAGAATGTCCACTGGTGACAGACAGGGGGCTAATAGAAACTCCGAGGATATTACTAGGTCACTCTTTCGCTATAGAATGAGACATCAGTGTACAGAACCTGCTAGCTCTGCAAATTAACCACTTATATTCACATGTTGGTTGTTAGCCCTTCGGCTGCTCCCACTTGGTCTGGCGCCGCCCATATTATAGCTCACATCCCACTCCCGAGGCCAAGAGGACCTTATCCCCTCATGTAATGCCAAGCATATAGTCTGTTAGTATTATTGTTCTAACCAGTAAAAAGAGGTGCTTAAAAGGACGTGCTCAGCATCTGCTCCGCCCGCCGGAAGGCAGCGGACCACATTGCTGAAGACTCTAGCTATCTAATCACAACCCCTTTGCAAATGGTGCGCTTCAAATGAGTACAGATAAAACTTTGGTGCTTTACGAATGCCTGGCTGCCAGTAACGGGGCGCTATGTCGGACTTAGATATACAGGAAAAGTTACAATCTACCTTTTCAAGAATTCATACTGGTCCCCCGGTCCCCACAGATAGAGAGCCACTGTGGAGGCAATCCGCGAGATTGATATAGTTTCTCTGTGGCATGAGACATACAGGGCCGCTATTTAGACAGCATAGCAATCCCCACCACAGCGAACTCACGACTCCCTGGTACTTCGCGAGAAAATCGCGTATGTGGATAAAGTAGAATCATCCTCTGGAGGTGATATATCGTATGACTCGCCTAATATATAAGGAGAAGCGTAGTCCTCCTTCATCATCTCAAATCCATCAGTTCTTAAAGCAATGCCTGATTTCGTTGATCGCCTTGCCGACACAGCCTTTTATCTCGCCCTTTCTGGTATCATTATCTTCAATAGCCTTAATCACTATGTTATTCGCAAAGAGTCTGTTGATTATGACAGTTTGCTGTCTTACAACATCCTCGCTGGCTTTTACATGGCCTTCTACCATCGATGGAAAGCCATTTCCCGACAAGTGGTTCCAAATCAGCCTCAACGAAACCAGTCTCGACACTCGTGATGTCGCCGAACTTGCTGAACGTACTCCAATTACTGTATGTGAACGGACACTTGCCGCAGTGGCTGCATGCGTTACCATCGCCTCATATGTTGTCAACTTTTCGAGAAACATCGCTACAACCATCAAAGATCTGTCCAACGGGGGAAACTGCAACGCTATGCACGGCACCTTTGAGGGCCTAAAGTGGACGTACTACTCTACTGGCCGCAACTGTGATACCACTGCTCAACATGATACCATTGCCGGTGCTATCAAGAAATATCTGAACAATGTCGAGCATAACAATATTTGCGGTACTCAGTGCCTTCGCATKGACCATGGTGGAACCTGGGATGGATGGTTGAAGCTGGGCCCCGTTGGTAGCTTCAACGAGAATGCCTACTGTGGTCCCTCCTTATCCTTTGACAGCTGTCTCTCCGGGGGTAATAACGATATCTGAAGGCATTAACCGGGACTTATCGCAACCAAACGAGTCTGTTGGGATTGAAGTGACCAATTTGATTCTCTGGTCACCGTGGACGGAAACCAATATACATGGGGGCGTAAGTATCGTTTGATTAGGCAGTAACTGTTCTGCTGTTGAACTCCAGAGGGTTTGTTCCGACTTTCATAGATTAAATTCAGGCTAGTGATGTTGGACAAGACAGTTGCGACTATCTATAATCTACCCCTGTCCATTCGTAGTAATCTGCTGATAAAACGCCAAATTGCCACATGTTAGCAAACTTCTCGCAAAGAGAGGTTAGTATTATAGAAGCAGTGGCATGCTTACAAGTACCTAGCATGTTCCCAGGAGTGCATAAAGAGCTCCACAACTTATATGGATTGAAAAAAGCCTTGCAAACATTAGTGGAGCCAATAAAAAACTTCGACAATGAGGAGTCTATACCGTTTTTTAGCCTCCGTCTATTGTATCACCGTCGCGTCTGGATTAAACGCTGCCAATCAATGGACCATCTCGTCGCTTCGTCACTGAGACACAGTCCTTCGATTCATTTGGTTGAGCACTCGGATATGTTCMTCCTTCAGCGCCTTGAACTCGGCGTCTAATTGATTGTGCCACGGATATAGAACGAAGACCTGGAATGCGAGCGCCGAGGACGCAACCGCGAAGTTGACAAGCGAGATTCCGCGTGTGATAATCATGTTTTGCTAACTGGTGGTAAGACTTGCGTCGAATAGATGCGAGTATATTTAACAGGGAGGACAACTTACAGCAGGGCGGTGGTAGAGAAACCGATAAGGTCCATGATGGTGGGTAAGAGTCAATAATTGCGACGAGGGAAGAGGAGTCTTTATAAGCTGGGTGATCGGAAACCTGGCTTTGCCCCTTTCGCGCGTGTATGGCCCCACTGTTTGAGGATACCTTAAGCTTGGTGGCTGTGAGGATGCCTGCCACAGCCCAACGTTACTACTTATCCGAGGCAAAGAAGCAATGCCCTCTTTGTCGTGGCTATGCTTAAAAATCACGCGTGGTAAATAGACTGATAACCGTTTTCTTCCTTCGGCTCTTCTCCCTTTTTCAAAGAATCGATGCCGACTACATCTGTCATTTGTCTGAACAATGTATTTGCTGCTCGACCTGTTAGACCTAAGATGAATACCAAGTACCAATGGAACTGACAAAGCCAGGGACAGTTAGGTACACAAGTCTCCATGGATGTGGAGCTCGGAGATGGTTCGTATCTGTCGGATCCGACACCTAAGGTCTACTGATTGGTTAACCGGGGCGTCTTCGGTACTCGGCGTCTGCCATTTCGGAGAACGAACATGTGCCGCCTCCATAGTCTTGTTTATTTGAGGCGTTGTATTGTTGAATTCTCCGGTCCGTAGGGAGATAGCTAATTTAAGGCCTTGCTAGCCATCAAAACGTGAGATGTGTGAATGCTAGGTAGAGATGCGTTGCTATCCTTTGGTCTGCGCCTCAGAATATATATTCACACCCACAATCCTACTCTATGAACACACGCTTATTGAGACAAATTTCGACCGCAACAAGTGCGCCAGAACTACAGTGGTATGATGCAAAATTATTCCCGTCCTGGAGGCATCCTCGTTGCTTTGACGTTAGAGAGCTTTTAAACATGCTTATGAGGATTGACACTAGAACCCTGCAATATGACTAATCACTACTATCTGGCCGCTTCGAGGATAGAGAGCATATCAAATAACCTCTTTGAAGGGTTGGGCACTGCCGCACAATGCAATAGTAGCCTTTTAAATACCGTTCTCTAGAATGGGACGGTGGGAGAAGAGCAGCATAGCCGAGGGCTGATTGAATCTTGACTACGTAGACGAGGACGAGGCAACTGCTCTGAAAGACTTCAGGATACACAAAGTTGGGGAACCGGAATGACGTCGCGTAGGTATTTCGGACCATTTTATCTTTCACAGCCTTCATTTTCTAGCCTAGAACTCACCCTGCTCATGGCATGGCAATACGGTAAATCGATGGATTGGGCTAGCATGCAGCTGAATAGCAAAGCAAATCCCCGGGTGACTCCAAGGCACACAAGACTGTCTTTGCCTCCTCGAGGTCAGTTACGACGGTCCGCAGTGACGATACTGTTCTCTACGGGCAGGAAAGTTGGGACATTGTTGACATCTCGACTGCGCCATAAACATATATATAGAATGCCACAGCTACCTTTTTATTTAATTAGTAATGGGATACGCATCATGTCGATGTCGTCACGTTCCTTTTATTCATGAATGTGAGCTATTGAAAAAGGTCTAAGCATTAATCTTTAAGCTAATGCATGAGACATCAGTGCCAAGTAAACAACCACGATCATCCCTGCATGCCTAAGTGAAGCATTCATGTAAATCAAGCTTGGATTGAGTACTGGTCTAAATGTCCTGAACATGAGGTGGTACAGCCTTACATTAGCCACCGAAATTCTAATCTTGACCGCATGTATCACCACTTCGCAGGCGAAATACATGGAAATGCATGCATGGCAATTGTTAGTTGATGAGCTCTGTCTCTTTAGAACAGGGATGCTTTGTCATGACCAGTAGAGAGATGCACTTCGGATCACATACCTCTTCTACATCTGCATAAGTTGAGTTGAGGAGAAATGGCCACATTGTGGCCTGTGGGGAAAAGGATTGAAAAGTAGAGTTTGATGGTTAGACAACAAATCATGAATCTCGATTACCCCACACGCAGCTAGCCAGTCCTTTCGCAAGCCTAGATCTCAATAGCCTCCACCTATGTATTCGTTGTTGAAGGGTCAGCCACCAGCATCAAGTTCGACAAATTAACATTCAGAAGACACATTCATCTTGCATAACTGGATCTGGTTCCATCGTCATCCATGTCTAGACGCTGAAGAACATCCATGTGTCACATGTACAGGCAGCCAAATTTCGTTGTCGTGTGCTCCAGTCTTCTGCAAACGCCTAAAGAAGATTCAGCCGCAGATGATTGGCAAAATATTGAGTCTTCAGCCATTTCGGATGACTCTCGAGCTATTTGCTACTTATTTAGGTAACTTTTCTTCGGACAAACTGCCTACGGGCACCACTAAAGATTGTGGCTGGCCATTGAATCAGAACTAGCAGTACCAGGAAAGAACTGGGAGGTATTTCATCGCAACGGGCAAGAGAAAGGAGTGCAGGGGCAAGCTTTCTAGAATATTAGAAAATTATTGACAAGCAAGGGAGATTGGTCGGCTTGATCGAGAGATTGTATATGACATGTCAAGTTTGTCTTTCCTTAGTCTGTAAGTCTTAACTTCTGGCGAGAACCGGACTTGCTTAGTACATTCGGCTTTTGGAGAGTGCGATATTTGTCGATTACGTGAACTGACAAATATGATCCTTGTAAGATAGCAAACATTTGACTGAGCGAGCTGGCGTTGTATCCGGATTGATAAGTGGATGGAATCAGATGKGAAGTATGACGTATCACATTCGACAAATGATTGATCTCCTCCCACGGCAATTGAGCCTTGCTTCAACTTTATCGGAGAAGGTTCAGGCCTCCCTGGATTTGTTTAGACAAGGCTGTAAGGCCCAGCAAGGGCAAGCCGGTAGTAGTAGTAAATTGCGCAGATTGGCAGAGATTTCGATCCACATTGGGGCAAAGACGCCAAAACTTGCATCATTGGGTACCTGTCAATCATGACACGCGTCGATAAAGAACTGCGTACTATTTATGCTTTGCGCTCAGTCGTTCGATTCTCGTAGTGATCAGCATCTGATCCTCTTCGCCAAACTACCGCTAGAACTCCTAACCCCTCCAGATTGCGAAAACGGCGCATTTCTGGTGCCAGATCGGCCACCCGCGAATTTTGTGGACAGGTCTATGGCACAAACATGATGCTAGCGTGTCAATAATGTGATGAGTGAGTGACCGAATATTGAATCTTCGGGCCCTGCAGAGCTTGATACAGAAAGAAGGAGTGTGTGACCGATCTGGCAGCGATGACAGCCGAGTATTCCGTCCGGGAAACATTTAATATGCAGCACCGTTTCCACCATCGACATGGCTCTGGCGATTTCAAATAATTGCTGCAGCCTTGCTCGTTCTTCAACGGTTGATTCATCTTAGCCCTCGTTTCTTTCCTTCATCGCTTTTGCAGAACATTCGGACAGACCGCCCGCTATGTCACTCGATCAGATATCCGGCAATGGCACTCCTGGCGACTTTCAACATCCAAACGAGAACCTGCGTCGGTCTATTATCATTGCGCTGTACTTTGCCTTCATCATATCCACAGCTGCCGTTATCTTGCGCCTGGTGGCGAGAAGGATCAATGGAACGAGGCTGTACCTCGATGATTATCTGATTCTCGTGGCCTTGGTATGATCGATCGTTTGTGTTTGAAAGATTCGCCACCAGAATGCTGATTGTCGCTAAGTTGTTCAAATATGGATGCTCAATAGGAGTGACCATTCGTGAGTTGTCTGTGCTCTTCTGTGCTTTCGACTACTGACGAAATGCAGTCCTGTTCAACGGCTTAGGATCGCATATAGACATGATTCCTCAGAAGAATCTGGAAGTTTACTACCAGGTAAGTACGCGATTTGAATTTGCAGGAGGACAAGTGCTGACATGACGCGGCAGATCGGATGGTCTAACTCCTTCGTGTACACTGCATGCATCCTCTTCATCAAGCTCTCGATTCTCGCCTTATACAAGCGGCTCTTCTCCGTTCCTCGCATGATTATCGTCGCCAATGCTCTCGCGGCGTTTGTCATTCTCTGGGCTCTAGGTATATTCCTGGTCGGCGCCTTGATGTGTTTGCCGGTTCAGAAGTTCTGGAAGCCTTCGATCGAGGGATCGTGTATCGACCCGGCCAAATTCTATTACGGACAGCAGATCCCGAACATTCTAACGGACTTGATCATTCTCATTATGCCATTGAAGATTGTATGGGATCTACCAATCTCGAAGACGCAGAGAGCTTTGCTTTCCGGAGTGTTCATGGTTGGCGGACTGTAAGCTGCGTGTCCATGCCCGGATGTCCTGTGCCTTGGTCACTAACCGCACACTAGGACCCTGATCTTTGATATTGTACGACTTGTCGCTATGATCGAGTTCACAAAAGCTGGGCCCGATATTACCTGTGAGTGGTAATCTGTCCGCTGTCCTGCTCTCACATTTTAACCATTCATCTGCGCAGACAACCAAATTCCCGTCGTTGTCTGGACATGCATCGAAGCGTCGGTAGGCATCACAGCGGCGTGTCTTCCCAACCTGAAACCTCTATTCAAAGTCGCCCACCGACAATTCTGGGCTCGGATCGGATCGCCGCCGGAGTCCAAAGAGGACAATTTCAGAAGATCCCACGGGCTGTCGGAAGCCACTACTCTTTACGCTTATGCCACTCAGAGTCAGTACAGTCATCACACCGAATGCACTAAAGCATAGCCTTTAGTCTTCCTCTCTTTGTCACTTTTCGTTTTTCTTTGCGGCCTAGTTCATCCCGAGTAAAGCCATACTCGTCTTTCGTTTGCTTCCCTTCTCTTCGTTGATATATACTTTTCCAATTATCATGTACAAAATATACCAAATGGGGGTTTGATAAATGAAGTTGAATTTCAATACCATACAATTAGAAAACAAAGGCATGCCCGTCAATTCGAAGGGCGGGAGCCCACCGCAGGATACCCGGCATGCCGACATCAGCTCCGAATAAGCACTTTCAACAGTACCCGAGGATGCCCCCTTCTGCTCTCTGTTTTAATGAATAGTGCTAATATGCCTCTCTCCTTGTTCGTCATACTATGACCTATTCATGAAACATGCATGTCAGTCCTATCCACGTTCCAAGGCCTACGTCATCCCGATGTCACCTCCGGCCATTCCTATATATGCCAGTGGACACCAGCATTTCTTGACCTTCCTCTAACTCAATCAATACTCCACTCAAATCAACTCATAATCAGATCATCATGCCCGCAAAAAAGATCCTCATCATCCTCAGCGACGCCAAATCCTTCCCCCTAAAGAAAACATCCGGCTCCGACGCCGGCAAAACAGTCGAACAGCCATCCGGCTTCTTCCTCATGGAGCTCGCCAAACCTCTCCAGAAAATCCTCGATGCCGGGTACGAAGTAACCTTCGCCTCACCTAAAGGCCTCGAACCCACTCCGGACCCCCTCAGCGAATCCCTCCTCGCCTTCGCAGGCAACTTCTACGAACGCCGGCGCGAGAACGAGCTCATCGACCGCATGAAGCGCGAGAATGGGTTCAATCGACCTAGACCGCTCAGCACCATTAGCGACGCGGAGCTGGATTCCTTCGCGGGGGTGTTCATTCCAGGGGGACATGCGCCGCTCTCGGATCTAGGTGACGATAAGGAGGTGGGTCGGGTGCTGCGGCATTTCCATGCGAAGAGCAAGCCTACCGCGTCAATCTGTCATGGTCCGATTGCGTTTTTGAGTACGAAGCAGGCGGGGGATGGGTCGTTTATCTATAAGGGGTATAAGATCACGTGCTGGAGTGATGCGGAGGAGAAAGTCATGGAGACGATGTTAGGTGGGGAGATCAAGAAGGTGGAGTCGTCTTTGCGCAATGAGGGGGCTGAGATGGTCGAAGGGCCCGGAGAGAAGATTGGGAGTATCACTGTTGACCGTGAGTTGGTGACTGGGGGGAATCCTCTGGCGGCGAATGCGTTGGGGGATCAGTTTCTGAGGATGCTTAGTGTTCATTGAGTGTATGTGCTTGTACTTCCCGGTCGGCAGAGCCTGAGTGTCTCAATTTGATGCCGACACCGTGATAGCCCCTTGCTTCGAATGGCTGGGAAACGGTAATGCATTGGAATGTGGCCATCCCCAGCCCCTCTATCCTTGGTCTCTTTCTCATCTTATCCATTCGTTATCTTATCTTCTACTTATCGATAAGCCCTTTTCGGACGCCAATCATGTTTCCTCTTCTGGCATTAACAACTGTGGATTTTACATTTTAGATCGGTGCTGCATGACCTAGAAATCATATAATTACTGAATTAGCGTCCCTTCTTAAGGTAAAATTGGTAACTACGATCTGAAGATATACTATGCGTCCTTTCAATCGTCAAGGTTGCTTAATTTCTGTTGGAGGCTGACGAACGGAACAAATGCGGAAGAATGTTGCCGTCAATGTGGCAGATGATCAAAGATATCACTGCCAACCACTTCATTTGTTGAACACTTAAAGTATATTTAACCATGTACTTTCCTGCTGTTGACAATGAGGGGAGGAGGGCATATGCAACCTGCTATTTTATTTCCTGAAGACCAAGTTTGATATCAAAGAAAGTCACAATGCATTTCTCAACAAGCAGCTTACTTCTATACCTGTTCGCCTCAGCGTCATGTACGGCAGCATCTCCTCTGTATATGCAGCGTTCCCAAAGAACGCCCCTCAGGACAAGCACCAGGAAACCATCAGCATTCACAAACCCAACTACCCAGAGGGTCACAACACCACATGTCCTTGAGCTCACCAAGATCAACAACAAGGGCAACGCCCGCAGCGCAGTCGAGCTCAACAGCCAGGTTAGAACTGGATCCACAAATCTAGTCTCCCTCGCCGAAAGAGGCGGGTTGGCGACATCAATCACGATCGGCGATCAGACATTCGAGGTGGTCATCGACACAGGGTCTAGCGATTTATGGGTCGTCCGAGACGATTTCACATGCATCAGCCCTGATAGCGGGTGGGAGGTCGAACAGTCAGACTGCCAATTCGGGAAGGCATACTCACCTGATTCCACATTCGATGAAATCGACGGCGAGTATCTGGATATCAAGTACGCAGACGGGGAGATCCTCTCCGGTATTATCGGTACCGAGAACGTAACATTAGCCGGCATCTCGGTCAACCAGACTATTGGGTTGGTTGATTATGCGGGTTGGTACGGCGATGGTGTCACGTCGGGATTGATGGGTCTCGCATATTCTTCTCTGTGGGTTACTCTCCCCTATTGTTATGATTGTCAACTGACGGTGGGTACAGCGCGAACGCCTACACAACTGATTACATGCAGCCAAGCCTCTACAACCCCATTTTTGCAACCATGTACGAACAGGATCTCATTGATCCCGTCTTCAGCATGGTGATGAGCCGTAACGCATCCAGTGGAACGGCAGCCGGGTATCTGGCGCTCGGTGGATTGCCGCCTATCGACATAAAGGGGAATTTCAGTTCTACGCCCATCCTAATCACGGACATTAGAGGTTATCCGAGGACTTATGATTTTTACACTGTCAATATCGATGGAGTCTCGGTAGGCGACGAGAGTTTTCCAGACGCTGATGGTGACAGTCAGTATCTTGTAAGGGTGTACCGGTCCTTCACTCGAACCCGGCTAACAATCACAGGTCGACTCAGGAACGACAATGAACTACTACCCAGACTTCATAGCGGACGCTGTCAACGCGGCGTTTATTCCCCCGGCGGAGTACAATGACGACGAGGGGGCGTATGTGGTGGATTGTAACGCGAAAGCGCCAGTGCATGGTGTCACAATCGGGGGTTCGACATTCTACATCAATTCAACGGATATGATATTGCCGGCCGGGACGGATGACTCGGGAAACGAAACCTGCATTAGCGGGATCAATGCTGGAGGAAATGTTGGGCAGGGTATATTTGTCCTGGGAGGCACGTTTTTGAGGAACGTGGTGGCAGTGTTCGATGTCGGGGCTGCAGAGATGCGATTTGCGGCGAGTGCATAAGCATGGACAAACTGCATATAGAAGATATAGACACTTTATAATCTGCCCAGTGTAATATATTGTTAAACATGATATATCGTTCAACAGGTCTCATGTAATCGTTTGAACTTCCCTCATAGCTATCGCTTCTGCTGGTCTGGCACGAACAGAGATATATGGATCTGGTAATCATCCCACATGCTGCACAGTAGCCGAGCCAATCTTGATCTCGTCCCCCGTCGCTTGCCTTTGCTTCATCTGTCGCTGTAGTTCCTCATCCTCGTGCTGGATATACTTCAATGGCCGGCCGGTTGAGATTGCATCCGGGTCTCCCGTTACAATCAGTGGGGGATTTGAACGGTAGTATGCGTCGAGGTCCTCCAGAGTTCGGTTTGCTGGAGACTGTCAGCGCCATTCGGATGGGTTACTGCAAATTATACTCACCGGTCTCCGGGTACAGGTAGTATATAATCGGAAGAGAAAGCGCGTTGGTGATTGTCCACACGATCCAGAATTTCCACCCGATGTTCTGTATCCCGATAGGTGTGATTTCGACAATGACAAAATTCGTGATCCTGTATACTATGAATCCGAGGCAGAGTGACAAAAAAGTGGGTAAGGACATACCAGTTCGTCGCAGACGAGACAGCCGCACCCTTTGTCCGCATAGGAAGAGAATTGATCTCTGTTGGGTACAACCACGGAACACCCAGCATGCCGATTCCAAAAGCAATGTAATATAGAAAGAAGAATGCCACTGAAGCAGTACCGTACTTTGGGTCGTTCTCCGCAAATCGAAGGAGAATAGTGATGATTAGGAAACACGCAAACTGGCCAAAGGTCGACATCAGCATTAGGCCCCTTCGACCGAAACGTTCAACCATGATGACTGCTACACAGGCGAACACAAAGTAGGATGTCGCGTTGCAGGCACTGAGGAGCCGCGACATGCTATTTGACAAGCCGACTGAGTTGATGAGCACTAGAGGGAGGTAGTACGACATGATGTTGATCCCTGCGCATATTAGCCAGTATTCACTTATTTGTAGGGGGTAACATACCCTGGAATTGCTGTAGAGCCTGAGTTCCCGCACCGAGAAGGATCCGCCGCAGCGTCTTAGTGTCATTTGTCTTTTGGCGGCGTAGTAATAAATCAGTCCAGGAGACGGCATTTTCGCGCTCGTAGTTAATACTGTATTCGATCTCGTTGTACTGCGTGATGATATACGGATCATCGGCTGGCTTGGCCTCGATGCGGGAGATTACATCGAGGGCTTGCTCACTGTGCCCGTGCGAGAGAAGCCATCTAATGTGCATTAGCAGGAGATCGTCGGGATCTATGATCAAAAACCAACCTTGGAGACTCAGGAAGCCATGGTACAGTTGCGTAGAGGACGAAGATGAAGAAAAATTGGAGTGCGATAGGCAGCCTCCATGCGAGCGCACCACCTTTGAAAGAAAGCCCGTAATTGATCCAATTGACGAGGGCAAAGCCAGAGACATTGAGTGCCATTTCCAGGATGACCAGCTTTCCTCGCCATTTGACGGTGGCAGTTTCGGTTTGCCATACCGGCGCTGTAGAGGTGTTGATTCCGTTGCCGATACTAAAGGTATCAACATTGTGCTATTATATGTAGCTCGATCAATGGTCTACTCACCCCAGGATCACTCGGCCGACGAACATCTGCGCCAAGCTGTAAGAACTGGCTTGAAGGATAGTGCCGACTGCCATTATGGTTGTTCCCAGAAGAATGGACTTCTTCCGACCGAGCCGTTCGGACACGATGAAAGCTAGAATGGAGCCGAGAAAGCAGCCGACATCGTAGATAGCTGTAACGGTCGACAAGGTTTTCGTCTTGGTTGGCCCGACAAGGTCATGGACGGCTAAGAAGTCCTCTGTGACGACGACTCCGCCTAAGTAGACATATTAGCCCCTTGGTAGTATGCACTGAATCCTGTACATACTAAACACTCCCTGGTCATAGCCGAACAATGTCATGTCCGTAGCACAGGCAATCTGCTTAAGTCTTAGTATTTCACTGATTTTATTCTACTCCGTTGCTCACCGTGATCCAGAAGGTGAGCCATCCTCCAGTGAGCCCAAAGTGGGGTTTCGTTTTGTGCTTCTGGGTTAACATGTTTTGCTGCGTTGAGCTGCGCGAGAGTACGTTTGATAACCTCGATGAGCATGTCGGCAGATGGATATGGCGCCCTTATATACCACCACAGAAAGGACAAAGAGAAGCGATCTGCACGACCGAGACCCACTGTGCAGGTTTCGCAGTGTGAATTTGGGGTAACATCCTGTGTTGGCATCTTAGCCGGACATGGACATGGTAACATGGGTGTCCGAAGTATCTGTCATTAAGAGGACTGTTTGAAATGATATAATCATTTACAAGACAATGCTACGGGACGATTCCTATTTACGGTAACTATAAGTAACGATGTTGTGTATATCCTTCTCCAGGTCGTCCATAGTGGAAGAACGAAATGTATTAGTACATAAGTGAGCTTCTTGCGTGTGCCTGGATTGCGTAACAGTCTTTGCATGACTTGCCGAAGTGACACTGTGGACGCTGATCAAGCCTTTTGATAAGGATTCTAACCACCCTTTGGTTGCCATTAACTCCAGCTGGAATACCGTGAGCTAGGCAATTGCTATTACTCATGGACGACATCTTATCAAGTGAATGTCCTGTTTCTGGCCTTCGGAATAAGCCCGACATGCGGGGAACCCCAGAATCTCCTTCTCCAGGCTCCCCCGCCCGCGATCGCCCCGGTGTTGCCAGATCCGGCAGGTGAAATGACAGATCCCGCACCCACTTTAGCCTAACTTCCATACCAAACGGAGTACAATACTGCGTGTAGTCGGAATAACTCCAATAGTCTGCTGAGAGTATGTGCAGTGGGACGTCACTTCGCTGATGTATTAGCTAGCTTAGCAGGTGGACCGATGTTGCTCCCCAAATAATGATGGGATGATTCATCTAAGCTTGCATATGTGAAATCACTGTACCGAATATAGCATCTTCTTTGGACTTATAGTCTGAAGGAGTTGAATTCTCTCATCGTACAAGCAATGACATCAAGGGATATATCACTGAATATCACACTATGCCACATACCAACCACCTCACCTGAGACGAAGCCTGCGCTAAACCCCAAGTTTACTCAAATCCCGACACCATCCCATCAAACCTCCCCAACTCCCACCCAAGCATCACAGCACCCACCAAATCTGTAACTCCCAGCGCCAAAAACTCCCACAAACCCTCCTCACTCATGCGGCGCCCGCGGAAGAGGAGATTCACACCAAGAGCTGCAGAAACAGCCAGTCTAACCGGCACAGTGACGTGCAGCCACTGATTTTCTTCAATGGGCATGTACGAGCAGAGGAAATACGGCAGCTGCAGGGCACATGCTACGACGCCGAAGAGGGCATTGGTGTCTGCGACTCGAGGCGTAGAAGGTGCTGGTACGAAGACGTCGCGTCCAGTGAGATGTTTCAAGGGCGACTTGCGAAATAGTGAGACATAGAGGCTCAGGCCTATGATGGTGGTGCTTGTAACCAGCACATGGGGTGGAAGGTTGACTGGGCGGAAAGGGAACATTGATGATAATGGTTGCAAAAATGGTTGTAATTATAAGACTAACTGCGCAAGATGGTTGTCAGAGGAGTTGGGGGAAAGTGTCCTATATATAACACGAATTTCATCGGGTGAGGCAGGATTGAATACGAGCATCGGGAGAAGTAGGTTGACGTCGTCACTTGATGAGATGCACCCCCGCAGCGTCCCGAATAGACCTATCTGTATATCTCACCAAGATACGACCGACATAACGAGGGCTCCTGTTCAAACACGTGCCATTAATCAAGATCCCATGGGCAACGAGGCCCATTCGGTGAGATTGATGATTCAACGTACCGCCCACTCGGCAAAAGAACTATGCTGAGGAGAGAGTTGCATGTCGCTCTGAGTCCGCTCTCTCGCAGAAAATAGTCACATGTACTTATTCAATCTCGCAGACGCAAGAGTTCACGAGCTAAAATATACCAAGGCGTATGGTGACGTCATTATATCCCTACTTTTGAATTTGTAGTATAAAAGCTAGCTTACCTATTTTTACTGCTGCTTATCACACCTGATACGCCCCTGAAAGACACGACATAAATTCCTTACCATGACACGCACCTTGCTATTTTGTGTTGCGGACGAGGCCAAGCCTGTAAGTCCATCTGTGATTGATCAGGGACACGTTGTTGGCAGTCTGTCGGACTGGGCTGAAGAGAGTCGCACTGTATATTAGTAACAAAACAATGCTGACATTGGTTATTAGTTCATACCTAAGGCCTTGCGCGAATTTAGTACAGAGAAGGAAGCCCCTCCTCTGTACTATCTTGTTGAATCGGATATCTGCCCGGACAAGCGAGAGGGGTTTAGAATTGAATTGCAAGACGGCGAGTCTTTCGATTCAGATTTCATCAACGCCTCTAAAGAGCAATGCCGAAATTGGGCACTAGAGAAGTGGTACAAAGCTAAAGTTAAATTTATTGAACAGAATGTCATCGCTATCGCAGATGAGCGAAGTGCTCGAGACGGGAGTCTACTTATGAGCTTCTACTACCCGGAAGTTAGCCCGGAAGAGCCTACATTCGAATTTKACGGATGGGGACCTCTCCCTCCAAAGGCCAATACCTGGTACGACTTCAGAATTGATCATCGTGCAGCTGATGCGTTCCATGGCTCTCTTATGTGGTCCCCACAGGACTCTGCCTATCCGATCTACTTTGGACGCCCAGAGAAATTTACGGATGAAACTGGCATCTTCGATGTGTTCAAAGCGGTTAAATGTATGAATGGCGAAGACAGTGACGAGGATGAATAGAGCTCTAATGTAAGGCTACCACTGTCGTGAAGCAGACTGGTCGAGTAGAACTGTTGCTTTGGGCGACGGAATCCTGGAGATTGCTGCTTCCCAATCCACCCGACATACAAGTCCAAGCAGCATCGCCGCCAGAGGAGAGTCTGTGGCGCTAGCGGATTTGTACGAGGATCCCACTCGGAGCGAAGCCGCAATGCCAGGAGACCAACACCGCCAACCCGTGAGGGCCAGTAGGACAGGTTTCTTTCCCAATATCGACATAAGAATGGTCAGAGAGATGAGATTCGTCGATCGCGTTGCCCCAGTGCTGGGCAAACTGTTGCATCATGCCATCCACGTGTTAGCCTTGGTCAGTGTCTTGAGACTTTTACCTGGACAAAAATGGTTACGTCCGAGAATTGCTGGAGCCCTGCGCGCTTGATCGTCTCTTGAATACTCGCCCACACGAGCGGAAGTGCATCTGTTTAGAGGAAATACAACAGAAGCTGCTTGTGGGCGACCGATCCACTCGCTGTGAGCGCATCTCGTTATGGAACACAAGCTCCTAATCCATATATCTTTAGACAACATGAACTACTCTTCTACTTTTGGTAATTGTAGCCATCAGATATTAAGAGCTTTGGAACAAGAGGGCATGAAGCGCTTGGAATCTAGCTAGATCAGCTGGCTGAAGCCGAGGAGCAACCTCACTGCTGGACACTACCTCAGTGTAGCGAGTGTAACGATATTGGCCATATACATACGAGATGCCCAGTGAGAGGAATCACAGAGAAATGTTGATTTGAACCGCGTAAATACATTGACTTACAGCCTAAAAGTATCATATGTGTATTGTTACCGGACACCCTCACAAAGCCATGAGGGAAATGCCGACCTGACCTAACGGCACCACCACATCCTTTGAGGCTAATTGTTTAGATACTAGTAGCATTAGTACTGGATATTCTGTCCTTTTATTGGAGTTGTGATTACTCGCGTGGTCCATGTATTATAATGCGTTGAAGTTGGGCTTCCTTGGACGGGATGGGTGAAATGGATTAATTACGAAGTCCCATTGAGCTTGGCCATGGGAAATCATCGACAAAGACGCCGAAAATGGCCATTCTGCATAGTACCGCGACAGCGCCAAGACCTTCCTGATTAGGAACCCAGTCTCCCATTGGCTGGGTTGACACATCTGAGGATACTAGGTAAAGTCTGTCCAAGACGTCACATCGACTCGGACTTAGATCAAAAATCCGCTCGTAGCAATGTTGTTGAGTCCGTAAACGCCGACCGTATGAGGCTAACAGCTATAAAATCCAGCCCTGGGCTCGTGTAGAGATGGGAGCAAACATCAACATCATTCTTACATTCTGACTATCATCACTTGTGTAACAACCCCCAATACCAGAGATCTGTACGTCATGGCTTCTGCAGCTCAAACTCAACGCAGAAATCTGCCTCTTCTAGCTACCACCGAAACCTGCTCTGGTGGTACCTACATTGTGACCGGCGCCAACACCGGCCTAGGCTTTGAGGCAGCCAAACACTTGGTCAGCCTCGAAGCTGCAAAGGTCATCCTTGCCGTACGTAACATCAGCGCGGGTGAGAAGGCTAAGAAGGAAATCGAAGAATCCACAGGAAAAATTGGTGTTGCTGAGGTCTGGTCGCTCGATCTGGCAAGCTACGACTCTGTCAAGGCATTTGCACGGAAGGCGACTGCAGAGCTTGATAGGATTGATGCTGTGATCGAAAATGCGGCTGTTGCGGTGCCAGAGCGCGTCTTCGCTGAAGGTCATGGCCTATCTGTCACTGTCAACGTTCTCAGCACGTTCCTTCTTGCTGTACTTATCTTTCCCAAGATGAGGGAGAGTGCGCAGCGATACGGAATTGTACCTCATCTGACCCTTGTGACCAGCCGGGTTGGATTCGATGCCAAAGATCTGTGGGATAAGATCAAGGATGATCCGGTGAAGAAGATGGATGGAGATGACATTCCACCGATGCGCACGTAAGTTTTCAGCAGACGATGCTAAACTTAGCTGGTCTGATGTCAAGAAATAGATATCCTCTTTCCAAGCTCTTGACAACAATGGCACTACGTTATCTTGCAACTCTGATTCCCGTGGATCACACTGGGGTTGTGTTGAATCTGGTGTGTCCGGGACTTTGCAAGACTGACCTGGCTCGCAACGCACCAGCACAATTTAGGGAGGACCTCGCCAAGCGCCAGGCAGAATATGGACGGACTGCCGAGGATGGTAGCCGCACGCTTCTTCACGGGGCTGTGGCAGGAAAAGAGAGCCATGGATTCTTGCTCCATTCCTGTGAAATTGGAGAGTAAGTCTGAATATTCCCTCGGGACCTAAAATGACTGGTGCTGACAGAGGCGTTTGTCCAGAAACGACGTGCCAAGTTGGGTGACAGATGAAGAGGGTAAGAGATGGCAACAACATAGCTGGGAAACTATTGCCGAAGAGTTGGAATCCATTGAGCCTGGATGCGTAGAACGAATCTTGAAATGAGGTACTCGTCTGCGAGCTGAAATTGCGGCGGCTCTGTTTGAGATCCGTTGTCCACTTCTTTGGCAGTTAGTTTTGGTGGGCGTGAAGCCACAGGGCCTTCCCAGCTGTATCGTGGACTGGGGTGACCCATGGATATTTCGCAAGCATGTCCTGGACTTGTTCCCATGTCCTCAATTTCAGAGTATCGATAGTCTCCTTTGATTTCGAGATCCACATAGGATGAGCCCCCAGCTGAGACGATGACGCTGCTCCAATATAAAGCATCCAAAGTAACAATTCCTGGATATCTAGTCCGTCATCTGAGAAAGCTTGAGCAGCATCGAGAAGTAGCTTAAAGAGAAGAGCATTATGAGCAATACGACGATCTAGTCCCGGCAAGAATGTAACCAAAAACGCGGTCAGGCCTAGGTGGATTCCGTTCTCAACTGTGCACCCGGGACGACACCCACCCAGGGTGTACCTATCCACCAAACGATAACCAAGTACGAGCAGGTCACTGTGAAAAGTGGAGGAATTCAGCTTGGGACTGGCTCCGTGCGTTGCGTCGTTGAGTGTTGAAGCAAGGGATGTCACATCAATGAAGATATCTTGAATATCGCAGGGCAGACTTCTCAGGAAAGGGGGCCTATAGGGTTTGCTGGAACCCGCGTGATTCTGTCGCTTAAGGTCCCCGTAGAGTTCATTTATCGTCTTGTTTTCCTTGATGGCGTCCTCTAAGCTGAATAGTGTCGCTGAACCCAGCTGCAGAGAAGAATCAAGGTCAACACTACAATGGTCAGCATGGTTGGAACATGTATAGTGTTTTCACTCAAGGGCCATACCGCAACATTTTCTGAACAAGTGTATGATGGCTTTTCGAAACCTGCAACATCCCGCCTTGAAGTTGAACCATTCTTCGTAAACCTTGAATGTGGACAAATCCTCGTTGATATTGGTTTTGATGCCGCTCGTACTGAGCCATGCTTACTATAACTGCCATGGTCGTATCGTTGATCGCTTCCTGGCGGGAAAGTCGTTGGTTGACCAAGCGAAACGTGTGGGATATGTGACTCATCGCTTGCAGGATACCCTCTTGCTTGGTGACGAGGTTGTTAAGGCACAATATGGACGTTGCCACGGCGCAATGAAAGCCTGTCATGGAGCCATCAGCAAGGGTTATTGGAATGTGTAGTCTCAGGACCTTCTCAACTCACAAGCTTCATCGATAAATATATACCGCACAAACATGGAAGAAGCGTGACCTGTAAAGTCGAGGGCTTCGCTCAGTTGAGGTGCGTATCGTGTGGCGCATAGAAATCCAACGACCGCATATTAAACCAGGTCAGCAGCACAGTCTACACAGCAGTAAGCGAAGGAGATGGCTATACCCTTTTTCACAAGCGCCTTCGATTCCCCAAACAGTGGCGCTGGAAAGACCAGCCCATCATCTATGGGCCGTTCAATCAAAGAATCCTCTTTCACCGGACAAGGCCCCTTTCTTATTATGCCAGGGAGATGAAATGAAGATACAGTCGTCGTTGACGCGTGTTTTCTCGATGATCGCACGATTGTTTTGCCTTTATTTTTCCCCATAGCCGCATGGCGACGGATCTGCTTTCGAGCGGCTTGATCGATGCTGAGTTTGTTGTCAATAAACTCAAAGGACATTTTGCTCGTTTGGGATACGGTAGGGGATACAGCGCACGTTAATCAAAGAAGAAGGAGTGGTAAGAGATCGAATGATGATTTGGGGATTTTCTGTCGAGGGGAGATTGAGCTGTCGGACTTAACGGAGCTAATCACCAGAGACCTGCACTCCTG
The DNA here is from genome assembly GCF_018340605.1 of Aspergillus pseudoviridinutans. Classification (NCBI taxonomy): domain Eukaryota; kingdom Fungi; phylum Ascomycota; class Eurotiomycetes; order Eurotiales; family Aspergillaceae; genus Aspergillus; species Aspergillus pseudoviridinutans. The sequence goes on from NW_025091284.1 coordinate 442,693, forward strand.
TCACCTTTAGAGGCTTACGCACAATTCCTGAGATTTCGTTTGTTTTGTCATACAGAAAGTCACAAGATCTATCTTAAATCGACGCGTAACTCAGAGGAAACTGGAATGAGTGGGACTTTCTGGGCCTGGAAATACACGTCGCCATCGATAACTAGTGGCTTGCTTGTTGCGTCGATTACTGAATAGCCTCGGCGACATGGCTACAAGTAACCATCTACCAAGTCCTCAGTTGGCATCTTTGAACTTATCTGTCAGATTCGTGAGCGATGAGTTGACTCCTTTTCATGCCAAATGCGCCAGCAGTACTGAAGTTCCATCGCCAGCTAGCGTAATCTGAGCTCGTATTTCCTGTTTCTAATGCGACCTCATTCTGATCATATGACTCATACGAAATAAATAAGTCACAAACACCTGCTCAGCAGATGTGCAAAATTCATGCTATTTGAAGTCCGTCGCAACAATGAGTAACATCGCCCGTGTCCCCCAGGCTTTTCCCACACCAAAAGAACGGGACAAAATCGTCGACCTGTACAGACATCTCCGCTTAGCAGGCCTCAAACAAGACCCAAAGGCCTTTTCATCCACGTACGAGACTGAAGCAGACTTCCCATACCAAAAATGGCTCTCTCGGATTGAAAACCCGCAGGCACGGACCTTTATCGCCCTGGAGGAGGATGGAACCGTTCCTTCATCGGACAATGCGTTGACAGCCCTTTTGTCTAGGGAATGGCTGGGGACAGTGACCATCGGAGGGCCGAAATTCGTGTTTAGCAGTGAAATTGATCTCAACGCGCCGTGGAAGGTATTTACGGAAGGTGATCGGTATACGACACCACCAGCGGATGGTAGAGACGCTGTCGCCGTGTATATGATTGCTGGCATGTTCGTGCTTCCAGCCTCGAGAGGAAGGGGAAATGGCCGTCGACTTGTTGAAGAAGCTGTCAAATATGCCCGGGGCGCTTCCGCTACAATGCGAGCTCTACTGGTCCTCCTAGTCGAAGCAGACAATGAAGCTGCAAGGAAACTCTACGAACGATGCGGGTTTCAGAAGTGCAGCGAGGACGTGGTGTTGGGTGGACTCCAGACAGTCGGGATGATCCTGGACATAGGAAAGTAATGCAGTCAATTGAGGATAGAGTCCAGATGTTCACAACTAGGACAATTCTTAAGCAAGACTGAAGTCCGTCAACCGGTCGAAGGCGCGTATGCTTATCCCACCGGTCAATTCCTTGGAGGTAAATCATCATGGCTGGGAGATGGAAAAAATGCATTGCAACCTTTAAACATTGCAATTTGCCATCGGATTATATTGAGGTCCGCGATTGTGCCGAACGCACAGCTTCATTATCCCTGAATCGCGTTTGTGCTGCACGTTTGGCCCAGTCCTAAAATGGATGGTTCCTATGGAAGCTCGCCAGCTATTAGTCGCGTCTGATTCTTGCAAATTTCGACCATTTTGGCAATCTATTCTTATTCAATTTGTATCAGATCAATAGCCACATCGATGAGCAGCATTCCTACTGCAAGAGCGACCAGAAGATGATTGTCCTCGACGCGACTAAGAGAGCGCAGGCGGAGATTGAGAGKAAAGTGAGGAATCAGATAGTTTTGTGAGACATGGCGATTCATTTATTTTTCTGATACCCTTGCCTACTAATTCTACATTACCTGCAGTCATCATTTGGTTCCGGTGTCTGACCCGCTTTCGTCCGCTGTAAGCCCCTAGTGGGTTATTGTGGTTGCCTGCCCACCGCCCCTCCTTCGCTTTTCTATGTGTTTGTGTCTCTCGCCTTCATGACATTCGTTTCTTTAAACTTCCAGTAGTACATCTTCCCTCAAGCTACAAGCAGCAAAGATGATCTCAGATGACTCAGATACCCCTTTCTGGGGTCCGATCACGGCGAACTCCAAGTCAGTACTCTCTACTCAGCCTGTGCAGACAGCTTCTTGCAAGCATTGTCAACTAACTCGCATCTGAAAGCTTTTGTGAGGAGGTAGCTATGCATCACACAACTTGTACATCGAGTCTCATCGCATGCAACTGATTGATTGTTTGACCTGCTTTAGGACTACATGGTAACCAGATATGTTGCGGAATTCATCAACAGCTTGACCAATGTAGTATACAGTAAGCGCTCTCTTCAGTTTCGGTTGAGACCACAATCCCACTGAAAAACCTGTCCAGTAATCTACGCCATCTATGGACTTTACCAGCTGCGGCAGAAACCAAATGCTGGTTTCCTTCGCACCGTACCATACTGGGGGTTAATGGCTGTGGGAATTTGTTCAGCTCTATTCCACGTCAGCCTCAAGTACCACACACAGATGTGTAGGTTTCCATTATCATTTATTTTCTTCTGCCTCTGATAATTTCCCCTGGCTTACTCTGTTCATCAGTGGACGACATCTCCATGCTGTTCACAACAACCCCGGTGCTCCACCGCGTCATGACTGCCAATGCCAGCCCCAGAGTCACGCTCGTCGTTGGCATGGTCCTGGGGTCAACCCTTCTCGCCCTTGTAATTTACCACGTAAAGACAGATGAAATGCTCTTACACTCTATCTCCTTTGTTAGCTCCGTGACCGTCATCGGAATTTCTACCATGCGAATGATCAACACTCGCACACTGGCGGGCTCGGAGGCTCGAAGGCAGATCTGGGGGATGGTACGGTTTGGCGCTGGTAATATACTCACCTTACGTCAACATTGGGACTCCTGCTAACGTCATCGTGAAGTTATATTCAACCTGGGGTACTGGCTCTGGCTGGTTGATGTGTGGATGTGCTCCTACCTGAAAAGCATCAGACAGACTGTGGGTCTTCCCTGGGCTTTTTTGTTGGAGCTTCATGGATGGTATGTACCAGTTCCTTAGCTATTTCTGTCCTCTTTCCTTTTCTTGAATAATAATACTAACGCCGGAGACGGTAGGTGGCATATCTGCACTGGAATTGGCGCCTATATCTTCATCGCAGTGATTGATCATCTTGTATCAGGGGACGATCACAAAGATATCCCCGGATCCCTGGCCTGGCCTGCTCCGTGGGCTGCTCAGTCGTTCTTCGCGGGAAAAGGATCGGACAAGAAACAAGCATGACATATAACTATAGAACGCTAGGCGTGGCGGGCTTAGGGTATTTCCCTTGTCACTCCGTCACACCGCTCTTCGCCAGGCTATGCACATTGATCCAAGTTGGGACAGCTTAATATCAGAACTTGGAGAGTTGAAAATGTTGCTCCATACCAGGAACGACCGGTTGTTGCTCCCATAGCCACGGGGCGTGATGATACCCAAAAATTTGCCAGTATTTAGTTCTAGGACACATACCTCGAAAAATGTTAAGTCGGTTAGCGCGGAGACCGTACCTCCAATTTACCAATTATCATGTCCACGATAAACCGGCTGTGTTGATTAATGTTGCACTCTCGTTTTGGAGTTTCATGGATTTATAGAGGCAGGTGTACGTGGCATGGACATGGCCAACAGAGCGAGAAAAAACAACGGATTCTCCACAGACATTAATGTGTATCAAGCCATGCCATTATTTGCTAGTCTAATAATTCTATGCCACCAATCGAATCTCATACTGCCTACACGATGGCTAAGCGGCGTAAGACCAATCATTTAAGAGCACCCAAACGAGTTCCTGCATAAAAGGTGCTCACCTGGCGCCTTGGCCGAGGCCGAGACTGAGCCAATATCACACTGACATATTAGGCTAAACTGATCGGGCCCTAGATCCTTAAGCTGACAAGCCACTTATCGCGGGGTGTATTATCCCATATACCATCGACTTGCAATTCTTAATGGACCTATTTTTATCCACTAAGAGTACAGATACCATGGTCTCCATTGGCACCCATCGCCTCTACCTCTCCATCAGCGGCCCGCCCCGCTGCGACCCGCCAGATCCTATCGTAGTGTTCATCGCTGGCGCAGGCGACGTCGCATCGTCTTACTGCGCCGTTGAACGGCTTGTCGCCTCCTTTTCCCCGCTCGCCCTTTACGACCGCTCCGGTCTCGGGCGCAGCGAAAGGAATCCAAACACACCAAACCCAACGGCCACGTCAGCAGCCACCGAGCTACACACCTTACTCACCACCGCAAACATCCCTCCACCACTTATTCTGGCCGCTCACTCCTATGGCGCGATCATCGCCCGGGAATATCTCCATCTTTACTCAAGCGAGGTCGCAGGAATGGTCCTCATGGACGCCTCAACCGAGCGAAACATCGAGCTATTCCAGAACCCCGATTTAGACCTCAATGCTATGGTGGGTAACTTGAAGTTTGCAGAGGTCACGGGGCTGCGTGCTGCTGCTCAGCTCTCTCGGGAAGAATGGAGGGCGAGAGCGATTGACATTTCGCGGGGGACGGCTACTTCGGAGGCTGAAGCGATGATGAGGGAGGAGGTTTGTCATGCGCTTGCTGAGAAAGAGCAGTTCAAGAATCAGGCGCTTGGGGATCGGCCTTTGAGCGTGATTCGGTGTAATGGGTTGATGGACTACCGGAGACTCTACGAGAAGGCTGTCGAGACTGGGAATGGGACAGAGGCTCAGCGAGCGGCGTTCCGTGAGTTACTGGAGAAATGGGATGGGTTGGATCGTGAGATGCACGAAGAGCAGTTGAGACTGTCTAGACGGAGTCGGATGGTTCATTTGCCGGACTGTGGGCATAATGTGCATTTGATTCGACCGGAAGTTGTTGCGGAGGAGATTCGATGGGTAAGAGAGCAGATCTTAGATCCGAAGATCGACTCTCCTCTTTGATCTGGCGCATCGTTGATCGGAATACATCATTGCCGGCAACGGGTCGCACCCGCTTCGACTGACATGTGCCATGGCTCAACAACTTAAACAGCGTCTGACTTAACTGGCACCTTCTTGTATAATCTCCGGTAGTCTATCAACTGCTCGCTCAAATGTTACAGGTGGGAGCTAAAGTCAGTGTGCTACGTACCAGTTATAATATGCATTTGTACAGTTCTTGTGTGGCCTGGTCAGAACCCGCCCCGACAGCGCCCTCCAAAAGTAGCTTTATCGCCATTCAAAATGCACGACCTTACTGATACGGTGACCGGTAGTCCTAGCTGGGATGTCGACTGATCAGTTCATCCTTCACTAGAAGCGCTCCGAGCAGGCGATCTCGGGTGTAGGGCCGTGCCGTTGCCATACATAACGGGAAATCTAAATATCAATCTACATCTATGAATTAACACAATACTGAATACTAGGTTTCGTTCTGAAGCAAATCTGCCTGCGGGTGATCGAAGTGTATCCTTAAACTCCTTTTAGGCGTTCTCTCTTCACATCGTTCTATCAGGAACAGCAAAATCTCTGATCTTCTTGAGTCTCTCCTCCACTTCGGAGGAATCCCGGCCTCCTATATTGATCGCAGCTTGGCTGAGTGGTGTCGACTCGGCGTGTGCCCAGCCGCTGATTACCAAGCTGCCCTTCTGGATTTCGTCCGAGAAAGCCGCTTCAAATGCGGCCCTAGAATAAAGGAAATAGGCCTGCACAAAGGTTACCTCCAGCAGGCCGCGCTGAAGAAAGTGTCCCGCGAGCGGTCCTAAGTGGTAACTGCCAGTGACACGGGCGTTGAGGTCGACAATGTACTGATTCCCAGACGCATCTGTTATTACGTCTAGCCCAACGGGGCCATAATAGCCTTTCTGATGCAGGAAAGCGGCGACCTTCTCTGATATGTCGCGATAGGCTTCTTTGAACTCCGGTTGCCGCTTGTAAGAGATTGAACAACCAACCCAGTGCCCATCTCCGTCTAATTGCTGATCACAGCACGCTATAAAGATGGGCCGCCCCTTCTTTGTTACAAAAAGAGATAAGCCCATTGTTGTACCAGGGATGAAGCGCTGAATCACTAAAGAACACGGACGCATATGATGATTTGATTCGTTAATTTGCTGGAGCATCCGGCCCAGCTGCGTTGCGAGTGTTGCCTTGACATCTGCTCTTTGGGCATCTGTATCGACCTTAAAGACGCCCATCCCAGAGGCTGATTGGGGGAGCTTTAGAACGAATGGCAGTTCGTGATTGTCCAGTAGCTGGGTGATTCTGGAAATTTCACCCTTCAGTAGGTCCTGATCGTGTACGTCGTGTGGAGTGAGAACGGTATCGATAACCTCGGATGGCGGCGTTGGCAGTCCTGACCTAGCCAAACCAGGTTTGGAAAGTAGCTCATAGTGGATTTCAGGGTCCACGAGATGCGGTAAGTGCAGGACGCAGTCTGCGGGAAACATTACTGCAATATGAGCCCCTGGCCCTACAGATATACTTTCTGAACTCGTCGCAAAGCTCACAATCGGCTGCTGGTCAAAAGGTAACTGAGCAAAGTTTCGAAAGACATCAGCGTTGTCGGCGCGCAGTGTATCTAGAGCTTGGTCGTTGCACTGGGAGCCCGCGTAGAGGATAGCTAGAGGCATCTTGCCAGCGATAAACCCATGTCTCTGAGGCTTAAGCTTCGTATCCAGCATGACGGAGGGCTCGGCTGTCTTTTGCGTCTCCTGCAACTCATACTGGTACGTAAATTTCACCGCCGACTCTTCCATAAAAGAGTATACGAGGGTAATGTTTGGCCAGTCCTCATTATCCACGGAGTAAAGCTCGTAAAGGGTATAATCCAGGCGGATAAGAGGTGTTGAGTCCATCGTGGCCGGCTTCAGTCGGGCGTAAGGTTGGTTTTGAGCATTGCCGATAGGCTCGATCGTAGAAAGTTCAAAGACGATAGGGTCTCGGCCTTCTTCTTCAAGGTAGACTTCAGAGGACCTGAGCTCTACCTTGCCTTTCGCAACTGCACTCATAGTTAATGAGGGTGATCACGACTGGTCTGTGGTAGAAGAGTCGTATGGTAGAAGAAAGAATTGCTAGGCTGTCTCCCAGAATACCAACATAGTACAGCTGGGGAAACCAGCCACTGGGGAACTAAAAGCTCAGGATGAAGAAGCCAATGGTGAACAAGCACATACTTTCATCAGTCATAGTGGGAAGTAGTTTCTGGTTGCATAAAGTGGCAATAGAAATATGAAGGGCGTCTTGCCAGTAGAAGGAAAGATTGATAGGCTGCTCTGATTTGCAATAATAGTGGATTTTGCGTCCTTATCTGTGTCTGGGATCAGGGATCAATGACACCTACTCTAGATAGAGAACGATGATGACGCTTAGAGTATAGATGTAGTAACAGCCACATATATCTTTCAAACACAAGCTTCAGCCGATGTAACATAGATTAACTCTTAGTGGATCGCTGATCTGCCGCGGCGGAAGTAAATGAAAAGGACGTTTCGTCCTTAAATTAGCCATCCTCTAGGAGGCGCCTGTATCCATTAACAATTACAAAAAGATACATGAGGAGAAACTTAAAACAAGATTCAGTGACATGTTAACATAACCAGCTTGCACAGATTCACACCCTATCAGCTGCTTTGATAATTGCGTTTTTTTTATTTTCCTCACAATCCGGGAGGCTGCGGGACGAATGCGAGTAGTTGGGCTACGTCATCATCAAGATACCTTTATGTCTCTTCACTGAGAGCACGAATCTCAAGTAGCGCGCCTCTTTTTCAAACTCGCTGTCCAAAAAATGAATATGACGTGATTTTACATTGAGTTTTGTATTATTTCCTCCCCTGTTTCCGGAAGCATTGCCCAATGTTGTCTGAGTGAGTTATATGTGAAGCTCCGCATTCGTCCAGCGCATCAAAAACTGTGAAGATTCTCGAATAGCCGGCGATAACAGAAAATAAAACACTCAGGATCTCCTCATACGAAGGACTGATCTCTGACTCCCCAATATCCATAAAGCCCGCCACAGCTTCTGGAACAAGAGGCTGGATCAACTACGAAACAAGGACACCAGGAACCGCATACAACTCCGCGCGTCCCCTAGATCCATTTGATCGACGAGTACAGCTTATGGATCTCTGCCTTTATTGAAGGTCTCCCAAATCAAACATTTTCTTCCAGATATGGGCTCAGCCAAAAGCTGCGACGACACCTTGAACCCATAATCAATGTTCTTAGTAATAGCCATGAAATGCTCATCATTCACAGTCGAGCATTTTCGATGAATATTAGTAAGAAATCACGCCATTCGTTTCCAGGGGACCGGGGAGTGTATTTATGGTTGCGGCTATCATCCTTTTGGAACGTTGAATCTTATTAATAAAGGGCCCAACTGATAGGGTTTTGATTTGTCGTTCATTTACCTTCAGGGCGCTGATGTTGAGTGTCGCAACCGCGCAGTCCCTGCCAGGTGATGGCGACTGTGCTATTCTTGGCGCTTCGCAGTTATTGGCGGAAAGGTTGCCATACTCTTCAAGCACACTTTCTGCATGGTCAACGACGTTGTCGAGTTGGGTGTTGGAATAATCAATTACCGGAAGGCTAAGCAGGCCACCATCATAGTGGCGCATATTCCCAGAATCACTTAGCAGCACTCTTGGATCTCCGTGGAATTATGCGAACAGTTCTCCATGAGATTCCCCAAGGTGCGAGAAGTAAAGAGCAAGCCAATGATGAGAGTCGCGTGGTGGAGCCATACAGTTGCGGAGAGGGCGATGGATGGGAAACAGCTAACGAACCAGTCCTGACACGGCGTTATCTTTGCTCAACAGGGGCTGTCCCTCTTATAAGCTTCTTTTGAGACTTACACGCTCCTTTAAATCTTAATAACCTAACTGTCTAAGGAGTATGACTGTCATTCCATGCGTGACCGGCTATTTTCCTTGGATACGTGCTTAGGCCGTCTGGAATGCAATTCTCATCTCCTTGCCTGGTGGTCCTGTCGTAAAACCGTCTTGCATTTCTTGGGCTATGACAGGAATGTTATTGTAAATGCTCATCAGGCAGTCCTCAACAATAATGATCTCTTTGTGTTCCATGCCTTCTGGTCTTATGTTTGTGGACCGTAGGGGACCTAGTCGTTTGGCCAGCGAGACTACACCTGCATTTTTGCTATGTAGTGTTCGCTTTTAAAGCTATTTCCCTAACTTTTGAAAGCTATTTCCACGCAAACTTTGTCGAGGATTTGCAGTAATGCACCAGTGGATGCTGAGGTAGAAATATGGTCAGAAACTTTTAAAATCTTAAATTAAACTACGTGTATATCCACTGGTTTGAATTCGGCCTCAATGAAATATTTAACTCGTTTCCAACATCATCCTATATATCAAGAAATGACTAGTAGGAAAGTTATGTCGGGGCATTCGGAATTTTGTTGGCTGAAGACAAGGCCATAAGCACTTGCGTAAGATGCTGAGTCCTGCATTCAGTATGAGGCATATCAAGACTTCATATACTATGTTCTAGAAAAGACTAGACAGCTTCTAGCCAAGTTAGAGGCAGAAAGAGATGCAGATCCTGTTCAAACCAACCTCCGCAACAGAACGGTGGAAATCGGGTCATGGACATAGTAAGTTTCATAAATGAAAAGAATCAAGATATGAAAGTTCTTTCGCTAATGTTCCGTATACTCGTCTGATGCTCGATACCATTGGCATTCTATCTACAGGGCAGGATTTTGACTCGCTTGAACGTCCAGGGGATAGAGTCACTAAGAGCCTTCTCTTTATGCACGGACCAACCAAGGAAAAATTTTGCTTTTCATAATCACACATTTCCTCCTTCCAGTGTGGCTGGCAAAGAAAATCACCTGGAGGTTTGATACTATTTTTGATGCTGAAGCCAGGTTCATGCGTGGTGTTTGCAGGGCCATTCTTGAAAAGAAGCCAGCGTTCATGTTGTCGCGTAAACCATCCGTACAGGAAGGCGAAAACGAGATAATGACAACCATGCTACTTGAAGGTAACCTTACTGATGTTTTCTTTCCGCTGGAGTAAGCAGCTTGTATTCTTGTACGGGGTGCCAGTTCGAAGTAGTTGGAACTGACATTGTCGCTGTTTAATATCTCAGGATGACAGCCTGTCTTCTACCTTAATGTACGCTTGCTATCTCCGACGTCTTCATCCTGAATACGAGAAGTGTCTGTGAGAAGAGATCCGAAGTAAAATTCCGTCAGCCAGCTATGAGCTTACTTGTGATGACATCAACTCTATATGCCTCCTAAATAGCGTCTGCTGTGAAGCCCTCCGCTTGTATCCACGCATTCCTATCACAGTTCGTGAGGCTGTCCGGTTAACTACTGTGGCGAGTATGCGTGTGCCTCAAGGGACACGTATCCTGCTGTGTCCCTATACAATCAATTACTGTTTGAAAGTATGGGGCGCCGATAGTGATGAATTTGTCCTCGAGCGCTAGACCCAAAAGAACGACGGCAACACCAACAGTAGGGCAATGTATGGCCAGCAACTGTGCCGGCCCATCAACAAATTTTGCCCTGATCACCTTCCTACATAGACAGCAGTCTTGTCGTGGAAAAGTCTTTGCTCAAGCAGCGCTGCGATATGTGGTTGCAGGGCTGATTGGCAGATTTGAAATGACATTAGAAGAGGCGGGCAAAGATTTCCACTGGATATGTGGTTTTGAAGATGAAGGATGTTCATCTGAGATTGAAACATTGGTAGTCTGGCCGTCATAGCGGATAGTAGATCTATCTGTGTCAGTAACATTCAGCTGCGATGAAATCAATTTTCCAACGTACAATAAGTTAAGTCTCTCGTACTTCCACATGGTGCTGATGGTGCCAAGGCTCGTCCAGGTCTGGCAACGCAACATGGCACGATTCAATAATACCTCGAACTTTAAGTTTATGGCCTGACTCCAACTGTTACCATACGTGGAGATAATGCCTGGACGTCGCTGGCCGGCAGCATGATGAGTAACAGTCGGGTGGATCGTTTGGGCGCATTTTTGAAGGGCGTGGGTTACGGCGAGGGAACAGAACCCACGTTTCGACTTTGGACAGTAAACCAGAGATAAACAGAGTTGTGGTTGGTCGGCAATATATTACAGCTGTTTATTGGAGCTTTTAGCCCCTTCTGCTGGGAGATTGGAGGTGTCTTGTTTGGTAATATCTCCCACCAGGCGACTAAAAGAATGTATTTCCAGCTTTAGGTGATGAGTCCATAAAACCACTTCCAGCACAGTAAAAGTCCAGGTCATCTTATGCATCAACTTGTCTACACGTAGTATGGTTGAACAATAAGATGGATTGTCACAGACCCACAGACACCTCACCTCAGCTTACTTTATTACATGGATCCCTTGTCCATCTGAGATCGGCGATGAATGATCATAAAGCTGGTCTCAGAGCCAGAGACTAAGCTAGTCCTTAAAAGTACATTACCTCCTCCTACCATCCCAATAATCTGCCTGGTAGCCAATTAGTGGTTTGTGGCTGATGATCAAAAGTCTTGCGTTGGCCTTGTAGTATTGTCTGGCAAGGAAACCCCGTTGCAGATAATTCCTTCGCCGTCTGCTGTTGACTCAAATAAGATAAGCTGGTTGTGTTTTCAATACGTGCTGGCCTGAAGGATTCATGGACCAGCCGACGGGCCAGTCCCCAGCTGCACATCTTACCAGATAAGGTTAGGGCAAGTCTTGAAGGATAAGCTAAGATCCTTGTTCAGTTTCTAAGCATTAGTAATTATACATCTCAGCGACCATCCTTTGCGCTTGCTTAGAACGGGATAGGGGTAGTTATAAATATGAGGTTAGATCACCAACCAGCAATCACTGAACCACGCAGAATATCAAAGAGAAGACGACCGCCATGACACCAACCAAAACAACCGTTGTGATAATTGGTGCTTCCTTTGCCGGGACACCAATTGCGCATTCTCTCCTCAAAGATGTCCCAACGGTGAAGGTTATTCTAATCAACCCCTCTCCAACATTCTACTTCTGCATTGCTGGCCCCCGGATCATGGCCAAACCCGCTGCCTTCCGGCCAGAGCAATACCTGATCCCAATTGAATCGGCATTCAAACAGTATCCCTCAGAATCTTTCGAATTTGTTCAAGGACGGGTGACCTCCATCAATCCGGAAGACAAGTCCGTGATGGTTGACGGTCAAACGACCATCCAATTCGACTACCTGGTCATTGCCGCGGGGAGTAGCACCGCTTCAACGACCCGCAGCGACATCCCCGTTCCCTTCAAGCCATCCAACGCCGATAATATGGCAACGCTGATTGACAATGCGCAACAGGCTATCTCATCAGCCTCGCAGATTGTCATAGCCGGTGCAGGTCCCATCGGTGTCGAGCTTGCCGGGGAACTCGCCGAAGCCGCGCAAGACCGAGGAAAATCAGTGAAGATTACCCTCGTCTCCGCTTCTGATCGCGTATTACCAATGCTCAAGAAATCAGGCAGTAAAGCTGCGGAAAGCCTCCTTACCCAGAAAAATGTGACGGTCATCTCGTCGCAGGCAGTCACAGATGCGGTTCTGTCCACCAACGGGACATGGAACATATCTCTCAGTAACGGACAGCAGCTCGCCGCCGATTTGTACATTCCCACAACGGGCGTCCTACCCAACAGCGGCTTTATCCCTCAGCAATGGCTGGACACTGACGGCTGGGTGAAAGTGAACCAAGAGCTTCGCGTACAGGGCGGACAGAATGCACCCTTACCCATCTATGCGGCAGGCGATATAACCAACAATTCCATGCGCCTCTCGTTCAAGGCTACTGAGCAGGCTGCGGTTGTTGCTGCAAACATAAAGAACGACATTCTTGGCTCAAAGTACAAGAGGAGGGTGTATGATCAAGGAGATAGCATTATGATGTTGGTCCCCGTCGGGGCGTCGGGTGGAACGGGGCAGCTGTTCGGTATGACGCCCTGGAGCTTCATGGTCAAGACAATCAAGGGGAAGGACTTCTTTGTCTCCAAGGCAGCTTCGTTTATTGGGGCAAGTTAGTGGCATGGCCTGCTGACTCTCACCTCATGTTGGTTCATCTATTCGGACTGAACCCGCTGTCTCCTTATAGAGTAGTTTGACTCTCCCATAGAAGATCTAAGAACCCAGGCTCGGTTGCTTTCCAGAATTAGGCATTCCTTGCTTTTATAGAGATTAATAATTATTAGACAAACAACTATACCCAGTCAACTACAATGTACTCCGATGGACATTCCAAATGGCGAAATGGTTTCACTGCGTCCTTTCATTCACCATCCTGATTTCTTTGGTCTTCATTCACTCCCAGCTTGAATTTCTCTACTGTAATTATCAGCGCTGCCTTTAGAATATCTCTCTTAACTTCCTGAATATCCAATAATCAGATTCAACAAATATACCAAGGAGTCATCCGGCTCTTGAAGCCCAGAGGCGGGTCAGCCAGGTATGTATAATGGAACAACACAACCCATAAATCAAGGCGGGACCTTATTTTAATAAAGGCTTCCTAAGACAGATTGACACTGAACATACAAAAGGCGGATGTGACCTCCTATTGGGCCTATAAGTCAGCGCCCAGTTTTTGCTGAAATTTGGCATTGATTCAAACCAGAACGACCTAGGTATTCCATCAATATTGGCAATTATCGGATATGCAAATGATGTTCCAGTTCAGACACAGGGAACAGCCGAGATTATCCGTTGGCTGGAGCACCAGGGTAGAGGAGCGCCTCTGAGTAGCTCGAGGTAGGTATCCCATTACCACCAACTTGTTTTCGATGAATATGTGGCTGACGGATTAGACGGATCACCATCGAATAAGGCATCGCTACCTCGAGTACATGGCTCGTACCCTGCCAACGACCACAACTCAACAGGACTCTTTTATAATGGAGAAATAATGGTCCGTGGAGGATTGATAGGGGCTACCGCTAAGAAAGCAGTGACGCTCAGCAGACCGAGATGCCCATCGCTGGACATCAAAGGTCATGAATGCTCCGCATCCTACTACGCCAGATGAGGCAGTAGTGAAAATGCACTTAGTCCTGCTGGTCCAGGAACTAACCAATCTGAAGAGGTCGTCCCAACCTCAAGTGCACGATTACACGTGTACGATATGTTCCCAAATTTGGGACACAATCATACACGGCCGTTCTTGATGGCGTGGTGCGGTCCAGGAGAACAAACAAAGTTCTGTCCATCCTGGAGGTAAAGCCGACGCCTAGGTTCTTGAAGGCGGTTCCTGTTCAGATGCAGGAGACGGCCAAGGCCGTTGGATGGCTCAAGCACCAATCTGAGGGAGTTCCGGAGCTCCAGGAAAAAAGGTAAATATAATACTATTAACGTAATTTTTATAAGGACAAGGCTAACACCAGTCGCCTCATAATTTACCAGGGGAAAAGGGAGGCGTTCCTCACCCTCATGGCACCAGGTACTCGTTACGTTGAGTAACTGGGGAGGACAACCCCGACCACCACCGCCGAACCGGAGGATTTCATGAAGACGCAGTCCTTTGAACCTTGGCGCATTGACAAGGAGACTCACCTCTGAAGCCTATGCCTAGCACTGCTGGGATTTCTATCGGCAGCTGAGGAGGTGGCCCGCTAAGCCATCTTCTCCCTCTGCCCTTTTCCATTGTCGACTGTGGAGTTGCCGGCTGTTGCGTTAGTATTGAGCTGGTGAGCGGTTGCTTCGAGGGGAGCCTGGTGAGCTCTATTCGGAGGGTGGATAAGAGGATGGGGGTTGGTATTGTAGTATGACTATGGTCTCAACCTTTACGTACAATGTGGATATTTTTCTCCTGTCTCCACAATGGCATCCCCACTGTGCGGGGATCCATCAATATCCGCCAGGCGGCCAGAGAGTCGAGACTTTATTTCAACCACACTCATTCTATCCTTTTCATTCAAGCATTCCATATCCCTGCTCTTACACGTGTCTCTATACCAATAAACAGCATTACTCAACATGGCCCTTCCACAACTCATCTCCCCAAAACCCTTCCTCACAGAATCCGGCATGGAAACATGCCTCGTCTACAAAGACAAAGTCCACCTCCCGTGCTTCTCCTCCCTACCTCTAGTCGACTCCGAGTCCAGCCGCAAACTCATCTCCCACTACTACAACTCATACATCTCTATCGCCGCCACCAACGGCACAGGTGTCGTCCTAGACACCCGCACCTGGCGTGGCGCCACACCCTGGGCGCAACCCCTGGGTCTCTCCACCGAGAAATTCCTCGATCTTAATCGCGCCGCGGTACGACTAGCCAAGGAAGTCAGGAATAACGCCAAGGGCGGGGAGAACAATATCCCAATCGTCATCAGCGGGACGATGGGGCCTCTCCGGGACGCGTACGAGGATACGAGTGAGTCGATCACGCTGGAGGATGCGCGTGAGGGATACAGAGAGCAGGTTGAGGTGCTTGCGGATGCGGGGGTGGATTTGTTGGCGATTATGACGGTGACGAATTTGAATGAGGCGATTGCGGTGGTGGAGTTGGCGAGGGAGGTGCGGTTGCCGGTTGTTGTGGCGTTTAGTATTGAGTCTGATGGGCGGTTGCTTGGTGGGAGGAGCTTGGAGAGCGCTATTCGCACGGTCGATGAGAAGACCGGGGGGTACGTGGTGTACTATGGTGTTAACTGTGCACATCCGGTGCGGATTTCTGCGGCGTTGCGTGATGTGCCGGAGGATGTGCGGGCGAGAATTGGGTTGATCAAGGGGAATGCGAGTCTCAAGAGTCATGATGAGCTGGACAATAGTGAGACTCTTGATCGGGGGGATATTTCCGTCTTTACGGATGGGTTTGAGGGCGTGTTGCCGTTGGTTCCTAATGTCAAGGTTATTGGGGGTTGCTGCGGTACCGACGAAGAGCATCTGGAAGCTATCGCTAAACGGTGCATCAAATAGACCCTGCGTTGGGAGTATGTAGAGTACTGTCATACGCATTGGATATAGCTTTCTCGCTGAGAGTGTACATAGTTTGACAAGATCAAGCATTATATTCGATTTGAGAAACGCGCCTGCGCTGTACTTGCCTGCAGAATGAGATACCTGCCTACTTCAAATAGTCCCCGTTCGTCTCCTGATGAATCACATCAAACATGGGCTTCGCACTGAACCACCCAGCCATCGGTGTCCCAACCGTCTTGTAAGTAAATGCAGCATCTGCATCATCAATCTTAATAGTCTGTCCGCCCCGTCCTGCAGCCGCAGCATCTGCTAATAGCTGCGCATAGCAGCACTTCTCCAGAGAAACAAACCAGAAGACTGTCTCTTCAACCGACCGTCCGACCGTCAGAAGCCCATGGTTCTGCAGCAAAGCCGCTTTCTTATCCCCAAGAGCTTGAGCAATGTTCTTGCCTTCCTCCTCAGCAAGAACAACGCCGTTGAATTGCTTGTAGACAATGTGGTCCTGTAATCGTCAGCAGATACACACAGCTCGTCCTGGCAAGCGTACCTTGTAGAATGCGCACGAATCCTGCGTGATAATATCCAGCGGTCGTCCCAGCGTGCAGAACGCTCGGCCGTGCAGGCTGTGGCTGTGCGCCGCACACACGACATCTGGTCTAGCAGCATGAATTGCGGAATGAATCATGAATGCCGCGGCATTGAGCAAGCGGACCTCGCCTCCGTCGATGACCTGCCCTTCGTGATTCACGCGGATCAAATCAGACGCCTTGATCTGCGAGAATGCTACGCCGAACGGATTCACCCAGAACGTGTCCGGTTCGACCGGGTCGCGCAGCGTGATGTGGCCGGCCACACCTATCATTGTCAATCAGTGGAAATACATTCCGGGGACTATGGTGGTCATACCCTCGTCGTATCCATACTTGCCGAAAATGCGAAACGCGGCCGCTAAGCGCCCCTTGAGGTACTGGCGCTCTTCCATTTTGTTCTCGAATACGGGTTGCTTGGGCATTGTCATCTTGACCTTCGCTTTTTCCGCACCGGCTGCCTGGGAAGACTCTGGAGATCGGAGGGTGACATTGGAAGCGACGGTTTCTGTGGTGGTTGGAGGGGCCATTTCGACAGGGCTATTTTATATATCAATATATCTCTTATTGATTTGCGAGGGTTATAGGATAGTTGTATTATGTTAAAGATGAGCGAAAATTGAGGACTAGGTTTGTAATCAGGTGGTGACATCAACCCCGGATTATGCGGAGTCTGTTGTTCTAAGCGGGGTAAGTTTGCTGCGCCCTGCATTGCCGATCAGCCTCCGAGGCTTAGTACCCCATCAACCGAATCATCAGACCATGGTTATCATTTCAAGGCCGTGGTTTTACTCATGGCTATGATTTAGCTTCGATTCCAGGTACGACCGTGTACCTTCAATCACTTCAGGCTTCTCAAGAGCCTAAAGCGAAAACTGAAGTTGACAATATATATCTGTTATTCAACCGGTCTATACGTCTATCGCAGAAACCACCACAGGAAAAGACCGTCCACTAGCCCATAGATTTGTCCAGCCGCGTGATATTCTCATCCTTCATCTGCTCAACCCACTTATCCTTGCGCAAACACCAGATCTCCATTGCCAACTCCCCACATTCATCCCTGTACTGATCATCCAGCGTCCCCGATTTGATAACAATGACTTCGTCCTGGCCACTCGGCTCAGACGTGAAGGGCGTCCCACAGTCCCCGCAGAACTTCCGGGGAACATCTGCGCCGCTCTCGCTCTTATCCATGTAAAGTTTCGGCTGGCCCTTGGTCCAGTGGAGGCTTGTCTTGGGGACGACAATGTTGGCGGAGAAGCCGGAGCCAGTGTAGCGTTTGCAGCTAATGCAATGGCAGAGAATAACCTATGAGACGAGTTGCAGGTCAGTGAATGACTGGCGAAAGCTTGAAGACTGCCGGGGGAGAATAAGGACCTTGGGAGTTGTGGAGTCGGGGAGATCAATCCGGTACGTCACAGCGTTGCAGAGGCAGGTGCCTGTATAAGACTTTTGAGACATGTTGACTAGAAATTGATTCTGATCGTTTCGGTTTCTACTGTCCAATTTATTTCTTTTTGGAAACGATTCACTCAATGCGAAGCTGAATAAATTGTGCTTGTTTCCAGTCAGCAGCAAAGAGCTGTAAAAAAGAAGAGGGGTAAAGTGTTATGTAAGCAGGAGTGTCAACAGGGCGCAAAAGAACCCCGCGCTTGCGGACAAAAGTGGAGATAAATACAGGCTTGCGAGTGTTATCGTGATAAACGATCTCTGAAAAAGAGTATGCTCTTCTGAAGACAAGGTCTTTTTAGGTGAACGGCAGCCTTCGGCCCAGTTGGTTGGCTTGAGCAACCATGTTCATCGACGCGTCGTATAAGGCT
This sequence comes from Aspergillus pseudoviridinutans, assembly GCF_018340605.1. Taxonomy (NCBI): domain Eukaryota; kingdom Fungi; phylum Ascomycota; class Eurotiomycetes; order Eurotiales; family Aspergillaceae; genus Aspergillus; species Aspergillus pseudoviridinutans. The sequence continues at coordinate 460,825 of NW_025091284.1, forward strand.
CTATCTTCAGCGTTCATTGCCTGAAAGGACCCTGATTTCCCCAACAGCGGCTTCAAGTCCGCACCGCAGACCGTTCCCGGATCGGGCAACACGCCGCTCTGGAAGTAAGCGCGAATAGCCTTGCTCACGCACAGCGATGGTGCGGCTAAGGTGGTGTGCTACAGGAGGTTAGAGTCGGAATTGACGACATTCTCTGGCAATGTAGGGTGACAGAATGGTAGGAGGGATAATGCTTACTCCTTCTGAGTCTTGTTGGAGTACGACCGACCCAGGGAAATTTTTAGACATCTTCTTCGCACTGTAAATCACCAACAGTCAGCATAGTGGTGGAATTGCGGAGAGAACATGAGATTGGAGACCTGCCTTCTCAACGGAGTGACTGGGTCCAAAGTATTGCTCACAAGAAGAATTGGATGAGATGTATTGCCTATGTACGGCCCTATCAAGATTTGGTGAGAAAGGAGCGTATTAGATTGATGGCCGGCATACCTGTCAAATGCCATTTCGGCCTCGACTTGTGTCCAACGCACCCTAGTGCAGTGACAGCAGCCCAATAATCCCCCAAGGTAAAACTCAGGGCTTTCTGAGACGCCCATGCTTCTTGGAAACGTGCTTGGTCCATGTCACGTATATATGGGGCATCGGAGCATAAGATTGCCGACATAACATAGAGTTCATTCGCCCCCTTCTCAAGACACTCGTCAGACCACGGCCCTGTTTGCATGCATTGGTTAGATGGGCACGAAGGCGAGCGAGATTGCTGTTTGAAGTCGGCTATCGGAGACCCATCACCCTCGGCCAGTGACTTTGCGTATTGTGCTAGCAGAGGAAATACAAATAGAGGTTGGTACACCGAGTAGCGAAGAATAGATTTCAGATCGGTCCACGTCACGACCTCAGGCCCTCGTGTGGCTGACGGTGCTACTGGCACTGATGCATTGTATAGCGCCGCTTCTAGTTCCAGATATGCGGCTTTGATGGCTGCAGGGCCTCCTTGTGTATAGAAGGGACATCCATCTGGCCCAGATGTGTCGCAGTAGAATGTAAAACGGTCGAAGATTGCGTCAGCATCAGCAATCGAGTCATCTCCTTCCCCAGTGTAGTACTTGTCGATATCAACCACACCGTCCAGTAAAACACGCTCGATCCGATCAGAAAACATTGTTGCAAAGGTGCTTCCGAGCACAGTTCCGTACGAACGGCCCCAGTACAGGAGCTTCTCTTGGCCTCTCTTCCACTTGGTTCGTGTCACGATTCTCTGTTGTTGGTCATACCCGTATGTGCGATCGTACTCCCTTTGTTCGACCTGACCTTGTCTTTCCCGCCATTCACCATGTCGCTCAACGATTTCAAGCATATCCCTCACGACAGGCGGTGTATTAAGATGCTCCCCAAGAGCTTCATCAGTTCCCTCCGGCGCGGACTGAAGTGCCTTGGAGCAAGCAGCGCCAAGAGCAAGGGCACGCTGCCAACTGCGCATCAGGGAATCGTCAGAGCTACCCAGCATGCCGTCCGCCTCCACCTGGAGGTCCCAGTTCCTCTGCGAAAATGAATTGGGGAAACAGCTGAACCCGGGAGTTGTGTTGTTAACGCCTCGTGGATCAAAGCCGATGATATCAAAGTATCGAGCCGACGAGTTTGCAGTTTTCGCGGGCAATGCAGGATCAGTTTCCGCATCAACGATCATCTGCATGTCCCGACCGGACAACAGAGCCTGTCCGACTCCAGAACCTCCAGGTCCCCCTGCCTTCATCAGAATCTGATATGGAGAGAAAGGGGCGGTAGACAATACCGGGGTTTATTAGAACTGCGCCACCATACCGGGAGTCTGTCACCGGGACCTTCGCAGGTAAGCGTGTAATGGCAATAGCCATCTGGCGGCCCTGACCGGTCTCCCGATGATAGTCCATTGGCACCTCAAGTCGGGCGCACTGGAAGCCGTCGAAGCAGTCATGGTATTCCAGAGACTTGGAAGGCGTAATCTGCGTATGCTGTTAGATAGGGGCTAATCGAAATAGATCTCCTGTCGTACCTGGTCCCAACTGAACGCCGGCGCTGGTGGGTTCTTCTCTCCCTCTGTTGTTGACTGATGGACACTGTCAGGCAGCATCAACCACAAGAAACCGGCCAATCCCATCAACGCCAGGRCAATGGGACGAGCCTTGTTCCGCCGATCTGGAATAGGCGGAGACGGTCGGGAAGTCCCATTCTGCTTTTCTAGAACCATGGGTACGTTGGAATCCCTCTTGACGGTATGGAGCGAGGATGAGTCCATAATCCCTAAAGATGAATTTCGAGGATTTTGACCTGGAGGAAGACTTGCAATGAATCATTTCCCCAACCACAGGGATGGCGCACTTTGAGGGGCTGAGGTGCAGCACCTAGTCCGCTGCTGACCATCGTCGGCATGGGCGCCAAGCAACAGCGAATCATAACTCGATGAATTGGGACGAGGAAGAGGCGGCAGTGACCCCCAAAATCTGACTGGATCAGTGAAATCCAAATTGTGCTAGAAGGAATGCAGTTCGGAGGCCAATAACAGAGACAGTGATCGGCCTAAGTGGGGTTGCTGTGTCTCACTAGGATGGAGTAACTTGAGTTATCGACCCCGGTCCCAACTTCTATGGTGAAGTGTCTTTTTTAGAGACCACGAATTTTTATTGGTTTCCTTCAAAGTCAGGCCTGTTCCTGACGCGGGGGACATATTTCAACTGATAAGGAAAATGCTATCAAGGGCAGGACTTTGGCAGTGACAGCATTGGCACAAGATCATCATTCTTTTACTCCTATTATTGTGTGACGCGTACCGTGTCGGTCATGTGATCTCTCAGCAGTCAGTCTCGAGCTGAGATTCAAAGTGGCCTTGACAGATAGCTGAGGCTCACTTCAAAACTGATGAGGAGATCCTAGATTTGATTGGCCTCTTAATCCTAGCTCTCGAACGTCGAAGAGGAGTAGGCCTCGGGATCGCCTCTTGTCGCATGTATATCGTTCAACCATAAACGGAAGCAGATCCCTCAAGCAAGGCACTGTATGGTTCTCCCCTGAATAGACGATGCGCTGCTGTGGTCTGAATCAACTATTTGTCGATCTAGCTGCAACGAGGCAGTCACTGCTTTGCTTCTGCGCTGCTATCTACTTGATGTATCGATAGTTCATGTCGATCCTGACCTTGACTTGCTCCTTCCCGCATCCATGGCTTCCTACAATCCGCAACTCCTTACTGGCGGACAGCTCGCCAATTTGGATAAAATTCGGACAGACAGGACTGCGATTTGTCGGTGGAATGGTGGAGATTCCTCGCTCGAATCCTCTTTTTCTCTTTTTCAAACTGATCATTATCAATACGCTGATTGTATGGCGTCGCGGTGATTTACTCCGAGCCGTTGACACTGTCATCGCAACTCCTTGTTTGCACACATCTTGCCCGGATTAGCCGTTGATTTTATCCCTTGTCTTCTGATAATCCACAGCGGCTCAACTCTATGGTTTGGATACGTCCACATTTTAACGTCTTCTCAACTTCAGATTCTCTCTTATTGCCAGCAAGCGGGTCATTCTACAAGTAAAGACATAGTACGAAAAGACAAAAAAGATTAACAGTTCCAAGTTTGCAAGACAGCCCTCAAAACTGCATGTTTGCCGTGTAATTGACAGTCTTTGATGTCCAGCGATAAAGAACAACCGCTGTCTACACTCTCATCAATCCCTTTGGGATCTCAACGCGAAAGATTACGACACCTGGGTACATGCATCTGGAGTGAAGCAAGCAGGCAGGCAGGCGTTAATTTAGTATTCCGCTCTTTTCCATAAACCTGTTTGCCTCTAAGTCGTCTGGTCATACTGTCGATTTCTTTGACGGGCTGAAAGGGGTTGAGTCTCAGAAACTGAGCAGATGATTCCTCTTTGTATGTCAGCATTTTGCTCTCCCTCTGCCTCTCCATCAATGAGGCTGTAGAAGCATAAATACCGCCGTCGCCCTTTCCTGTCCATCAATTCTCCATCCTCTGTATACCTCCTCTACGTCTCTCTCTTATATATATCCCTCCTCGTTACTCACTTACAGCAATGCCGGGCTGAGGTACATTGTCGTCGGAGGTGGTGCATGTGGCCAACACCCTGGTTTACAACACCAGCAACTATGGTACTGCCTTCGGGTCCTGAATTGACTATGGCTACCAGTCTGTCCCGCAGACCTACATGGGCAACAAGGTTGAGAGCCCGCGTGCGGGAAAGGCTTAGGTATGACTACCATGATCAATGGTACGGCCTACACCCGTGCCGAAGATGACCAGATCAACGTATGGACAAGATTGGTAACTAGAGGTGGAACTGGAAGAATCCCTTCCCTCATTACAAGAAGAGTGGAGGTTTTCAGGTTCATATTCCCACCGTGGAGCATATTACGGCAAATTTGGCCCTCAGCTTGTGGGATGGATTAATATGCAGAACAGCAGCATTCACGCTGAGCTGAATCTCACCTACCAGCACCTGGGTATCCTAGTCGATTATTGTCCGCTTATATACAGTAGGTTCTCAACACCCACGTTCTGCATTGTCGCTATCCCGCTCATTGTGGTGCTCAGAGCTCTATACACAAGTATTGCGTCCACCAGTCGATGGAATTTGTACACACAAGGCCGTGGTCCTGCGTGAAGGAGTTTTATCGCGAACAACACACTGTTGATCATGTTCCATGGTTTAAGCCGCTCGCCACTTCACATCGCTCCAGATACTACCTCCCTTGCTCGTCTTAGATGCTGATTATTGAGTTGGTGTGTCAAATATCCATCTCTTGACCTGCACTGGACAACTACAGCCTGTCCACTGACACGCATATTATGAGATAGCTGAGAGCATGGCATATGGGACAGCCCTCTGCCACACCGGGATAGGCATTTGCGTCGCTGTCCATCGCCGAACAGGAACTCAAAAATTATCAACAGCTCCGTTACATCGAGGGCTTTGAAGAAGCTTCGATTTAGTTTGTCATTATAGCTTTATAATGCTTCTCGACAAATCAATCTCCAGCTCGGTCATAGTTCGTGGGCGACGCGCTTCACACACCGCGACACAAATCTCCATGCTATATAAGGTCCTGGGTCCTACGAAAACCTACTTGGACTACAAAAGATGCCATGACACGTCAGACTCCCTACTGCTGCCTGGGGAATTCTGACCCCTACCCCGTACGCGAGAAATACTCGTCGCGAGCTTCGCCGCCCGGATACGTGATGTGGGACCACCGCCGTCTCGAGCAGTGGAGAGCCCTCGGAACTCCTTCCCAGCGCCCCTCTACGTGATGACGGCGGAGTGGTGTACAGGACGTATGAGAGACCTTGTTTGCGAAAAGTTGGACATTGGTGTCTCTGGCAGGGCTGATGAGAGCTTCAGCCGGTGAGCAGTTTCCAGAGATGCATGCTGCGGTTTGCCTCGGATTGTGAGTATGTTCGTAATTTGTATGCTGTCACAGAATCTTATGGTTGCAGTCGTGTTTGAGGTTGACAAAGCAGGCCATGGCATTTATGGTTGTAACGAGATATAATGATGCAGGGTTTGTATATAGGAGTTTCTGACCCGTGGGTAAATAATGTATGTGGATGAAAATAAAAACAAACTCCTGGATATGGTACGAACTTAATCATTCCAAACTTGTACAAATTGCCTAGTATCATAACTCCGAACTATTACAGGATATATCTGAATCCCTCCTGCAGCCGGCGCGCAGCCGCAATGTCGATCCCCTCGATCTCCGCCGTGCGCTCCAACCGCCGCATCTCCTTATCCGTGAGAGTCACCTCGCTATCCTCCATCCGCTCCATGCGCTTGTTCAACGAGCGCAGATGGAAATACATGAAGATAGCCATGATGCCACCGAGGGTCTGCAGCCCGATACACACTCCCAGCGCGGGACGGTAGTGCGGGAAGTCCTGCTGGCGGTAGGTGAAGGGGGTCCAGATACTGGCGGAGTTACCGATGGAGTTGATGAAGGCGTAGGCGGCGGCGCGCTTAGCCGGGGGACGGGGAATGGCGTTTCCGATCCAGGCGTAGATGGTGCCGTTCTGGGCAAAGATGATGTTCATGAGGAAGAAGGAGAAGTACTTTGGGCCGAAGCTGTCGGTTGTCATGAAGATGATGAAGCCGACGATGGTGACGGGGATGGGATAGAAGAAGAACCAGAAGCGTTTGCCGAAGCGGTCGGAGAGGTGCGAGTGCACTAAGCTGTAGAAGACGACGAAGATGTAGGGCGGTGCGACGAGCAGGAGGGAGATGAAGTGGTCGTAGCCGAGTGTTGACGTGAGGGTGGGGAAGAAGTTCTGGAAGCCGCTGGCGCCGGTGATGGACATGTAGGCGATGGCGAGAACGTAGGTCTTGATGTCACTGAAGGCGAGCTTGAGACCCTTGACCTGGCTCATTTTGCCGGCTTCATCCACGTCGGCATCGGCGGCTTCGATGGCTAGTCGGCGGTTGGCGACGTGGCGTTCCTCTTCGGAGAGGAGCTTCCAGGTGGAGGGGAAGTCGGGCAGGAATACCATGACCGCGAGGCCGATGGCTATGGTGATGGAGCCCTCAATAATGTACAGCCATTTCCAGGCTGCGAGGCCGTGTTTCCCATTGAGTCCCTTTAGGATACCGGCCGCGATGAGATTTCCGAATGCTCCGCTGAGCAGGGAGCCCGAGTAGAAGATGCTCATACGCAGAGCTAGCTCCTTCTTGGTATACCACTTGGAGAGGTAGAAGAGCACACCAGCGAAGAATGGAGCCTCAACCAGACCCAGGATGAACCGGCAGGCGACGATTCCACCGAAGCTCTTGACCTGGCTCGTCAGCAGCGAGACCAGGCCCCATGCGGCGGTGAAGAATCCCAGATATAGCGATGGCCGTCCCATATAGTTCAAGATCAGGTTGGACGGCACTTGCATAAGAATGTACCCGACGAACAAAATGGAAAGACCGGTTTGATAGTTGGCGTCGCTGAGCTTTAGGTCTTTTTCGAGCCCTTGTAGACGAGCAGCCGGGTAATTGTTTCTTCGAAAAGAAAGTCAGTTCTGGTGGCACAACCGTGTTACAACGTAGAAAAGGTCGAAGAGAACATGTGCGACCGATGACTGGCGGAGAGCAAGCAAACAGCTCGACGCAATTACAGGAAAGCATTCTTACCGATCAATATAGTTCATGAGATAAACGAGAATAACAAGCGGCATAATGACAGAGTCAATACGTCGTCGCAGCTTCTTCTCAATCCTCTTCTCTTCTTCGGTCAACTGAGCCAGCTGGATGACCTCCTCGTGGGTCATCTCAGCCTTCTCCCCCAGAAGGTCTTTGTTGGTGATTTCCTCACCCATGTTGATCGAGCCAGCCGATAACAAAAAGGGTTTTATCAAAAAAGAAGAAAACTGAGTTAGAGAAGCGACAGAGTCTGCGCTGTGGAACTTGCAGAAGAAAGAAGGGATCGGCCATCTTTTATATACTACGCGCTCGAACTGCCGCCATACTGCACGATTACACGATGATGTCTGCAAGCTATGCAGTCCTACCTTGACGGGAACCCCCACGGGACGGAGGGACTGCGAAAGCCCGGGATTGGACAGCGGAGTAGGAAAGTTCTGTAGGAGATGGATCATTAGGGGTAGATACACGGGGGGAGGGGATTCTGCTGGGGCGTGGCTTTTCTGGGGAAACGCGGGGAAATAACTGATTGGCTGCTTGGGTGATGATGACCCAGAAGTAATCCTGACAGATGCGGAGAAGCCCAATAATGAAGACTGAGAAGGTTTAGACTACAGGCTAAAATGTCCCGTAGCCACTTGCCGTTGGCTGGCTCGCTCCATACTGCCACATATCCCGCCACGACTGGTATTTTGTKGGTTCCCCCACGTTTCAGGGTCCGTGCTGATTACGCCGTTTGCTTCCCAATATTGGGTGTTGCCCAAAGCGATCTGGTTGAAGTCGGAGGTTGTCCGGTGGCGCAACTAATGCCACAGCATTAAACCTTTTGCTGTAAAATCTGGGTCTCGGAGCGTCGTGCTCTTTAAATCTGTACAATGCTGGTGCTCCACAGGTGTTGGCAGAGGCACGTAATAGCCCGTGCTTCCCTTAAACTGGCTTGTTTCAGCAAGACTATTGTCGAACACTAAGAAGTCTGAGAAATCAAGGTATATTGCTTTGAAGCTTATCTCAGCTCTGCATACGCCAATAGTTCTTATCGAACAACTATATCATGTGCCATGTTTATTGCCACCAGCGAATCTAGTACGCTTTTGGAAGCTCTGCCGTCCCAAGACAAGGATATTTGCCTGCCACTCCCATTGACTAGATTTAGAGTTGGAGCTTGCTGGTCTCGCAGCATCTCCGATGTCTGCACTTGGCTTGGTCTCTTAGCCATGACCCATCAATCGGTGGCTCGGACTTTCCGCGGTCATCGAAGATTTGTCACGTTAAGCCGAGTCAAGATTGCGACTGGCCAAGGTCGCGTCGCGTTCTTCCCAGCCTAGCGTGAGTGAAGCCGTTCAACAATCCCTGAGCTAGCTGGTTGACCCTCGTCATCGATCTAGCCAATATGCGTCGCATTGATGAATCCTCCGCGGAGCTCAAGCGCTGCGGGTTTTAGTTCCCACTACCTTTGCTGGCTAGAGCGTTGTAGACAATGAGAATATTTGGAACAGCGCCCTCTAGACAAATGTAGAGAAGTATCCTTCGTATTGAGTCGATGATGCCCAGCAAAGGAGGTAGTGGAGTCAGAAAGGACTTKCTACCTCGTATTCAGACCTTCTTGGCAGAGTAAATAGCCCGTCAATATACGGAATATTCTAGAGCAGAATCGGTTTTGTTTACTGGAGCACCTGTCAGTCGATCATTCGACAGAAGGGTGTTCCTTGCGTCTGGTTGAGATGGCGTCGTGGCTTCCGCCCAGAGGTTCGGTTCCTTTCAGCCACCGTCGCAGGAGCCGGCCAAGGACGTGGGAGCTTAAGCCAAGATATTACAATATCTCGGCCGAGTACCCGCTAAATGGCAGCTGACCCTCGCCCTGAGCCTACATGTGTGCCACTCGGCGGTGTGGTTGTTCCTTGGCTTGTGACGCCTAGATCGCCTCCATCCGTAGGAACCACGATGTCCTTAACATGTCCTGGTGGACATGTGTTCCTTCGACAGTACTTTATGAGCTCTGCGACTAAGCCACGCCGCCACGTGAAATTTCTCCTTGCCTGACTTTCGCTGTTATCTAGCATCAAACGGCCACAACTTGTCTGCTTTGCTACTGTCAGGCCCTCGCCACTAGACTCAGATTCTCTGGCCGTCTGTATCCATTCGTCGTAGACCGCGCGATGAGCGTCTTTCGCAGCGTTCCATACATCATTCGGAACCCAGCCATCAGAGTTGGTATGGAGGGAGTTTCTTAGCCAGAGTTTAAGTTTTTGAACAGTCTCAAAGTCTTCATAATCTCGAGCGTGCTTCTTCAATTCTTCTTCAGTTGGAGAAAATGGGCAAGAGCCCTGTAGTCCCAGTTCTGTCCAGCGAGCTGAAAGCTCAATTAACTCTTGACGGAGCGCCGTGGCGCTGTCTCTCCACGTCGTATGAAAGTATTGGAAGATTCGAAACAAAATCGGATCGAGTAACCTTGCGAGGCGTAGTTTAGGAGCAAGACCCTTCATGCACACATCGTATGTCTGGTAACATATCAACGCGTCTTTCCATTCTCGTTCCTTTTGACCAGGAACTTTTTGTTCGTCTTGTCCGTCCTCAAAGATGTTTCCCTCCGTCTCCTCAGGGAGTGCAGCAAAATCAGGAGTCTCATTGGCATAAATGAACGCAGGCTCAATGCTTGCTGATTGCCAATCGAGCACGCCAGTCATAACGGTTGGGTCCTGGGCTGAGACATAAATATTTCTCTTGTGAAAATCAGGATGAAGCAGAGCTGGAGTAGCCGCATCCTGCATGCGCTTATCTTTGATCAACTTCAGCATTACTTCTTTACTTATTTTCAAGAGATTGATGTGATCTTGAATTGATTCTTGATGAGGAAGAACGTCGCGATTGCCAGCATCTTCTTTTGGTAATCGAGAGAAACCTCTCTATCAAACCTAGGCAATAACTTGTGAGGTCTTTCCCTAATTTGCGCCCGGTGTGTTAGAACTGCTGTCTAAAAATGAGTAGAGAATCATGGAACTGATAAGGACCGCAGTTAGGAGTTGGACCGCCGTAGAGCTCAAGCTCCCCCGGATTCCTGTTCCAGAAAACCGGACTGCAATGTGGACCAATACAGAAGTCCTGTTCAAAGGGAATCTTCATGTGCGACTCGAGCGGCGCATCGGAGAAATATAGACTGCCATAGGCCGGAAAGTCCAAGGATGCCATATCTCTCATCGCCAATGAAAGCATCTTAGCACACAGCATATGTTGTTCCGAGTTCATTTTGTGCTACATTTGGTGTAGCTGAACACCAGCAACGTGCTCCTGGAAGATATATTCTGTGCCGATGGGGTTTGACGGATTATCGTTCCAGTCCAGGATTTTCGGTATTGGAAGCGAGATCTTGGACTGTACTATACGAGAAACAGCAATCAGTCAGCATGTCAACTGCCCGAAGAATAAAGTATTTGAATTCGTCCTACAGTATGTCATCGTTGCGACTTCAGAATTGGTCGTCAACCTTGGCGGGCCAGCAATACCGGTCGGTAATCTCGCCACAACACATGAACCTGTGTCCATTGTGAAAAGAAAGGCTCTGTTAAATCCACCTTCTCTCTTTTCATATTTGACGATCTTGGTTGCTCCTGGGCATAGATGGACGGCCCTATCACAAAGCGCTGAGAAGTCAAACAAAACGCGCCGAGAGTTTCTTTCCAGCTTGTCCCGATGAAGCCATCTTCCACTGGTGTACATATAAGGATCATGTACTACAGTGGAGTCAGCGACGTAGGAAATTACAAGTGAGAGTAAATAATGCTACTAACATGGGACCGGTACTTCCGAAGCTGTCGCTGGGGCTAAGTTATCTGGCGGGGGATGTGACACCGTGCTGGCTTTGCTTCCCACATTGGCGCTGAGAAGAGAACAGGGTTCGAGATGCTGGCTGACTGGTGAAGGAACTCGCAACGGCCGCAAGAATCGAAACATAATAGTAGCGGATTTCTGTAGCTGTATCTAGATTGGCAGCCCAAGTGTTTGTGAACAATTGGGGCGCCAGGTACAGCGAAGTTCAATCTGGAACCTAACCAATAGAGATGCTTTTTTCATCCCTTGCCTGACGTACTTAAAATAGCTGGACATCCCATGGAGATTTTAGCCTCAAGAAGCTAGACGGATCATATGTAAGTCCGACGTTGCGCCGGCCATTGGGAATCAATTTCTAGTCTAGATTTTGAGCAACCTTTCTTGTTCAATTCTGAATTTATTTTAGTGAGATTGACCTTCTCCGCGACGATAACGAGAAATGTTTTCAGTACATACACCCTATCAGCCGTGATCGATCAGGCAGAAAGCTTTAGAACAATGACTGTTCATCTTGCAAAATCGCCGAAGCTTGCAACATCGCAAGCTGATGAAGTTGCTAAGTGAGCTACAAAACTGGTTGACGCCGTCACGCTCCGGACGACAGTGGCAATCTCGCTGTCATGTGGCACCGCTACTCGTTACGAATCAAACCTCATCCGTATCCTGTTTTTGTTCATCTCGGCAAGTTAAAAGGAATCAGTGGCAGGATGTCCTCAACACTTGTTGGCGCCTCCGGCCGCGTCTACGTGCGTGATAGGGTACTCAAAGCTCATCCAAGGAACCCGGAGCTGAATATCTACCTTGCACAGTAAGTCTCAATTTCTTCAATCATCTTGCTAGTATTTCCAAACATTCCACTAACATCAGACGGCAACGAATCTCAGTTGTGAGAGTCGACCCTTTGTTTTGAAGCCTGTTTCCAAGTCGATATTCGAACATTCCATAATCCTCAAAAAGGAGTTTCCAGATATTTGTCAACTTCGAACACATGCGGATGTCAGCGAAAACGAACTCATTCTCGTTTATGAATATTTTGAGCATGAATTGCTCTCCCTAGTACAGAACAACTCAAATCTATCTCTCAAAGCAAGAAAATTCATATTGCAACAGGTCGGGAAGGCAGTGGAGAGCTTTCACGCCAAAAAACTGGATACACTTGGGTTGGTTGCAAGGCAATCAAATATCACTTCATCAACTGTGCTGACAAGTGTCACGTCTAGACATAAAGCCGGACAATGCCATGGTGGACTGTAGGAAAAACAACGAAGGCCAGTTTGTAATAGAGCGAGTGGTATTATCCGATCTGGAGGGCTCTTTGGAGCTGGAAGGCAAAAGGCTCCTCAATGCTAGAATAGGGAACGTGATGTGGCGCAGTCCAGAGGGGCAAATAGGGAAGGGTATTGGTAAACCTTCTGACGTGTTTTCTTATGGGCTACTTGTAAGTTGGACTATTCACTGTTAACGAGCAACCCCGCTTAACATTACTCACAGTTCCTCTATGTCATAACCGGCAGGGAAACTCTACATCCTGACTTCAAAGAACTAAGGGAAGCGGGAATCGAACCTGAGCTGGAGATCTTAGGCCGTTTGATAACATTCTTCGGCCCTGTCCCTCCTGAGCTGGTGTCACATGTTAACGACGAAGGATGGGGCAATATTTTGATGGAATTATCGGAGGCAACCGCTGATGATCCAAGCATGCGATTCGACCAGTGGAAGGAAGAGGTTTTTCCAAATCTTGACACTGAAACAAAGAGAGTGATATCCAGGATGACAAAGCTTAATCCTGCAGAGAGAGCCACTATGTCTGAAATTTTAAAAGATCCCTGGTGGAGTCGCAATGAGAGTCTTGGATCTCAGTAGGGAATGATTATTAGTTAACTGGGTCTCAATCACCATCAACTTGAATAGAAGGGCCAATATTTTAAAAATGTGAATGATTCTTATCGCCAGATTCTTTAATGATTACTCGCCTTTAATGACCTCCGAAGGCTGCTGCAGAAGACATACAACACGATTGCTAAGACTTTTTATCTGCTCTACAGTAAAGAAGGATTCAAGGCCTAATAGTTAACTAACTTAGATGATAAGGGCAGACTTTTGGTGACAGAATAGAGAGAGGGAGTCAGAGGCGGATCGGAGCGACGGCATTTGGATTTCTTTCATAAACATGTCTCTCAGCACTTGTGCATATGTATTTATATCTTTGCTGGACCCAACCACAGGGAAACCGAATTAGTATATGACCCCACCTGAATTTGGTAAAGCAAATCAACGTAGCTAGGACTGGATAAACAGCGAGGACCGGAGAGTCCTCATGGGACTGAGCCGTATATTGCAGGCGAGGTAACACGAAGCTGTCAGCAACTGTACCACAATGACAATGGATGAGCATATTAGAGCACATTATCATTATCATCTATGAGCAAAATAACATTATCTGGTCTCTGAAAACTCTAAAATACTCTTAACTACTGGTGCCTCTGGGAAAGTCAGTGTCCCTAATCATTCCTCTGCAGTTTACATAGATATGGCCATATTGGCATATTCATGCAATATGAACAGTTAGGCTGTCAACAAGACCGCGAAGGTTCCGCCAACTCAAAAAAGAAAATGCGCCACCGGCAGGTGCCGGCGATCCTGTCAGCAAGAACTACATCATCTTTGTCATAAGCTGACGCACTTTGCATGGACTACATGCATGCATAATAAGGCTGAGCTCGTATAAGTGTTAGTCTAAGTCCGGGTCTGCGACATGGACCTCTTCCAGGTAGGCATGACGCTGAGGGGAGCACTGAAAGAGAAAGTTCCCAATCCTKTGGGATACGTCCGCCGAGGCAGTGTTGCACAGTAATGCTAGATATGGCGTAAGAATTCTCTCACTACGCATAGGAAGACATGACAACAAAGAAAATTGCAAAGAAGAAAACCGAGGCTTCATAGCATGCCATGTGTACGCAGATGCAAAATTGCTAGTGACAAGACCCACTCACATCGTTACAGCCCAAAGCAGCCGAATTTAAGACTGAATATCCATTGATAGTTCTTATCTCCATGTCGACGCCTTCCGAGATCTCCGCCGATCAGCAAAGCTGCGGCAGATTGACTTGAAACCGTCGATGATGTGTAGCAACTATCTGGTCTCGGCTGCATTGGATAATTCTCCACCGGGGATTACTCATAAACAGTCAGTATCTACGGTCCAGAACAAACGTGTTCTAGAAAAAAGTGAGTCAATTGAAACCAAACCATCGAGATGCCGAGTAAAATCGCTGCCAGATTGGTCCGTAGCCGCTGAGTCAGCGGAAGGAGGAAGCACTCCTAATTCCGCCGAGCTCTTGGCCAAACCGCAGAAGCCCATTGATTGGTCCTGGCTGGCTGACGCAGCGGAAGGTTCAGAATAAGCCGGCCTAAGGGGGGCCCGACGCCGACGCCGACCCACTCAAAGCCGCTGCCACTGAGAGAACAAATCAAAGCGGATCAGGACGACGACAATGTCACTTTCGTCTTGCACCGCGTCCTTTGCTGAATCGGTCGATATGATAAGGGTTATCCCTGATTTTTCATCCATTGAGATTTTATTCGGAATTTCCGGCTCGGATTCGGCATTATGGCGTCAAGGCAACCCAGTGGAGAACCAACAATCAGCGGCGAGGCCCCTCCTGTAATAACAAGCTTACCATTGATTATCGATCTCAATGGCATCAACCATGATGATTGGCGAACACAGCCTTGGGTCTTGTATTTTTTACGAAGCTGTGAGACTCGGGGCCGGGTCTGTTTAGAACCGCTGACCCACTTGGGTAAATGGCAAGTTATTATATACCTTCAATGGCTCCCGAGATACTCTCGACAAGTCTCCAAGCTCGAGTTGGAAATTTTTCGCCCTTCTGGCCACTGAAATTGGTGCCTGCTCAGCCATGGAGGACCAAGGTCACCCATCGTTTGTTGAGCCGAAAGTGCCATTTGACAGGCGAGATGACACAGACAGCACGACCACCGTCCTTGATGAAACCGATCAGTCACCTACTCCGCGTCCTCAAGACACCAAGCATGCCGAAGACTGGAGTTTGATGCCGGATATCAAGAAGCAACATGACCGGAGTCTAGCGTCAGGCCTCAGACGTCGCGAACTTGGTGTGACCTGGAAGAATCTGAGTGTGGAAGTCGTCAGCGCAGATGCCGCCATCAATGAGAACGTTTTGTCCCAATTCAACATTCCTCAGCACATCCGAGAGTCTCGTAACAAGGCGCCTTTGCGGACCATTCTTCATGAAAGCCATGGCTGCGTCAAACCGGGAGAGATGCTTCTTGTTCTCGGTCGCCCTGGTTCCGGCTGCACAACTCTGCTCAGGATGCTTTCTAACCATCGACTCGGCTACAAGTCGATTCAAGGAGATGTTCGTTTCGGATCGCTTACTCCCGAGGAGGCCTCCAAATACCGTGGTCAAATTGTCATGAACACCGAGGAGGAACTGTTCTTTCCTACCTTGACTGTTGGCCAGACCATGGATTTTGCAACCCGATTAAAAGTTCCCTTCAACCTTCCCGAGGGCGTCAGTTCACAGGAAGCTTTTCAGCAGGAAACCAGGGAATTCTTGCTCAAGTCCATGGGCATCTCTCATACTTCGGATACGAAAGTCGGCAATGAGTACGTGAGAGGCGTCAGTGGTGGTGAGCGGAAACGTGTGTCCATCATCGAATGCCTTGCAACTCGTGGCTCCGTCTTCTGCTGGGATAACAGTACTCGGGGACTGGACGCTAGTACTGCTCTTGAATGGGCGAAAGCTGTCCGTGCGATGACTGACGTTTTTGGATTGTCCTCAATTGTTACCCTTTATCAAGCAGGAAATGGCATCTATGATCTTTTCGATAAAGTTCTGGTTCTTGATGAAGGCAAGCAGATCTACTATGGTCCAATGTCCCAGGCAAGGCCTTTCATGGAGGAGCTAGGCTTTGTTTGCCGTGAAGGATCGAACGTGGCAGACTTCTTGACCGGCGTTACTGTCCCGACCGAGCGCAAAATCCGACCCGGATATGAGAATCGCTTCCCACGCAATGCGGATGAGCTTCTGGCCGCTTATGAGAAGTCGCCGATCCGAGCCCAGATGGCACTTGAATATGACTACCCTGATACTGACTCGACCCGGGAGAGGACGGAAGAATTCAAGCTTGGAGTTGCTGATGAGAAAGCTAAACGGCTGTCGAAGAACAGCCCCTTCACTGTCGACTTTTTGCAACAGGTCAAAGCATGCATTGTCCGTCAGTACCAGATCATTTGGACTGATAAGGCGACGTTTGCCATCAAGCAAGTCTCTACTCTGATTCAAGCACTCGTCGCTGGTTCTCTCTTTTATAATGCTCCAAACAACTCTGGCGGCTTATTCATCAAGTCAGGTGCTCTATTCTTCTCGTTGCTATACAACAGCCTCCTCGCCATGTCAGAGGTTACGGATTCCTTCAGCGGTCGACCAGTCCTGATTAAGCACAAGTATTTCGCTTTCTTTCATCCGGCCGCGTTCTGCATTGCACAAGTTGCTGCCGACATCCCGGTGCTCCTGTTCCAGATCAGCATGTTTGCGGTCGTCGTTTACTTCATGGTTGGCCTTACTACCTCAGCAGCGGCCTTTTTCTCTTACTGGATCGTCATCTTTGTGGCTACTATGGTAAGTCTTGCTCGATTACATTCATCCAACACCGTGTTCTTCTGGAATACACCATGTGCTGACAGATACGCTTTGTAGGTCATGACCGCATTGTTCCGTGCCATCGGAGCGCTTTTCTCTACCTTTGACGGAGCCTCGAAAGTTTCTGGCTTCTTGATCAGCGCTTTAATTATGTACTGCGGCTATTTAGAACCTTACCATGCGATGCATCCATGGTTCATCTGGATTTATTGGATAAACCCGCTGGCATATGCCTTTGACGCGTTGCTCTCCATCGAGTTCCATGACAAGATAATACCATGCGTTGGCAATAACCTGGTACCGTTCGGACCTGGTTATGACGATACTGCGTTCCAGTCTTGCGCCGGTGTCAGTGGTGCGATTCAGGGAAGGACCTATGTGACTGGCGACCAATATCTGGCTTCCCTAACATACTCGCACTCGCATGTCTGGAGGAACTTTGGTATTCTCTGGGCCTGGTGGGCGCTTTTCGTCGCTGTGACCATCGTCGCCACATCACGCTGGAAGTCTGCCGCGGAGGCTGGCAACACGCTACTGATCCCCCGTGAAACGGTGGCGAAACACCACGCTGTGACTCGCAAGGATGAAGAAGCACAGGTCGATGAGAAGGCTGCTAACAAACGCACCAACACCGACACTGAAGACCAGAACGGAGTCGATCAGCATCTGGTTCGGAACACTTCGGTCTTTACATGGAAGGATCTTACTTATACCGTCAAGACCCCGGCGGGTGATCGTGTTTTGCTGGACAACGTTTACGGTTGGGTCAAGCCCGGCATGCTGGGCGCTTTGATGGGATCCTCCGGCGCCGGCAAAACCACTCTTTTGGATGTCCTGGCTCAGCGCAAAACCGACGGTACCATTCGAGGATCGATCATGGTTGACGGACGTCCGTTGCCTGTTTCTTTCCAAAGATCCGCGGGTTACTGTGAGCAACTCGATGTGCATGAACCATTCGCTACTGTTCGGGAGGCTCTGGAGTTCTCCGCTTTGCTTCGTCAACCACGCCATATCCCAAGAGAGGAGAAGTTGAAATACGTGGACGTCATCATCAATCTTCTTGAATTGCACGATCTTGAGCACACTCTCATTGGTCGAGTGGGAGCAGGATTGAGTGTTGAGCAGCGCAAGCGAGTCACTATTGGTGTGGAGCTTGTCTCGAAGCCTAGCATTCTGATCTTCCTGGATGAACCTACCTCTGGCCTTGACGGCCAATCTGCCTACAACACCGTCCGCTTCTTACGGAAGCTCGCCGACGTCGGCCAGGCAGTCCTTGTGACCATTCATCAACCCTCTGCTCAGTTGTTCGCTGAATTCGATACTCTGTTGCTTTTGGCCAAAGGCGGCAAGATGGTTTACTTTGGTGACATCGGCGACAACGCTCAAACAGTCAAGGACTATTTCGCTCGATATGGTGCTCCGTGCCCTGCCAATGTTAACCCTGCTGAGCATATGATCGACGTTGTCTCCGGCCACTTGTCCCAGGGACGCGATTGGAACCAGGTCTGGCTCGAGTCCCCGGAGCATACCAGCTCCTCTCGGGAACTAGACAGTATAATCAGCGAAGCAGCCTCCAAGCCTCCCGGCACAGTGGACGATGGCTATGAATTTGCCATGCCGCTCTGGGACCAATCAAAGATCGTCACACAAAGAATGTCAACCTCGTTGTACAGAAATTGCGACTACATCATGAATAAGATCGCGCTGCATATCGGATCAGCCTTGTTCAACGGCTTCTCCTTCTGGATGATCGGGGACGGCGTCTCGGATATGCAACTTAAGCTCTTCACTATTTTCAACTTTATCTTCGTCGCCCCCGGTGTCATCAACCAGCTTCAGCCTCTATTCATTGAACGCCGTGACATCTACGACGCAAGAGAGAAGAAGTCCAAGATGTACTCATGGAAAGCGTTTGTCACGGCTCTGATCGTGTCCGAGTTCCCCTACCTCTGCGTATGCGCTGTTTTGTACTACGTCTGCTGGTACTACACCGTCGGATTCCCCACAGACTCCAACAAGGCCGGCGCGATGTTCTTCGTCATGCTCTGCTACGAATTCCTCTACACGGTTTGTCCCCCTCTCACCCTCAATCTCTTGCCTAAATATCTAACATGCCCCCAGGGAATCGGACAATTTATCGCCGCCTACGCCCCCAACGCGACCTTCGCCGCTCTCACCAACCCCCTCATCCTCGGTACTCTAGTCTCCTTCTGCGGTGTGCTCGTTCCCTACGCCCAGATCCAGGCTTTCTGGCGGTACTGGATCTACTGGCTCAACCCCTTCAACTACCTCATGGGCAGCATGCTGGTCTTCGCCGTGTTCGACACGGACGTCAACTGCAAAGAGGGCGAGCTCGCCATCTTCGACACGCCGAATGGCACGACTTGTGCGGATTACCTGTCGACGTATATGCAGGGGTTCGGGTCCCGTACGAATCTCCTCAATCCCGAGGCGACGTCTGGCTGCCGCGTTTGCCAGTATCGGTATGGAAGMGACTACCTCTACACTATCAACTTGAAGGATTACTACTACGGCTGGCGTGATACTGCCATCGTCGTCATTTTCGTCCTCAGCTCGTATGCTTTGGTGTACGCGCTGATGAAGCTGCGGACCAAGGCTTCCAAGAAGGCAGAGTGATTGTCCTTTGGGTTTCCTGACTATTGTCTCATTCGGAGAGAACCACAAATCTGGACTTTGGACTTGGCGGTCTTGGTGTCGTCAGTCCAGCGTCTACCTCTCTCTCCATCTCCCGTTTTATTCGTTTCCTGTGCTCCCGTTCCTTGAGATTCCTTGTTTATACCTAGATCCACAATAATAGACTTGCTTAGATTTAGTAATATCGTTACTTAAAGAATAAATCCCAGTTATCCCTATTCCTCCACATGAACCAATCTAGACTTGTGTGCAATCTTGCCCGCCAGATCCAACAACGTACTACTCGCCAGAATATCCAAAATCGGGACCGTGCTCTCCATCGTCTTCGAGATCCAGTTCCGCAACTCCACCGCCATGTGCGAGTCGATCCCGTACTCCGTAATGGGATGCGAGGCATCGATGCTCTCGATCGGAACAGACAGATGCGCCGCAATCTTCCCGCTCAGAGCACTGTAGATAACCCCGGAAGCCTCTTCGAGGTTACTGACGTCTCGAAGGCTCTCGCGTAACTTGCCGATAAACTCATCAGACTGGTCGTCTTCCCCCTTCTGCTGGAACTGTCGCCGGAAGTGTGCAAAGAGGGGCGCGTCAAAGTTGCTGAGCGACTGCCCCTCTTTCCACTCGCCCAATCCCGTGATAATCTGGGATGTTCCGCCTTCGCCGAACGGCGCTCTGATTGAGGCCGCAATCAGAGACATCAGCGTCGCTGTGTCTGTGCCGTGGAAACCTTGTTGGGCCATCTTGGCCGCTAGATCGCGGTTACCGGCCAGGTACCCTACGTCGGTTATCACGCCGAGGTCTATTGAGACGGCTGGAAGGCCGAGGGAGTTGCGGTATGCCGCGAATGCGTCCAGGAAGGTTGATCCAGCTGCGTAGGCGGCCTGGGTGGCGTTTCCGATGATTCCGCTAATGGAAGAGAGCATGACGAAGAACTTGAGGTTATCTTGGAGATAGCGGTGCAGATTCCAGGTTCCTGCGTATTTCGGGTGCAGCACGGACAGGTAAGCCTCGATGGTCATTTTCTCGATATGGATATCCTAGCAATGAGTCAGTTTACTGAGGGTATGGTCTACGTTGATTTAGACATACCCGGAGGATCATGGCAGCCTGAATGACTCCTCGAATTGGAGGCGCATCCCGCGCAAGATCGCTCACCATCTTCTCGACCTGTTGGCTATTAGATATATCGCAGGCGTGTACAACCACACGCACTCCCTTTTTCTTCAGGTCTCGTGCTGTTTCCTGCGCTGCCTCGCTCGACAGTCCACTTCTATTGACGAAGATCAACGTTCGAGCCCCGTTATCGGCCGTCCAGAGGGCCGTGGCTCGTCCGATACCTCCTAGCCCGCCAACGAGTATATAAGATGCATCTGGATGGAGTAGGGCAGCTTGTGGCTTCGGAGTGATGACCTGCTCTTTCGTTAGCAAGGATCCGGAGATTCCTCCTCTGAGATTACCTTCACAACATCCTCTGGTTGAGCCAAGATTACTATGGATTCCATATCATCCGATTCCAATGCGTTCAATGCGCCCAGCATATCTGAGATGCTATACGTTGCCAAGGCATTGGGGCCACGGATGTGTCCTGCTCGGAACATGCGCATCACATCCCCCCATGTTCTATACAGCAATGTTGGCTTGTCTCTCAAGAGCTTATTGATGTCCAGTGTTGCGAACGAGATGTCATTCTCCAGCTGCGGGATTGCCCACTTGCGCTGACTCCAGCGATTGTCGTGGTAAAGGTGTATGAATTTGCCGCCTGTACCGACCAACCTGCATAGCATCTGTAGCATCTCGTTGTCCGAACTTTCAAAATTGATTACCACATCAAGAGGCCGATGCTGCTTCATTCTCAGAAGCTTTCTAACATGAGCTCCGTTGTCATCGACGATAATCCGGTCATCCGACACAGCAACTGTACTGCTAAGAAAATGCTTTTCTTTCTCAGCTCGGACAACAAAGAGCCCATCTGCTCCAATATGGTGGCATAATTCTGCTAGAGCTTGCCCAACTGTTCCTGTGGCTCCGTATACTAGAACCTTGCCAGCGGAGACGACCCGCCCAAGGTCCTGAAGAACATATAGTGCTGTGCAATAAGCCAGAGGCAAGGCAGCTGCTGCTTCAAAGGATAAATCCGACGGTAACTTTTGGAATGCTAACGCCTGCTCTTGGTGGCAATTGGCTACTGCTCCTTGCGCAAGGCAAGCCACTCGGTCACCCGGGGCGAAACCATGGACAGCTTCTCCGATGCTTTGAACAATCCCGCTGACTCCGAAGCTCATCGCTGGTCCCTGAGACATGTCCTGCTCTTCCAGAGCGGTTAGGGCTTGTTTATCTATGCATACCGCATAGGTTTGAACTCGGATATGGTCCGTGGGTAGGTCATCCATCCTGGAATTGTCCACAAAGAGCACTGCATCTGCCCGAGAAACATCGGAAATCGTCGCTTTGAGGAATCTGTCCTTCCGATGGAACTTTTCAAGGCTTGTCGTCTGTGTTTCATGCGACGCCGCGAGGGAACGGTTGAAGGCCGGGTTCTCGACAACTCGGGGAATGAGGAGCACGCCGTTTCGCTCAGCATACTCTGTATCACTTTGATCGTTTCCATCGGCCAGAATTCGCTCGCGCACCACTGTATATATAACCTCGGCGGCGCGCTGACTTGAGAGCGGGTTCTGTCCGTCCAAGTCCAATGTGACGATTCTTTCAATTCCTGATTCAGAGCGTGAAGTCCGTACAAACCCAGTTGCCAGAGCACCGTCCGGCGTCACTGGGGAAATTGCCGCTCCTCGAGTTACCCACAGGACGCCCGATGCCTTCAAGAAGATTCGCTTCAATACTTCCAGTTCCTCTGGACTAGGGTCTGCCATCAGAGGCCGACTAAGGCCACTGAGAATAATGCAAACTCTTCCTTCTGGCTTGGCATGGATGAAATCTACAATTTCGATATCGGACGACACGGGGCCGAGACAGTCTTGCAGAACGGACATGTCTATGCCATTGTCATCATCTTCTGATATGATTAGAATACGTCGTTTGGGAATTGAATGCTCATGCGACGGACGAGTGATGATCATGAAGGGCCCTTCTCGTGAAGTGCTTGCATCTTCTGCGTCGCAAAATCCAGCCACTGAGAGCGCGAGATTCCAGTCTTCGAGAGTATGGCCAAATCGACCTTCAGACCAACATCCTGGAGAATTCGCAAAGATAACAGAGTTGACTAGATCATTATATCCAGCAGTGGGATCCACGATGACCAAATGCCCCCGCGGCTTCAGCAGCGTGTGTATGTTCCTCAGAGCTTGCAACTTCGATGAGACCGTACAAAGGCCCAATGACACAATTGCGACATCGTATTGGGATTTGAGAAAGCCTTGTGTCTCCGGACTCTGGTTCAGATCCAATTTCTTCACTTTCAGCGATTGGTTCCACTCGGAAAGCAATGGGGCGAAGTGCTCAGGGATCGATGGGCCTTGATAAGTGATTGTGTATTCACTGCATATGGGGCCTCGCCCGCGATTGCTCAAGAGCCTTTCAAGATAACCTTGTGAAGATTGGCCAAATGTACCCTCCACCTCAAGTATCGAGACCATTGGGTTCTTATAGCCGACAAGCTCTAGATAGCTAGCTAGTTTTGCGTACACCGGGGATGAGCGGATAGTGTCCCAGTAGTGCTCCCATACTGAAGGATCCATATCACTGGTTGAGAATTTTGGATCTTTCAAGACTGTACTGAGTTGCTCGCCCATTGCAGTGAGGATTCTTCCTTCCGGTCCGGAAGCACTTACTGCATGAATATCCGCGCTATCCATGTCTGGTGACGGGGCCAAGAGACCTTTTTGCATGAAATCAACGAAGTATTCAAACTGTTGCCTTCTATCCGGATGCAATTCTTCCTTGTCCACGGATTCAAGACCTTGGATGGCTTTCCGAATGTAGTAAGACGCACAAGTTTCCAACGAAGTTCTCTTTGCGGATCCTTCGCTGTCGTGGTTGTTTTCATTAAAAATAGTACTAAAGTCTTGCGTTGAAAGAAGGTCAGGATCTGCTTTCCAGGTAAGCATGTACCCAAGGCGATCAGTCGGATTGACTGTATTCCTGGGTGCGCTGTTCTCGAGGTTCTTGCATCGCAATCCCTTAATCGACATAGCAATAGTATCCTGGCTATCCATCACTGTAATTGAGGCTATAATGCCCTTTTTCGTCCGCTTGTCAATGTGCGTCTCAATTTGCATTTTAGTACCCGGTGAATGGTCTGTACTTCGAGACACACAAAGCTGATCTATATGAACCGGAATAGCGGGATCATCTCCAAAGTCTGTCTGAACGAATATTGAATGAAATATACTGTCAAGGGTGCAGGGATGGATCAAGTATGGGTACTGGAAATTCATCGGCATGACAGCTGCTGTGTCAGGGATAGTGACTTGAGCAAAGCACAAGTTGTCAGCACGATTAGCGTGGGTCATATTCGCAAAGCAAGGGCCATACTCGAGACCAATGGTGGCTAGCTTTTGGTAGAACGTCGAGATGTCTATGACACTGAGGTCGGAAGATTTTGCTGGCGTCCGGGAACAAGACTCATCCTCGGTGTCCAGGGACATATCATGGACGCCAACCAGGCCACGACAATGTTCGGTCCATCGATTTTCACCGGTCACAGAATAGATGTTGAATTCGTAAAGATGCTCGGAGTCCTCGGTGCCCCCGTGACACACTCGTAGCGAGGTCATGACCTCAGCTGCAGAGTGCTCTTGGATGACCAAAGCGGCTTTTATTTCAACATCACGGAGAATAAACGCTGGCATGTGCTTGTTTACCTCCCGCTCCGGCAAGTGTTGAGATGTAGCTTCTATGGCCATTGCAATGTACCCCGCTGCAGGATAAACTATGTTCGACTGTATTTTATGGTCTTTCAGCCATGGGACCTCCGAGACACGCACAAAGTTTCTCCAACGAGGTTCGAACGGACAAGATATTCTGTCGAGAGCACCCAGGAGATCTGAGCGAGGGTGCTTGCGCTTTCTGTATGCCATGCTGATGCGCGACTCAGCCCAGTATGATCTACTGTGGTTCCATGCATATGGAGGAAGATCAATCAGAATATGAGTATCTCGTGTCTCATTTAACGGGTCATTGATTGCTGAAAAGTTGACCAAGGAGCCCAGGCAGGCCAGGGTCGCAGCAACCTCTAATGCCGTTGTGACAGAATCGACTTTACGAGTCAAGCCACTCGCATATTGAATCCCTGCCGCCTCCAGTTTGTCGTCATCTTTCAGAATTTGACGGATCGGGCCCGCTAATGCTGCGTGAGGGCCAACTTCCAGCAGGACATCCACGTTGACCTTGCGTGTACCGTTTGGTCGCCTGGCCCGTCTGTTATTAGGGGCCGCAAACATCGATTTCTGAGTACTGGTTTCAAAGCAAAGCGCCCTAACGGATTCAACGAATTTGACCTGGCCGAGCAGATTTCTAGTCCAATATTGAGGACCAAGATCGGACGCTTTGACCTCAGCTCCTGTCACCGAAGAGAAAAAGGAGACAGTATGCTTTCCGGACGTGCTTCCAATCCGTGGTCGAATCTTTGATATCAGGTCAAGATATTCTCCGCCAACTAGTTCCATGTGGTGGGAATGATATGCAACATCCACTACCAGACGTCGGCAGAAGAATTCCTTCTCCTTTAATACCTTCTCAAGCTCGTCAATAGCTTCAACGTCTCCCGAGACAGTAACGCTGGACGGGCTGTTAATGCATGCCACGACGGCTTTCCCAGATTTCAAATTGTCCAGGAACGGTTCTATCTGGGTTGGAGACACGCCGGCAGCGAGCATCCCTCCTTTAACTTCTTCGTTGTGTGATAACTTGCTCGCTGCAACACCCCTATAGTATGCAACGGATATAGCATCCTCCATGCTTAGCGCTCCGATGGCGTACGCTGCGGCTATCTCACCACTAGAATGGCCAGTAACCGAGTCTGGTTGTATGTTCCATGAACTTAAAAGGTCCACAAGTGCGATTTGAAGTGCTGTGCAGATTGTTTGACTATGAAGAGGATGGTTGAGCCGGGACGCGTCTTGGTTCTCAAGAATTTCACCTGTTGCAGCACAATTAGCAGAGATTCTTTGTTAGTCGGAATGAACCTTGATTCAATGGCTCGGACTGTGTCTTACCTAGGGCGGAAAAAGGAGCTCCAAGTCGGGTCAAGTGTGCATCCACTCTTTCCATTGACTGGCGGAAGACGAGATATGCTCCCACCAGCTCCCGTCCCATCCCACACCATTGCGCTCCTTGGCCGGTGAAAAGAAAGCCAACCACTGGCTTTCGCGTGGCCTTTTTAAACTTGATACCGCTCTCCAAAGCTTTGATCACGCTGGCAGCTGAGTTGCCAGTAACCGCTGCTCGACACATCAGGGCAGTACGCCGTTGATTCAATGTGAACGCCAAACTGCTCATGAACAGATCATCAGCTATCGATTGTCTCTCGAGGAGATAGTCCCTTATGTTTTGTATCTGCTTTGCGATGGAATGATCGTCAAAACCGGAGATCATAAAGAGACGCTTCCGCTTGGGCGATTCGTTGTGCTGGCCGTTGGCAGTTTGCGATGGCTCAAGAGACTTCCTCAGGAAAGGTGTACGATGTTTGCCAACAAGTGTTTGTAAACCGTGCGATTTTAGGTATCCGTGCGTGTCTTCCAGGATAACATGTGCGTTGCTTCCCCCGTATCCGAAGCTGTTTACCGACACGCGATGAGGCCCTGTGCTTTCCCATGGTTCCGGATCGAGTTGAATCTGAAATCATTATCATGCTATTCACTCATGAGGGACATTATGACGGATCATGCCTTGAGCTTCCATTCGTCTAGCAGGATGCGCGGGTTGAGGGAAGTGAAGTTGCGGTTGGGGAGGAAGGTGCGGTTCTCGAGCATCAACACTGCCTTGATTACGCCCGCGACTCCGCTTGTTCCTTCCAGATGCCCCACGTTTGTTTTGATGGACCCAATGCGCAGTAGCCTGTCTGAATTTCTATCCGCGCAAAACACTCTCGCGAGCGCTCCTGTCTCAATTGGATCTCCTGCTTGAGTTCCTGTGCCGTGCGTTTCGACGAATTCTGTATCATGTGGATGAAGGCCTGCCATGCTGTAAACATGGCGAATCAAGGCCTCCTGTGACGCTCCACTTGGGAGAGTGATGCCGGGAGTTCTGCCATCTTGATTTGACCCAGAACCCCTAATGACGGCTCGGATAGGGTCTTTATCTCTGATGGCGTCTTTCAGCGGCTTCAAGATCAAACACCCGATCCCTTCGCCACGAGCATATCCGTTGGCATTTTCGTCGAATGTGTAGCAGCGTCCATCGGGTGACAGGAATCTGGATGCTGTTTAATTTGATGACATTCAAGTGCTTCACGCAAACCTACTTCATCATGGTCATTGTGGACATGAATTCGTGGCTGAGAATCACGTTTACTCCAGCCGCAATTGCCATCGCAGCATCGCCAGTGCGCAACGTCTGACACGCCAAATGCAGGGCGACTAGACTTCCCGAGCAAGCTGTATCAACTGTGACGCTAGGCCCCTTTAGGTCGAAGAAGTATGACACTCGGTTTGCCATCATGGCGCGCGACTGGCCGGCATTGGTGCACTGATACATGGGGATAGCATCGGGGTCGCGAAGAAGGAGATCTGTGTAGTCCGCATTGAAAGACCCAACGAAACAGGATGTTTGGCTTCCCATAATATCGGGAAGCGGTATACCGGCTGGCAAGTGTGAGTGCTATCCAACGGCCTCTATGTTGTTGGAAACAAACCGTTCTCTAGTCCTTCATAGGTCACTTCGAGCAATAACCGCTGCTGGGGATCCATCGCCTGAGAAGTGATATGATAAGCTTGATAGGACCCAATTGTACAGATACTTTGTTGAAAGGCTACAAACCGCTGCCTCGTCACTCGTCATGTTGAAAAAGGGCGCATCGAAAAGGGATACATCTTCTGTCAGAAAGTGGCCGCCTTGGACATTGATCTGCAGATACTGTTATCACATATCGCATTTGCCCATAATCGTAACTTACAGTGCCGTGCCTCGCATGGTCTGGGTGGTAAAACGCATGACTGTTCCATCTCGACTCGGGTATCTGATTCCATGCTTCCCGGCCTTCGAGGATCATTTTCCATAGCTTTTCGACGCTGCTGGCATCACCGGACCCTCGAAATCCCATGCCAATAATGGCAATAGGCATTGATGCGTCGTCCAACGAGTTTGAAGCTTTATCTTCTATGTGGACATTAGAGTGAGAAGAGAGCTGGACGGGTTCCCCAGTCTCTTCGAAGAAGTTGATAGCCATGGAAGAAGATTACGAATGCCCCATCCATATGACAACGTTGACGTCCTCTCATGTGACAGAGATTCGGCAAGGGTTCAAGACAATCATTAAATTGCAGAAACAGCAGACAAATTTACATCGCGTGGTTATTATCCGATTTTCAAACCTGAAATTCGCGATCTAACGATATCCAAATAATGCACCGTACCAGTGGATTGAGAGACACCGGCATTGAAACCAAGGAATGCAGGATAGACATGCGGAATATTCTATTCTGTGCAAGGTAGGACAGAGAGAAAAGGCAGGATACTGTCACCATATCGCCAAAGCTTCGATAGCCAACTTGCGGATACCTGCAGCCATCAAAGCGACATTTTTCTTATCGTTGGGAATATCGTGGGCCTTGGTGTGCACTATCCACGTGGACTTTGGTGGATCACACAACCTGTGCAATGCAAGCGAATACTCGGACAAGGGGTCCTTCGCCCCAGCGATGCTTACAGTTGGTATTTTGATATAACCGTCAAGGTCTGGGTCGATTACAGGGTTTTCACCAGGGTTCATGCGGAACGGTGGTAGAGAATTTATGAATATGGCGCATCGGAAAAGAGGCGGTTCATGCGGATATGTCTTCGCATGATGAATAAGGAAGCCTGAAGCCAAGGTTCCTCCGTGAGAGAAGCCTAGGATGCCATCAAAAGGACCGTCCTCGTCGATGATGTCATAGAGGAGGTTGTATGCTTCGAGCAAGGATTCCTCTTCGCTGCCGTCAGGGTCAAAAAACGACCGGGGGAACTTGTAGTAGCTGTAGTAGGGACCGTCATAGAATCCTGCGATACCAGGACCCGGCACCGAGTCAACGTCACCTTCGACAAAATGGAATGTCGCCGTGTTGTCTCGTTGGAG
This sequence comes from Aspergillus pseudoviridinutans, assembly GCF_018340605.1. NCBI lineage: Eukaryota > Fungi > Ascomycota > Eurotiomycetes > Eurotiales > Aspergillaceae > Aspergillus > Aspergillus pseudoviridinutans. Next base: position 489,391 of record NW_025091284.1, read on the forward strand.
TTCGGTCATCAAGCCGTCTTGTCTCTTTAGTGTGTGACAGCAGAGCTGAGGGTTGTGCTACTTACTCAGCTGAGATTGCAAGATCTGTCACAATGTCAGCGAGCAGGACGAGGATGGAGTACTCGTGCCACATACCTTGATGTTCGTGCCCCAACCATGCAGGCAAAGCAATTTGAGTGGCATAGTGGCTGACTGTCAGATGGGATGTTCTTTTACCAGATCTTTTAACTAGATGAAATTCGCCCCTATACTCAATCATGACCTGGCTTGGTTTGACGAAGAGTGTTGCGATGCTTTATATCAATTTCAGCATTCCTTCTACAAGACTCTGTCGGACATTGAAACAGTCCCCTGAATCACATCGGTTCTTTCGTCCCCTGCATGCCAGGATATCTTGGGAGGTAGATGCAGCTGCCCATTCAAAAGTCACCGTCGTCAAGCTAGTACGACTGGTAAAACGTGTCCATATTTTGCCGAGTCTGTATTTCGTGTCATCGTTGATCTTTCTAGTCGACAAGCAAGCTCCTTTGGTTCGGTGTGATTTGACTTTTTGTCGGTTTGTTTGTGTCTGTGTTTTGTGGTATATATTTCAATGAAGTCACTGTCGCTTAAGACGCGAAAGCGTTCCTGATATTCTGCTGGCTATGTTATTCTCTCTAAATTCGAGCTCGATGATTGTTTTATATTTCATATGCATCTTCACGCATCTTCGATGGATTTGTGTTTCGTAGCGCCCCTTCTCAGCGAGGCGGACAATGACGTTGGTGCATATCGATCGATCGGATGATGGACTTGAACAGAATACATAAAATCCCTACACTTCGCGACATAGAAACTTGTAAAATTTCCGAAGAACAAGGATCGACATTCTACTCGGAAAATATCTTTCAACCTCAAGCACGATGTCGTGGTCATTTGCACTCCCTCAAGATTTTTTCACCTCACCGGTCCTGGCAGTAGCGACGCCTATCGGGGTGGGATCCCTGGTGGGATATCTGGTCAACAGTATGCGTCCTCTTCATCGGCGATAGATAAGATATTACTAGTCTTTTTATGGCAGACCAAACTGGCCGATACTTACTCCATACCTCTAAAGAATTAGGCCGCACAAAAGACCTCTACAGCCGCCTCCGCCAACCGCCCCTACGCCCTCCCGCCTGGGTCTTCGCGCCAGTGTGGACCATCCTCTACGGGATGATGGGCTACGCGGCCCACCACGCAACAACCTCCGCGACCCTCCTCACACCCACAACGGCAGTGGCCTCGTTCCAAACGCTGTACACGACGCAGCTGGTCCTCAACTACCTCTGGATGCCGTTGTTCTTCGGTGTGCGGAAACCTGGGTGGGCCCTTGCGGATATCGTAGCTCTGGGCGGTACGGTCGGGAAACTGATGGCAACGTGGTGGGATATCGATCGCACTGCATTCTGGATGATGCTTCCATATGCAGGATGGCTCTGCTTTGCGACGTACCTGAATGTTAGCGTTGGGTGGTTGAACAAATGGGATTTTGACAGTCGTGACGGTCGATAATTGCATGGTACAGAATCCAGTATTCCAAGGCCATAATAGAGAGGTAGTCTAATAATCATCATTCACATGCACTCTAGAGTATTCCGCCGAGTGTTGGACAAAAATAGAACACATTTTTGATGCGAAGTCGATCTGTTTCGTTGATCCTGCGAGAGTACTCCACAGGCAGGTAGCACGGATCTGGAGTCTGGGCTTGGACTCAGGTCTGGACTCTGTGCTGTGGACAATGGTGATCTGCTTGAGGTGGATAATTTGCCGGGTAAATTGGGCTACCTTGGGATTTATGACAAGTTCAACAGCCCATCAGAATGCTCTGATAGACCACATTGCCGGTCGAGCCCGCTGCAGCCACGACGCAAGTCTCGGAAGTCAGAGATTTTCTCTGCAGCTTCCACCGCAGCGTCGGTGATTCGTTGTGATTCGGTCATCTTTGCCACTTTCCATTCCGGCCCACAGCCAAGCATCTTATTCATCTTTATGTATCATGATTGTGCCAATGGTTCTCCACCGGTTGCGTGGATTGCAGTGTCATTGAGTTATGGGTCTTTGAGCGTCGAGTCCTTTGACACTACTGATTGAGTCACCTCTTTGGAAATGGAGGATCAGTAGTACTAGACTGGTTGGGTTCTAGACCAGTAGATTATCGACACCACACATCAACAATCACCAGGCTAATAAAATATAGCGATCTTGTGCTGCATGAAAACCGTTGTAGATTATCAAGACGAGAAACTATAGTAAGGGTGCTATTGATAAGGATCATCTCTCCAAGACCCTCCGAAACACTGACAGGTCAATCATGCCCCTCCATGAGATCATCGTCTTCTTGTCATCTCTTCAACCTCACAACAATGAAAGTCTGCGCCGAGACTTTGACTTGTTTCTTTAAAAAGTCAATGGCTTCTTTCAGCTCTTGCGAAACCTTCCGTCTTTGGGACGAAGAAAATCTGTTCTAGACTCGACTTATTTTTGGTTCGCCTCTCCCACGCCCTCCCGCTCAGTCTTATCTCTGGTTCCTCTCCACACTCGTCCATCCTCTCTGCTTCTCGCTGCCTTTCGTTAACCCATTAACACCACTGCATTTCTCAATTTGTCATATCATTACGCCATCCATTGTATGTATTTGCACGGTGACTACGGAGTAGTCGTTTTAATCTCTATCCGATCCTCCACCGTTCATCCAGACATTCGTTCATCGCCTTCTGCCCCGTACACTCTCTTCCTGGCATTTCTATCAAGTTTATTGCGACGATAATTGACATCTGGAGTGCATTTGCCTCCCAATGTCGGAGACTCACCATGATAACGGAAGCTACGAGTTGCTCACGAGTCCAGAGTCTTTAGGGCGAAACACCGTTGAGGGCCGCAACGGTCATGTCCGCAGTCACTCACAACCGGCCAACGCCGAGTCGCTGGAGAGACACCGCCTGGGATTACCTGGCGAACTCTCACGACCGCATCGAGTGAGGTTTCGATCTATCAGCCAACATCGCGATGCCGACAATACCGAGACTACGGAGAGAGTCTACTCGAATACCTCCGACGGCTCCTCGCGGACGCTGCTCAATTCCCTACCACGATCCACGGATGTTACCGATATGCTAAAAGCAGAGAAATTCGATTATGAGAAGGATATAACATCGAGATATGATGGGTCGGGTTACTCCAGCGCCCAATACCCGCCTTCTACACCCGAACGCATCTCCGAAGACTCCACAGCCAGGGAGCGAACGAAGTCTGTCAAACAAAGATGGAAGGAGGCAGGTCAGTTGATTAGGCAAAAGACGGTCCGTTTGGGAGAACGCCTGGGTAGACCGCTGGATGACGGTGAGGCACTGGGAGTCTCCCTTTTGCCTGAGGACCTGGAAGAGGGGACGCCGATACGCAGGTTCGATAGCGAGTACCGCATGGGCGACGATATGGACGACGAGAACCGACCCAACCCCAGTGCGGAGGCGCACCGTCTCGTCCGACGAATAACTCAACGCAATAATCTGCGCCATCGCAAACCTAAACCCGCCTACCAACGTTCTGGCCAGAGCACTCCCGAGCGTCCTAGTTCGTGGTACGATTCGTACCGTCCTCTCTCCTTTAGTGGAGGCGGCGGCATCTTGTCTCAACTGCTTAAGCTGCAGGCTGCGCAGAATGAAAAGGATGGTCTGTCGGCCACGGATGATTCTGACGATGGCTCTCCCCTGTCCTCGGGAGCTACAACGCCCAAGTCAGGATCGGCAACTCCCAAGTCGGGTGCAGTCACGCCTAAGAAGGAGAAACTGAAATGGTATAAGAAACCGCACCATCGATCAACTGCTTCCCTGGTGGAAGCGTCGATGAACTTAAGTCGGGCCACCTTACCGTCGTCCGCCGACGTTCTGTCAATGACACAGCAGCAGAAGCGGGGGAAGAAGAAGCCTTATCGCAAGCATCGGTTGGAGGACGAAATCAAGGTGACCGTGCATATTGCAGAGATCCTTGCACGGCATCGATATATCATGCAGTTGTGCCGTGCCTTGATGCGGTATGGTGCGCCAACGCACCGATTGGAGGAATACATGACCATGACGGCGCGGGTCCTGGAGGTCGAGGGACAGTTTCTGTATCTGCCTGGTTGTATGATCATGTCCTTTGATGACCCTGTTACTCGAACGGCCGAAGTAAAGCTGGTTCGTTCGGTCCAAGGGGTCGATTTGGGACGATTGGCTGAAACGCACAACGTTTACAAAAATGTCGTTCACGATCTGATCGGAGTCGAAGAAGCCATCCAGGAACTTGACGAAATCATGAAGCGCAAACCGCGTTTCAATAAATGGATCTTGGTTCCAGTCTACGGTCTGGCTGGCGCCGCGGTCGGCCCCTTCGCCTTCGACGCCCGGCCCATTGACATGCCTATCATCTTCATTCTGGCGTCGCTCGTCGGTCTGATGCAACACGTCGTATCTCCCCGATCCACCCTCTATTCCAATGTGTTCGAAGTGACAGCAGCAGTGTTGACCTCGTTCCTGGCGCGGGCGTTCGGCTCGATCCGTATAACTGTGGACGGCCAAAAACAGTCCCTCTTCTGCTTCTCCGCTCTGGCACAATCCTCCATCGCCCTGATCCTACCCGGTTTCATGGTCCTGTGCAGCAGTCTTGAACTCCAATCCCACCAGATGATTGCTGGTTCCATCCGCATGGTCTTCGCTATAATCTACTCCCTCTTCCTCGGCTACGGCATCACAGTCGGCACCACCGTCTACGGCCTCATCGACGGCAACGCTACCTCCGAAACCTCCTGCCGCGACCTCTCCATCTACGGCAGCAAGTACATACAACACTTTGTCTTCATCCCCATCTTCGTCATCTGCCTCGCGGTCATCAACCAAGCCAAATGGAAACAAGTCCCCGTCATGATCTTCATCGCAACCTGTGGCTACATTACCAACTACTTCAGCACCACCAAGCTCGGCTCCCGCTCCGAAGTCGCCAATACCGTTGGGGCATTCACCCTCGGCATCCTGGGCAATCTATATAGCCGCTTATGGCACGGCCACGCGGCCACCGCCATTCTACCGGGTATCTTCGTCCTCGTGCCGTCGGGTCTGGCATCCTCGGGCTCCTTGATCGCCGGCATCAACTATGCGAATGAAGTCCGGCAGAATCTGCATAAAAGCGGCAATGGCACCGACACGAGCAGCCAGGATACATCTATCGCTAGCTTAGGTTTTGGTATGATCCAGGTGGCGATCGGTATCACTGTGGGATTGTTCATTGCGGCGCTGGTTGTATACCCATTTGGAAAGCGCCGGAGTGGGCTTTTCAGTTTCTAGTCATTTCTTGCTACGTGATTTGATATGTTTTTAGCGATTTTGGGATTAATGGGGGTTGTATTTACGGTTTGAGATATCCTTCATTTGAGCGAGTACTTGGCGAGACATCATATAGATCCATGATTCCTTTTGATGAATACATTAATTATGAGGTGTTATATTTTTTACTAGTTTCAGGATATGCTAGGCTCTTGAAAGAATAGCGGGATTTCCTTCGAATCGACGGCTCTCAAGTACGTAGAAGTGACGAGTTTCAAGAAATGACTATCCGCGAGAGCTTTGTACGAACTCTGATCATCTCAAATCTATGCCGAGGAGTGTATTAAGTATCATAGTATTACAACACGTCCCTGACGCTAGACTTCTGCTAAAAGAAGACCATCGAGAATCTGTCCCTGCAGATGACTCAACTCCTCATACGACAGATACTCCTTCTCGGCATCGAGTCTCTTCTTCGCATCTAAGGCCCATTCCAGCCGGGATTCAATCTCGGAAGGCACAGGTGCAAAGTTCAATGAAGGCCTTGAGGTTGCTGGTTTGTTCACCCCTGGTGAGTCCTGCTCCCGGGGTAACCGAGCCCCATCGGGCAAGGGAGGGGTTTGCGTGGAACCTGGGTCCAGTAACCCCTGGTCACTACCCACATCGTTGCCTTCACTGGGAGTCTCGTTGTTGTCACTGCTGCTGCTACTACTGCTGCTTCTTTGCCTGCTGCCCCGGTGCCTGCGGGGTTTAGGCGCGTTCCGCGCGTCTGGGGTTGATGTGGTAGGGTGTGCGATGGTGGGCCTGGCTGGCACCACGACAGCAACTGCCGGGTACTGGGATTTCGGAGGCGGTGGGCCTGGTTTGTGTTCGAATGCACGGATGCCATCGGGTAGAGTTTCGATGACAATGTTCCGCTCCTTGAGTTTGGTCGGACAGATGTCGCTTTGGCCGGAATGTCCGGGCTGCCTGCAGACGGAACAGTGGGCGTGAATACCGTCATCTTTCGGGGGTTGTTTGGATGGGTGCATTGATGGTCTTCCTCTACGTTTCGCGGCTGGAGCACTGCACTGGTCAAAGTTGTCGAGGTCTCGCAGTTCGAGCGGCATTGTAACGCCGGTGTAGATCTGTTTGTATGTGCTGATGTGATACGCCGGGGGGACGAAGTCGTCGATGGGGCGAGAAGTGGTAGCAATGGCAGCGAGGGCGTGACGGCATGGTAATTGGAGATCCTGCCAGTCGAGGCAGCTGCATGTCCGAGCATTCAGATCTACGATGTAGCCTACGGCTTTGTTGAACACCGTGAACTGCTCCTGCGAATTTGCCACTGCTGTATAGGTCCGACTGAGCTGCTTTTGCCGCACAATCCATTCCTGAGCAAATTCGGTCAAGGTGTTTGATTGCTCGAACTCCATCTCCCGGCAGTGATGGAGTCGGTCGGTGATGTTGAGCCAGATTGAATACAAGGCACGTAGGACGGGCAAGTTGCGGGTGTTCAGCCATAAGAAGTGCATAGACTCCATTGTGGTCATGGACAGTTGGTCATACCGAGGAACGGGCAAGGCGTGCTTGGCCCATCTTTGTCGTGGGATCGACTCGATCCACTGCTTCGCGCGCGGGTGTTTGATTTGAGCCATTGCCTGCGTGAACACAGGTTCCGATTCCGCTCGCGCAGCTTTCCAGAATTGCTTGCGGACTTCCTCCTCGGGTCGAAACTTTTCCATTAGAGTTTGAGAGAGATATTCGCAGCAATACATCATGGCAACAGCAGGTAGTTCTTGGGTGACGGCATCGTCAATCTCCAGCCTAGGGTTAAGCAACAGCGCAGTACGCGGACTATCAATTTTCGGAAAAGCTAGGCGCATATGAAGCAGGAAGAAAGCCCAAGATTCCATCTTCTCATCGGGAACAACCGCCCACGCCAGTGGCAGAACTTGATCATTCGCATCTAATGTCGCAGCAACAAGAAGCGAAAAGTCCCACTTCGTCTTCCACGGCGCGCGGTCAATGGTCAAAAATCGACGGCAGTGAGTATAAGCGTTCAACGTCGCGGCCGGCGCAACAAAACAGCGATGAAAAATGTCGTTCTTGGTCTCCAACTTCCAGTATCCGGCCTGATCGACCTTGGCAAGCCTTGACAAGAACGCGGGTAGCTTTTCGAAGGATTCAGCTGCGTCTCCGTACAGATTGCGCTCAATCGCTTTCAGAGTCCGATATCCCTGGTGGTATTGGATCGGATTGCCTCTGCGCCGCTCAATCTCCAGGATCTGGGCAGCGGTCGGTTGCGAGCTTCCTTGGACGAGAGACTGGTAAGTCGGTACGAGATAATTGATTGATGCTGCTGGACGCCAATTACCATGCGTGTCTGGGCTGCATGTATGCGGTCTGTACATCGATACGAATGCCTCGCATCGCTTCTTTCTCCAGCTGATTCGAACCATGTAGTTGCAGTCGCGGTTGCGACAACGGGTCATATACCGCCTTGCGTCCGATTTGTACACCCGGTAGGATTCGTGCTTGGCAATTGTATGGCAAAGCAGAGCTTCGCGGGCTTCCTCCATTGACGGATATATCATTCCCACCTCGAAAACGGCGCCAGTCCCCGAAGGACGCGGGGGAGCGGTGGAGGGTGTCTGTCCCTGTGGGGGTTTCGATTGCGAATATGTCGCCTGCGGAAAAGTTGTATTCGGCAATCCGGCGGCATCATGAGGGATTGGGACAGGCTCAGGCTGAAGCCCTTGAAGTTGCGGAGCAGATTGCGCTGGATACGGAGATCTTGGGACTGGTTGCCCTTGTGCATTGTGTATTTTAGGGCGAGTGGCATAAGGTATCGGCGGAGGTACAGGGCTTTGGTTTAAAGATTGTGTAGAAGGGGGTCTCGGAGAATGATGGGCGGTCAAAGAAGGATGCAAAGGTCTCTGAGAAGGAGTAGCTGACGATGTGGAGGGACGGCTTCCGTTCTGGGGAGGAGCTGAAGGTTGTAACTGTTTGGGATCCAAGCCTCTTTGAGGATATCTCGTCGCCAATGCTGTGGGTGTCAAAGTTGGCATCCATACATTCCCTTTTTGCTTTGGCCGGCCCGTCGTGGAAGGTGTCGAAACAGGAGTCGCGGCAGGAGTGGAAGAATTTCTGGCAGAAAGACTATTTGTTTGTTCATGAGGCGACCTATATGGGGACGATTGCCCCGGTTCGGCGGTCATCTTGATGATTACCGTAAATGGATAGTCGATGGTGTGGCATGGAGGTCGAGATATCCGGGATTTTGTGGCAGTGATTTTGCTAGCTTGAAAATCTCACCGATGATTGGTCAGAGATGACTTCCTGAATTGGAATATTTGGTAATGTCACGTGATACAAGGGGCAAGAAGGGGGGTCGGGAGAGAAAACACGATCGACAATACAGAGTTGTAGAAGAGACGAAGCCGTTCAAAAATATTTGCCCGGAAATTTTTCATCCTACCAGTCAATTGTTTTAAGAAATCTACTTTCCCCCACTGCAGGTTTTCCGACTGCTGAACATCTCTCGAATCAAGATGTCATGGCAGGTTTCAAACGGGATATATATTTGTACACCGACCGGTACAGGGGGGTGTTGGAACTACTCTTATGCTCTTTCGATTCCTGTTTCTTTCTGAACACTCCTGTAGAACCTTAAGGCTTATTCTGCTGTTGAAGTGTAAAGCATTCTCATTGCACATATATGCTCTATTTATCTATTGGAACCATACAAACGCTCAGTACTCCAGTGTCTGCTTGATAGCATCATAAATTCCTGATATGCGTCAGCACTGAGTTGCTCATTATGAACAAATAAGCAGGGGGGTTGGTGATCACTTACTCGCGACATCAGGTAAGATGAGTTTCTCAAATGTAAGGCCAGTGTGGGTACTCCACCCAGCTACTCGCTTCACTGGAGCTTCCAGACGCAAGAATGCGCCATCTTGGATGGTAGCAGCGACTTCAGCACCGACGCCGTAGTTGATCATGCTCTCATGCACCACGATAGCACGTCCGGTTTTCTTCACGCTGTCGAGGACAGTTTGTCGGTCCCAAGGGTATATTGTTCGGAGATCGATGAGTTCAACGCTGGCGCCCATGTCCTTTTCGATAGCACTGATGGCTGCAGAGCAGAGGTACATTGGTTGACCGTACGAGATGACTGTCACGTCATTCCCTGGTTTGACCACTTCCGCTTTGTTAAGGGGTATTGTGTAGAATTCATTTGGGACGTGCTCGACTGCTGCGCGGTACAGAATCTTGGGCTCCATAAAGATGACTGGGTTGTTGCTCTGGAAGATGGCGCTCAGGAGGAGGCCCTTTGCTTGTGAGGGAGACCGAGGCATGACCACTTGGACACCGGGGACATGGGCGAAAAGGGATTCGGGAGATTGTGTATGGTATCTGTACTCAGAGTCCGATTAGCGATCGCTGCATTCCAGCAACGCAATGGCGGTTCAACTCACAGGGCGCCGTGTCCGACTGCACCACACGGCATTCTAACCACCATTCCCCCAACGTTCACACCTGTACCTCCCTCTCGGTACCTGAATTTTGCAGCTTCGTTCACTATCTGGTCAAAGGCAGGAAAAACGTAATCTGCGAACTGGATCTCGGCAACAGGCTTCATGCCTTCCGCTGCAGCTCCAATAGCGAACCCTACAATACCCTGCTCCGTCAACGGGGTATTGAATACACGCTCAGATCCAAACTCTGTTTGCAAGTCCATCGAGCACCGAAACACTCCGCCGAATGCTACATCCTCGCCAAAAAGCATCACCCTGTTATCCGTAGCTAGGGCGGTTCGCAACGCGGAATTGATAGCTTGGTATAGATTGAGTGATTTGGTGGTCGTCGAGCCGGGAAGCTCTAGAGCGCTCGATAGTGAGGACGAGGTATGGTGCAGGAGAGGCGTGGATTTGTAGTCGATGGGTAGATTGAGCCGTGATGAGGATGATGGAGCGCCCGAGTACAACCGGCAGGGCGGTTGTCGTAATAACCTCTTGACAGAGGGTCGGAGAGAAGCCATGGCTGGATGGATAGTAAGGGGGAAGATAGGAGGGAGGGTGGAAATACAGGACAAATGACCGCGAGAGGTCAAAATTAAAGACTTGCTTGGAACATTCCCCTGGGCGATTTATACGCCAGTCTCTCAGCTGGGGATTCTCATTTCATCATGCGGGGAATCTGGAGAATCGCCGCGGGTAGCCGAGCGTGGGTGCCTGGATGCCTGGCGCATGTTTTGGCGCCGACATCCTCAGGCAGCTGCTCATTGGTCAATTCTTGTAAATCATCACATTAACAATGATCATAAAATGTCAGCTGCAGAAGGAACTGGATTTGTTGGAGAGAATCATCTTCAAACAAGTGCATTGTAGAGATTCTACCTTACTCGCTCATTGGTACACAATTCGGCCTGTTCTGCATCTGCTCCATCCGCTCCAGCATGATCCGCCTTGCTCTCTCCGCTTGGTCCTGGGTATCAATATCCCAAAGCCACCGTAACCGTTCTTGAAAGGTTGATCTCAACTTTTCCTCGTCATCTTTTACTCCATCCAGGCGTAAGCACAACAGGAATGCATTCTCTTTGCTGCTGGTTACCACCCTCTGACTGCGCGGCCGTCGTACTGCATCGTATGCCTGAAATGCTGCGATGACATCACTTGCTTCGATTACTCTGGGATCCCCAAGGAGCTCTGCCAGTACGTGTGCATCCTCAATTGCTTGTCCTGCTCCTGCTCCTTGATGTGGGGTGGAAGCATGAGCCGCGTCCCCGAGAATCGCTGTACGCGATCTCGCGAAGGTGGACAAATGCGGATGATCAAATATAGCCCACTGCGAGGGATCCGGCATATACTGTCACGTTACACTATCAGCAGGAGGCACTGAAAAGTTGGATGATTTTGTCCCTCATACCTCGACCAGCCGATTAACATATTCTCCCATATGCTTCATGTCCCTCCGCATATCCTCCTTGCTAGCCGGACGAACCCAAGCTTTGTCGTCCCACTCATCATGCAGGATATAGAGACCTACATTAACCTTCTTCGCGTGCATGATGGGATACGAAATCCCATATGCACCGTCCCCAACATACATGGTCGCTACTCGAGCACGGTGGTCACCGACCGCTTCGACCATGGTCTCCATGTCCAGGACTGCGCGATATCCGTACATTCCGCTGTACCGTGGCATAGTCTGCTCATACTCGTCCGGTAGCATGAACTCCTTGACTCTTGAATGTATCCCATCACAACCGACCACCACATCCGCGGTTGCAGAGGTACCATCTTCAAAGTACAGATCCACCCCGATCGGCGATTCAACTAGCTTGATCAACCTCTTTCCAAAGTGCGCAATCTCAGGTGGAACCAGCCCAACCAAGGCATCCAAGAAATCCGCTCTCCGTACAGTGGTTTGCCCTGACGGCAAGGCCTTCAAGTCCATAAGAATCTGACCAGATTTCGGACCTGACGCCCAGACAACTTCAAACCAGGTCTGTTTGAAACGCTCATACCCAGGACTGTCGGCATGGGTCGTGATGAGTGAATCGTATATCTGGCGGATCTGGGGATCGATCAACCGCATCGCACGGTGAGCCGCTGGCCCTATCGTCAAACCCAGCCCGATCTCTTTGAACTCCGCCGCGGCCTCATAGATTTGAACAGGCACATTGCGGCGCAAGAGTCCTGCAGCCAGCGTGAGGCCTCCGATTCCGCCGCCTACAATTGCGACGGTAAACTGCTTTTCAGTTGAGGCCATGTTGTGGAATGCTGTCGTACAATACTCTGCAGATTCTTCCTCGTATCGAGTTACCGCCCAGAGCTGTCTAAATGACGAGAGACTCAGGGGGACATGGGCTGTTGGACTTTTTGCAAATTGCAGTCATCAATCGCTTATGTGATCAGAAAGCGCCAACATTCATTGGCTATTCACTCCAATCAGTCAGGATGATCGCTATCGTCGTGAAATGGCCGAGTGTCAATGCTAAGCCGCATGCTGGCCGCATGTCAATCCCGCTAAAAGCGGGGTTGACGGTAGCTCTGATGGTTAAATTCTACTTTGGTGTTTTTTCATGCTGACAATCAATATAACTGCGTGAACCTGACAAAAATCTGACTCCCCATGTGAGCAGTATGGTCTTCAAACTGCATTGAGTTGTTCCAGACTGCTAAGCACGCGGATCAGGAAAAAGGGGTTGGGATGGATTTTGCTACGATGATCCGATGCCATCTCAAAAACCCAGGAGAGGGGCATTAACATAATATTATAAATTGAACTCCTCAGAGACGAGTTTAATTTACCTAAGCTCCTCTCTCCAAGCAGCTGAATTCCGACAGCCTAAGCTTGTTTCATCTTGACAGTAATGGAGTCAAAACTGGCGGAGTTAGTTTCAAAGTGATGAGTTTGTCTCAGTGTCTCGCACTAAGCACAAAAAGCACATTAAACAACAGACACTTCCAGGACAAAATTACGAATACGACAGTCGCCAGCAGAATGGCCGTCTGGATTGACTCAATATGAAGCTTAGTGCAGATTCTATTTCTGCATTGCCGTCTCGAGGGTGATAAGCTTATATATACCGTCTTCTCGCACTCTTTCCGATCATCATTCTTGTAATTACAGTAGATCTGGCCATCTACGTTCGTTCTTTCTTCAGTACCATTACATTCATTTCTTGCTTGACATTCGCGCAATAATATACAGAATGCACTACGCATACATTTCCATTCCCTTAACCCTAGCCCTGGGGGCTACGGCCTCCATGCCCGCCGACTCCTGGGTCTTTGGCAACAGTCTTTTCTACCTCGGTCCTCCAACTGGCGCTTCCATCACGAAAGCAACCTACTCGCTCGTCCCACCGGACGTCCCATCCGGCGTGAAGGTGTCTCAACCCTCCGACCAGGTCTGGGTCTCCGTCTGGGTGGGAGCCTCTTCCACGAACGGCGACCAAAACGCGAACTTGTACCAGCCGCTGCTAAACTGGTCTCCAGACCAAGAGTCTCAGTATGTTTCTAACTTCATATACTGGACATGAAGCTGACAGTAGGTATAGGGGCTGTTCTGCGAATAACACCGAGTGGTGCGTGGCTGCTAGCACTTATACTCCTGGTAAGTTCTTTCCGATGAGTATCAACTGGCTTGGGTGCTGAGTGTATACAGAAAGTCAGATCGGACAGACGTATGTACCTGTGCCACCAAACACCAACCTCGACTTTGAGAGTAAGTGCTTCCCTGCAACTCAGCTAGCTAGACGAACACTAACCGGCGCAGTCTCCGTCGAGAACAACAAGGTCTACCAGACCGTCACCATGAACGGCCAGGTGATCTCGCAGCAATCAGACGGTAAGCATCAAATCATCCGTCTTTCAGCTGATGGACGCTAACTGAAAGCACCACAGCCCTCGACAGCGGCCTTAAATACCTCTACTCGCAGAACGAGTGCTACACTGGCTCAGGCAACTGCGGCGTTGTGCAGGGTTATAGTAAGTGCCTTCCTGGTATTTACAGCGGTACGGAAGAAAGCTAATATGACAGACATCACCAACCTGACGGTCACCCTCAGCGCCGCTGATGAATCGTTCGGCAAGACCATGGCGCTGTATTCGGCCACTGACGCTGGCTTCGCCACGACTGATAATGGCAAGACTTGGTACACGGACTATATTGCCACCCAGGCGATTGACTTTGATTCTTCGTCGGATGCTAGTGTCCAGGAACATTGATAGTGCATTGCTATGCAGGAAGGGTTGGGGTAACGCCGAGGACAGTCTAAGCGAACAGCTTTCATCACTATCAGTGGCGCTACAGCGGCTGGGGCGTGATTATCGTGATACAAGTTCCTGTATATATCGAACTTCTAATATGTGTATAAATAAGAGAAAGCATGGGAATACCACGCGGTGGGTGATATCTACCAGAGAATCACCAAGTCTATATAAGCCAGATCTTGCGAGTAGACCAAGGAAAACATTGCGCACAACCAGTATGTCTAAACGGAACCATTCTCATCGTTATCACCAAAGGCCACCAGCTGGTACTCATTCGGCCGACGACGGCGTCGAGAAAAGATCCGAAAACAGCCGCAACACAGGTAAAGACCGAGTAACAGACCCCCGACACCGACAATAAAAGCAGCAGCCACAATCCAGTTGTGCAGGTCAAGAAGTTCATCCACATCGGCGCCTTGATCCGTCTGAAGGACTTCGGTGTACCCCAACACCTTGCCGTCGGCATCCAAAGCCGCCAGGCGGAAAAGCGGACTGCCCAGTTCCTCGGGAATTTCAATCTCCGTCTCGAACCCGGTCTTTGCGAACTGAGCGATCACGTCAAACGTGCTATCCTCAATAGCGCGCGTGTCCCAGACTTCCAGTCGCCAGGCTACCACCTCCGTTGCACCGTTCCAGCTCACGTACACATGGTCGCCCATGACCGCCGCGTCGGGGATTGTGTGTGGTCTGCCCACCCAGGTACCCTTGGACGCACGATAAGACACGACCCGACCGAAGGAGAAGAACGCAGAAGCGCCAAAGTGGACGTCGCAGAGCAAGTCCCCGTCAGCAGTGTACTCCGTAAAAGCTGCGCTGTGGCCCCAGCCAACCAGGACCCGGCCACTTTCATCCAAAAGTTGGACATTCCCTTGCGATACGGCCCTCATCTGTTGAGGATGGTAGTATTCGGCGAGCAGCTCGGCTGTGCGGCCGGAGATATCGAGTTGGATGGCCAGGCCCCGACTTTCACTGTCCGGATCGCTGCTTGAATGCGCAGCGTTGTCAAATAGTGTAATTGTGTTGTTGGCGTGCCACCGGGCATCGTGCTGCCAGGCGAAATTTGTGGCTTGTCCGTTAGACAAGTCCGTAAATTCGTTCAACTTGCCGCCTAGAGTCCATAGCACGTCCCCAGTGACGTGGTCGATGTAGCTGACGGCATGGAGATGTCTCGCAGAGACAAGATAGTTCCCCTGCTCATCTTTATCGACGCTGTTTATGTGAAAGTAGTCGAACGCGTGATTCCTATCCTTCCCCGCTGCGTTCAGTGGTTCGTAGGTGCTCTTGACGGGGTAATGCTTAGACGCGCGCCATTCGAAAAGCAATTCGCCTGTCTCGATGTCGATCTCTTGGAAAATACAATCAAGGATCCAACCTAGCTCCGGTCCTCCTATGGAGGTCAGCTCTGCGGGAACAGGGTCGTAAACAGTGACAAGAGCTGTCCCCTGCTCGGTGATGTGGAATTCGTGCAGATCGCCGCCCCCGAAGTTGCCGACGGGGGATATCTGGTATTTCTGGG
Source organism: Aspergillus pseudoviridinutans (assembly GCF_018340605.1). Lineage (NCBI taxonomy): Eukaryota > Fungi > Ascomycota > Eurotiomycetes > Eurotiales > Aspergillaceae > Aspergillus > Aspergillus pseudoviridinutans. The sequence continues at coordinate 504,993 of NW_025091284.1, forward strand.
TGTAGGTCGAATCGAGCTGCAAATGGTGAGCTTAGCCTTCTTGTTTTCTCATCATCCGGAACACTAAATGCAGGCCACCGACCATGTACCATGACCCGTAGCCACGACTTTCCACTTCAGTCCCTTCCCAGTATGTCAAGTAATCTGCGCCATTGTATCGCTGTACTTTGAAGTCCTGCGTTGTATCCCAATTATACTTCATCCACACCAATTCGCCATCAGCGTCCAGAATGACGGGCCCAGGGTGGGCGACTGAGTCACCGCGAGGAGCAAGAAACGTATACCGCGAATCGCATCCGGAACCCCATTCTGTGATGTCTACCATAGGAGACTCATACTCCAAAGATACGTAGCTACGCGAAGGACCGAAGCCGTAGAATCCAAGATCATACGGGCTTAAATCGAGCCGAAAGCGGAACCGAAGCAACTGAGGAACGGCGAAGACGTAGAACAGGTAGAGGAGACAAACGGAGACACCAGCAACGGTGGGAATCAGGCAGGAGGACCTGCTCCGGGATTTCGACTGGAGGGATGGATCAGGTAGTGTTGAGAAGTGGCGGCGAAAGCATGCAGGAGCCCAAGTCCAAGAGGACATTGGGAGACGGTGGACCAACGTTGAGAGGAGGTTTGTGAAGAGCTTGCAGAGGAGAGAACGGAATGGAGATTCACATGGTAACGTTTAATATGAGACTCGAACTCATGGGAATAGGGCCAATAGTTGGCGCTCGGAGCACTCTTATCATACTCAATCCCCCTCACATCGTCAGGAGTCTGTAAATCTTTCTCTCGGACGACAAGCTTATTGATAGCGTCTGCGAGAGACACAGCAAATTAGAACCCCTAATTGGTCACTGCGGATTCCAGATTCGGGTGATCAACGTTGGCTGATGACGCCGGCCACGAGTCCTCTAAGCCGCACTCGAGCATCGGCAAATTGCACGGCTCCACTCGGGAGGAGAGCCAGTTTGATCGTCCATATCGGATGAATAGTCCGAGAACGAGACATTGAATTTGTCTAACCCCTTTCTGACGGAGATGATCATAAGAAGATTACTGAGATAAAACACATTAGCATTCAATAAAAGGACGAAGAGGGACTTGAGAGTGAGTAGTTTAAGGGACTGGCCAGGGGCGTTCGGCTAACCAACCACAGCAGACAAGCCGGCGTCGTCATCATCTGAACAAACGTAAGCTCCACCACGTAAGGACTTCAAGAAAAGTGATTTGCAGCCGGCACCATGGCGCTAGCTGAAAACTAGTTTAATACGCCTAGTCTGGTGTTCCGAGAAGCTATTCATGTCATGTTGCGACCGCGATTCATGATTGGGGCGACGATGCCTCAGGCGCCGACTCGATATTGAAAGTCGGCGACCGTCATTGGTCATTGTGTATTTAAGGTTGAAGACTGATCATGGAATATTTACCAGTCATGAAGGAACGGGGAAGTCATCTGTAGGTTGGATGCCGTAAGGTCTTTGGTGCATCTCCTCGGCTGTGGGATGCTCAGAAACGAAGCATCTATTCAATGAGATATGTGCCCCTTTCGGCAAACTTCCCCCTAATTTAGTTGTGGCTATGCAGATAACCGCAAGGCCGCGTTTCGCAATCCACTCGGCAATGCTGTGATAACCGCATTGACATTCAAATCGTTATCATAGCTTGCTTCATGCCGCCTTGACAAGAGGCTTCGAGGAAAGTCAAGTCGTATTGAGCATACCTGGGGAATGCATATCCCTTCCATCCAATGAAAGAATCCCTGGATTCTTCGCGGCATTGCCCGACAATTTAACCCTTTTCAACCCTGTTCAAAAGAACTTTCTTCGGATGATTGCAAATCACCACATTCAACCAAACAGGTTACATGGCGTATACCTCGTTACTCCAAAAAGGAATGGAGCTTATCGGAGAGATGGGAAAACCTATATTCTTATCGCTCCTTTGGTACAGCGTAGTATCCCTAACGTCTGGACGGCGCATCAGTAGGACAATGAAAATGCTCAGTTTGTTATCAAACATCCGCAGTCTGATGACAGCCCCGAGAAAGATGGCCATCTTTTCGAAAAGAGATGGAGATGCAAAGCCTCTTCCGGCCTGCAAAATTCATCCGCAAGATGGTCGATGTCATTCCCCCGCGTTCTGACATGGAGCCAACAATGATGGTTCTAGAGCCGTTTGAAAGACTCTCTGGTCTGCGCGAAGACGACGACCACTTACAACCCGCAAAATCAAGCATATCATGAAATTGGCACTTCTAGGTTTACGGGAAGTCCATGGGAAGGGTCTCGTCTACTGTGGTACGTTTCCAGTAAGGAGCGAACAGTCCAGAAACAAGCTCATATGGACAGACTTCAAGATGGAAAACGTTCTTCTAAATGGATTCGATGCAAATCCAGCTAGCGATGATGTGGCGATTGCTTTGAGAATCAATTTGAAGTTGGCAGATCTTGGTTCTGGTAAAAACTGGACAAATCCAACGCTTACTGCTACTGATAACTGTTAACACGTCCTTCTAGTCATGGCGCCCGACCGAAGTGAAGTGACTTCCATCACATACAGGAATCCGGAAGTCTACTTGGGCAAGGCATGGACAAGTGCCATGGATATCTGGGCGTGGGGAATTGCAGTAAGGAGCTCAACAGCTTTGAGTATGATGGATGTGCTAACCAATGGCCCCAAAATTACTTCCAACTCCTCCAAGCGCAGATTGATTTACATTCACCTGGTATATATGATTCGGTGATCAAAGAAGGCACACTCGAACAGAAGGCGGAGACGGTCCGAGCGTGTCAGTGCCATGATTTTGACCTTCGTTCGCTTGAATACTTTCAGGATTGTGATTTTTCTGCTGTTGATGATCTCGGAGTAAACGGTGGCCTGAATTCTGGCGACGAACATTGGACCGATCGCTTGGTAGCATTAGGCATTCCCGAGTATGATGTTGTCTTCCTCTACGCCGTCTTACAACCCGACCCAACGAAGAGGATGTCAGTGGATCAGATCCTAGAAACGGGGTATTTAGACGCCTATTGAGCACATAGCTCACTCTTATTCTGTCGACTCGTCAAGAGGAGGAACGGAAGCAACCGTCTGGGAGAAGAATAAGGAGGGCAGAATACGGAGATTGAAGAAGTTGGAAAGCCTCGATCGTTTGCAAACCTGGACTTGGACGAAGAGTTATCATCTCAGGAATCGCAGCCCTCACTGTCTGCTAGAGTGTCGTTTCTTGCACCACCACGGACACGTGTGGTCATTGCAAGCTGGCAGGGGGCGGTGTCAATCGAAAATGAATCTGTGCTGGCGTGCCAGTGAACTTGCATTTCCATTGATTTTTTTTATGTTGCCGAGCCAACCCCGGAGAGAGGAATGGTTAATAAAAGCCCGAAAGATCGGCTGATTTCGATTGGTGTAACAGGAGATCATCCTTGAACACAAAAGTGGCCGGTGAATTTTGTTGACAAGGACCGAAGAATTTCCCTGGAGACTGGTTGGATTCAGCCAGAGGGCAAGAAGAAAGTCGTGTTCTCGGATGAGGAGTTCATCAAATCTCCTTGACGTGATTTGAATTGAATATGATGATGGATACTGGGCCTGGGAGACGTGAGTAGGGTCGAACAAGTTCTGAAAGTGACACTGAGGATATCCTTAGACTCAGGATTAATTCTTCTTAATAAGATACTCAAAGATTCATTTTCAACAAATACACGAGCAGGGTGGAGCGATGTGTAAGGCTTGGAGATAAATCTGTCAAGACAGCTTCGCGCATTTAGCACCAGCTAGAAGGACAAGTTCGCGCATAGATTTGACGAAGTGTTAGCGAGACCTAGCAAAAGTTTGAATCAGAAATAAATCTGAGGGAAATTCGAGCATTAAGAGGCCAAGACAAGGGCCAAATTCACTAGCAGATTCAACGTGCATTGATAAGCCGACACCAAAAAAAGCAGGTGGCTGATTACCTCCTATATTTTCTAATTGGACACGCTGCATTTATCCAACGTAGATAGATACACATAGACATTCTTTCTGCTCGCCATAAAATATTTGGTACGTCGGATCCTCTCTTCGCAGTCCCGCGACTCTACTTTGGTCACAGACTTGCATCTACTTCATCCACAACCATCACCTTGATACTCCCATTGCGAGGATCCGCACACAAATGCAGAGCATCTTCCGCCCTCTCCAACGGAAAGACATGCGTTACTAAATTCTTCAGATCCAAAATTCCACCACTGATACACGCAACGGCCGATGGCCAAGTGTCCCGATATCGATTGATGAACCGCAGATCAATCTAGCCATCGTTAGCAACGATTCGCCCAAGGCTCGAAGTGAAACCCACCTCTGCGAGAGACATATGCATAAAGGGCAAATTATTCATAATCGCCTTGCCAACACCAATGACGACAACCATGCCGCCCCGGCGCGCCGTATACGCTGCCGTGCAAACACTACTTTCCACCCCTGTGCACTCTAGCACCGTCTCTGGTGCGACGTACTCACTCTCGCCGAAGAGTGCCCTGATAGCTTTCGCATTCTCCTCCGCGTCCTTCGCAAGGTCAACTTGATATGTAATGCAATTCGTCACGAACTCTTTCGCGAACGCAAGCCGCATCGGCTCAACGTCGGTAATGACAATCGGATGGGCGCCTGATGCACGCGCTGCAGCGAGCGCAATGAGGCCAATCGGCCCAGCGCCGCAGACAACAACTCCCCGGCCAAGATTGAGGCGAGCGACTTGGATGCCGCGCATGACGACAGAGAGGGGTTCGAGGAGGGCTCCTTCGGCGTAGGAGAATCCGTCTGGGAGTCTGAAATTACGTTAAGATTAGCTCGGAAAGTGAAAGAAGGGCTGCAATATACCTGTGTAGCCACTTTGCAGGATGGACTTTGTATCGTTGCAATGTCCCCGCGTAGGGGTAGACGCCCGCAAACTGTACGTCTTCGCAGAGGTTATAACGGCCGTCGTTGCAGAGGAAGCATTCTTCACAGGGAACGCCAGGTTCGACGGCTACCTTGTCGCCTTGGAAGCGTCAGTATGTAAGTCTAATATTGAAATCTTGTGTCCTCACCGGGCTTAAGCTGGGTGACGCCTTCACCACATATCAAGACTACGCCGGCCGCTTCATGGCCGATAATGCAATCGCCCTCGAACACTAGCTGGCCGATTCGACCCGCGTTCCAGAAATGGATATCAGACCTGATCGCAAAGATCAGAATATGTACTGTACAGCTGACGGACCGCTTACCCGCAGATTCCAGTAGCCTTTATTTGAAGAAGGACTTCCCCACGTCCGGGAGCGTACACTGGCGCTTCGACAAACTTGAGTTGGTGATCTGCTGTGACCTGCAGTGAGGGGTTGGGAAACGGAGTCTGGATGATCTGGGGGTCGTTAGACGGGGATTTCGTTGGTGCGACTACGTCCTCTGAATTTGATTCTGTGAGAAGAGAGGGGGCCATATTGAAACCAGAAAGTAGAAGTGACTATTTCTATGAAAAGAAATTAGATAGAACATGGCGCACTTCATAAGAACGATGATTTATAGGCACGCTGTGGACTGGAGGAAATCGGCATGCGGGGTATGGGTCAAGAGCGCGATGGGGAGGGAAGTATACGCCTCGAGTCGATTTGACTGTCCATTATCCATATAGTAAGGTGCTAGACATGAACATGTCATTTGACAGTATTTGGGGCGACTTTGGTCTGCTTGACAAATAGCCCGTTTCCTCTTTCGGCAATGTGTGCCTCAAGTTGCCTATTTGGGTAATAAGCTTCACCCTGCCTCATCGAGAGACCTGCTTGATAATGACATAAAAGTCGATGATGCTGCAATTATAAAGGCAATGCTCTGCACCGTATGCCAGCTCTCCTCATCAGGTACACACACCATGGCGATTGCATCTGCACCAGTCACTGCCAACAGCGGCCGCCAGTCCGCCATGTCTTTCGTTCAACAACTATCCAAAGATCATGATCTGGTCTTGCGCACATTTCGCATTCTCATTGCAGATTTATGCCAGCAGTTTGGAGGTGGTCATCCGGGGTAAGCTTCGCCGGCATGCAGACATGACTATACTACCGATTCCACTGACAAATATCAGAGGTGCCATTGGCATGGCAGCCATCGGAGTAGCCCTCTGGCGCTACGTAATGCGATATGCGCCTCACACCCCAGACTTCTTCAACCGCGACCGATTCGTTCTGTCGAACGGGCACGCCTGTCTTTTCCAGTATTGTTTCCTCCACCTGACAGGCTATAAAGCCATGACCTTCGAGCAGCTCAAATCCTACCACTCTGATCGGGTTGACGCGCTGTGTCCTGGTCACCCGGAGATCGAGCACGAAGGAATCGAAGCAACGACCGGGCCATTGGGCCAAGGCGTCGCTAACGCTGTTGGTCTAGCGATGGCGACCAAGAATCTGGCTGCCACGTACAACCGGCCCGGGTACGAGGTGGTGTCGAACCATACCTGGTGCATGGTTGGTGATGCTTGTTTGCAAGAGGGTGTAGCCTTGGAGGCTATATCCTTTGCAGGACATCTCAAGCTCAACAATTTGACTGTCATCTACGACAATAACCAGATTTCCTGTGACGGATCGGTCGATCTGACCAACACAGAAGACGTCAATTCCAAGATGCGCGCCTGCGGCTGGGACGTGATCGACGTCGAGGACGGGTGTTACGATGTTGAAGGTATTGTGCGAGCTTTGGAGCGCGCTCGCGCATCCCATGAGAAGCCCACCTTTATCAATATCCACACAGTCATCGGGCTGGGTAGTCATGTTGCTGGTACGGCTACAGCGCATGGAGCGGCGTTTGGCGCAAGCAACGTCGCGGAGATGAAAAAGGCCAACGGCTTCAATCCAGACGAGTCCTTTGTCATCGGAGAGACTGTGCACAACTTCTTCCACGATCTTCCCGCCAGAGGCGAGCGCTATGTGCGAGAATGGAACCTGCTGGTCAAAGGATACGCCGCCAAATATCCAGAGCTAGGAGATATATTCCAGCATCGAGTGCGCGGTGAACTGCCAGCCAACTGGAAGGATCTGATTCCCTCCAGCTTTCCCGCGAAACCGACACCCTCGAGAGTATCATCAGGGCTGGTCTTCAACCCCATCGCCAAGGGAATCCCCTCCTTCATGGTGGGGACTGCAGACCTCACACCCTCCGTTAACATGGCCTGGCCTGGCAAGGTCGACTTTCAACATGTGAGCTCTTCAGATCGCGCTTGCAGACACCCACTGACATGACCAGCCCGAGCTCCGCACCACCTGCGGCATCAACGGCAACTACTCTGGCAGATACATCCACTACGGAGTCCGCGAACACGCCATGTGCGCCATCTCCAACGGCCTCGCTGCATTCGCCCCCAATACATTCATCCCCGTCACCTCCTCCTTCTTCATGTTCTACCTGTACGCTGCTCCCGCCGTCCGCATGGGCGCTCTGCAAGACCTCCAAGTCATCCACGCCGCCACCCACGACTCGATCGGAATGGGCGAGGACGGACCAACCCATCAGCCTATCGAACTGGCCAGCCTGTACCGAGCCATGCCGAACCTGCTGTACATCCGCCCCGGCGACAGCGAAGAGACCGCTGGCGCATGGATAACCGCCATCGAAGCCAAAACGACATCAACCATCATCTCGACTTCGCGGCATGCACTTCCCCAGCTGAAGCAGACCCGGCGGGAGGGCGTAGCAAAGGGTGCCTACATCCTGGAGGAGGCGGAAAGCGCAACCGTCACGCTCATCGGTGTCGGTGCAGAACTGTCATTTGCTCTGGATGTGGCGAAGAGACTCGAAGAGACTCGGGGGATTGTCGCGCGGGTGGTCAGTTTCCCCTGCCAGCGGCTGTTTGAGAAGCAGTCGGTGGAGTACAAGCGGGAAGTTCTCCAGCGCCATCGGGGGATTCCTGCTGTGGTGATTGAGCCGTATGCGCCGAACGGCTGGGAGCGGTACGCGGATGCGGGAATATGTCTAAGGCGATTTGGACATAGTTTGCCTGGAAATGCGGCGTATAACTTCTTTGGCTATGATATTAATGTGATGACGGGCAAGATAGGCGATTATTTAAAGAGACTGGAGGACGATGAGTTGCTGAGGAGGGAGTTTGTGGATCTGTAATGGCCTTTATGATATTCAAGTATGGAACAGTTGGAGGCTTGTTTGACGGTTCTTTGATCACCAATCCATCTCTGAAACCTTCCTGGTGATAAGACCAGATGCATGAGGATCCTCTTGAGTCATGAGCCCCCTTCAAACCGGGTCAGCCCGCTGTCATTACCACCTGAAGCACCTTGGGAGTCCATGAAGAAGTAGACAGTCGCCTTGCCTTTGATAATGCTGTTGCCAATCTCATCACATAGCGGAATCCATTCACTTAAGTACCCACTATAGTTGACACAGCACATCGGTCAATATTACAGGCGGCAACACTATTTATTGAATCTAGATCCAACATAGACCCCTTGGTTCATAAACATTAAGCGATATACACCTCGAATCAGCTACCATGATGGAGAAACTTGACTATCGACCAGATAATTCTTTCGTCAATGTTCGAATCAACCTCGTTAAAGTTGTCAAAGGCAAGCTACTTCTCGATCCTAGTGAAATATTGCTTCCTTAGTACTGGGCTACGTGTTCTGGACCAATGGTGGGTAGCCCTCAGAGACAGGCTCTCTGCGGCTGGATCTCAAGGATCCTACAACAGTAGATCGGACACAAAACTATCCAGACTTAGCCAAAAAACTGTCATGTCCTTAAAACAATTCTGTGAAATTCTTTCGCGAGCTGAATTAAGATAAGAGATAGAGGAGTGATGTAGTAGCTCTACTACTCATATACATCTATCTCTAGATTCGGATATATAGAGTAGGGAGGAGAGTAAGGCTAGTATGATAGTGAATACCATCCTAGTTTATCATTGGATGACTAATTCAGGATCTGATGTAGCCATCCAAACCCAGCACTTGATGAAGCACAGCTGCGTGGTCTGCATGCCTGTTAAGCTCCTGTCATTCTCACTGCTTTTGCTTGCCGTGGCGTTAAAAGGCATATATTCATGTATAATCCACCCGTGTTTATGAACAGCGATTATCGCACTAGTCTACTACTATGTAGTCAAATCTAACTTTAATTCTCAGCATTTCCAGATTCTTTTAGTTTTTTCACAGAATTCTTTACTTATGCAGTCACAGCCTAGCGCCCCCTGAAAGAACTATTAGAAGTTTCAATAATGATGAGAGCATCTCTTAAACAAGCCCCTGTATCTTAGATGCCAGGTTTTATGTTTCCGCGATAGCCTTCGCCTTTTCGTCGAAGTCGGCGTACTGCAAGGAGAGGATAATTTACGAACAAGCTCCAACTGCGCTTGGGTAAGGAGGTGGATAAAGCATTAAAACACATTTTGTTTACATAGCATTGATCTAATCGCGAAGGCTCTGCCCAGATAAATTAATAGTCATGGAAGTGAGTCTTACGCATTCATTTCCCAGCTCCAGGCAAGGATGAGTAAGTTTCTCTTACGATGGTCAAAGCAGCATTAAGGGATCCTACTAATGTTGCACAAGGCGGTCTTACAGAATATGTGTGCGCAGGGGGAGATGAACTTTACTGGGTAACTGATAGAGACATAAGATGTTGGGCAACTTTGAGAATAAGTGACATGCCATGCCAAGTGTTTAGACCATGGAGTGAGTATACACAGCTGAATAACTCGGTTCCAAGGTCCTGGGCGAACTTAGTCTTCTAACTAAGCATCAGGCGGTAAGCAGGAAGAGCAGTTGAAGTAGATTGTTTAAGTGTAGAAATCCACGGCCTGTTATACACTACCCATGAAAGAGGCACCATCTTTATTGTTATCCTTGGAGTCTATGTGAATGCTAACCCTAGTGAATAGTAGCTTATTTCCCTAACTCCAGGTCAGTGCCCTTATTAAGTAACTGCTTGACCACTGCTTTATATCCATACTGTGCAGCTAATAGCAGCGGTGTTTGGCCGTAGTCATCCTTCAGGTCTGGTCAGCGCCGTTCTCAAGTAACTGCTTAACCACTGTTTCATGCCCATCTGCTGCAGCTAACAATAGTGGTGTTTTGCCCTCCTTGTCCCTTGTGTCTATGTCAGCGCCCTTGTCAAGTAACAGCTGTACCACTGCTTCATGCCCATTCACCGCGGCATATGACAGTGGTGTGTACCAATAATAATAGTTCTCTGAGTCTATATCAGCGCCCTTGTCAAGTAACTGCTTGACCACCGCTTCATGCCMATATTTTGCAGCTAATAGCAGTGGTGTGTGGCCACTCTTGTCCCTTGCATCTATGTCAGCGCCCTTGTCAAGCAACTGCTTGACCACTGCTTCATGCCCATTCTTTGCAGCTAATATCAGCGGCGTTTTGCCCTCCTCATCCCTTGTGTCTATGTCAGCACCCTTGTCAAGTAACTGCTTGACCACTGCTTCGTGCCCATTCTTCGCGGCCCATGATAGCGGCGTACGCTGAAAACCGTCCTTTAAGTCCAGCCTATCTCCTGGCAGTGCTTGACCATCAGTGGTCTGTATGGTTGTTGCGACCTCCTCGGATAGGAGAGTAATAACCGCTCCCTCCACTCCGAAGTATGCCGCCAAGTGCAGACCTGTCATTTGCCTTACCATCCGTATCCGACTTTTCATCGGATTTTTCTTCAGACTGTTTATCAGACCCCTCAAACCTCGCTGATGAGGTAGTACTGCCTGAATTGACGCCTGTAGCTTCATCTTGCAACTTAGAAACCTTACGACTTCTGGGCATAAAATGGAGGCCTTGCGAGCATGATGTCCCCAGTTCTTTGCAGAGTAGTCGTAGAGCTTGTATCGGTCTAGCCGTTCCTGAAATTCACTACGTGAATGGCAAGGCCCAATTTCGAAAGCATCAAATGAGAGATAAGAAACGCAGACTTTTGTGATATCTGTCTCTGCATCTGGAAACCAATATTCCTGTGCTTTCTGGAAGTATTCTTGCGTTGTATAGTGGACTAATCGGATAATGCCACTTCTTTCATCAACTGTAACCAATCCAGCACAAACAGAAACCATTTCATTAATCGGAGTGAAGTTCTCATCATCAAGTTCAGTCTCGTCGATAACCACAGCAAGGGCATGCTGAAGTTCTAAAGTAGTGAGCGGTCTTTTTGCGCTGACAATCCATGATAGAACGTTCTTTGCAAGCTGCTGAGAATCCATAGCCTGCCATTCAATTCGCTGCATAGCATCCATGTATGCATGATTGTATGCTTCGGCCCCTTTTGGAAGGCTTTTTAGAGCTTCCCTGACTTTTCTGATTGATTTCTTGGATTTTATTGAGTCGAAGTGAAGCTGTGCTAGGAGAAACCTGGCGCATAGTTAGTCTATTAAGTGTAGTATGATGTGAAGTTTCACCTACATCCCATCTACGGCGTTTATGATGCCGCTTTGAATTTCTTCGCTGACTGGGATCAAAATAGCCGATTCCGACTGTAATATCCGACCCTTTAAGTATTCTCGCACATCGTCATCACATGCACGGATTTCCAATGTCATGCTAGATTTGAATGTCTCGGTGATTTGTGGGATGAATCTGGAAGTGGCAAAGATGTTTACACCACATTTTGCCTGGAGGTCGAAGATCTCTGCCAGGAATTCTGTTCGGCAACCATATTCCTCACATTCATCAAGCGCGTCAATGAAAATATATGCTCTCGAATATTTAGCCGCGACGGACCGGAGAGCGTTTGAAATTTCGTCAAGTGGTGGAGTTCCTTTGCCTTTATGCCTGTTGTAAAGATTTCCCACACTGTCTGGTAGGGCAGGCTGCTCCTGACTCAGCTGCTTTAGTAGATTCGCAAGTAGGTCTTCGACTTTCTGCTCGTTTTTCCGGCGGAAGTTACAGTAGATGTACGCAATCCCAATGGATTGACCATTCAGGAACCGTGTAGTGAGGTCGTCAATGACTACTGCAGTCAGAATCGTTTTCCCTGCCCCTGGAATGCCTGGGCAGAATAACGTCTGATTTTTCGCGCTTAGCCAAGTCTGGTACTCGGCAGAGTCTAAAAACCATCGACTGGTTCCTGGTTGCCGCCTTTTCAAGAAGTCACTGTGCTGGGGACTATAATCGACTGGCGTTAGCCAGTTGAGGACCTCGAGGTCTTCTGTTCTGTCCAACTTAGACCTCAATGTTTCAATATTGGCCCCAGCTCTCCGCACAGTGTCAAGAACTACATATATCATTAGAATATTGGTATGAACTTGGTAGACGGTCTCGGGAATTACTAACCCTGGCCTAGAATGTCCTTCACTGGGGACGCTCCGTCAACATCACTCTTCTGCACATATTCAAGAAGTTCCTTCGCGTACGCCGCAGCGACGGCTGCGGCATATTCCTGCCAATCATTATTCTTTTGTGAGTCGGCATAATCACAGATACCCCGTATAACAACACATGGGAAATCGTTCATGAGCCCTGCCGCCTCCATTTCAACACACAACACATTCCCGCCGAGACTCTCGTCAAGACTGTTACGAAACTCAGCGTCCTTGACCACCTGATTACCAGATGCGATCAGACCATAATGCACGCGTGTATTCCCAGGTCTGCTCCGAGGGCGATGAGAACTCTCTGGGGTGAATAGCGGGTCCTTGAAGGCATCGGACCAAGTATATTTTGACGCTAGTCTGGGATATTTCTTTCCCAAATCATCAAGATAATCATATATCTTAGAGCCATGCATCTCATGCTGAGTCTCCAGTTTTGTAAGCGCTGTCAGCAGCGCGCTCGGGGGATTATTCAGGGCACCAGTCCTTTTGAAGCTGCCACACCCCTCCGCCTTGCCCATATCCCACTGGACCACTCCAGGATACTGGTCAACGGGCGCACTAACCACAACATCTCCGAGTCTAACCTTCGGCGGAATACCGCCGCCAATACCCACCAGGAGGCCGACCTTGATGGATGGAAAAGTATTGACCATCCAGGTCGCGACCATCGATGCTGAATTAGCGCCATACTTTCCTTTTGGTAAGCAGGCTATGACGATGTTGTGCTTCCCAATGGATCCTAAAGTGTACGCGTTGGGATCATTTGAGGGCTTTGGTAGAGGAGAATGTATCTGATCTAGCATTCCCGTTGCTGCTGTCTGCTCCTTTGACAGTGCGCAGAGCCATCCCACAGTGTAATCACAGTGCATTAGCTCCATCGAACGAGATTTGCAGTCCGTATTGTTACGACCTGTCTTGCTACAGGCAGGGCCTTTATCATCGCTGATCCCTCCGTGCCCTCCGGACATTTTGAATCTGCCTGGATGTTACAGTTTCGGGCGATGCGGTTGTTGGCTTGGGAGTTGACAGATATTAACGGGTCGTTTATGCTGGCTTGCTTTCAACAGTGATTTGAACTCGGGGATTCGATCTGGATGTGTATGTTTGTTTAGTCGGTGGTGATTAGGGCGAGGCTAGGCAGCCTTACTTTGATTCAATAGAACTCAGGAGAGAGCCTCCAGCAGGAGGTGAGGGACTGGATCGCGATAAAGGAAACGGTATAACTGCGAGTGAGCTAATGAGAAGGGAGAAGGAAAAGAGGCGGGATGATGACACAGCTGCTAATTAAGCCTCGTGTTCTAGAATCCGGCGGGTGTTGGGCACAACGCAGCTCAGCCGCACGCGTAAATAGTATCACTTCTATTTATGGTTTTGAACGCCCCTCGAATCCATGAGTCTAAAACATATGGGACTAACAATTGGAGGGCGTAAGTTGATGGCACATGACAGATCCACAAGGCACAGGGGCTGAAGCTTCTGGTCGGTTTGCGTTGCGTCCAGGATCGGGCCTGTCACATTGCCATGGATAGTTCGGCGATCATTGACGGCTTACCCCGCCTCGGTTCAGGTTTGGATCTGTACGTCTCCCTCTTGCAAAAGACTCGGGTAGATCTCTAAGCTTCAGGGTAGTTGTCTTCCCATTTCGGAGATCTCATGATGACGTCCCATCAAGTACCCCGGCCAGTATCACCGCGAGAGATACCAATGTTAAGCTCAGGAGGCAGAAGAAGCGGGAAGAGTTGATTGCACATCCAGCGAGATCGAACTCAGAGATAATGGAGCTTCTTTTTGATCAGGGAGAGGACAGAACGAAGATTGGCTTGCGTAGACTGGCGTATTAGCAAAAGATGGCTAGGCCTTGGGCCCTGCCAGTTGAACACACCAACCAAAGAGTTTCGTGAGCCGCTCAGGTGGAAGGCTGAGCAATTGCCTGATTGGCGATGGAGGGCTATTCATTGATAGCTTTCACACCATTCAAACTGGAGCGCCTGGTGGTCTCCTGGGAAGGAGTAGCTGCCCAACTGTCACATGCATCGAAATTAACCAAATGCCAATCATATTTCGTCTCTTGCCGCCCAGCCTCGTTGCCGTGCATAATCTCCAGCGCAAGGCTGAGACTTGGTGGCTGGTTGCAATCTGGGATCTGACCTTGATACATCCTGCTCTCCATGTTTCCTAAGTGCAGTCAAAGTTAGCAGGCTTCTGTTTCGCCTCTAACTTCTTTGGTAAATCCACGGTAGCCAGAAACATTAGAGCAGCTCGTAGCTCCGTCCTGCCTAGACCACCATAGCCATGCCTTGCCCCTCGCGAGAAGAATTCCAGGTCGGATGGTTCTGCGCCCTACCCATCGAGGCATACAGCAGCTAAGGAACCGCTTAATGAATTGGAGTTCTCGAGGAACAGATGCAGCCGATTCGAAGATCTATACCTTTGGCCGAATCGGCGAACCTTATGTTGCGATTGCCTGCCTGCCTGAAGGACCATGCAGGACCCATTGTTCCAATGTTAGGAGGACCGTAATCTACCGGCCCAAGCTCTAGGTTAGATGGATCTCGCCTTTATGAAGCTAGCGGTATTAACCTAAAAGGACCTGTAATCCAAGTCAAATAAGAGGGCACTGCTAAGGATAGGACCTTCTTTTTGTACTAATGTAACTTACAAGATCGATTTTCCAGAAGATGCTCGCATTTATAATATCTGATTGGCGTCACTTTTGGGCAGAATTACTATAGCGTAGAGAATGTGTGATGCGGATGCCACAAGTGCTCACATTGCTCTATAGATCTATCCGTATCCTCAGAAAAACACTAACAAAGACTTCACAATTAGCCTTGGCATAGCGACTGGCAGATCTTGGTGTTCTTTACTGATTTTGTTTTAGATTAATTAGAAGCACCATCAGATTAGAGTTGAAAGTCTAATACTGACATTGCCCACAAGCAGGATGCCCTCCGCCCAATCAACCAAGAAACAATCCACCTCCTACCAGAAATATCGGTGAATGCTCTACCCTGCTGCGGGAAGTGCGTTGGTAAATGTGATCATAATTCATGTCTGATGGGCTTTGGAAACGCTTAGGGGTGTAAAGGCAAGTTGAGGTGGTGCCATCTTTAATAAATTTTTGCGAGGTCTGGACAACGCCGATTGAGCAAAATAGGCTCCTTACCAGTCAATCTTGCCGCTATCAATGAAAGTGACAGTCAGTCTTATTTTAAGTTACAGCGTCTTACTTCTATTATAAACCCAGTCGTCGCGCCCTCTTAACCTCCTTCTGATTCGAAACCCCTTATAGTCATTAGAGTCGATGCGGGTAAGGAATTCACTTTTATTGCAGCAGATATGACCACCACATATGTTGTTTTAGTAATTTATAGGCATGTAATGTCAAATATAAGTTCATAGCTATAAAGAAATGACTAAGGGTGTAATACTATAGAACCATAGTAATTTAAGTAAACAATTGCCTTCTTGATGATGGCGCTATTGTTAATGCTCATTGCGCAGCAAACTACATAAGGATGCACTGTAGTAGACATATCTACCAAGATTATACGCAGGCGACCCTCTAATTTACAATTACTATGGTAAGGATCAACTCAGTACAAGCCCAAACTTGGCAATGAACAAAGCAATGATCTGTCAGTTCTGACTCTAATCCATTACTATCTGAGACATGCATAAAGCGCCTACTGACTTGGCAACTGAGCATTATCTAGGCAACACTATTTATTGAACTTATCGTCGAACAGAGACCTCCTGCTTCGCAAATATTCAATGATACACACGTTGAATCAGTTACCATGATGGAGAAACTTGATCATCGACCAGATAAGTCTTTTGTCAATGTTCGAATCACTCTCATTGTCATCGCCATCATCTCTTTTCCTTTCAACCTAATTGGCGTCTTTACAGAAAATGTCCAGACTGCTTCGATCAACCAACTAGTAGCTGTAAGTCCAGCCATCTCCATATGCCTGTTCTTCATGACATAATTTTAACCAAGGATACTCTATCATTAGCTTTGCAGCTCTGGCCTATCATCTATTATATTGCTCTATCGGTACCGGCGACATCCAGCATCGTCAAAATCCACCTCTGATGTGAATATTATCATCACCGACCTTTTCTTCGCAATCTACCTCACGGTGGTATACTTCACTATGCTCATCATTGCCGGGGCCGTGGGTAAGCATGTGGTCTGTGTGTACGGCAACCTAGCATGTCTTGTGTCGGGGTAAGTGTCCAATAGCTACCTATCCTTCTTCTCCCTTGAGGCTAATGCAACCCCTGCAGTCTTGCACATGCATATGCAGCCTTGATTGCTGCTATAAACAGATACAAAGCTTATATAACCCGTATTTCTCGGCCCAAGAGTGCCGCCTTTTGTCCCACTTGCTCTCGCAAGTCGAACTATCATATCACGGATGAAGATCAGGAGACGGGTGTGGCTGTTCTAGCGTCTCCAGAACTCATCGATGCCGAGAGTGAATCTCTCGTGGATGGTGGTAGTACTTCCTTCCGGGCTTCCGAGGACACTGCGGTCAGTCTAGGAAGACTTCCTCTCGTTACTGTGGAATGTCTTTACCGTGAGACATTTGACGGGCATTCGGCAGGAGGACAGACGAAGTGACTGGGATTAGAAATACCGAATATTTGGAGTATGAGTCAGGCTCGTCAATGTTTGTAAGGTAGCTGCCGTTTGTGTGGCAGGAGAAAAAGGTAGAGCAATCATCCATCGACTGCAGTGCAGGAGAAACAGCAAGCTATAAAGCACGAATCGAACCGTCTCAAAGGTCACGAGACCTACACTACCTGGCGAGATAACCTTTTTCTTTAAGCCCTCTGGATTGAGGCTCAGTCTATATTGGTCAACACCGCGAAGAATCACCACCTTCATATGAGCCCTTTGGACTTGCCCGATGGCAGAAGCAGAATGAAATATTACATTCACGCATTCTTTTCTCCCTGGAGGAGGCAATTCAATCATTTATTGGCATGAAAGCACGAGTGCAGCACATTTTTTGGCGTGGACTTGGCACCATATATGGCATATCTACAGCCGAAGAGCGCTTGATGACCGTGAAAGCATTACCTGACCTCCAGCCACAGGGGACTGTCAGAATGGTGCATGGCTATCGACGTCCGGTCGCAAAGCCCAAGCAGATGAAGGTCATGTTGGAAGACCTGTTCCATGATATATGTACCTTGCCTTTTAGGTCAATGGCAAGCTGGATTTGTTAGACGAATTCTTCGCCTGCGGCCGAGGTCCCGTGCAGACCTGGATATCAAGCAATTAATGGATCAACTAGTTGCTCTACTCGTTAACCTTGGCATTACCTGATAATCACACTAACTGCGCAAAAAGCTACAAATGCCAAGATAAGGGCCATGCCGTTCTTGTTTTAGCAGTGAGCAGTGCCACCCTATAAATATCAGCTTCCCACCGACATTCCCCGAAGCCAAGTCAAGCACCCCTCTCCAACCATGTCCCTCCATTCCCTCCCAGATGAACTCATACAAGGAGTGATCAATAGTCTCTCCTCTCATCGTGATGTTGCCTCACTTTCCATGCAATCTCGCCGCATATATCGCCTGTGTGAGATGTCCGCTCGGCGCAAATACCTCCGAGTAAGGCTGAGAAACACCTCAGATTTTACAAAAGCCTTTGGGATGTTACTATCAATCTTAAAGACACCCCGACTGGGTTTATATGTCCGTAATATCCAGCTGGAGCGATCGCCATCATTACGGTATGAGGTTGTGGAGAGCTACCAACTACGCCGTGCAGAAAGGGTACTAGAATTAGATGACCTGCTTAGGCTTGAAGAAGCCATTAAACAATTGGGGTTTGAGTCGGTAGAAAAGCAGGAGAAAATTTTGAATATATTACTACAGGACCCTGCTACCATGGAGTATGGCATCGTTCTTTGTCTTGACTTATATTCTGACTCGGAATAGTGACAATGACCCACGATCTCCATTTTTGGCTCAGGCGCTGGCAGCCCTCCTAGTTTCCATCTCACCGATGCTTGAGTCTCTGAGCTTTTGCCCTGTGGGATATGAAGAGCCTATGCTCTTGAGACTAGAAGCAGAAGCTGATGGCGAGCCACTTCCCATAATTGACTATGTATTCAAGCATTTCCTTGAACTGGTCTGTGAGAAGAACATGCCGTTCTTACAGAACCTCCGAGCTGTTAGATTCCTAGTCGATCTAAATACCTGCGTGTATGAAACATCATATTATCAACCCTATGACCTATTCGGCAGTCTAAACCTAGTGCGACGTCTGCCAGCGGTGGAATCTGTCCATGTGGATGCTATTTCTGATCCACATCTCCCAAGTGTTGAGCCCCCACCTCGATCGGGAAATTATACCTGTATCACAATTCAGCACTCCAGCCTTCATTGCCCATACTTGGTTTATACAATCGAATCAGCTAAACGTCTGGAGAAATTCAGATATGGGATCGGCGGCCGCTTCTCAAGGAATGGTATGCTGATATCCTTCCATCCAGAGTGTGTCTTTCGGGCGCTTTTTGCTCACAGAGCCTCCCTGCGCCAGCTGGATCTTGATGTAGAAGGGCAAACTCGTCTACTAGACCTTATTGGTCTGAGGTATCTGATGTACACCATAGAAGAAGAAGAAGAGCAGGAATTGCCCAGGGATGATCCAGTTTACCTGCATGAGTGGGCCGATGAACTTCAGAAGGTTCCTGTGGAGGAGGAACAAATACCTTCTAATACATCTGTGGATGCTTGCTCTCTTGGAAGCTTCTCACAACTAAGAGAGCTCAGTATAGGGGTTCATATTCTTTATCTTTATGCTCGTGGATATGGTGGCGAACAGCGTGGTGACCMGTGGGGTGACCAATTTGTCGATGAATCTTTTTCCCTTGTCGATCACCTGCCGCCGAATCTCGAGTCACTTCGCCTATATGGCTACAAGAAGGGAATGAAGCCGCGCCTGAGAGGTGTTCCACAAAACTTGCTTGACGACCAGCTTGCTAAGCTGATGGCGGAGAAAGATCAAAAGCTCCCACGACTTGCCGTTATTGAGGGTATCGAGGAACTGATCCCGAATGGTGAGACGTTAGAGGGGCCCGGGAATGACGATAAGCTTTGGAAGGGGGAGGCAGATGATGAATGGACGGAGTATGAGTATGAATAATGCTTGGTTCCTATACACTAGCTGTATGCTATCTCATGTCTACGAAACAGGATCGCTAAGTTTGCCCTCAAGCGGATACAGGCTTGATTAAGATTTGATACGAGGCGTTTGGACTCCTTGAATAAAATAGTCCCACTGAAGCTCAAATAGAGGGCTATGGAGACTTGACAGAGGGATATCAGTGCCTCAATATTCTTGGATCATCAGAAAAGGATAGTTGAAGGTAATGCTAACACTAAGGAACCTTCTGAAAAATAGATCTAGCACTGACCAAATAAGATATAAGGAGAGCTTGCTATGTAACTAGTACGATCATTGAATATAGATGATAGTTTTATGCAGAGCAGCACTCACTGTGGCATGTCGGTCTAGAATCTAAAGAAGCATTGTACCCTCGCACTCAGGGGCGGCCTCCCTCGGCAACCAATTGCTCCCACTGTACCCATTCATTCGAGTCCATTTCGAAAGAGAGGATGTCCGGAAAGTCGTAAGAGTCAAGAGATCCGAAATCAAAAAGAGTTTCATGTCCGTTGGATTGTATTTGCTTGCAGCCGAGCGAACTTTCATCAACAGGACCACGGTGCACAGACAGATGTTCAGTTCGAGATAGTTCCCCTGTTGACCTGGTCCTACCACGAATCGCATTAATGTACTCCGGCGTCGATGGTTCCGGCAGCCCCTCAGCCTTCGAAGCGGCAACATAGTGGTCCCAGACCTCCAGTGTCCACTTGCAGAGCACCGTATCCACAGGTTTAGGGGTTCTACCAAACATGCGAGGGCAGGAGAATACGACTCCGATCAACTGCCAGGACCGGTCTACTTCCAGCCCAGTTCTGCGATGTCGAACTTCGATAAGCACGTATAGCATTGCGATCCACAGCGCGCTTGTGCCGATTTGCCATGTGTACTTCTCCAGACCACGATGACCGCCTTGTACCAAGGTGACATATTCCAGTAGCTTTCTGGCATTAGTAAATACAATGTCGCGCTCGGTTTGAAGGTCTTTCGGGGGACTCCTGGCGAATTGGCGCGGATTATGAGCATCGAGCTTCATCTTGCATATGGAGAACCGGATCATGATGGATACGAAAGTATGGAGCGGGTTTGCCGGGTCACAATACCGCAAGTACTTTCGCTCTAAATGATCCTCAATCCGGCTGATGATATTGTCCTTTTTGGCGGGTGGCACATTGGGCCCCAGTACTACTTCCCAGCGCATGTCGGCAGCAGACGATGTCGAAAAGTCATGCAAGGCGACCAGCATCTCGTGTCTGATCAGGCAAAGGGATATAGAGGTAATGCCGTTGCGTTCAGGCGGCAGGTCAGTCATGTCTGGATGGAGATCCTCGTCATCAACATTGAGTGGCGTCTTTGTGTCCGCGCAGGAAATATCCATTGATGGTCTGGTCCCCAGGACATCGGCTATGCGAAAGTCCACATGGACCAAATACCACCATAGCCGTCTTCGCATTTCCGCGTCGAATGGCGAGAGCCCGAGAAATGAGCCATCACGGTGGAATCCCATTTTGCGTGCCAGCCGGATGGCGACGCCGGACAAGACAAATAAGGTGTCGCACGAGTAACTCTTTCGGACGCACATCTTCATCCGTTAGACTTGCCGTTAAACAGGGCTGGATAGCTATCCCTTACCATGAACAATACATATGCCTGAAGAGTCATCGGATTGGAAGTCGACAGGAATCTGGCATCGATCAAAGCTTGCCGAGTTGCGAGTCTATAGCGGGCATACACGACCGATTCCGAGAGTCCAAATAGATCCTGGCACTCGTCTTCGTTGAGAGTACTAACGACCGCCAGGTAGAAAGAGAACATCAGGGCCTCTAAGCTTTTGGATCGCTCCGCTGGATGCCGCAGCCCATTTGCTAACGCAGTCGAGAATGTCGGAAGATGCAGGATTTTAACCAAAGGGTCAACCCGATCGGCATATATATCCCTTAGCTTTGGCAGTATCTGCACAGAGGGGTGGAGGCTTGCAAGATTTTCGAATTTCTCATTCTGTCCGAAGAACAACCCATTTTCGTCGGAAAACGATTCATCCACAGTACCACCGACCTCTGGATGTTGAAACTAAACGACATTAGACAAGACTTCGAGGTTGCTAGGAGGAAATCGAGGACTGTGCTTACCTCGCCGCCGAAGATAGACCAAGGTGCACTGCAGGAGGTCAGATACTGGATACGATACTGTAAGGGAATAGACGCAACACACCTGTCAAAGTATCTGGATACCCCTTCTCGTATGATGAGTTTTGGCTTCGTCTCTTCGAGCGTGGTGTCCACGGCATTGGCATCCTCGTCCATGCACGTATCAGTTTCGGAGTCGGAGTCATCCAGATCGTCGGATGGCTCAGATTTGATGCCATGTAAACTCAACAGTTTCTCATACCGTTCTAGTTTGGCGTGCAGACCCTCTCGAGGAGGCTTGGTTCTTTTACGTTTCCCGCGCACCGGGGGAATGAAGCTGCATTGCTTGTCGGCCTTGACGCAGTTGCAACACGGAGCACGCCGGTCGCATTTGACCTTTCGCTGCCGACAAGGCAAGCAAGAGTAGCTTTTGAAATCGCTACCGTCGGTAAACCGAGTCATTGTTGCATATTCTGCGTGGGGTAAGGTACGTGTCGGGGTGAGATGGAGAAAGAAGAGCAGAAACAGCGGTCGGGGCTCGGAAACAAAAAAATAAATTTTGAGCCCCGAGCGGCGAGTGGGTTTACTGTGATACATATAAACCTATATAATTTTAACAATTTCAAAATGCATCCTCATATTTTTCAAGCTGTATCCTCAGTTGAAGTAACGCCCATTAGTCTCCTTTTCAATTGCTCGCCACTGCTTAATATCAAATGAGACGATGTCTCAGGAGAAGCCCGTCGACACAGCCAAAGACGACAAGGACAAGGATGACATTGTCTATCCCACTGGCCTCAAGCTCTTTCTGCTGATAATTTCGATTCTCATTGGCATGTTCCTGGTTTCCCTGGTGTGTTGAATGATACCCCGGTCGAGATCGACTGTCTATACTGACCACTGCAGGACCGGCTCATCATCTCGACCGCGATTCCCCAGATCACCGACAAGTTCCATTCAACAGGCGATATTGGGTGGTATGGCACGGCGTACCTGCTCAGCAACTGTGCTTTTCAACTGCTGTTCGGGAAGATATACACTATATTCAGCATCAAGGCCACCTTCATGACGTCCATTGTCTTGTTCGAGATCGGTTCGGCCCTCTGCGGCGCGGCTCCAAACTCGATCGGGTTCATTCTCGGCAGAGTCATCGCCGGCCTGGGTTCTGGAGGCATTTCCTCGGGTGCCATGACTATCATCGTGTTTGCACTTCCACTGCACAAGCGGCCCAAGTATCAGGGGCTCTTTGGGGCTGTGTTTGGGGTTGCTTCAGTGGCTGGCCCGCTGGTTGGCGGCGTCTTTACCACCGACGTCACCTGGAGATGGTGCTTTTATATCAATCTTCCCCTAGGAGCAGTGGTAATTGTGGTCATCCTACTTTTTCTCGATATTCCCGACCGTCCAAACACCCAGAAGCCGCTGAAGGAGAAGCTGCGTCAGCTGAATGGTCTGGGAACACTTGCCATCATTCCTGGGATCGTCTGTCTTTGCTTGGCTCTGCAGTGGGGTGGTACCAAGTACGCGGTAAGAGTTCTTTCATCACTGCCTGTGTTCGCCAGTGATATTGACCGCGTCTAGTGGAGCGAGGGCCGGATCGTCGCGCTGCTGGTGTTGGCCTTTGTGCTTTTGATCGCGTTCGTCTTGATCCAGGTGTGGAAGCCAGAGCAGGCGACGCTGCCTCCACGCATCTTCCTGCAACGGAGCATCGCCTCCGGTTTCTGGGTGAGCTGCTGTCTCGGCGCACATACCATCTTGTTCGGTGAGTCGACTGGGATATCAACCTAAGTTGTGACCCGCTTGCCAACCGACGACAGTGTATTATCTTCCCATCTGGTTTCAGGTGATTGACGGCGTCTCGGCCATCCAGAGCGGCATCCGCCTCCTTCCTATGCTCCTTTCGGTGGTTGTAGCGTCCATCCTCACTGGCCAGCTAGTCTCCCGCATCGGCTACTACACGCCCTTTCTGATACTCGGGATCGTCCTCTCCTCCATCGGCGCCGGACTACTCACCACTCTCGGGGTCCACACATCAAAGGCCAAGTGGATCGGCTTTCAGGTCTTGTACGGCTTCGGCCACGGCACCTGCAACCAGATACCGAACATGGCGGCGCAAAGAGTGCTCCCCCGCGAGCAGGTGGCCATCGGCGCGTCGCTCATGTTCTTTGCTCAACAACTCTTTGGCGCGGTCTTTACGTCGGTCGGCCAGAACGTGCTCAGCAACCAGCTGGCCAAGCGTCTGGCGATCAGTCCTCAAATGGTCCAGAATTCGGGTGCCACGCAGCTTCTCGACCACGTTCCCGTCGAAGATCGCGCGGCCTCGCTGGGGGCTTATAACGACTCACTGCGGGTGTGTTTCCAGGTTGGTCTCGTCATGGCCTGCCTTGCCATCGTGGGTGCAGTGACTATGGAATGGCGTACTGTCAAGAAGAAGCAGCTGCCTTCGAAGTCTGAGACCGAGGTTGGACATGCTGCTGAGGAGGGCAGCAAACCGGGTGATTCAAATGAGACGAAAACATTGGCAGGTGCACAGGATGACCAGATAAAGGTGAACTGCAAGCGTGATCCGGAAAAACTGAAGTAGTCATATAATTTAGATATATTGTCAAACGTGTGGAAATGTACAATACCTTAGTGAATAGAGGCACATGCGGCAAATGAGGATAGCAGGTCCGAGTTGTGGAGCCCACCCGCACATCGGCGCCGCCAGACCAATAGAGTCATACTTCCCCAGCCACGCGCCGGTGATTGATTACGTTCTTCTGCTGTTTAGCTCCCAGGCACTAGAGCTGCTGTACCCAATGAGATGATGCATCGCTCACATGTTGACGGGCGAGTGGATGCCGGATGATCAGATCAGATCAGCAGCCAAGATAAACCCCACGTCCGAGGTGAGGATGATCTTCCAGGTTGACGGCGGGCCATTCTCGAGATTTTCATCAACATCCTGACAAAGGGTTACAGAACCACCGCCAAAAATGCAACCCAAAGCAGATGAAGATGCACATGCATCATTCCCACCAGATAAACATGCCTCGGACGAGACGGAGCGTCTGCTACGGCATGATCCACCCGAGGAGATAAATATCTGGGCGTCGCGCAGACAGTCCCGTTCCTGGTGGGCCATCATCGCCATCTCGCTGCTGCTGTTTACTATGTCCGTCCTGTCGCTGGCTGTTTTCTTCACGCTGGGTTTTGGCGCAGGGGCTGCCCCTCATGTGCCCCAGAGCAGACTGTCCAGTCCGATCAAGAACGTCGTGGTTCTGGTGCAGGAGAACCTGTCGTTCGACAACTACGCCGGCGGCCTCACATACCATCCCAGTATTGACGGTCTCGTGAACCGCGAGTACTGCAACCCGGCCAATGTATCCGATCCCCACTCGCCGATGGTGTGCGCAAAGCCCACGGCGAAGAATGTCGCCCCGGATGATCCTGATCACAGTATCACCGGTGGGAACCAGCAAGTGTATAGCACCTATCATCCGGACTACGACCTGAATTCCCCCAACATGCAAGGCTTCGTCGCCGAGCAGATCGCCTCGTACGGCATCGAAGGCGACCTCTCTCGCGCAGGCGAGGTCATCAACTACTACACCCCGGAGCACGTCCCCGTCTTCAACGCCATGGCCGAGAACTTTGTGCTCTTCGATCGCTGGTTCGCCGCCGTGCCCGGCCCAACCAATCCTAATCGCGCCTATCTGACCTCCGGCACGTCGCACGGCCACGGCACCAACGACCCCGACTTCGACAGGTCGGCGCTGCCTCAGCGCTCCATCTTCGAGCAGCTCTCCGCCAACAACATCAGCTGGATCAACTACTCCAACACGACCGGCTTTCTCCCGGACGCGCTCTTCTACCGCTGGACCGCCATGTCAGGACTCGGCGAGACCAACGTCCGCCCCATTGACCAGTTCTACCGCGACGCAAAAGCAGGCACCCTGCCCCAGTTCACCTGGATCAACCCGGAATGCTGCTCGTACATGTCCTTCCATCCCCCGTCACCCATCAATATGGGCGAGGGCTGGATCAAAAGCGTCTACGAGGCGCTCCGCTCCTCCCCGCAGTGGCACGAGACCCTCTTCATCCTTACCTTTGACGAGCACGGCGGGTTCGCGGACCATGTCCCTCCCCCGGAGAACGTGCCTGCAGGCGACGACCTGACCTACACCGAGACGGCGCCGGACGGCAAGGTCGCCACGTTTGCGTTTGATCGGTTGGGGATCCGGGTGCCGACGGTGCTGATGTCGCCGTGGGTGGGCAAGGGTGTTGTGCAGAACAAGCCGACGGATCAGAGCGGGGAGTTCACCCATACGTCTATCCTGAAGTTTGTGGCTGATCTGTGGGGGTTGGAGTACTTGTCGCCGCGTGTGGCCTGGTCTGCTAGTTTTGCGCATTTGATTAAGGATACGTATCGTGAGGATACACCGGAGAAGTTACCTGAGCCGGCGGATTTCTAGACATAGTCAGGTAGTAGATAGATATATTCCAGTTTTGCAACCGTTTAGCAATCACAAAGAAAGACCTAAATAAATCCCGCCTTTCAACGCAGCATTAATGTAGTGGAGGATATATATGTTATCAGGCTTCACTATGCGCCGTAAGGCTGACAGAGCTAACGGTCAGTGAGAGGCAGCAGTGGCGCTGGTCTGGTTTCACAAACTGTGTTTTTCGTTGGTAATGGGCAACGCTGGCTAAATAAGAGCTCTAAGGTATCCA
Organism: Aspergillus pseudoviridinutans; assembly: GCF_018340605.1. Taxonomy (NCBI): domain Eukaryota; kingdom Fungi; phylum Ascomycota; class Eurotiomycetes; order Eurotiales; family Aspergillaceae; genus Aspergillus; species Aspergillus pseudoviridinutans. Next base: position 531,346 of record NW_025091284.1, read on the forward strand.
TATGACCAGACTGACTGGGTGATTGTGATTGTCTAAAGGGAGGTATCAGATCATTCTGTTGCCTATCGAGTGTTGACTTCCGCTCTATAATAAGGAACCTCGAGTGGGAAATAATACTGAACTGCACTCTACACCCATGAGGAGAGTTTAGTCCTTTTAAGTGGTTGATAGACACACGGTTATAGCATATGCCTCGTACGTCTGTTGTGAAATAATCAAGCGTATGGGAATCCTTACGTTCACCACATACGCCGAACAAGTGCAGGCCCATGTGATCAATATTCAAGGAAGTTTGCATGCTAGTATATTTATCACTTGCAATAATAACAGAGGTTCTACCCCAAGGGTAGTCCGCTTGACTGGCTGACAACTCTTGCGCAGACGTCCTGCGAGGCAGCACCACAACCGCAATGATGAGAGTCACTGGTGCAAGAAACGGATTCTTATAAGCTGTGTCAATGCAATATTGTGGCCTCTGTGCATCAGACAGAAAAGTGCTTATCAACGTTATCCGGGTGTTCGGATGGAGGGCTTATAACCTGGTAGGCGTGCGAGCACAAGCATTCCCGGCGCTCATCCCTCACTCGCTTGGAATGCCACCGACTGAACATGCTCGAACGAGCTGATAAGACTAGTACATTTGTAATTGCGTCGACAATAGGAATAAGATGAGTGATATCTGTTTTTGGCAGTTGTAGACCGTTGGTTCTTTTGTCTCGTGTCAAGCTGGTCAAGATGGTTTAGATCTATATAACTAAGACTCACGTTTATACATTAAATCGGAAGCATGTCACTCAGAGTTACCTATGAGTAATGAGCACCGGAGAAGAAAAATATTACCTAATGAGCATGACAAGCACACGCGTTCTGGTCACTGCTGTCCAGTGTCCAGCAGGTCGATTCTCGACTCCTTGTTCGGGCGACAGGATCAAGAGCCCTTCCGATTCCCCACATATCTCAGAGCTTATACTGCTGAAGAATGCAGACCTGCCAACTACCCTGAGCGTCAGAGTTATTTTCAGAGCTCCGAGCTCAAAGCCTCCTGCGCCATGAACCTTTTCCTGCAGGCTGCAGCAAGTGGATCGGAGTTATGACGAAAGATTATTCCTTGTGCTTTGGCAATGACTACTTGGCTTTGAAGCGGAAAAGGACATATCTACTGCAACTGTATCATATTCATAGGCAAGTTTCATGGTTCGGCTGTTTCATATCAATGATTGACCTGGAGCTTGCAATTGCTCTGATCACACGTCATGGAGCGTGTATCAGATTTTCTAAGAGTGGCGATGTCGTATACCATTCCCATGCTATGATTGATCCGGCAAAATGGTGATATAAGCCCCAAATCAGGCACAAAGACCTAAGTAGCAGCCAGCGTACACCGGGCTTCCACGAACACATTTGGCAAATGTCCACAGGCAAGCAGAAGAGTCTGGCAGTGATTCCAACACTGAAAGCCCAGCTTAAGGTCAAGAAGATGGAGAGCTCCGCATACTCCCAAACGGGCTAGGTATACATACCAATGGCACGGCGCTTGACCTGATCGACACGGATCTGTCCTTGTTTCATTCCCCCGCGGAAATCCTACATACCAGCACTATCGTAAAGCTTCTCCGCGAGTGACAACGCCAGAAGGGATGATAGCAGGATCTATTTTCTCCGTCTCCCCACTACTCACGGTTGCTCGCCCTGGCTTCCGCGGTCATGGACACGCCTCACCTGATGTTATACGGACCCTTGTGGATCCCAACGCAGAGTATTTCATCATCCTGCCTCTTCGTTTGAGGCGAGACCGTTTATTATTTCAAGGTTGGGATTGCTTCCTACTTGCTCGTTTCCATGCACTACGATGGCTGCCAACGAGCTCGAATCGGTACCCCCAGCGCTCTTTAAGGAGACCTTCTCGCATATACCGACCTCGTCGGACGATTACTCGGACGACATTGACGAGTTTGATGACTCGCGGCTACCACCAGTTGACGGAGGATACCAAGCATGGCTATTTCTAGCGGCTTGTTTCATGGTGGAAGGTATAGTATGGGGTGAGTCGTCTTCACACCGTCCAGATGAAACAGCAAAAGTTGACGGGTGAGAGGATTCGCACAATCATTCGGGGTATTTGAGAACTATTATCGAACTCATGAACCTTTTTCGGAATCGACTGAGATTGCGTCTATTGGGACCTGCGCAATGGTCAGATATCCTTCCATGTATACATGACCTATACTGACATGGTATCATCCATAGGGGCTGGCTTACCTGCCCACACCCATTGTTATCGCCATCATGTTTGCATTCCCGCGAGCTCGGCGCTGGTTTTCGACCGCGGGATTCGTCATCATGTGTCTGGCGCTGGGACTGAGTTCGTTCTCGACAAGCGTCACCCACTTGATCATGTCGCAGGGAGTGGCATATGGGATCGGGGGTTGTCTAGCCTACACCCCGTCCATCCTCTTCCTATCCGACTGGTTCGTCGAGAAGAAAGGCCTCGCCTTCGGCATCGTCTGGGTATGTTCCCTCTCCGTTCACATCCTTCAACCCCAACTAAATCTAGTACAGAGCGGCTCCGGCCTCACAGGCATCCTCTTCCCGCTCATCCTCCAAACCCTCCTCAACCGCTACGGCTGGCAAACCACTCTCCGCGCCTGCTCCATCGCGCTCTTCCTCCTCGCCGCCCCCTTCATGACCTTCCACAAGCCCCGCGTCCCCATCCGCCACTCGCACCTCCGCCAGCTCAGCCTCCGCTTCCTCTTGGACAAAGTCTACCTGATCTACCAGCTCGGCAACACAATGCAAGCCATCGGCTTCTGGATCCCCTCCATTTTTCTAACCTCGTACGCCCGCACCCTCGGCGCAAGCGACTTCCTCGCCTCCCTCACCGTCACCCTCTTCAACCTCATGACCGTCTTCGGCTGCATCTTCACCGGCTACTTCGCCGACCGCCACCACGTCACCAAATGCATCCTGCTTTCCTCGGCGGGGGCTGTCGCTTCCGTCTTCCTCCTCTGGGGGCTAGCCACGCACATGGCCACCCTGTACATCTTCTGCATTGTGTATGGGTTCTTCGCGGGGGGATACTCGTCCTCGTGGTCGGCGCTGTCGCACGAGGTGCAGAAGAGTGAGCGCTCAGCGCATGTGAGCATGGTGTTTGCGTTTCTGGAGACGGGCCGCGGCGTCGGGAATGTGGTTAGTGGGCCGTTGAGCGAGGCGCTGCTGAAGGTGGGTGGGTGGAAGGGGGACGCGTTTGGCGCGTATGGAACTGAGTATGGGGTGTTGGTTGTGTTGACTGGGGTGACGGCGTTTCTGGGCGGGTTTGCGTCCATGGCGAGGATGTTTCGGTGGATTTGATATGTGGCAAGTGTACTGTACGATATACTAAAAGATGGATGCGTTTGTACGGAGTAGTGGGGTGGTATTGATAGAAGCATATAGTACGAAACAGAGTTAAATGTCATCTCAATCTATATATATATACACATATCTATGTCTTTGTCTATGTATACTTTGTACAATAGTGACTATTGCTAGCCAATAAACCGACCCTTGGCCCTCTCGAACCACCCCTTGTTCGGAGCAGACGTCTCCCACGAGGTACTCTTCGGCTCGACGCGTCCGGTATCCAGATCCGCCTCGAGGGGATCCACAAACTTCGTTCGCAAGACAATCTTATGCCCCAGATACAGCACGACAAACAGAATCGGACAGACATACGCGACGAAAAAACTCGAGACATCAAAAGTGGGGATCCACGCCGTGAACCCCTGCGTGAAGATGATCAGCACGTTGAAGAAAAGCCCGTAGTAGGCCAGCCACGGCTGCCAGAGGGCCTTGTACGGCAGGGTGTCGCGGGAGATATTGCGCGCGGCCAGCACGCGCATAAACGCAATGTGGCAGGCGTTGATGGATGCCCAGCAGATGAAGCCGGCCACGCCGGAGATGTTGACCAGCCAGTTGAAGACTGTGCCGCCCGACTCGGAGAGGTTCAGGAAGCCGAGCAGCCCGAAGGCAGCAGTGAAGCCCACGCTGATGTAGGGCACACCGCGCTTCGTGACCTTGGCGAACCATTGGGGCGCGAAGCCCTCGCGCGCCAGACCGAGGAGCACGCGGCTACCGCTGTAGACGTTGGAGTTGGCGGCGGAGAGAACGACGGTCAGGAGCACGGCGTTGATCAGACCAGGGAGCACCTGGACGCCGGCGAGATTGGCGGCGATGACCATTGGGGAGGCAGAGGCGTTGGAGGAGGCGGTGACCAGGTTGGGGTTGTCGTAGGGGACCAGGAGACCAATGAAGAAAATGGTCAGGACGAAGAAGATGAGAATGCGGAAGAAGGTCTTGCGGATGGCGGAGGGAACCGTCTTCTCGGGGTTCTCGGTCTCTCCGGCAGCGACACCCACGAGCTCAGTGCCCTGGTAGGAGAACCCGGCTTGGATCAGGACGGCCCAGAATCCGACGAATTTGGCGGTGTTGACATTCGATTCGATGAGGTATGGTGCGAACGCGCCGGGTTCCTTCCAGGTGTGAAATCCCAGGTAGCCCTGCTTGCCTACGCCAGCATCAATGCAGATGGCGAAGATCATGAATCCCAGGACGGTAAGCACCTTGATGGCCGAGAACCAGAACTCGAGCTCGCCGTAGAAGCCGACAGGAAGAAAATTGAGCAGCGTGATGAACACCCAGAACACCCCGATGAATATGGCAATCGACAAGTCCTCGTTCCAGTATTGGATAATCATGCCGGTGGCCGTCAATTCCACTGCGTATGTCGAAGCCCAGTTGAACCAGTAGATCCATCCCATGGCAAATCCCAGACTGGGATCAACCAGTCGTGCTGCATATGAGGTGAAGGCGCCGGCGGTGGGGATATACGTCGCGACTTCTCCCAACGAGGTCATCACCGAGTATACGATCGTCCCGACAAAGATGTAGGCGATGAGAGCCCCGGCTGGGCCAGCGTGCGCAATGGCCGTTCCACTGCTGATAAACAGACCGGTTCCAATTGTTCCTCCTGGTCGCTGTTAGATTCCTTTTTTTCCCTCCGCAAAGAATGAGATACTGACCGATGGCGATCATCTGCAAATGTCTATCCTTCAACTGCCGCTTGAGATCGGGCGTCTCCGATTCCTGTACCTCCTCATTGCTCTCCTCATCGCTGTTGTGGTGGTCGCCTCGCAGCGAGTTCACCTTATTCGAGCGTAAACGGACCTTATCTGCCAACTTGCGGCGTTTTTCAGCGCTGGAGGCCTCCAGACCCTTGGCATCAGAGGTCATATTGTCTTGAACTGCCATGGTGCCAGTCAGGTAAGCAATTGCAGTTAGACAGCTGTCAAGGTCGCAGGGAGAAAATCCGCTCGAATGGCAAATGAAAATTTCTGCCCCTCAGTTGTGTCATTTTTTCTGGACCGTGCCTAGCCGGTGGAGATACAAATGTCAGAAATTGTCGGGTGCACCCACCGGAAGAGGCAAACTATTATGTAAACGACGCTACAAAGAAGAAAGACCACACGATAGGGTTCCAAGAGAGTTTGGATCGGTTCAAGCTAACCCTATTGAACGCGAGTACCTGAGTTTCTAATAGCCTTACAGATGCTTGTCTACTAGATGTATCCTGAGGTTTGCAGACAACAGGAGACGTTCCTGGATAGAGATGGACCGTTTTCAGTAAATGTCGTCAAGCATTGCCAAGAAATATTTTACCAGTACATTTGAAATTTAACAGACAATTAATCAAGACGAGGACAAAAGCCATGATGATTTCGTAGTTCTCGATCACTTTCCCCAGACAATATTATTGTGGACCGTCTTCCACCTAGATCGCGGTAAAGGCAGTGATTTTTTTTCCTTGCTGCTTCCTTTGGATGATGATACACAATATTTGCCACTCAGTCCCGATCAGGACTGGTAGCTCAGTGGTAGAGCGTGAGATTGCAAATCTTAAGGTCGCGTGTTCGATCCACGCTTAGTCCTGTTTCTTTTGTTTTTTTTTTTTCCCCTTTCCGCGGACCTGCTACAACTCACCTCAGCTTCTGTCTTTATTCCAAATGAAATAAAGTACTTGTTCAGGAATCCAATCTTCTAACATATCCCTTACAGCTCTGACTGCAGATGGTTGCAATCATAAATATAACCACTTTATTGCGATACCTGCCAAATATATATTGGAATTGATCAACGGCTATATTACCAAGTCTCCTTGATCAACTCAGCACACTTCTCACCAATGCCATATGCAGGCATCTGAGTATGTCCTCCATGCAACGTAGGCATGATACTGCAATCCGCCACCCGAAGACCAACGACACCCTTCACCCGCAGCTTGTTATCCAGCACCGCCATCGGATTGTCATCTTTGCCCATTGCGCATGTGCCGGAAGCGTGATAGCCTATCCTGTCAGTTACCTATAGGACCACAAGTTGGAGTACGGGTGACTCACAAGTTGTCGCATGCTCCTTGACATACGGGATCCACTCCTCCCTTGTCTTGTACGTATGATGTGTGAGATTCGGCGGCCATGAGCCTTTGACGATGTCCTTTGTTCCCGCACCGTTCATAACAATCTCATTACCGAAGCGACACGCCTCAGTCAACACGAGCAGATCGAGTGGGTCAGATAGATAATTGCAGTCGATGATCGGATTCTCCTTTGGATCCTTGGACTTGAGCGTCACCGTGCCGCGGGACTTGGGCGCGAACAGTTCGGCGATCATGGAAAACGCGTGTTTGTGGTCGATGGGGAACTGGTTGTACTGCTTGGGACCACCGTAGCACTCCGTTGTGAAGAACTCGATGTTGGGCTGTTTGGGGGTGAGGCCCATCGGGTCGCGGCCGGGTTGGCGGGGTGCATCGCGCCAGAGGGGCTCGTCCTTCAGACGGTCGTCAATCCGGGCAAAGGCGAAGGAGCCGAAGGGGAAGGTGGAGAGGAAGCCGGACTTGTGTTCTTTCCACTGCTGGTAGGTTTTGGCGAAGTTGTCGTCGTGGTAGACGTGGAAGTCGGTTGTGAGGCCTTCTTTTTCGGTTTCGTAGAACATGAAGACGATCTGCGATGTGAGTATCGTGTGTACGTGGGCAGAGGGAGGGTCTTACCAAGTGGTCCATGAGGTTCTTGCCCACGCCGGGGAGATCAACTTGGCAGGGGATGCCGTGCTGCTCCAACTCCTCGCGAGCTCCGATCCCCGAGCGCATAAGGATGGCAGGACTGCAGTATGCTCCTCCAGATATGATGATTTCCTTTCGCGCGTGGAATGTGCGTGGCGTCCCATCAGCCAGCTGAGTGATGACGCTGGTGGCTCGGAGCCCATCGGGACCTTGTTCGAGCACGACGCGGTCGACGGTGGTGTCTGTCTGGATGGTCACATTATTGCGGTGATATTCCTTGGTGATGTAGTCCGCTGCAGTGGACCGAATGCCCTTGTATACMGTTCGAGGCACGTGGCCGCATCCATGGGGTACGTCGCCGGTGCTGAACATGTCGTGGTGTAGAGGCAAACCCTGCGAGACGAACGAATCCAAGAGGAGATTGGCAATGGGGGCAAGATCATGGGGCTCGGTGTGCAGAGGGCCAGAATACCCATGGCTCTTCTCATCCGCTTCGAACCAGGGCTTGGAGTGGAATGTTTCCGCCTATACAGTTAGTATATCTCACATCTGCGTTCTTATGATCAGAGATACCTTTCTCATGGCAGCAAAGAACTCCTCACCACTCCAGCCTTCCAATCCCCAGTCATCGTAGTCCTGTTTGGCACCTCGGATGCACAGTGTACCATTGCATCCACTAGAACCGCCGAGGAACCGACCACGGCTCAGTTTCACCTGCCGATTGTCCACTCCAGGCATTGGGCCTGTGATTAGGTTCCAGTCGGTCTCTGAGTCGAAGTTGTTTGACCATCTATAAGGAGTTAGCAAGGAGGCATGAGACCAACCTGGTAATCACATACCCTCCAGCCATGTGTACATTTTCCAGGTCCCGATTGTGTTGTCCGGCTTCGATGACGAGGATTTTGATATCGGGATTCTCAGCAAGACGACCTGCGACTACACAACCAGAGGTTCCTCCTCTGTAAATAGTGGGTTAGTGCCAACGAGTAGCATACCTGGTCCTGGGCGAGATACTCACCCGCAGATGATGTAGTCATATACATCTTGCGTATCCACAATCGAACCCATGGTGCAGTCTCTCTTTCTTCCTTGGTTGCAAACTTAGTTTGAGACGAGCGTCAAAGTCAGGCTGGAGTGTCATCTTGACGAAAAATCCCCCTTATTATGCACGATAGCGTTCAAGTGTAGGAGGGGTAAAGGCGAAGCTAGGGTCTCTCGTGTCACCGAGCCATTCGCTTCTGCCACCCCTGAGAAGCCTCAGGAGAGCCAGCCTGTCGGACCATGATCAGAGGGGAAAGTTGCAGATGTACGAGCGGGGTCGACCGTGAAGTTACTGGCCGTGCCGACGAAAATGGTATTGCTCCTGGAAAACCACCGTCGTAACGGCTGAACTCTATTGGCCTAATGGGCGAATATTGTCGTTTATAATGGTTTCTGATTGGATCTTTCTTGGGCAGCCTTGAAGCGTTGACGATCCGGTTCTTATGAATGGGTCAATAACCAGAGGGATGGGGGCCAGGACTGGTTTGGAAACAATACGGCCATTCGGGGAGAAATGAATTGGTGGTCTCCAGATAGTCTGTGTCAATTTATGCATCATCCCTGCTGGTCTCCTCTTGGCGGGAGGAACCGGCGATCATTCCCACGGACAGACAGACAGTTGTGACACGTCCACCTTCCATGGAGTTCTGCAATCTTACTGTTGATATCATCGACCCATGAATATGATGAAGTAGAAAAAGAAACGTTGTAGTAAATCGGACATCTGCACAACACAACGCCATGCATAATGCACTTCTCAGAGCCAAGCGTGCTCACACATATGACAGGTCTCCTCGTTCAACGGGCGAGACTAATATTGAGTCGCCAGGAAATCACCCCAGAAAAATAGTGGATCCGATCCGCTCCGCCCTGGCCAAAGACGGGAAGCTCCTCGACCGTGTACGGCTGCTCTTTTACTCGTTCCGGTAAGCCGTTGTGTCTTGTGGCGTGGGCACGAAAATAATAATGGCCTGGAGGCTACGTCTCCCGCTGGAGTCCACTTTCCGGTGTCAATTTAGTAAATGCAATTTACTAGCAGGCTAGCACAGATGCCTAACCTGTTAGGAGTTAGGACAATGGGGCCGGCCTTTTCCGATTTCGCTCGCCTCATACATAGCTACGGAGGCATTCCGTACTAGACTCTGGATAGGTACCTTTTCACTATGGACTGTTGGGGAAGCTTATGCCGCACTGGCCCAGGCCAATCAACTTTAAAAACGAGCCTGGGACATTACTTGGACGGCCATTGGATCCAGTCTAGTCTAGACTCTCTCCTTAGTTCCTTGTACCATAGTGTGTAGTAAGGATGCGATACATTTCCCGACTCGGAGAGCAATACCCGCCATTCAGATCCCACAGATTGCTCGATTTAAACATTTGTGGCTGGAAAGAACAGATTCTCTCACCGTGCAGGTTACCGTAAGAGCTCAAAGCAGATGTGGCGTTCTTAAAAGCAGCAAGCGCCATCGCCTCGTATTTTCCGTTGCTGGTCCCACATCAGCCAACACTGTTTCACATGCTGCCCTCAGGAATCCTAGATCGAGTACAAAGTACGGAGAGTATGCCAGTTTTCGTAGACAGCACAATACCTAGAGATCATAACACAGCAGAAGCAAATGGCGCAAATGTAGTGTGCGCTTTTTGGAACAATGACTTGTCAACAAGGCTTTCTTCCAGTATCTGTGGCTGGTCCGGTTGTGAACCCTAATACAGTTTTCTATGAGTAATAACTCCCGGTCAGGGGTGCGTTAGACTTTCAACGATCGCCGTCAGCCAAGGACTGGGAAGCATTCTAGAGAATAATAATGGTACGGAAGCTTTATTGCACCATTGACCAACATCCCGGAAGGTCCTCCCGACAATCCAACACGGCATTGTCTCATACCGAGACAGGGCGTATTGGCGTCGACGAGATACCTTATTGTTATGCAGATCATTCCAACAACTTCCTTTGTCTGGTTGGATTTTCCACTATTACGAGAGTTACCATAAATCTATCCATCCTAACCAGGGAACGAGCGCCCACAGCTCTGGTTCGGGAGTCTACAAACCTAGATGGCCGTTCTCGGAACCCAAACTCTTGTCTAGATGTGCCTGTTTCCCCTGACATGCATCTCCAATGCCCTGGTGAAGACAAAGCTTGAAGGTATTTTAATTGACGAAGGTCCACTAATAATCCATGCTAGTGGACCAAGTCAACTTCCTGGTGCATTAGTGGCAAGCTCCATCCGAGACACATTGCGCTGGTTCATTTAAGATACAGCATCCAAAACATCAGACATCGTACGATCACTTGAAGCGTCCCACGCCCTGTTATTGCTCATTGTTTAGTCTACCGAAATGGGACAGGCAACTCCGTTTCAGAAGGAAGCTTGGACGGAATACGGAATTGGAGTTCTCATCATTCTTGGTCGAATATTTGCACGATGGAAGGTGGTCGGAGTGAAGAACTGGCAGGGCGATGATTACTTTGCCATCGCCGCGTTGCTCTTTTGGACCGTGAGTACTCTCGTATCTTCGGCTGAATGAGACTCCATCAACTGACAGAAGTACGCAGGCCGAACTCACCATGTTGGAACTCATCGGTAAGTCGTCTCGACCGATTGCGATGCACAATCGACTGACTGGACAGGCCAACATGGTGCCAACATTGGCCTCACTGATGCTCAGCGAGCCGCCATGACCCCAGAGCAGATCGAGAGTCTTGTCATTGGCTCCAAATGCCTGCTTGCTGGATGGACCTGCTATGTGACCCTCATCTGGTGTCTCAAGGCCTGCATGTTGTTCTTCTACAACCGTTTGACGTAAGTCTCCTGTTCCCCTTCCAGACGATATGCTAACCATGGTAGACTGGGTCTCATGCAGCAGAAGCTCGTCAAGATCAACGCTGTGGTGTGTCTGTTTTCCTATGTCGCGGTCATCTTCACTATCTATTTCCACTGCTTCCCGATACAGAAGCATTGGCAGATATACCCGGATCCTGGAGGTAGGCATCACTACTGAAGCTCTGCATAGGACGATGCGATCTGACTCCACATAGAAAACTGCACTGTCGACCGAATCAACTACATCGTCCTCGCTGTAACCAACGTCTCGTAAGTCGGATACAAGAAATCAACCCACGAAGAGACTAACCAGCGCAGAACGGATGCCGTGCTTGTCTCGATTCCAATTCCCCTGCTAGCAAAAGTTCGATTAGCATTGCGCCGGTACGCATGTCGCTGTATAACCTGCACATACGAGCACTAACGAAAACAGAAAACTCGTCATCGGCGTCCTCCTCTGTGGTGGTGTCTTCGTCATGTGCGCAGCCCTCCTCCGCTGCGTCCTCTCCCTGCAGAGCATCAACAGCATCAACACTAGCACTATCTGGGCCATCCGCGAGACCGTACGCCCCCTTTCCCCACTTGCCTGAATGACAACTAACCAAACAGTTCGTCGCACTCATTGCCGTCAACGCCCCCTGCATCAAACCCCTCTTCAGCTCCTCCGTCTGGCTCGGCTCCTCCAAGGACCCCTCCTCCAAGAACGCCCATCGCTACGGCGCAAGCGGCAGCTACTCCCTCTCCGTCTTCGGCAAATCCAAACCCGATCCCCTCACGTCGCAAAGGAGTAAACTGGGCGACCACGCCAGCGACGAGTTCATCCTTCGCGAGCAGAGCCAGAGTGGGCCGACCTATATGAATGATGTGAGTGGCGGACATGGTCAGCACATGGATGAAGAGTCGGGCAAGTTCTCCGAGGGTGGGATACAGGTTACTACTATGTACGAGGTGAAAACGGGGAAGGCTTAGGTGCTAGAAAGATGGACTGTTTCTGGGTGGATATGTATATTACTGATACCAACTGGCTCGGCGGCTCATTTCCTTTGTATGTCCGTATACAATGATTTCTGTTAGATATCTAGAGTTCTAATTCAACTTTTCGTCTTACATGATGTATGGGTATGAGTAGACTGTTTATGTCTCCTACATGGACTGAGATTTATGTCTCAGATTTGGTAGATATACGAGGCTGCAAGTAACTGAGCGACTTCACATGCAAACCACTGTTCAAGATTTGTACCCACAAAATCAGGAATGCCGGGAAAATAGCGGATTTAGATAAAAAAAAAAAGCTATAGGCAGCAGTGAGTTAATCGATCCTGCAGGATGCGAAAGGATAGTATAGGGCAAGTAAAAAAGAAGGGCTAAGCGTGGATCGAACACGCGACCTTAAGATTTGCAATCTCACGCTCTACCACTGAGCTACCAGCCCTATTGGTTGACAAAACTCAATTTGTTATAATACATAATATTGCATATATAGCACCGCAACTCTTTCGACATTTGGATACTTGAAGGTTGAGCACGAAGTGATGCTGCAGCGGTTAGGTCAGGGTAATAGTGCAACAGGAGAAAAAGTGGGTCGATATTCCCTCTATTTATATCTTCACCTCAATCATGAAAAGACTATCGACCTAAGATGAAGGTTTCTCTTTGGTAGAGTTATACAGTAGTAGTAGTAGTAGTAGTAGTAGTAGTAGTAGTAGTAGTAGTAGTATTAGTAGTAGTAGTAGTAGTATAAGCCCCTCCATATATCTGCATCCTCGAGGTGAGTCACTATTCTACCTCAACGACTTGAACCTTCCAACCTCTCACTCAGCCTTCTCTCCTCCCCACCTGTCAATTTCGACTTCCAGCGCACATTCCTCTCCTGCACCACCACCTGACAATCCTTCTTCGCGATACGTTGGATACAATAATTCTTGTAGTATTTCTGAAGAATACATCAAGTCTCGGGAGAAGATATTAGATTTCTTTAGACGCCACTGCCTAGGTATTTATTTATATGTCTATACTAAGACAAAGGTCCATTTAGGTGCCTCTTAGTACTAGATATTACTTATGGTCATATAGAACACTGTTCACACAGCTGCGGACTAGCCCGCCATAATTACTATTGACGGCTAGCACGCGCGACTGCGGATCTTGTGGGTACTTAGAAGGGAGGGCCCTTTAATAGTAACCCCTAACACCATAGAGACTGAGGCAGAGAAGCTATAAAAGAAGAAAGCCCACCAAAAGGAGATGACTTAAGGACCTATATTTCATTATTATATAATTAAATAATACTAAATGAAACTTACAGTGTGAAGTTTATATAATAAAGCTTAAAAATCCAGAGCCTATCTCCTGCTATTAGCCTATTACTTAGATGTATAACACTTTGTCCTATCATATAACCTATCCTATAAATTATCTTCCTCTATAGGTGTTACCTGTCCAGCAGGCTTTGCATACTATCTTTGTCAACAAATTAGCTATACCACAGGCTTCATAAGTCCGTGCAATGAATACTTGGACCTGACCGTCTCTAACAAAACAAACAGCAGCGGTATCCTACCTCCACGGCCATCAAGAACCCACTATTTAAGTTGTCTTCGAAGCCGAAGCATAATCTAGCTGGGGTATCTGCCTTAGACATAGGCCATCTGATGTACTAGGACCTCTAGAAGCAGTAAAGGTCAACTAAGCATCATTGTGGAGAGCAGCATCAGCAGGGTTGGCAGACACGGGCTCAGACGAGACAACAATGGGTTCGGAATTGACAGAAATGGGCGGGCAGCAGGAGCATTGCGGCATAGAGGATGCGCCTTAGACTCGGCCGCGGATTAAGCGATAATTGAGAATTGGGATAGCTTGCGTGTCCAGCCATTGCTGAAATAGATCGTAAAACGAATCTCGGATGCTTGAGTCTTCGGTATCGCAGCAAAAGGAAAGATGCCCTTTGTCCTTGTCAGTCGAGACAAGGGTAGTCTCTGAATAGATTTTGCGAAGATGTTCTGTGATATCAGAAACGATCGAGTCTTCGATAGGAACAGGCACAGTGAGCGTGATATGGATTCCGTCTTGTTCCTGTCCTGAGTCCATGCTTTCTCGTTAACAGGCAGCGCGCGAGCTATGCTTTTTATCTTTACCTCATCTCGTGGTACAGAAGCTTGAAGTAGTTTAGAGACTCGGAGTAATGAGCTAGAAAACAGCGGCAGGCATTAATATAATGCCTTTTTTCTTGGGCGACATCAGTGGCGTTCACGCCTGGTGCTTGGAAGACGTCAGTCTCCTGTCACTTCACCGAATACTGTGCAGCGAAAAGACCACGCTTGCCAGCTATTAGAGTATGAGGCAGCGTATTACTTGCTTTGGACCCTTTAGATTGTTGGAAACTGGTGCTGTAACCTGGGCGGAGTTTAAGCGAATACTACTTGCCGAGCAATTATTTCCTGGGGCATTTTTGATTATAGGCAAGGGTTCTACCTCTTAGGTGCGCTGCTCTCCTCTTTTCATTATACTTCATCAAGATTTGTGAGTATGCCCATCTACCGCGGATGGATTAAAGTTGTGAGATAATTCCCCCTTCTTGAATTCCATCAAGCTAGTCAACAAGTCTAAATAACTGTATATGCTCAATCATTCACTAGGTTTATAGTACACCTTTTTTGAAGCCTCATGCTGCTAAGGTGATTTTCTGTGCCTCCTGACGTAGTGTATTGCCGATGGCATGACCACAAGAATATCCCATCTCTATAGTGTATATGGGGGTATTTTTCTAAGGCAAGACAATCTGCAAGTACTTAGGACATGTTGACATATTCACAATCATTAGCCCATCCTTTATGCTGAATCCATGGTGTATTGATTCCGGAAATAAAACCTCTGGTGGTGGCAGCTCAAGCTTACAAGAGCCGTGTGAATTTGATGAGGGTACGCACGTTCTCGTCCTCAGCCAAGTGTAGCTCAGTACCTGTGAAGCTGCGTTGGTCATCATACGCACACTTGGATAGAAGTTAGAGGAAAATTCAAATCGCGAATAGGAAAGCCGCTTGAAGATTATTCATTTATGTGTCAGTCATGGCCATGCTTTTGCATGGGCCTCGGGATGGCGGCCTGGCAGTAATTGCATCATGATTCTATGAGATTATAATATCAATGACATAAGCTCTTCAGTGCCCTCTTGCTGGGCTTTTTTGCTTCTGGACTATTTGCACTGTTTATGGTGTGCCAAAGTGATCTAATTAACATCAAGTCATGATGCAAGTGTGCGCATTAAGTCCGCTGTGTGGCTTAACTGCATTATTTTTACATTAATGTCCTGAGGAGCAGCCTCTGCCCGCGTCATCATGTCTATTTGCTCTGGGTTCTTGATGATAACATGCGCAATCATGTACAGATATTGAGTTGCTTCCTTATATGCTTCCTTATATGCTTCCTTATTGGGTGCAACTTTGAAACTGGGGGCGCTGATATACTTGCTCCGCCATGATGGTGCTTCTAGTTAGGGTTCTTCCCAGCACCAATGGCTTTCTATATATCTGCTTAATGTTAGCGCTTGCCTTTGGGTAGGTGACKAGATTGTGCTGTTTTGTGCTGAGAGTGCTTCTTCTGATCTTCAGGCCCCTATACTACTTGGCATCAGGATCTCCTGAAGTTGCTGGAGGACTTCCATTTACCCTCTGGCAGTAGGGCTTCTAAATTCGCAACTAATGTACCTGGATCGCTGCATTCTGCTATGCCTTTCAATAGAACTTGATTTTCCTCGGAAAGCTTCAATCTGTCATCGTCGCCCTTTCCTTCATGACCTTTCTTATCTTTGGGATCATTGTCGGACAGGGACCGACAGGAAGTGCTCCAACAGTCATGCCACTAGGGACACTGGGAGGTACACCAGGCTGTGCAGCTCCCGAGTTGTTACTGGCAAAAACTCCAGATGGAATGCGTGGTCCCTCAGTACAGCACTTAAACCTTGGTAGCGGGTTTGTAAGGTATTTTTCTGTTGTATATAGAATTGAACTGATTTGATAGCTACTGTGCTGGTCATGCAAAAAGCCTTGGCGGAGCAGTTGTCGAAGCTTCCATGCGGACAAAATCAACCCACGAAAAGCCAAGAGAGTGAATTGTCCTATGATCCCACACATATGGAAGAATGAGTTGCTAAAACATCTGCATTTACTCTAAAGCCTATTCCTTCTGCACCAGTTGCAAGCTTGAATCCTGCATTGACGACATTCGAATATATATCCCCGCAGATAATAGGAACACTCCTCATATCGATGGGGGCCAGGAATATACTTCCATCTATCATGCACGCACTCATGATTCTCTCTGAGCTCCTGAATGATTCTCGCAACCAAAATATCTTGTGGTGTCTGAGAATAAGGAGATGCTACGCTAGGACGATCTGAGTAAGGTCAACCAGTTCTCATAAAGCGGCGAGTCACAGCGTCGAAAGGCCACGGTTTCTGGCGCAAAAGCCCCACACAACCGTGTCCTTTCCGTCGTCACCCAGACTTACTCTGTATATGGGGGTTCCGGCACCTCTACATAAACAAATCAAGGCTTAGGAGAATACTACCTTCGGCCAGCTGTTGACCCAGACCCGCCCATAACTTGAACGGATGCGCAGAGAATGATTTTGGATGGATTGCACACTCTCTTGCCGTGCGTCATTGAGGCGGGAATGTCGGGGCAAGTGCAGGGGCAGGTGCAGGTGCGGAAGCTCCGCTAGCGCCCCGACCCGCCAGTGATGACAGCCACAAGTTCATAACTCACTTGTACCTCCGCTGCAAAAATCTTGCCATATCAGATGGAAGTCTCCGGGTCGCATATTATAGCTATAACCCGATGTTGTCCCACGGGCTAACCCGCATGTACAGCGCTGATATATATATACCCCTAGCACTAGTGTCAGCTGTTCCTCGCATTCGGGAAATCGCGTCTCGATCAAGATTAGACTATGCGTATTCTGATGATTAAACCGATGTTGCCCACGGGCTAACCCGCACGTACAGTGCTGATAAATCTCCGTCCGCTTTGTCCAGAGAAACACAGAATGATGGCAGGGCAGGAAGCAGTATGGAAGGCAAGAGATTAAATGATATAAAAGCCCTCAACTACACCTATCGATTAGACCCGATCATCACCATTGCATATTCAGACCATCCCAAACAAAAGAAAAAGAAAAAGCGAACGAACAAACAAACACAAAACAAATAAATCCCTTCTCAACAGAAACAATTGAAACCACCATGTCCTCGCAACCCGTCCAACTACTATTCGGTGGTGCCTCCTTCGGCCCAAGCATGAGTTCCGAGTTCGCATCCATCGAGGCCACAAGGCACGCCTTGGATCTCCTTGGAGCCAGCGGCGTGAAAAGTATCGATACAGCCCGAGTCTACCCCGACAGTGAAGAATATCTGGGCCAGGCGGGTGCCGCCGCCCGCTTTTCGATTGATACAAAGTATCCCGGTGGCTTTGCGCCGACGGCGTCGAGTAAGGAGGGCCTTATCGCGAGTATAGAGGAGAGTTTGAAGGCTTTGAAGACGGAGCAGGTAAGCTACTACCCCCTTCCCCGATTGACAGCCTTACCAACCTGGTCAAGTAAGAAAGATGACTAACATGAAAATAATCAGGTCGACGTCTACTACATCCACGCGCCGGATCGACGCGTGCCACTGCAAGACCTGCTAGCCGGGATAGACATTGTCTACAGGGCTGGAAAATTCAAACGCCTTGGCCTCTCCAATTTCCTTGCCGACGAAGTCAAGGAAGTTATTCAGATTTGCAAGGAAAACAACTACGTTCTACCCAGCGTCTACCAGGGAAACTACAACGCCGTCGCGCGACACTCGGAATCAGCTCTCCTCCCTATTCTCCGGGAGCATAACATTGCCTACTACGCCTACTCGCCTATTGCCGGTGGATTCCTCACTAAAGATGTCCAGGATCTGGTGGCCGGCGGCTCGGGACGCTGGGATCCGAAGACTCCAACCGGAGGACTCTTCAACGCTCTTTACGCGAAACCTGCAATGCTAGAAGGTTTAAAGCTCTGGGGAGAGCTTGCGGCCGAGGCTGGGATTCCAAAAGCGGAGTTGGCGTATCGCTGGGTGGCCTATCATTCCGTTTTGAAGGGGGAGTTTGGGGATGGGCTTATTTTCGGGTCGAGGAATGAGAGGCAACTGCGGACCACCTTGGAGGGCCTGCGGAATGGGCCGTTGCCCCCGGATGTTGTTGAGAGGATTGAGAGGGTTTGGGAGATTGTCAAAGATGAGGCACCGGTCGATAACTTTAATCAGTAGGATAGAATTAGGCTGGGTGGGGCTGTGATTGTATTTTGTCTCTATGTAAATAGACTTGATTAGTGTTTATCTGTACATTTTTACTTTGGAGCTAATGGATCTGAGTTGATATTAAGAGGCAACCCTACCTTAGACGGCATCTTGAGCCAGATGCTTAGTGAAAGCCAAAAGCTTAGATTAACGGTAGTGGGAGAAGCTATTCAGATTCATCCTATGATGGGGCTTACAGCATAGCCAAGGACATAATTAAATCATGATATTATGGAAACAGCACCCTCACATACATTCCCTTCTCCAGCGCGCAAACACGGAAAATCACTTAACCACTTATAATACCACCAACACTCCCTTGCAAGGCTCAACTCCGTCGTATCTGACGCACTTAACACTGGTATCGCCGATGTAACAAAGGGAACACGACTTGCAGGCTTTTCACAGGCCGCCACCGCAGTGAAGCAAATCCAGAGGTACGCTTCTGGAGCGTGCTTCTTCCACGAAACCATGTCCAGCTTGCGGAGGATAGGGCGAAGCATTCTAATGGCCGTGTGGGAGATCGTCGTGCGGTCGCTGGCGACGGACGTACTCTCGGGGCACAGTGCGTTCTGCAAGATGGACCAGAATATGCGAATCGCTAGGTGGCAGCACTCATTTATAATTTGGCCTGTTTTGTTGGTAGGGGTGTTTTGCAATCCTGTCTCTGGGAAACCTTCTTCTCTGGCCCTATCCGTTATGGAAGCGGCGAGCAGGGTGTATAGTTCTAGAATCGAGGCGTGCTCGGCGATGATGATGAAATCGAGAACGCTATGTAGATCGGACGCAGTATCGCTAGTAAGCAGGCTATTCTGATTCTCTGCAACTCGTATTATAGCCCTCCGAAGTAGGTTAGATGGCAGACACTCAGACTTGAGTGTGAAACGGTTAATATGTGTTGAGCTGTTAACAGGCGGGATAAATGGTGGCTCTTGGTGCACAACCACTGAAAGTCCTAGCAAATTGCTAGACAAATATGTTAGTCTAGCCGAGTATAAAAGGGTGGGCTACGTACAGGTTCACCAGGGCAGTTAGGGCCTCGAACTCCGGGCCTTGATTCTGATTTTTGGCAAGCATCTGCAGCAGGCCGTCTCTATGTATCAGCGCCGAATCTGTATTATATCCACTCATCTACGTGATATTAGTAGCCATACGCATAGCAGTGCGCGTAGCACTTCCGTACATTATAAAAAGTCAGAGCAAGCGCTGAGCCCACCATCTCGTAGCTGGTTCGATTGCTATCCTTCAATTGCTCGCGCAGTAACTTTAAAGCGAGCGCCTGGTGGTATAATGTTTGAGGAGAGTGAGGTACACCCTGGATAGAGTCCCAGTGAGCCGATGCAGAAAACAGGACTGTTATGAATAAGCATGGGTCCGCGAAGGCTCGACTCATCCAAAAACTATGAAGATGTGTCGTGAGGCTGTTCTGCACTGTATAGAGCGGTGGAACAAAGCAAATCTCAGTATCTAGGTAGATTAGCGGGTTCATAGTTGGATCTGACAGAAATGACTACTGACAAAAGTAGATTAAGCTCGCAAAATAATGGCGTTCAGGTACGGGATACTTTGGTTTGAACTGCAGCCCAGAAAGCGCGAGCGGAGAGGCCGTCGCCCACTGCATTATTAATTGGCTCATATCAGAGCGCTCCGTGGCACTGTGGCTGGTAGTTGCGGTTCTATCTTGAAGCGGCAATGGTTGAGCTGGTTCCGTCTGGATAACCTGGTTGACGGAGGGAGCCTTTTTCAGTTCATAGTGGCACGAAATGTCGAGTCTGCCATCTAATCAGGACACGGTGATATTCGGGCAGGAGGGGAATTACCTCCCACATCGCGAACAAGTGGGCAGATCTCTACTACACGCTCGCTTTCCCACTCTGCATTTTTCACAGCTAACTGCGGACTTAAAGGATCGTAGACTGTTAACAAGGTGACTAGTCGGGTAGACTGAGGTTAGCATTTTCTTTTAACCTCCCTTTGTAATAGAGAGATGTGCTACATGCCCGCTGTTGAAGTTCAATAAATGATCCTCGAACGGGCCCTTGTATACGCAGTCCTGGTTTATTTTCAACCTGCTGTCGTCAATCAATTGCAGCCTCGTAAAATCTCAACGTAGCATACTGAGAGCACCTCCCACATTTCGGAAAAGCTCTATCGCATTTCCTCTTCTTCGCTGCGCAGGGAAGACACGCATTCGGCATTTGCGAAGCCATTCTAGAAAGACTTGAGGATGAAGTTCAGCTGGAGGAACTTCGCTAATAAAACATCGTAGGAATTAGTGATTCTTGGCCCTATTCGACGCAAGATGAGTAATCTAGAAATCAATTTGGAATGACTTTGGCTGGAAGTGGATTAATCTAGGCCATTGAGCGTGGTTGGTGGCGCATGGGGCTGTGCAGGTGCCGGCTTGTGATTGGAGTTGGCGCTGTACATAGGCGAGGGACAGAGGCTCTTTAAAGTCCTTGTCGCGCTCTCCCTGCTGGTAAGTTTCTTTCATCCTATATACCAAGTCCGCTAACTATAATTATAGCTAATATCACTTATCTTGTTAATACATGTATCCTCTACCTCTCTTTAGTTACTCTCCAGAAATTTCAAAAATTGGGTTCGCGCTTGGTAGTTTTAGAGTGTATACCTAGATGGCACGCCCCATCGTGTGCAGTATAAGCCTTGCATCACTGGAGTGTAACCGAGGCTCAGTTCTTGACACCTTTTCCCCAACTGATTGGGCCCGAGGTACTCTCCATCTTTGGCAGCGACCTGCACTCTGATGCTTAACGCATGTCACTTGTCGCAGGGCGTCAACTGGGGATGTGAGACTAGCTCTCAAATATTAGTTAGTGTCCATTAGGTCTAGTAGCACTAATATTAATCTAACATGAGCATATTTTAGTGCCCAGCACTGGTATGGGATAATACGTCTGATAATAGAGACCTGGGTAGTTATATTAAACCTCAGAATTCTCTGAACAACTCCCTGGAAAAGTAACCAGCCTGAATCTGTGCATGTTCCACCCTTGAATTTCAGTGTTCTAGGCTTATATATGGTATATTCTACTTTAAGGCTTTTGCAAAGGTGTCTGCATTATTAGTGGTTTCAGGTATCTGCTAGGTAAACAATTGGTGGCTCAGCTTTAACTAACAAAGAGAGATCAGTTTATTACCAAGTCTGGTCTGTCTTCTATCAACTCAAACAACAGAACCAGCTTATCATCACTCACCTCAGCACACTCTCTTCAGGACATCCTATTCACAGTCTAATAGTCTGAGCAGAGGTCTAAAGTACGCACACAAGACACTGTCCTTTTTTCTCTTTAGCAGAGACCATCCGGGCAATGGAACTTTTGCGGCTTGCGCACTGGAAGTAATCTGTTCAATGCCACTAGCACCATGGTGAATGACCCCATTCACAGAGATTGATATCGCGATGTCGCCTCACACCCTAGCGTCAATCCAGTTTATACAGAAGCTTGAATTTCGTTCACAGTCTATGCTATGATTGACCAAATCCGCCCTTCTACGTTGGTGCGTACATTGCGACTATCCCTAGGCAATAATAGCGGCCACTGTACCCGAAATATGCATTCGATATGTCATTCCAGCTTCCCCTTGAGGCATAATTAAACCAAGAATTGCATCATTCAGGTGCTCCTTCCTACCTATGTCATAGCTGGTCGCCCTCTCTGGTCACCGCTCAACTAGATCATGGTGCATGAAACATGCTCCTATGCCAGAATTCAGCGTATTCGCCCTCATTTTTGACATTTAGCTCTCCCTCCTGATTCGTGCAGAGCCAGCTCCCCTCACATTTAAACTTCAACCAACAGACGCCCTTAGCCGTGTCCTTCTGATACATGACAAGTGAATCATCGTGTGAACTGCCATGTGCCCACTTGACCCAGTGACTAGAGCGAGTCAGTAGAGCACCAGTATCAACATCCTGCATTGTCATCCCTCCAGGGAACCAGCTGATGTTGATCCTGACGGCGTGGCTCGTATTTGGTCGAGCGTACGCCCAATGTTCATCGCCCTCAGAAGTGAGGGAGCCAATTCCTCGGTTGCGGTGCTGACAGTTCAAATCAGGCTGAGTGTTGCCTTCTTGAATTCCCCCGAAATGCCACTCAGTTCGCTTGACTGAAATGAAACCGGACCGATTATCCTCATCACTCATCTTGACTGGTTGATGTTAGCTGTTATTGCATTTCAAGTCAATTAAAGATGGACATACTGTATGGTACATGTGATAGGGCTGTTGAGAATACCTTTCCTTGGGCGGGAGGAATAACTTAAGGGTGTTGGAGCGACGTTTGCGAGCGACTCATGGGGTCTATTTATGTTCAAGAGTGGGGTTCGTTAATGACGACAGGTGTTGCAAGATCAACAACCATGATCTCATTCATAGATATGATCATCAGAAGGGCCCGCAGCATACGGATCTACATATATGAACTATTTACACTGTCATATGCAACAGCGGAACCGACTCTACATAGTACTGGATCCTCCTTTCACTGAGGGCAGCCTTGCAAACTAGAGTCAAAACTATGGGAAGAGTCAGGATGATGAAGAGAAATCACTCTCGTAGACAAGGCCCGGTAGCTGATTAGGCCAGTCATTATGCACTGCATGTATAGTCCTGACTAATTCAGACACCCTGACCCTCCAAGATACAACTCCAGCAGACGCCGACTCTCCTCCAGCACATCGCAGCGAAAATTATGCTCCATAAACTCCGGCGGCGAGGAAGGGATCTTGCTCTCGGGCATATACTGCGCCGCGCGTTCCTTGACCTTCCACCCCTGGTCCTGTCCGGCATTGGAGAATATTGTTATTATAGACGCACGATTAACACGCACCTTTTCAAATAGCGCTAGACGATCCCGGATCTCGTCTTGCGTCGGGTGATCCGGCATGCGCGCGAAGATCTCTCCCAAGGCACCCCCGTCCTCGATCGCCTGGGCGCCGCCTTGGCCCTGGTCTGGAGAGGTCAGATACTTCAAGAGCACAATGGGGAATGACTTACGCGGAAGCATCGGGTGTGCGGCATCGCCTATCAGCACAAGGCGTCCGCGACTCCAGGTTGGGATGGGATCGCGGTAGAGAAGCGGCCATCGTTTGACGCTCGTTGCTTTTCTGTGCTTGGTTAGTATGTTAGTTTGGATGATCGTCAACAGACTTACTTGATAATTCTGAGAAGCGTTGGATGGTAGTCGTGGAACTGAGCGAGAACGTCGTTGACATCTGCGGACAAGTTCCAGTCTATCGACGGTCAGTTCCTGAAGACCGAATTGGACAGCTACGGATACTAACCTTCTTTTTGACCATCGCTGCTCTCATACAAATGAATACCCACAAAATTCTCAACTGTGTTACTGGTCCCCATGAGTTGATGCGTACAATACTCAATGCTTGAGGGCCTTACTCGGCGCACGAATACCAGACGAGTCGTCGCACACCTTCCGCAACGTATATCCTCATCAAACCATCCTCCAGAAGGTGCGCGGTCTCAGGATCTTGCTGAATATACTCCGTCGGAATCAGAAACCGGAATGCAGCGGAGCCTGTGGCGACGGCCGGGGTAGCATGGCCGATGACCTGGTGGATGGCGGTAGTATGCACACCATCCGCAGCAACAACAAGATCCGCTCGATGAATCGATCCATCAGCCAAAGTGACGGACCCGTTCTCAGCATCGAAGTCGACGACCTCAGATCGCAAGATGATCTCCACGGGGACTTCGGGCGCATCTGGTGTTGTCGCCAGGCGTCGCAGTTCCGAGTGCAAGTCGACCCGATGAGCCAGATACCAGGGTGCACCATATGTCTCAACAAAGTGGGAGCAGTCCACTCCGACGTTCGACGTAAGCGATGTTCCTGGTACTACCATCGTTCGAAGACCTGTCACCAGCCGAGCTCTCTTAGGATCGAAGCCCCAATGCAAGAGGATCCGAGAGGCGTTTGGCTGGACATGGATTGCGGCACCGACTTCACGAAGAAACGAGGAGCGTTCAAATATCTACCATGCTTAGTGTTTGCTCCGAATCAACCTGGGCTACCGGTATTCACCTGAACGTTGTGGCCGGCACGACGGAGTCCAATCGCAGCGGCCAGTCCAGCAATTCCCCCGCCAACTATGATGACCTTCATCTGTGAGTATTGAGACTGGGGATATGATTGATAAGCTACGTATGAAGTTAAGCATTTGATGGAGAGTTCAGTTTTCGGTTTGCAGAAATGGCGGGGTTAGGGTCGATGAATCACCAGTTCACCGACTGAACAAGGGGGAGACGCATATTTCATGCATCGAACCCTTGCCTGATAGCGAATCAAGATGAGATCATCCCTGCATATGCATCAAAGTGCGGGCATTAAGTACAACTACGCGGATAGCGGTGATACAAGAAGCTAAATTAAGAATCGAGATATGCTTTCAAGTGGATATGACATTGGCACAGACATCAGACAGACGAAATGGAAGAGCCCACGAGCCCACATAAACAACCAGTCAATGCAAACATAATTATACCCCAAGGGAAAACAAACTCGACTACTCTTCGTTCGTAAGCAAATCAACCAAAGCCTGGTTACCATGCTGCCGTGCCAGACTAGCTGCAGTCTCACCCGCATTGTTGACCAGCGCTGGATCAGCACCACGCGAGAGAAGAAAGACACCAACTTCCAGAAAACGATTGAAAGCCGCAGCCTTCATGAGGGGTGTCGTACCATCCACTGTCCTCTCATTGATAGTCCCCGGCGATCGAACAGCAATCCACTTCAGAAACTCCAGATCGGTAGCACACTCTGCCGCCGCATGCCAGGCCATCTCGCCAGAGGCGCCATGAACAAACGCAGCGAGTCAACCCCATCAGCCATCAAAAGCTCCGCCAGACGGGCGTCGCAGAATTTGCATAGCGCGTACACCGCGTCGTCAGACAATCTCCGCTGCTTGCTGGGGAGGTGTCGAACGCGGTCCCACAAATGTTGAAAGATCGACGCGTTCCAGATCGCGGCGAGAGAGAGGAAGGTGCCGTCTTCGCAGTCGTTGGTGGCGCCTATGCGCCCGCAAAGGCCCTCAGAAGAGGAAGTGTCGATGAGGTACAGCGAGATGCGTTCGGCTTTGGAGGCCAGAGCCAGGCCGAGGAGCTTCCAGCCGCTGCGGCTGTAGTGCTGTAGGCTGAGGCCGGCGTCGACTAGGCTCTTGAGGGTCCTGACGCGGTCGTACCTGATAATGTCAGCGATGGGGTCCGATGAGTGGTCGGTTAGTTTCTTGAAGGCTTTGGCGCTTGGGACGGTATAGATGTTGTTGTCAATGAAGCGTTTCTGCACAATGTCTTTGGCATGAGGCGCGAGCTCACCGTCTGACTCAATTATCTTCCATAGTTCTGGGGTCTCGAGGTACTTCAGACTGGCAGGGGAGATTTTGTACAGCTCTGATGACATTCTCAAGGTTCAAAACGGAATCACAGAACAGACTTTAGGGATGGAGATTGAATTGGATGGAGTAGAGGCAAGTTCGGTCACCTTGACAGGCATGAAGTTTTATAGGCGTCTCTATTCGTTGTCTTAGATATGGCATCATCTGTCTTGAGTATCATTGCCTCTGGGCATGAGACAGCTGCAGCATTGCGTCGGCACCGGCAACCTGCAACAGTCGTGAATTATAGCGGAATGCAATGCATTGTTTCACCCTCCTTTGTCTCCGACACATGATAGAAACAACAACGCATTGTACTCTAAGACTAGATGCACTCTGAAAGAGACACATCGAATCTCCGGTCTATTGGTCTATTGATCGACGGAAAATTCCGACTGCACCTCCTTCCTCATAAACGCCTCCCACAGCTTAATCACCTCCCCATCCAGCGTCCTCTGCTCATAAAGCGGCTCTTCCTTCCAACTAACATAGCCAAGGCTTTCATACCACTCCTGAATACTGAACGACGGCGGCGACACGCCCAGTCTCTCAAAAACACCCCGCCACTCCGGCCCTTCATCATACACATACCGTTTACTCTGCGCATTCAGCGTAATGAATCGGCAGCGCGGGCTACCATACGGCTCCATGACAGCCATCTCCTCAATCAAGCGCATCGCATGCCGCCCTAGCCCGTAGGAGCGATATTCAGGCAGGACGAAGAACGAGCTTATGGTCAGCACGGACTTGTCTGCGCGCGCGAGGTCGGGCTGCGGCGGGTCACAGTATGCGTCGAGGGCGATGTGGCCTGCGCGCATGCGAATGCTTTTGTCATCACTGGTGCTGGGTTCCGGGATGGTAATCCAGAAGAGGGCTTTGAGGTTTTCTTCTTGTTTTTGTTTCCATTTCTGGAGGGTCTGTGGGTCGGAGAACCAGCCGCAGATTGTGCGTTGTCTTTGTAGCTCGGCGAATTGTTCTTCGTCTTGTAGATTGACGGGTTCGAGGAGGCATTGGGTTGAGATGGATTCTGCTTTCATGTTTGCGATAGAGTATAGATTGGAATTAGAAGGATCCTGCGTCTTTGGATTTGTGACGTGCATGTGTCATGCCGGCTAGAGTCGGGAGACTTGTAGTCTTGGTGGCTAGTTTAGCCTCTACAGTCAGAAGACAGCCACTCAGCGAGCTGATACTGCATTAATGAGAATGAGCCAAGTGTGGCAGTGTTGAGTCTTGACCAATCAATGCTTAAGACAGTAGGTTGCATCAACTATTGCCAAGATTACTTAGCGATAGTTCAAGGGATACGGAGGCGTATAAAGGCAGCACCTCTACCACAGCGTTCTCACCTTCTTATCAAGCCAAGCGAACAAACCTGCTCTACTAAGTCTGCACTCTCGAAGCAATCAACGCGCGTCTTCAATTCCTATATCTCCTACCAACGCAACACTATATAGAACACAATGCATTTCACCAGCATCCTCATTACCATCCAGCTCAGCGCCACATTGCCTCCACCCAGGCCTCCGAGGAGGCAGATTGTAGGAGAGGACGGGAACAGGTAGATGCTGCCACCTAAGGTAAGAGGAACAAGAACGAAACAGCCGCTTCTTTCCCAGTGACCGAATTACATGCCATCCCCACCTCCCGTTTTGTATCTATCCTACACCCTTTAGTCCTCCTCCACAGCGATAACAGGCTGAGTCGCGCAGTGAATCACACCACCAGCTAGTGGAAGCGCATGCACATGCACAGGCCGTATCACTCGGCCAGGACATAGCTTCTGAAATGTTTCCACAGCCGCCCGATCTCTTACCTCATCACCAAACTGAGGTAAGATCAAGCCGCCATTGACAAAGTAAAAGTTCACGTAATTGGTCGCCGGTTCGTCGTAGGACAAATGCCCAACAAAAGTCGGGTCCGGCTCATCCACCGTATGGATCTCAAACGGACGGCCCTTCGCGTCCACTGAACGAGTGAGAATCTCCCTGATTTCCTCGTGAACGTCAAGCCACGGCTGAGGCACACTCGCATGGGGCCGCGAAAGAACAACAACACCCGGCCGGATAAAATTCACCTCAGCATCGACATGCACATCGGTGATATCGAGACCTTTCCGGCCAGGGAACCAGATGATTTTCTCAACCCCCAGCAAGCGTCGCAGCTCTGCTTCGATCTCGTCCCGCGAAAGGCCTGCGTTGCGATTGTCGTTGATGATGCTGCTTTCTGTAGCCAGGAGGGTACCCTCGCCGTCCACGGCTAATGCGCCGCCTTCCAGGCAGACTTTGGACTCGACGAGTGTCACAGGAGAGGGAGAGAGATCAGATTCTATGACTCTCCTGGCAAAGGTCGCGTTCTCGTCCAGTTGCTCAGCGTTCATGAGAGGCCAGTCCAGCCCATCCGCAGCACGATCAGTGCTCCCCATCTCTTCCCTCTTTCCCCACTCACGGAACCGAAAGTTGATGGCGAACCGGCGTGAGCGAGCATCTCCAGTGCCGTGCACATATACAGGCCCCGTATCCCGAACCCAGAGATGATTTGTGGGAAGTGGAATGAAGGAGATATTCGAGGTGTTGCCGCTATACTTTGGAATGACCTGGTTGACCATCGACTGCGCTTTTGGGAGATCTTCCGGTCGCGAGTATAACCGGACTGGCTCGAAGGCCGAGATTGCAGAGGCAAGACTGGCTATGTCGGTACATGCGCTGTCATAGTAGGCTGAAGCGATCGAGTGTTTGGATGGAAATCCCAAGATGGTCGCCAGATGACGGGAGGTTTCTGCGGGGTAGACGTATCTGCCAGCACTCTGTGCTACTGTCGATGCTGCCTTTGACATGGTTTGAGAGAAGCTCATATCTACACTATCGTACTCACTTTGTGTTGATCGTACAGGAGATTTACTTAACTGATCCTGACTCTGGCAGGGATGCGATGGGTATTAGTAGGTGACTCCTCGTATGACGGGTGGGGTAATTGGGGTAATCCAACCGGGAACTATGGCAATGCTCCTTATTGCCCGGATCGGGTAATAGAGGCGGCCAATCACGGCAGCTACTTTGAAACACAGTTAGGCTACCCCGAAGGGATGGATGCAACTGTTTTGGCCTATCTCAATAGATATATACAAATTCGTCGTTATTCCGGTCAGTCACATCCAGGAGTCCATTATTGCCCATTTCCTCCTGCATCCCCTCCTCATCGCCTCCCGCACCGTGATAGTGATCCTCCATCGAGCGATCCACCATCTTGGCCGGCTTCCCATTCCGCACTCGCTTCTTCTCCTGCAACTTGTTCAACAGGATCAGATCAGCCCACTGGATCAACACAACAGCGACCAGCGCCACGAAGATCCCCAGACAAGCTTGCAGACCGGGATGGTACGTCGGCGCATCCGCCGAGCTGAACAGAAGCGGTCCGACAATATTACCTGCTGCACTGGCTGCATTGTACAGACTCATAACGACCGACTTCTTCGTCATACCAGCTGTATTACCGACCATCCACGACACCACCAGCGGATTGCCGGCGAACAGGAACGAAAGCAGATAGTATCCCGCCATCAGCGCGCCCTGGACCGACCCGTTGCGCGGTAGGGCATGCAGCATCGCTAGCCCAGCAACGACTGGTACCATGAACGCCGCCAGGATCGCGCCCTTCAACCGGGCCTTTTGCGCTAGGTAACTGGCCAGTAGAATCACGATCCACTGCAACGCGCCGAACGGCATGTTCAGCAGGGTGGTGGTGTATTTGTCGAAACCGAGACCCTTGAGGATCAGCGGGCCAAAGACGTTGGTCACGCTCGCGCCGATGTTGAGGAGCATGGCCATCGCGATCCACAGGTATGTCTTTGGCTCGAGGCCGGCTTCGACGACGTGCGAGAGCTTGAACTCGCGGCTTCCGGCGCCGGTCTGGTTCGCTCGGAGTCGTTCCATCGCTTGCAGCTTCTCTTGTTCAGTCAGGAAGCGGGCCGAGACGATGTCGTTGTCTAGTTTCCAGTAGACGATTGGGGCGGTGATGATCGTGAGGAGACCGACGAAGAGGAAGATACTGATCTCGTTAGCATGCGAACTCAACACTCGGTGAAGTAGCTTACATTTGCCACTCCTTGAGCAGATCCGACTTGATATGTCCCAAGCCGTAGGACAGGGCGGCGGCCACTATCGTCGCCAACCCGTTGGTACTGTACCAGGCTGCGACACGGATCGGCTGCTCCGCACGACGATACCATTGACTTGTGATGATAGAAAACAGTGGCAAACACCCGGCCTCGAAAAGACCGAGGAAGAACCGCGTGGCCATCAAGCCTCCAAAGTTATGGCATGCCGCCATGCATGTCTGCGCAATCCCCCATCCGAGCACCAACGAAGGCATCAGAATCCGATGCGGTACTTTGACGATCAAGAACGAAGAGAATGGTTGCCAGGCCAGCTGAGCGATAGGGGCGATTGAACCAACAAGCGAGTACTGGTTGCCCGTGAGGTGAGTGTCGGCTTGAAGGCCAAATGTGGCGCCGTACCCGAGCACAGATTTATCGAGAATCTGAAGGAAGTATACCCAAACCAGAATAACGAGAATAACACGGTCAGTCTTGCGACAGATGCGTTTGCTGTCTTCTTCGGTGAGGGGAATTCGAACGGTGTGGATGGCGTCGAGGCCGGTGGGTTTGGCCATTTGGCCTTCATCGTGGAAGGAGGCTGGTTTGGAGGTCATGTTGTCCTGTATATGAGCACTAGAAGGCCAGGTGCCCGGCCGATGGGGAATTCTGGTCAACAGGAGAATCTGAACTCTTTATATCAAGAGGTATAGGCACCCCCACGCAGTGTCCTTGATTTCTCCACGGGTTTGAAGCTTTCGGCACTGAGTCTGGGTCATTCACATTCATGCGGTCCAAGCTTAGCCGGCTATTGAATGAGCTAATGGAGATTCGTGCCGATCTGCTCTTTAGTAGTAGTGTAGACTACTCCATCCGACCGATTCTCAGTCCCCCGGAAAAGTCCCCCGCATTCTCAGAGTTTGCCGTCTGCATGTTGCACCCCCACGCCTCCGCAAAGTCTGCCCCCACGGATGGCGCGGGCTGATGCTTTCTAAAGCTGTTCGGCCTATTCCCGATTTCACTATTACAGGGTCATTAACAATCATAGATGACAAGATGGAAGTGATGACATCAGACAATAGCTCTGTCTATGCCGTAGTGGAATCAGGCCTTGTTTCTGTTGGTTCAGTGAAGACTGGACCGGAACGTATACTAGCTGGTCTCTTCAAGATGTAGGTAATAGTATACAGGCAGGTTGCAGATATCAGACTTTCTATATGCTAATGTTCCTCGGTCTTATCTCTCGCATCTAAGTGCTCTGCTGCTTATTAGGATGCTCTGCTAAAGGAACACTTGGGATCATGATATCCACTCGCAACAAGTACCCCATTCACTCAAGAATAGGAACGGACTAGCAGGCTCATTCACTGCTCTTTAAAATGTCTTTAATTCCTTCATTTGGCACATCTCTTTGACAAGATGTCTTCGTCCAGTCTGTTTTATGCGATTCGAGAAATGAGCGCCTGAAATATGAGGCACCAACACGGGCCTCCATCTCGGACTGTGATTGGACAGTTAGCGATATTCGCACGGCACAAGAATTAAGGTTCGAAAAAATCTCGTCTTTTCCTGTTGCTGCTGTCCTCTGTCTTGATCGTCTCTTCCAGTCTGTTCACTTCATCAATCTCGAAGCAGAATTGCCACGACTGCCTTACAGTGAGATCAAAGCTTGTTCATTCGGTCAACCTGTCAAACAAGCCATGGATGCCGCTACGCCTATTGCAAAGTCCCACGGCCAAGAGGGCCAAGGGAGCCAAGAGAAACGACCCATGACCAATAATAATGCTGCAGAAGACGATGATGACCTGCAGCTGTTGAAACTGGGCTATCGATCCGAGTTGGCCCGCGCATGGGGTGCATTCGACAATTTTGCCTGCTCTTTCTCCGCGCTGTACTGCATCGGCGGTATTCGTGTGCTTTTCTACATTGCGCTGAGCGCCGGTGGACCAGCCGCTATGTATGTCTCCCATGCTATCTTCTTTCTCTGAATTCAGCTGACCGTAAGAAGGTGGAGCTCATGGGTTTCTGGAAGTATCGTGGCCATCATCACCGCTGCCACTCTGGCAGAGGCTTGCTCCACCTACCCTGCAGCAGGATCGATCTACTACTGGGCTTTCCGCTCGTGGGGCGGCGGCAAGCTCGGCCGGTTTGTGTCTTTCCTTGTTGCGGCTTGGACGCTGGTCGCTTGGACTTCGTTCCTAGCAACCGACTCGTTCGGAGTGGCCAATTATGTCATTTCGGAAGTGGTAGCCTTCAATCCAAACACGTCGATGCCATATGAAACATCGGATGTCAAGGCTCGCGCGATTGCCTGGGCTTTGTCGTTGCTGTTCCTGGCCCTGGCAACCTCGCTGAACTTCCTCCCGCCCCGCACCTATGCGTGGGTCTTCCGTGCAGGCTTCATCGTTATCATGATTGATATTCTCCTGAATGTTATCTGGCTGCCCATCGGAGTCTCCAAGACCTATGGCTTCCGGTCCGCGGAGTATGTCTTCACCTCCACATACAACGGGGGAGGTACAGCCCCCAGCCTGAACTGGGTTCTGTCGTGGTATCTGCCTGCCAGCTGTCTCGTCGGCCAGGATGCCTCTGGCCATGTCGCCGAAGAAACACTCACGGCTAGGAAATCCGCCGCCAAAGGAGTCTTCTGGTCAACCGTGGCCTCCGCCCTCTGTGGTTTCCCCATTATCATCCTCTTCCTGTTCTGCATGCCCCCGATCGAGAAATTCTACGACACCAGTGTACCACAGCCGTTTATCGGCATGTATGCCATGGCTCTGGGTCCCCATGCTCACGCTGTCGCAACCACGGTCGCAATAATCGGAGCGGTTCTAAACACATCCATCTCTCTTGTCGCCGTTTCCCGACTGGTCTTTGCCATCGCACGAGACTCCGTTTTCCCTTTCAGCAGTGCACTTTGCCGCGTGTCGAAGAGCAGGCAACCCCATAATGCGGTCATTTTTATCTCTATATGCGCCGCTCTCCTGCTCTGCACCCAGTTGCCTTCCCAAGTTGCCTTTTACAGCTTGACGTCTACCTCTGCTGCTGGCTCCATTGCGGCATATGGCTTGGTCGGCTTTGGCCGCGCCTTCATCACCCGCAAGTCCTTCCGACCAGGCTTCTGGGATCTGGGTCGAGCGGGAGTTCTTTGCGCTATCGTGACTTTTATCTGGAACA
This sequence comes from Aspergillus pseudoviridinutans, assembly GCF_018340605.1. Lineage (NCBI taxonomy): Eukaryota > Fungi > Ascomycota > Eurotiomycetes > Eurotiales > Aspergillaceae > Aspergillus > Aspergillus pseudoviridinutans. Next base: position 564,301 of record NW_025091284.1, read on the forward strand.
GTTTCGCCTTTTCGGTGCTCTGCGCTCCGCAATACGGTGATAGTGCTATCGACCGGGATGCAAGCTTGTTCAACTACTGCATTGTCATCATGGCTGGCATCACAGTCATTGCGCTCGAGGAGTGGTGGCGCAAGTCCCGGAACGACTGGTTTGGAAATCTCAAGGACGTCGACGACAGCTCGGATATTACGGAGGATGTTAGCTCGGCGGAGAATGGGGTCGCTTCTGCTTAGGCATCGGCGGTCGCATAACGAGCCTGCGCTGCAGACAGATAGGAGGAAAAGGGACAGGTAAGTGAGGACTTTTAGTATGTAGCATGACGGGTGTTCGAGGATTGCTTCGGCATGACTCGATCTGAGAAATACCGTTGAACTTGATCTGGATAATACCAGCGAAAGGACATGCTTCATACTCTTTCTTCTCCGTGGCATCTTGCCTTTTTGTTCTACTAACTCCAGCTGTAACGGACTGCACGTCAACGTGTTGTGCTCAACCCTTACCCTGTCAGATGCCATCATGGTGGATGACCGACAGGATGCCTGCCCAATGCGCCCGCGTTTAACGACATCGCATGCAGATGAATTCGCTCAGCGCCACAAGGATGCCGCACTGCCCACTACGTACAAGGCCGCTCATTCGGGACCTACATGCCATCCAGGACTGTGGTATCCTCTTGCATCTCACTCATCCTCGCCGCGGAATCCTCTCTCGCCACGTGAAGATCCAAAAGCCCTTCCGACGGCATCCACACGGGACTTCATTTGTAGACCGTCCATTGCCCTGCCCAGGATACGGCGGAGGAAGATCCAGGTCCAGGCCCGTATCGGTCACTGTAACAACCCCCTCCTCCCTCTGCCTCCTCCTCACATAACAGAAATACCATACCACCATCATGAGCAACCCAACCGCCACCGGCACCCCAACCCCAATACCCACCTTTTCCCTCGTAAGCAGATACCCCCTTGGCAACCTCAAAGAATCAGTCGGCACAGGAACGACCGTCGACTCCGCAGCCCGGAATCGTATCTGGATTGGCGTAGCTGTTACCGCGTACGCGGTTTCCCGCGTCGAAAGACCCGAGTCCACATATGTGATGATCTGCGGGTTATTCAACCGTCTCGTGCAGAGATGTTGGCCCACGCAGTCATAGTGTCTAGTCTACTTTATCAGCACCAATACACGTATTCCAATTGAAAGTAAACTCAGATGCTCACTCAGGACAACAGATATTCGTCGTCTCCTGCCGCTGTTTCGGTGTTGGAAGCGTACAGCCGTAGTATCCCGACGGACACATCCCGGGACTGTAGTAGACGTTTTCCCGCCACTTATCAGGACAGCAGTCGTCGCCGTAGGGTCCCTGGCAGCCGATTTCCAGCTGGGCCCACCAGGTGCGGTACAGCCTTGTGTGGATGTCGAAGCAGGAGGATGGCGGGATGAACGATGTAGTCAAGGGGCCGACGTTGGTCGCGGTTGTGTCGAGCGTGACGCGTGAGTCATAGCTTTGTACATCTTCCGGGCAGAGAACAAAGAGAATCAAGTAGAACAGTTTGTTTATTGAGCGCATAATGTGTTGTGCTTTGCTTGGTTGTTGTTTCGCCTCAATGGTTTTATATCCTGGAACTGCCTGCATCCTGTCTAGGCAAAGCCGCTCGTATTGGATCTGACAAGGCAGATTGACCTTGGGCACTGGGCGTCTAGATGATCAGGCCATAAGGGTATCATTGGCTCTCAAAGAATTCTGTCAAGGCTATTGTGGCAGTGCTACGACAAGCTGTGTAACGGGCTCGACAACTCGTATAGGGGCGTGGGATCGCCCGAGTCATTGCCTTGTTGCCATGACTATCGATCAATTCGGCAGGAGAAAGACACGAACTTGGTTCATGTGTTCGGAATTTAGGTTTATCTGGTTAGAGGAGCATTTGAGAAGGTCTAGCTCTCAGACAGAAAGGGTATTAATACGCTCGAACGAGTTGGACTTCGTGGGCGATAAGATCGTTTGCCCAAAGTGGACGGGGAAGTGCAGCTCTTGGACTTTGGGCTAAGGAAAACAGCATCGACGTGGCGGTATACCTGGACAAAACGCCATGGAAAGATTGCTTGAGCAACCCGAAGAGTATGTTCAGGTGGAGAATGGTATCTTGGTTCAGCACGTGGACAGGCAGCCGGCATCGCATGGATATCTATTGGGAAAACAGCACATGTTACATTGGCGAGTCGCACTGCCAGAAGATATAGCTTATTGAATTGAACAAGGAAATTGCTGAAGATGCTTCAGCCCTTCCTCCATGATCCTGGAATTTTCCCATACTGCTCGATCATGTGGGGCGGCCGCGCGTAGAAGTTATACCACCAGTCATACTCATTCAGAAGGTTGTAATAACGCATATAGTCATCCACGCTCATGTAGGTCCAGCCAACATCCTCATAGAGTGGATGCACAGCATAGTTTCGTTCATGGGGTTTCAGGGGGCCCCACTGTCCCCAGAGTAACTTCACCACCCCAGGATCCCTCATCTAATCCAATGACTCCATGCAAATGTCATCCACAAAAAGGCAAAAGTTGTACCGCGTACCCAAAGTCCATTCTCGACGGAGGCTGGTCGAGCTAAATTCTTCGCCTACGAAGAACTCTGGTCATGATACCACATGTGGCAATTCTTCAGCTACCCAAGCGACGAAATGATCCCGGATATCATGCGAAGTTGCTGCGTCTAAACACTTCTTATCATCCACTATAAACGGCTTGTAACGCGAATACAGGTCCATCCCTTTATTAAACTCCAGCTTCATCAATAAGGTTCAGCATGCGCTGCCACGTCTTATTATTACTGTAATCACAGCGGTAGATGTTGAAGCCCCAGGGACATTCGGTTTCCTCGAAAAGTGAAAGATAGAAATCTAGCAATGCTATGTCACTTGGTCGAGGCTAGGAGTTCATCCTCTGAGTAGAGAACCTAGGCATTTCCAAGCAGCAGAAGCGGTGTTTGGTTGAATGTGGGCCAAATAGCAAGCCCAGTGATCTTGAGGTGGCTCTGCTGCCGACGGAGCAAAACTTCCCAATTGCGCATTTCCTTTCTTGTTTTACTTTAAATCGGAAGGATGGCTGAGACGGAAAAGAAGGCTGCACCTAAGACATTTAGAGGACGAAGCTACGCGCAAGGCGCTTGCCTCTTTAGGCTTAAACCCGTCAGGATAAGAATAGAGTGAAACAGCTAGTGTAGCGAGATTCGTAGATAGCACCAAGACAACTAACATCAATCTGCCTTAGTACTTACTGGTTCTTGAGGTCGAAATTTGAGTTATACAGACCGAATCTAGAAGCAATGGAAGCTGCACAACTTGAATTTCATGGCTATGAGCGAGACAGAAAGACAGTCCTGTAAATTGCCTTATCTTCCTTCGAACTTGGCGGTGATATTAATATCGGTCTATCGATGCCGCCTAATTGCGGCCTACTCATATGCACGTATTGCACCCCGACATATGTCTTCCTCTTTATCGACTCCTGGTCCAAAAATCCCATAGTTGACAAAATGCACAGCCATGTTGCTCAGGAACTCCACTCGCGCTCAGTAAGAAGCTTTATAAGAGACATATAACAGAAGTTACTGATGTACTATGTTAAGCTTAGGCTACCTTGACTATATAGCCACTTGATATATCTCATTTTACGTTTGACTTTAACTGCAATCAGCAAAGGGGAGCTGACGCATAATCATCTATGATATGGGCATGCCAATTTTGTCCTTTAACCGAGAAACTTCTAGACTCCATCACTGGCAGCTAGCTGGACTTGCGTCGGTGATTTGTATACGTCTACTACCAACCAGAAGGGGCCAAGCCAACGGCAGCACTTCGATATGCATATCTGAACATGAAATAATACCCGTTTCATGATTCGTCGTCCTTGTCGATCATTTCTCTTCTTCTGTTCCCCATCTTCGCGGGATGCCTCAGGATAGCGGGTCCCATATACGCGGCGCCAAGACCGCACATTACGTCTCTTCAGTGGGCTTCACCAAAGGAAGCTATCACCAAGCATCGTGAATCAATGGCTGATCGTGGATTACGCAGCTTCAGGTCTAAGCCAGTTGCTGTCGGCGACATATGCCTCTATTGCGTGGCCATGGGCTCATCCAGTCTGGAGTTGATGACGCGGCTTGGGCTGGTCTATCTCAGGACGATAGCAGTCAAAGTAGTATAAAAGGCTGGACATGGCGGCATCAGGATAAATGAGCAGACAAGGTTTCTTTACAGTTTTACCGTCCCATATCAAAAGAATATGCACTTTTCCAAGCTTTTCCTCGTCGCGGCTGCCACGCTTGCGGCCGCTCACCCCGGCGAAGTCCACGATGCTCACGCCGTGAAGCGGGAGATTCGTGCTCGCGATGCGTACGCCGCTGCAGCCAAGCGTGCACTAGATGCTTGTGCTAGCACCACTGAGGCCCAGCAACTGAAGCAGCGCAATGTCGCTCGTCGGGCCCGCACTGCCCGCCAGCTGCGAGAGAGCAAAGGGATTACGGCTAGTAAGTGACCTCGTGTATTTCGTCATGGTCTCGCTGACGATTAAGATGCTCGCAAGTGGCGTCGCGATCTGGCCGCTCTCGAGAAGTGGGAAGCCATCAACCACAACAAGACCGGTGTCCACGACTACTCCTCCAACACGGCCGAATCAGTTATTTTCGGCGGCAACACCAGCGCCATCCTGACCCCTACCATTACTGACGGACCATACTATGTCTGGGGAGAGATCCTACGCCAGAACGTCAAGGAGGAGAAGTACTGCGACGGTGTCGACGTCACCCTTGAGGTGCAGTACATCGACGTCAACACTTGCCGGCCAGTGAAGGGCGCTGTGGTGGATATCTGGAACGCCAATGCTACCGGTGTCTACAGGTATGAATGACTCCATCGACCAGAAGATGGGCCCTGCTGACCTGACAGTGGCATCTCTACCACCGGCAACTACGCTGCTGACGGCTGGGACTCCACCTACCTCCGTGGTATCCAGCAGACCGACGACGACGGTGTGGTTACCTTCGACACCATCTTCCCCGGCCACTACGACGGACGTGCCACGCACACTCACCTCCTTACACATCTCAATGCCACGATGAACGCCAATGGCACTCTGGAAGTCGGCACCGGCAGCATCGCCCACATCGGCCAGCTCTTCTGGAACGAGGTCCTTCGCTCTGCTGTCGAGGATACCTCCCCTTACAACACCAACACGCAGGCCATCACCACCAACGCGGACGACATGTGGAGTGTTCTGCAGGCATCGGATGAGTACGACCCCTTCCCCGAGTACCTGTACCTGGGTGATGCGTTGGAGGATGGTCTCTTCGCGTGGATCCAGATCGGTATCAATGCCTCGGCCGACTACACCGACAACTCGTACTACAGCATTGCTGCGTACTATGAGGAGGACGGTGGACACCAGAACACCGCCAGCTCGGCCTTTGGTGGCTCTGGCAGTGCTACGAACGGTACCATGCCTTCGGGAGCTGTTTCTTCTAGTGCCGCTGCTTCTTCCAGTGCATAAGGATTGGTCGTGAAAATACATGTGACCTGAATACAAGCCGTGTGGGATAGATGGTAGATCGGATAGAGTATACCGACATATATGTATGTTTCTTGTATGCTAGAGATGAGAATTTGAACATGTGCTCTGCCAGACTGTAACCTGCAAACCAATCATGGACTGTGACTATTTCGGAGGCCACTGAACATCCTTCCAAGGCCTTCCGTTGGTCGACCTAGCCAGATCCTCCATAGTCTTCCACTTCCAGGTCTTCTCGCGCTGATTGACCAAGTCATTATCACTCCCCAGCCCCGACGAAGTATGATTAATCTTATTCTCCCCCATCAGGAAACGCAAATACCTCGCAGGATCGTTCGAGACTTTCCCCGTCGTTTCCTGCTTATACTTCGTCAGATCGACCTCCGTGATCTCAATAGACCCCGCCCCTGCACCCTCCATGATCTTCGCAATCTCTTCAATTGATCGCGTATCTCCTCCAATGTGCACCACATCCGGAATACTCATCAACGGCATCGCCGCCAAAGACGCCACCGCCCTCCCTACATCCTCCAGCCCAGTAAACGACACCAACGACTTCGCACTCCCCACACTCTCATACTTGCCCCGTACGGTATCAAACCCAAACCACGGCCCGATACTATCCTCCAGAAACAACCCACAGAATACCCGACACACCTTCACCTGCGGGATGAGCCGTCCCGCAAGTTCAAAATGCCTCTTCTTCTGATCCCACTCTCCATGCGGGAAGTCATGAACATAATGGTCCACCCCGAACTCGGAGGGAAAGTAGACCTGGACTCCGGTTGAGGGTAACGCGCGGAGGAGCTTCTCCTTGAAGGCGTGGCCGGATGCGCCAACTGTATTGACAAGCACGTCAACGCCTTCCAGGGCCGCGGGAAGATTGTTCTCGTCGTACTTGCGGACTGTCATCGTTGCGCCCATATCTTTTGGGGCTGAAGGGACGGGTGGGTTGTCATGTCTGGATAAGAGGATTATCTCTGAGAAGTAGGCATGGAAGGGGGGAGACAGGAAGGCTGAGGCGACGTGTTTGCCGAGGTGCCCTGTGGCGCCTGCAATGGCTACCACGGGGCGGTTGGTGATGGGGGGTGTTGATGGCATGAGTTGATCTGCTTTTCGGGAACTTCTGGATATACTAGATGAGAGCCCTTGGTATCGATTGATATCTCGGTTGCAGTCCTTATGTCTTATACTTCGTCGGCATGACATGATAAGATGGCTTACGTCATTACATGGTACCCACATTTTTCAAACATTACAAACGGCGCAAATGGATCTGATCCAATGAGAACTTTCAATTGTTCTTGTTTGCTGTAGGCACAAACAGAACAAACTGCTGATATTAGCAGATTACCAAGAATGCCTGGGTTCGACGGAATGCTTCCGTCGTATACCCGTATATCCGTCTGCGGGGAATAGCTGGGATCGACCATCAAAACCATACAGCTTTCTGAGTCCCTCCAACAGAATAACGAATCAGATGGAATTATCTGCTAGGGGCCGGAGTTCCTAGTACTCGTACATGCCGAGTTCAAGTGCCGAAGGCTTGCCTTGATCAAGCTGTTTAGAACTCGAGATACTAGACCACGAGGCTGATGAGTACTTAGCTGGACACCTTTTTAGTCTAGGGTATTAGGATGTTGATACAGGCTTCCTCGAGGAGCTTTCAAGTGTCCTCATATGGTTTATAGCTATTGATTGTCTACTTAGAGAGCTGTTCAGCCTGCATACGATTGACTACCACAAAATGACTGGCTTGATCGTCTCCCCGGACTGCATATCACGGATCGCCTGCTCAAAGTCCTCCGCCTTGTAGAATTTGACAATCTTTTGCAGAGGCAGGCTTCCGTCTCGCACCCATTTGACCATCTTGGGCACATACTCCTTTGGGTTGACGTCTCCCTCTACCACACCCATATACTGCTTCCCTGCTGCCATGAACTGGTGAATCGGGATAGTCAACGTCGCCGTCTCCGGCGCTGTCCCAACCTGCAGAATCTTCCCCTTAAATGAAGCCATCCTGACACCTTGGGCAATCAGTGCAGGTACACCAGTCGTGTCCAGCACGATGTTAACACCCAGGTTGTTCGTGGCGGCCAGAACAGCATCTGATACACTCTGCGGGTCCGCCGTCGTATCAACCTGCACGACATGTGTAGCACCTAGTTCCTTCGCCAGCTCCAGCCGGGAAGCATGTCGCTCAATACCGATGATCTGCGCACAGCCGGCAATCTTCGCGCCCATAACAGCACTCAACCCGACGCCTCCGAGACCCAAGACAGCCACCCGGTCCTTCGGAGTAGCATTTGCAGCATTGAGAATCGCCCCGCTCCCGGTTTGAATCCCACAGCCCAGAGGCGACAGCAACTGCAGCTCCGACCTGGTCTCGACCACACTGCGAACATTAACCACGGAATCTTCGCGGACGATCGAGTAACTTGCAAAACTCGACTGCCCGAAGAATCGTCCGTAGATGCTCGGTTCCGTCGATGTGGATGCCGATTCCAATGCCTCCTCGTTAAAGACAAAGTTATCAGGCTCCACCTCGAAGTTTATCGCGTTGAAGTTGGCACAATGCGCGGGGTGGCCTGTCTCGCATGGCTCGCAGGTCTTGCACGCGGAGAAGGAGAGGATCACTGGGTCGCCCGCTTGGGCGACGTGTGTTCCTGGGCCTACTTCTCGGACGTATCCGGCGCCTGTTGTTCACTTAGCTGGTGTAGATACTTGTGTTAGGAGAGATGGTATACCTTCATGACCCATGATCCGAGGATAGTGCACGCCGAATCCACTCTCTGCGCCTGCAAAATGCAGGTCCGTCTGGCATATTCCCGATGCGACGATCTCAACTAGGAGTTCTTTTTCTTTCAAGGGACGGAGAGTGATGTCCTTGAGCTTCCATCCTCCTGTCTTGTAGGAGCCGTAGGAGACGATACCTCGTTTGCGGGGTGTGGGTTGATTGCTTGTCATTTTGCTCTGATACTAGAACGGGATAGTAATACCGCTGTTCTTTCCTAGGTTCGCAATACGGAGTACTTAAACCCCAGATTTTGATGGAGATGCGGAGATTCCCCGCCCCCATCCCGACTCCGACTGCCGACGCTGATCGAGGGGATCCACCCACCGTCTATCGCGGGGTATGATTTATCTCATATACGGTGCAAGACAAGTCGATGATTAATTCATGTTCAATATTAATACTGCGTGCCATGATATTAAAGCCTATCGGGTGAAGGCTTGGCCTTCATCCGTCGATTTGGGTCGAGCCCCAGCTAAATTTAACATCGACTACTGCAAGGTTTGGCCGGCAGTGCTGGCCCTAGATGTTGATTTGCAAAGAGTGGTCTATATAAACACTTCAATCTCCAGTTGCCTTTGGGATCCTCAGAAACATCTCAACACTGCACTCTTCCTTTTATTATGTCCAACCTTTCCTTGGAACCCGAACCTGTCCGTGTCCTTTTATTTTCGTCTCCTGAGAGCTTTGTCAAACAAGATGCCCAAGGTCCTGAAGCAATTTGAAGACGCGATTTCAAGGGAGGGCTTTAGAAAAAACCATTCCAGAAACAAACCCCGGGCAAACGCATTGCACCAGCGCAGATAAAGGATAATGATTCCATTTACCAACTCCGCCTAGACGCTGGCTAGTCCAAAGACGGGAAAAAGAATTTCCATTTGCAAGTCAACTCACAGGCAAAAAAACGATGCTCTTGCAGCTTTCAGCAAGAGAAATGGAACCCATGCAAACTTGGCTTCCGGCTCCATCAATGAAAAAACCCCCGTTGAGTCGCAGGAGGAAGCTGCGCGGAAGTTCTGGGAGGATATGCGACGGCATATCACCACAGGAAACATCTGCCGCTTCTAGGTTAGGTTATAAGACGTAAATAGTATACTACTCGGCATAATTAGCGCCTATACCAGCGCAGATAATCTACTACGCTTACATATAGACACGACAATTCGATCCATGGTATTGATGGATCTTCCCTCGGAAACTACTATCAGGCATTTCACATCTGCAGTGAACGACACAATGCGCGATCTATCACATTCCCGCCTTCACCTTATCCCCTCCACAGGTACGTCTCTGATCAAAGCTATCTCCAGACAGAACCAACAAGCATGCCCAACTCGTGGATTGATTCGGCGTCTTCAGGCTTGATAAGGTCTAGTCAAAAGAACGACTGTCATTTCCCATGCCACCTCAAAGCGTTATCAAGTCGACTAGCAGTAAGAAAAAGCAATCTTGGGCGGACGACGATACTCGGTCGCCCAACCCCCTCCACGCAAGTAATACCAAGGATAAACCATCACACCATCGAACGGGACCTTTATCCACCCCACGTTTTCCAAAGTACACCCTTCAATCGCCTCTTCCTCGTCCTCAATCCTTTCCCCGTGATCGTACGGCTCATACTCCTCCCAGTCCCTTCGGATAAGTCGCACAAACCCCCCTTCCTCTTCATCGGTGAGAACAGAGTCCATGACATCCTGCGTAATCTGCAGACAGTACCGGTATCGTTGCGACAACTGCACCCTTGGGCTAGGAGTATCCGGTTCCTCTTGCTCTGCGGCCGCCACCCACTGCTGAAAATGCTTTCGAATCACAGCCGTAGTAGCCCCGTCCAAGCTTCCCGAGTCTTCAATCACGGTCAGGGTTAGATTATCAAGTAAATCAAGGCCACAACAACCTTCCAGCGTGTCCTTGGTATTGGCGAGTAGCCGACGCATAAACTCGACCCAGGCTGTGTTGCTCTGGTAGGTACACCGGTAAATAACAAAGCCCCAGGCACGAAGGCCGTCTTCGTGCAGATCCCGCTCGATGCGGTCGGCCATGTTGAGCCAGGAGCAAATGTGCGGGAGGCGTGGAGACAGTCTCTGCAAGGGGGGGGATTGAGCCGGTGGCCGAGTGTGTCTTTCCATTTGGCTCAGGCAGATAGGCGAGGTTGTTGCTGGTGGGATGGAGGAGAAGGCCTGGTGGGGGATATCTCGATACCATTTTCTTTGTCTGGCTCCGAACATGCGAGTCGCGTTCAAGAAATTGAGCGGCATAGGAGTGGGACTGAGAAATAACAGCCTAGGTATACCCCTGGCCGGAAGACTCATTGTATGCTTCCATGGATGCTATACGTGAGAAGGGGGTTATTGTGGTGTCTGCCGTGATGTACTGCTGGGAAATGAGGCCAGCCTCCAGAAAGGGACACAAACTCAACTTCGACACACGCTAGGTCCAGCATGTGTTAGTCACTTTCTGTCATAGATTACCTCTCTACTAAGGTATCATCACCACCCTAATTTCCTCTCTGACCGCGAACACCAAAGGTTTAGTATAGCATCAAATTTGAATTGCATACCTACCCTAAGTTCCTAACCGCCCGTTATTATCTATAAATCCATGCTTATTATATGCGTAATATTAAGGAAGAATAGTAAATTTCAATTTCTTTTAATTAATTTCTTTATATAATATTTTATTTTATCATGTATATACTCTATAGTAAGGTTACTATAGTAGAGTGGAGATACATATATTCATACTTGTTTGGCCTTACCTATCTATATTCTCTTCCTTTACTTACACTCTGCATATGCATAATATTAGAATACCTTAGAATTTATTAATAATCTATTAATATTATATATATAATAAGCATAAATTTAACCCTGAATAACATAACTATCGAGAAATCGAATGCTGATGAGTAAGCATTGACACATCAATCACATGACTTCATCGTCATCATCATCACAACGCGTCCTTACTGCCTCATCATTTCCCAATGTTGGAAGGTACAATTGATGCTGGCCAAATGGGCTCTTAGGCGCGCTCAGCGCAGTCTGCCGCGGATTAGCACTGCCAGGACAGTCAGACCCTCGACCTATTCTCTGGACCCTCGATCCCTTCCCACCATCCGCGCCACATCAGGGAAAAGACCACAGCATGTAGCTCCATTGCAGCGCCGTGGCCTATTTACATCCGCCATTCCACCTGTCCTCATCCCGCCTGTAATCTTTCTTACTCTGCTGCTGGGCCTGTGGACATGGAAATGTTTCTGGATCGTCGTGATGCAGGATAAGCTCTTGTACATCTCGTGGCTACCGCCGTTCGCCCGCTCGGAGCAGATATCAGACTACGCAGGCGAATGCAAGCCCGTCCGGTGGGAAGAGAAACGCATTCGAAGTTTGGACGGGACCAAGTTGGCTGTATGCGAAGGGCGGATGCCAGCTACCGCTCGCAGCGTGACCCAGAAGCCCCATGCGCAGGGGCATGAGCCGGCACGGAAGAAGCTAGTGGTGATATGCTACTTCCAAGGAAACGGCGGGTCGACTCCTATGCGTCTACCGCTGTTGTCGCAGTTCCTGCGGGCTATCGACTCGCCAACCGGGGACGTGGACTATGTCGTCGTCGCCTTGTCGTACCGAGGGTACTGGAAGTCTTCTGGCCGTGCGAGCCAGATAGGGATCGAGCTCGACGCGGTCGCGTTTCTGCAGTGGGTAGCGGAAACGTATGGCGCACCTGACAGGGATGTGCGGATGGTGCTTTGGGGTCACAGTCTGGGCACGGCAATTGCGAGCTCTGCCGCGGCGACGTACCTGTCTCGGCAGTCGACAACGAGCAATTCCCAGGTAGTTCCCATCGCTGGGATGATTCTTGAAGCACCAATGTCGAGTACCAAGGACATGCTGATCAGTCTGTATCCGCAAAAGTGGCTGCCGTATCGGTACCTGTGGCCCTTTCTGTGGAACAATTGGAGCAGTGCGGTCGCGCTGGAGCGGATGGCGCGGTGGGCTCGTGATCGGCGAGGGCACGAGTACGAGCATGAGGTTCCGCCGATTCTGCTGCTTTCCGCTGAGAAGGACGAAGTTATCCCGGCATATGCAGCTCCAGAGCTGGAGCAAGAAGGCAAGAGACTAGGACTGAAGGTGGACAGATTGGATGTCTCCGGGGCCATGCACACGGAGATACCGGTCAAAGCGGCCGGGAGACAGGCCATGATGGATTTTATAAAGAAATGTACCGTTTCGTAGAGAGGGAAGAGGTAGACAATTAATTTTTGATTCTTCATATTGCCTATAGCAAGTTAAAGGATACCTCCCGTTTACTAGTCACTGCATAACCCGTAATAACCGAGATCTCTAATATACCTAGCACTGAAGCTCTCTGTGAACCCTTCAATGTCCCTATCTATTAGATAAACACGTCAGAACCAAAGTAATATTAATAACATAGGGCAGACTATCCGGCAGCCCCCATCTACTCATTCAGGAGAAGAAACAGAATTGAGCAAATGCAGCCGCTGCCGGAGGTTAGCTTGCAATGTCCTCGCCTCCAGCATTGCCGCCCGCGCGATGGTCATCACACAGGATCCCGGGCCAGCATCCGGCTCCCAAGGCCAGGATTGCTCTCCCCGACCCGCAGCAGGCATACTCAACGCGAGACGTCGGAGCGCGGCCTCAAGATTACCCAGCAGCTGCGAACTCACACAGGCGAGTAGCGCCATGGAGGATGTCATGGGGGTGGAGAAACAACCGATCTGGAAGCGCAATGGTTGCATCCCATTCCCATTCCCATTTCCTGCTGGAGACGCGGGGGCGATTGCGACTGCGGACGGGCTGGACAGGGCTGCGTTGTAGAGGTGGAGGAGGCGAAGGTAGCAGGAGAGGATGAGCAGGGAGGTAGCCCCGTCCGGTGAGGATCGATAGGCCACATGGAAGGGGTAGTCGAAGTCTGCGCGTGGGCAGGGGGGTTTGGGATGCTGAAGTTTATTATTACCAGGGTCATTATGGGTAGGAACAGGGGAGAGAATGTCTGCCAGGGATTGGGTGACGGCAAGGATCTGGTCGATGGTGATGGTTGGGGGCGGATCCACCACGGAGTCCGATTGCGCTCCGGCAGTGGCAGTTGCCGTTGCTGCTGCCAGTTGGCAGGAATACTCGTTCAGCGTCATGCTCAGCTCGGACAGCCGGTAGAAGTTGACATCGGATGCTACCAGCAGGGACGATGTCGACGTCGAGACGGATGATGACGACGAAGATGAAGATGAAGATAAAGAGAATGTCGTTATGGCGGCGGTTGGCTGGAAGGTTTCTCCATGCGCCAAGGAGGAAGAGGGGGTTTTGGGGGCGGAAGAATGGGGCTGCATGGGCAGATGGAGCCAGTCAGGCGCCATATACAGGGAGCCACTGTTCAACGGAGATTTGCAACCGAACGACAGGAGAGGCTCATCCGGACTAGGGTCGGGAAACGGAGAGAGTGAGACTATGGCCCCAGCTGCAGTGAGTACCTAGCCGACAATCCGTTCCGCGTTTAACCTCGTGGAATACATACCCTGGTCATCGTTACTGCTGGCCATTGGACACTCGGATGCAACCACATCGAACAGTCCATCTAGCTCCGACAGATATCCTCTCGGCGGATCGTTCGCTGACTGGTCATCCTGCTGTCGAGGAGACTTGGCAGAGGAAGAGACTTCACCGCTCTTGGACGGAGACGGCGGCTTGCTGCGAGACTTGCGACGAGTGCTGGGTCTCCCCGGCCGTAGAGGAGGCTCGAAAATGCATTCGACTTGGGCATTCTCGCAGCGTGCGCAGGGCTGGCCAGGAACGAGACTGCGGTGGCATCGCAGCTTCTGCTGGTGGCATCGATTGCAGGCCAAGCGGGTGACAGGTTGAGCAGATCGGGTGGAGGAAGCGTTCATGGTGCTTGTGCCTCGAGTGTATCCTGAACTGGCTGGGTGAACAGGCAATGGTCTTTCTCCTGCTATATGTACGTGGTAGTTATATACACTGACCCACGATGGATCTACATCATTCTAGATATTGAATACATGGTCGATATGCGGCCTCATTAGGCAACTTACATGCTCGGCAGTGTGTGGTCTGCATTCCTTCCAAGGCAGCTGTTTCTTCTCCCATCAGCCAACAACTGCAGATCGGTGATCCTTCGAGGTGGACAATGTAACTTCCATAGAGCAACATGTAAAGACTTACTTGCCTAATTGGCCGGCGTGAGGGCCTCAGGAGGGTAATGGATTTTCCATGCAATTCCATGGTTTGAAACAGAAAGCCTAGACTGCAGGAGCTGTTCACGAAGATTGGGAAGCTGGGAATCGCTTAGTGATTTGTTTTCCCCCATTCCGTTTGATTGGTGCTGTGGATTCTTCGGACACCAGATCAGCCCATGTACTAAGGCTAGACTTTGGGGGCGGAAACAGCGCACCTGGGAATGAGATACAACTAAGATGCCCTAAACCTAGATTGGTAGATTTGAGTCAATTATTGCTGAAGGTGAAGTAGAAGTGAAGCCGTAAGTCAGAATTGGGAAGAGGATTCGAGAATCAGGCCTAGAGTCGAGCTCTGAATTGACCAGATCCAGAGAACATGACACGGCGAGCTTAGGCGCAGACCAGTTTTCTCAAGATGGTAAAGACCTGAGATAGCTCGATCTAATTATTATACTAGTGCTTCATAGTTAAGTTGATTCTAGAGACGGCATAGTATCCGTCAACGCTAGACAGCAGTATCCACATGCCAATACACAACATGACAACACATCAAAAATTAATCCATTCACTCACACAGTGCTACCGAGATAACGACGGCAGCAAATGATGATCCTTCTCTGTCAATGTTGCCGTCACCAGGCTCTCCATGGCCGCCGAAAGCCCAGCCGTACGGGCGGCATCGAGCCACGAGTCCACGTCCATCGCACGAAGCGTAACGCCATGCTTTCTCTCCAGATAGCTGCCAATATTACCGACCGGGATCTTTTCCGCACCGCAGTGGTGCACATATCGCGGCGGAGCCAGTCCCTGCTCTGGGGCATCGACACTGCGGACCATCTCCCCACACACCCCGATCGCGACATCCCCCACAGGTACAAAGTCAAATGCTCCAGACCAGTTATCCAAAGCCGGAACGCCCTGAACTCGAACCGAGAACTCAAGGATAGAGTGGATCAGATCGGTTGAGGGAACACCATCGCCTACGATGTTGGACGGTCGGTGGATGATACACGGCAGCTGGAACTGTGCCGCGCACGATTCCAGATAGGCCTCGCTGGCCCATTTCGAGGCAATGTAGCCCATGGAGCCGTCTGCTGGAGGCACGAAACGCATGACCGATTGCGGTGCGAGGGTTTCGACCTCAGCCAGCTGGGCCACTCCTCCCGTGGAGACAAAATGCAGCGGGATGCGGCGGCGCAGGGCCAGGCAGGCCAACTCGCGTGTCGACTGGACATTGGCCTTGCGCAGTGAATGATAAGACTTTAGGAACGACACATCCGCCCCGTTGTGGATGATGACGTCCACCTGTTCCCCCAAGGCGTCCCATGTATCCGGGTCGAGACCCAGACGAGGCGCCGTCAGATCGCCCGCATAGACCACGATCTTGTCGGAGGCAACGGCTAAGGACCGCGGGCGAGTTGGATCCGAGGAGCGAACGGCGACACAATGGATACGGGACACGCGAGGATCGGCGACCAAGTGGCGAAGAAGGGCGGAGCCCAAGAACCCGGTGGATCCTGTCAGACATACTTCGATCTTCCCGTCGCTGGGACGGAGCCGAGCCGGTGAGACAGACTCGGCTGCCTGTCGCTCCGGTTCGCCTGGTGTTGTCTCCGATTCCCAGTCGATCAGAGCGGTGGAGTGGGCGAGCTCCTCCGGAGCGAAGCGAGCGGCCATTCCTTGCACGGTGCTCGACTGGAACAGCTCATGCAGTGCAACCTGATGACCCAAGGCCTCAGACAGTAGCGCTTGCACACGGACCATCAGGAGCGAGTTGCCGCCCAGCTGGAAGAAATCCGCGGCGGGGCTCCATGAGCTAGGCAGACTAGATGAATCGAGACATCGCTTCCACACGCAAATTACAGCCTCCTGTGCGGCAGTGAGCTTCTGCGAATGAGCGTCGATGGACGGCGAAGGCAGCGGCAGTTGGTCCAACGCGCGTCTGTCCAGCTTGCCATTGGGATTCCGCGGCAGATGATCGACAGCGAGAATCAGCCGGGGAATCATGTACGGAGGCAGAGGGAGAGAGTGGACAAGTTGGTCAAGGAACGGCTGAGTCTCGCCAGCCCCATTGTTCTGCTGCGCAGGGACAGCAAAAGCCACCAGGAACCGTCGATCCCCGTCCTCATTGTGGATGCCGCGAACAGAGACGACAGCATCAGCCAGACGCCCCTCAGCCACGCGAAGGATGGTTTGCGCAATATCGTCCAGTTCCACCCGGAAGCCTCGCAGTTTTATCTGAATATCTCCGTTTATTCGGCCCAGATACATCAATTCTCCGGTCGGGAGCAACCGGCCCTTGTCTCCAGTCCGATACATGCGGCCGCATTGCTGCGGCATGCTAAACGGATCCGGCACGAATCGTTCACGGGTGAGCTCTTCCTTTTGTAGATAGCCCTGAGCCACCCCCGGCCCGCCGATGACAATTTCCCCTACGTATCCGACAGGCAGAGGACGTCCCTTGTCGTCCATGATGTAGGTCGCGTAGTTTGGCAGCGAGGGTCCCACACTGACCCGCGATAGCTGGAGAACGGCGGGATCACACGTATCGATAGATAGACAACTACTAGACACCGTAATTTCCGTGGGGCCATACCTGTTAATAAGCCGGAGGCCCGGACGCTGAAGAGCATAAAAGGACCTGATCAAATGCGGAGGGAGCGCTTCTCCCCCGACGAAGGCGAATCGCCAGGACGAGCTCTGCCGTAACAAATCCCCGCCGTACCGGAGCAGAGCCACGTACTCGGACGGGGTGGCGTAGGTGTAAGTGACATGCTCTCGCACCATCAACCGGGCCAGTTCCACGGCATCACCACGTAGATGGCGAGGAGCCACCACCAGGGTGCCTCCGCCGACGAGTGGCTGCAGCATCTGGTCCAGGGAGACATCGAACCCGAGCGAGCTTTGCTGTAGGACCGTCTCGCGTCCCACGGAGAACTGTTGCCGAACGCCCATGATCTGGTTGACAAAGCTGCCATGGGTCAGGACAATCCCCTTGGGCACCCCTGTCGAGCCACTAGTGTACAAGACGCAGGCGGGAGCGGAGGACTCGGATCGGTCAGGAACGGGGGGAATTGCCGAAGCAGTGAAAGCGGAGAAGGTGATGGGCTTGGTGGCAGACAGGTGGAACTCGCGGACTGTCGGTTCGGTTGCTTCGTGGTAGATAAGGACCTTCGGTTGGCAATCGTCTAGAATCAGTTGCAAGCGGGCTGCCGGGTTCTGAGGATCCAATGGAACGTAGACGGCATTCAGACGCCAGATGGCGAGCAAATAGCAGACAGAGTGGATGGTAGGCTCGCAGAAGACCGCGACATAGTCCTTTGGACGCACTCCGCTGGCCTCCAGCGTGGCTGCAATGAATTGAATCTGGCTGTGCATCTGTCCGTAGGTGAGGGAATGACCCTCGTAATCCCTGACGGCCGTTTTGACTGGCTGAATGGCAACGGTTTCGTCGATTCGGCGACAAAGAGTCACGACTTCACTCAAGTCCAGTCGAGGTCCCCTTCCCAGGTCCAGTGCGGCGCTCACCCTTCCTTCATGGTAGAGAGTATGCTTACCGAGAGGCCAGCTGGGGTTGATGGCGCACGATGTCAGTAGGCAGACGTAGGCATCCAGCAACATGCCCAGATCTTCTTGGCTGTAGAGGTAGGACTGCGACTGGAGGCCAACGAGCGTGGTCCCGTCATCTTGCTCCTCGATATCGAAAACCAGATCATATGGATTGCGGGCGTCTTGGAACTGCAGCAACTCCGCATCCAGTCCGTCTGTTTTGACCCTGCCGGCAGATCCCATCTTGTAGTTCATGAGAATCTGGAAGAGTGGACTTTCCGTGGTCGACCGGGGAACTGCCAGCGCATCCAAAATGACATCGAACGGGACCTGGGAGTGCTGTAGAGCTCGATAGGTGACGTCGCGCGTATTCTGCAGCAGCCCTTTTACGGACTCGTGCTGCCCAATCTCAAAGCGGAGGGGAAGAAGATTCACAAAAAATCCGATTGTCTCGAGAAAATCAGGGTCTGTACGGTTGGCGTCCGTGATTCCGATGCAGACCTCAGTCAGCTCCAAAAGGCGAGCGAGAAGAAGCTGCAGAATGACCAGATGGCCGTGGAAAGGGGTCGCGTGGAACTGTCGCACCATCTCTTTGAAGGTGTGCACAGTCGACGTCGGGATCGAACGCTGGACTCCATGCGTAGTATAATCGGTCAAGGTTCGCCGGGTCGTGACCTGACAGAAATCGAATAGAGGCACAGGATCTGGCAGCGTAGCAAACGCCTGCTTCCAATACCCAATATCGTCTGTCATCTCGTTCTGTACTCGGGCCCGTTGGCGGCGGGCGAAATCAGTGTACTGATGAAGCAGAGGAGGGAGACGGTGACCAGACAATGCAGCGGCCATATCCTTGATAAAGACCTGACCACTGAACCCGTCGAAAACGATGTGATGAAAGCCCAATAGAAGAGTATGGCTGACTGGCCCATGTGATAACAACACTGCAGCCATGGATTCTCCGTGTTCAAGATCATAAGCGTGCTGGCAGAGTCTCTGGAATTCCTGCTCAATCTCTCCCTCTCCCGTGCAAATTTCCCTTTGAGACAATCGGAACGGAGACTGGCGCAAAACGGCCTGGTACGGGAGGCCAGACTCTGGGTTCTCGCGGTATGCGGACCGCAAAACGTCATGGCGGTTAACTACAGCATTGAAGGCATCACTAAGTGCACTGGCCGTGGGTCCGCACACACGGTACATCATAGTCACGTTGTACGTTGCGCGATCTTCCAGGAACACTCTCAGGAACCACAGCCGCTCCTGGGCAAACGACATGCGGTCCCTTTCGGGCACCTCCCAGTCCTCTTCCTCCACCACCACCTCCTGCTCTTCGACAGACGAAGCCTCCATCGAGTCAACAGTCTCCGGAGGGGTCTTAATCCCTTCAGACGAAAGCGGACCTGTGTGAGAGGTCGCTGAGCTCATGGGCTGGCTGGAGTCGAGCATCTGACTTGTACTCATGGAGGACGTCCCGGACATGTCCATCAGCGGGGGTGTAGGCGCCCGC
This sequence comes from Aspergillus pseudoviridinutans, assembly GCF_018340605.1. Lineage (NCBI taxonomy): Eukaryota > Fungi > Ascomycota > Eurotiomycetes > Eurotiales > Aspergillaceae > Aspergillus > Aspergillus pseudoviridinutans. Next base: position 583,919 of record NW_025091284.1, read on the forward strand.
GAGGCCATGTAGCGACCAGCGGCCTCCTGGCAGAGCTCCAGAGGTGAGGCGCCGCCGAGAATGCGCAATACCGGCACATCCACGTCCATCTCCTTGAGGAACCAGGATCGCACCTCGACAGCCATTAGCGAGTCAACGCCCAGATTGATCAGCGGCTGGGCAGGATTTATCTGCTCGGAGGGAACTTGGAGAATTCTCCCGAGTTTGGCCAGGAAGCCATCCGAAACCACCTGCGTGGTCTCTTCCAGGTCCTCAACCTCGGCCAACTGTCTCCTTAGCGCGACGACCGCAGTGTCTGTCCGTTCAGGACCTGTATTGTCGCGGACAGTATAGTGGGAGAAGCGTGGATTACCCGCCCAGAAGGCCTGTCGTTCACTCTCATCTGACTCGGCGATGCGATGCAGACCGGTGATGATCTCGGCGGGGGCGCCTAGTTGGTCCGGACGACCAGCGATGATAGCCTCGGTGAACATGACGTGGAACTTGGGTTCCGAGATGGGCATGTAGTTGAACCGGCGCAGCGTGGATTCGTAGATGCCGGTTTGGGAGACGTACCCTATGCCCAACACCATACCAATGTCAAGCACGGAGCCGGCAAGGCCCCGTTGCTTGCGTTGAGCGGCCAAGCTCGTCATGAACAAATTCGCTGCACCGTAATTGGACTGGCCGCGGTTTCCCACGATGCTGGCCAGCGAGGAGAATAGCACAAAGAAGTCCAGCGTGGGAGTGGAGAATAACTCGTTTAGATGGGCAGTACCGGCAACTTTGGGATTCAGCACCTTTTGGAGATCCTCCGCCGTCATGTCGTTGAAGAGGCGATCAGAAAGCACCATGGCTGCGTTGGCCACTCCGGCAATGGGGGGCAGTTGCCGCTGGACCTGGTCATGCATAGCTAGTAGGGCCGATTTGTCTGCAATGTCCAGTTCAAATAGATGAACCTGCGCACCCATGCGCTCCAGTTCGTCCAACCATACTCGATTCACCTTGTTCACGCTTCGGCTGGTCAGGATGAGGTAGCGAACGCCATTTTGCACCATCCAGCGGGTGAGTGACTGCCCCAGTCCACCCGTGCAGCCAACAAGCAGATAGGATCGGTCCGACCGGAAGAGAGTGTGGGTGTCGATAGGCCGTACAAGTGCCTGAACAGTCGATGAGGTTGTAAAGTCGATAACGGAGGTATAATTCGCGGAAGGCCGCGCATTACCGACATCAGCCAGAGGAATGAGCTGAAGGGAAACTTTGTGCAATTCAAGGCATGCTGATGCGGCTTCCATGGCTCTCTTCAGGTCTTCTTGTGAAGGTAATGCTGCTGTACTGTGGGACGCAGAGGGGTTCTGGAAGATGTCAAGCAAACGAATGGTGTGACGTCGACGCGGCAATTCCTCCAGCGGGTGTCTTTCAACGCAGCAGTCGAGTACGCAATCTACTTCGACGGGAAGACGTCCGGAGATATGACGATGAGGGAGCAAGCGAGGGATATAGATAGCGTCTTCATGTCCGGGGGAGAAATACACAACTGACAGCGACAACCTCTGGTTGCGCGCACGATTCTCAACGAATCGCCGCACAACTGGATTTGGTTCCACCAGAAGGATATGTCCTTGCGAGGCAACCTGATCGAGGACTGCGTTGACCATGAGTGCCAGCGCAGTAAACAGTAGATAGTCCGGCGTCGCGCTGGAGCTCTCAATGGGGACAGCATAGGTCAGGGGGACCCGTGAGAGTGACAAGTTCCGGTGATTTAGAGCCAGGACAGTCGAGCCCGCAGGAAGAGGGCTGCTTGAATTGGAATGCTCCACCTTACCAATTGATAGATATAGACGGGCAGACTCGGTCAGTGAAAGACCGTGTAGAAGAGCGTATTGGGTCCGAACCAAGAGCGTATCATTCTGCATCGCAAGGCCTGCATTCTCACACCACACATCTGCCCCATCGCCGACTACTTCCACGGGACAATTCGTCAATGAAAGGGTATTTGTAATTCTCCTTCTGCTGGCATTGAGGCGACGGTTCATATGATCGTTGGGTAGGATGCGAGGGATCATCCAGCGGCCCTCCTGCAATACGATTTCAGGCTCGACACTCCACAACATCCGCTTCGATGGGAGCTCCATCTTGTCCGCCAAAACAAGACGGGCCAGGGCAGTCGAAATATGTGCCGCCTGGCCTTCCCAACCGCTGGCCAAATCGAGGAATTGCATCCGGATATAGGGGTATTCGTACACCAACGACCGTCCGAGCCCGATGCTCATGTTGGCGTACGGGTTGCTATCGCGAGCTCCAGACGTGATCCACAGCAGCTGACGGCAACCATTGAGAAGCTTCTTCAGTCCAGCGAGGCGTTCATCGTTCATACCCCACACCACGGGTTGCTCCAGGTCAGCCAGACATACAACTGCTGCGGCAGAGCCTATATCGGAGTGAACCATGTCCTCCAAACAAGGCACGATGACAGGGGACTCAGAGCTCCAGCTCAGAATCAGAGACGAGAGTTGCTCCGCTAGCGTTCGTACAGTTGCAGTACGACATCCGACAAGCACGATACGATCCACAGTGATCGGAGGGTGAGACTCGGCCAGGGGATCCTTTAACAAGGCAACGTCAGGATCCATTGCTTGAGAGAGCATCACAGAGGTCATATGCTTGGACCCGTCCTGGAAGTCAGTCACCCTCTGATCGACCCCGGAGAATCCGGTACGAATCAGGAGTTCGTGCCATTGAGGCGCGCTGATGGTCGGGGCATATCGTCGGCCGTCATCAGCGCCCAGCCACCATCCCGAGAGGCCTGCCATCATGAACTTGACCCGCAGAATGTCGCTTGTTACCTCCAGGAGAAGCAAGTAGCCGCCCGGTTTTAGCAACCTCCGGACGTTCTGCATCGTATACTCCAGCTTCCTGGTCGCATGAAGAACATTAGAGGCGATAATCAGGTCAAAAGTACCGTCCTCGAACCCCTGGGCGGCGACATCCTCTTCAATGTTAAGAGGCCGAAACGTCATACGCGACGCCCACTCGGCAAACTGTTCCTGTGCTTTCTCGAAGAAGCCCGTGGAGATATCGGTAAACACGTACTGCTCAAACGCATCGCCCAGCTGCTCCAGTATCCCCTTGGTTGCCCCCCCGGTGCCGGCGCCAATCTCCAAGATCCTCATGCGCGGGTATCGATGGGCGATCTGCCCAGCTACACGACTAAGAGCGGTATTGGCCCGCTGGAACCCGAGTCCGTACTTGTAGAATCGGTCCAATGTGTTATCGGCGATCATATGCTCCAGCATGGTGGTTTTGCCCCGAACCACGTCCGCGATGTGTTCTCCAACTGCAGAGATTAGCTGCAGATCCACCATGCCAGGGTGCTGTCGCGCCTGGGCAAGCAGCCACTCGTGGGAATCGTCTTTCCATTCAGCACGGATGGTGGGGTGCTGGCCGCTTTCAATTAGCGGAAAGAGGTAGTCGATGAACTCGAAGATACGCTGGTGATGCCAGACAAAGGAATCCACATCCCTGCGGTCAATAGCGGCATTGAGCTGACGGAGATAAGAGTAGGACAGCCGCTCGCAAAGGTCCACAAGCTCCAGGTCATCGGTACAGTCGGAAGCCAGGTCAGCGGGATTGAAACCGGCCCCGGCATCGGCCTGCCAGACCGTCTCGGCGAATAGTTCGCAGTCGTCCTCGGGGGTTGGAGGGTCCAACAGCGTGCAGGTCAGTCCCTCTAACTGGACACGCGGGTTGTTTGGTGTGAAGATGTCTACGTCTGCTGTGACAGTCTGCGGTAGTGATCCCGTGATTGTGCATTCGATTGTCATCTTCTGACCGTCACAAGGGGTCATTGGTACGATATTGAGAGATCGAAGATGGGTGGGGACGTAGGGGCCATGCAAGCTGCCGTCTTCTGGCCAGCAGAAGGCAGCAAAAATGGTCTGAAACGCGGCATCTAAAAGAGCGGGATGGATCATGACAGGCATTTCTCTGTCAGAAGAGATATCCTGAGCGTAACCAGTGGCCCGGCCGGCACGACGGTTCACTTGGTCTAGCCGTTGGAAGAGGCCTGTATACTCCAAGCCGATCTTGCTTAGAGACTCGTAGAATGTCTCCATTTTCACAGGCACCAGAGAGACGGGCTCTTCCTGCGGGGATGGAAGCTGGATGTGGCCTGCTGGACCTAGATGGACCTGCACCACTCCAGAGGCGTTCCGCTGCCACCGGGCCCCTTCCTCGTCCGAAGTGGCCGAGTAACACGAGAACTTAGCCTCTATCACAGAGGAGGTAATAGTATCTGGCCGAAGATGGAACATGACCTCCACCCCCTTGTCCTCTGGGAGCGCAATCGCCCGGTCGATATTGACATCAAGGAGATGTAGCATGGAAATCGGAGCGTCGGCAGCGAGTTCTTGTGCAGCCTGCATTGCCATTACAAGATACCCTGCCGCTGGGAAGATAACCTGCCCCTGGACCTTATGACCGGATAGCCACGGGGCTTCAGAGACACGCAGGGTGTTCCTCCATCGCATCTCATGGTCATGATCGTCAGGACAGCGAGCGCCGAGAAGATCGTGCCTGTTGCCTTGGCGTTGGCGATATCTTCTCGACACACGGGACTCTTTCCAAAATCGCTGACTGTGGTCCCACGGGTACCGCGGTAGCTGCGGGTGGAAACTGCGCTGGAATGACAGTTCAAACGCTGCGGCACTGTATGCACGAAGATCAACAGCATGAGGGCCGATCTCCTTCCACAAAAAGCCCAATGCGTCCGAGAGGGCCGCAACATCGTGTCCAAAACGAGCCAAGGTGCCACTGTACGGCAATACCTGACCGGTCCCTTCCTTTGTCGTTTGGGTGACGGGTCCTTTCAATGCGGGATGGGGCCCAACCTCCAGTCCGAGAGCAAAGGGGCCGTGTAGCCGCGTCGCTTTCTGAACCGCCTGAGAGAAAAGCACTGTATTGGCCATGTTGTCACCCCAGTATTTTGCCCTGAGTGTCTCCCCCTCCTCGTCAGTGGTCATTACTCGTCCGTGCACACTTGAAACCCAGATACATTCGTCGCTGGGCTTCAAGGGGGCGATCGCGGAAGCCTGTAGGGAGGCAATATATGGCTCGAGGCAGGGAAGCATGTGGTGCGAATGGTATGCGGTATCGACCTTGAGGAGGCGGCAAAAGGTCTCCTGTTGCTCAAAAATAGCTTTGGCCTCGCCAATAGCATCTTCATCCCCGGAGAGGGTCACGGATCGGGGCGCATTGCTGGCAGCGACGGCGATGCGGCCTTGGAACCTGGAGTCTTTGATGAACTCCTGGGCCTCGTCGAAACTGATGCCTACGGCCATCATGGCGCCTTTTCCGCCTTCTCTACCTCTGGCGAACTTGGCGTACAATCCGCGGTAATATGCAATGCGAATGGCATCCCGTGCAGAGATCATTCCGGCCGCATACGCCGCGGCAATCTCTCCAGACGAATGGCCTACCACCGTGTGGAAGGAGACATGCGCAGCCCGCAGCAAATCAACCAACATCACCTGCACTGCGGTGCACAGGGGCTGCGATAGCGCGGCTTCCTGGATCAGCGATGGGTCCTCAGTCTGCGTCAGCTGCGATTCTAGAGTCCATTTTGGTCCATCTGGAAGCTCGTCCAGAGATGCCTGGAGGTTTTTCAAAGTCTCCCTTGCCATTGGAGATGACAGAAGGATTTCCCGTCCCATACATGCCCATTGAGCGCCTTGGCCAGTGAAGACGCCCAGAATCCGGTTCGATATGGGTGCTGTCTGCTTACGCTCTCCCACTGACGGTGTGGTGAGCGCAGTCTCCAATTCGTGCAGAAGCTGGTCCTTGTCTTTGCCAGAGAAGGTGGCCCGGATCGAGTGTTGGGTTCGTCGGGTTGCCAAAGTCACGGCCATCTCATGGAGAGGTGGGGCGTTGTCGGATTTGATCAGATCGATATACTCAGTGATCAGACGGGCCAACGACGTCTCTTTGGCGGCCGAGAAGGTAAACGGAATGGGTAAGATGGTGGGCAACGAAGGACTATGGCTTGGATTGGGGCGATCATAACTCTCAATGATGACATGGGCATTGGTTCCTCCAAAACCAAATGAGTTGACGCTCGCCCGGCGAACCGAGCTGTGACCAGGCCAGGGAAGGGTCTTGGTCGGCACCCGCAAATGCTGAGCAAAAGGGACAATATCGGGATTCATGGCTGTATAATGCATGTTGGGGGGAATTTCAGCTCGACGCACTGCTTCAGCTGCTTTGAGTAGACCGGCTAAGCCCGCACAGCCCTCCAGGTGGCCGATGACCGTCTTCACTGAACCAACGTAAATCGACTCTTCTGTCGTTGGGGAGTCAACGAAGAAAGCATCTCGGATGGCACGCGCCTCGATGGGGTCGCCTCTGGGTGTCCCCGTTCCATGCGCCTCGAAGAACTGACACCGATCTTCAGGGCGCGTGTAGTCGAGGCCGGCCCTGTGGTAGACCTGCTGGATCAGAGCTGTCTGGGACTCTGCGTTCGGCATGGTGATACCCTGTGTCCGCCCATCCTGGTTGACTCCGGTTTCCCGGATAATGTATTCCACGGCATCCCCATCGGCCAGGGCCTGGGAGAGCGTCTTGAGCATGACCGCGGCAAAGCCTTCACCGCGGGCATATCCATCCGCTGCGGTATCCCACATTCGAGATCGTCCAGTGGGTGACAGCATGTGCAGATTCGACTCGGCAATCATCATCTCGGGCCCAAGAATGAGGTTGGCCCCAGCTGCCACGGCAATGCGACATTCTCCAGCTCGGAGGGATTGGACGGCATGATGCAGAGCGACAAGGCTGGAGGAACAGGCGGTGTCAATGGTCATGGAGGGTCCCTTCCAGTCGAAGAAGTATGAAACCCGGTTGGAAACGATGCTGCGAGCGGTTCCAGTGGCCATATACATGGGCATATTCTCCGGGTCGCGGATCTGCATTTCGTGATAGTCACCCGTCATCAGGCCAACATACACTGCGGTGTCTGATCCCTTCATTCCGGAGATGGTCAGACCGGCATCCTCCATCGCCTCGTAAACGGTTTCGAGGAGCATCCGCTGCTGAGGATCGATAGCTTCGGCTTCTCGGGGATTGATGCCGAAGAAGTTGGCATCGAAGGCCCTGATATCATCGCCAAGCATGTAGGCTTGGTCAACGTTTGTGCTGCCGTGTCGCTCGCCATTCGAGTGATAGAAGCCCTTGGTGTTGAACCGGGACGGTGGAATGCGAGCGAGAAGGTCTTTCTGGGAGCAGATTGCTTCCCAGAGCTGAGATGGGCTGTGGATGCCACCGGGGAAGCGACAGCCAGTTCCCACGACCACGATCGGCTCCGAACGTTGTTGAGGAGCCATTGTAAGAGAAAGGATCGAGTAAACGAATGGTTAGGATATAGGATGTTGAAGCCTAGATCGATAGTAGAATGAGGGAGGCAGCGGATGCAGGGTGGCACGAGCATGCTACCGCTGCAATGATATATATAATATCAAGAGATCCACAGCTCCATCTACCCACGTGTGCATATGGTCCATCGGAGGCCACATGGTCGAGAAGGCGAAATCCACCGAAGCCCAGCTTCATATACGGTGGATATCCACAAGTAGCCTCAGTTTTGGCCTACACCAAGACATCAACTGCTGGCTGTACTTCCCCACCACCATGGGCTGGTTCTTCAAGTCAGAATTCTTTGACTTTGAATTCCTTCGCGTCATTGGCACCGCCCCTGTGCAGGGAGCCGAGATTGGCGAGTGTCTGGAAGCCGTGTCGCGCATTAAGGACGGCGACATCGACAGCTGGTACAATGTCTGGACCGATCTGGCAGGACGGGCAAAGACACTTGGCGAAGAGGCCCTCCAGGAAAACGACAGCGAGGCTGCCAGATGGGCTTTCTTCCGTTCGTCCAACTACTGGCGGGCTAGCGAATTCTTCCTTCATTGCACCCCGTCTGATCCGCGCCTCGTCCGCGTCTTTGAGCAGAGCGTGTCTTGTTTCAAACAAGCGATTGCTCTGCTGGAAGGCCCAACCATGATCTTGGAAATTCCATACGAAGACATCCATCTGCCCGGATATCTCTTCCTCCCTCCGGCACAGAAACGGCTGTCTGGGGGAACCCCGTTGATCGTCCACACCGGGGGATTCGATTCCATTGGAGAGGAGCTCTACTTCTACGTGGCATCAGGAGCCACCCAACGAGGATACGCCGTCCTGATCTTCGATGGACCCGGTCAAGGAACCGTCTTACGACATCACAACAAGCCCTTCCGACCGGACTGGGAGATAGTCATCGGCAGAGTCTTGGACTACGTGATTGACACTCTCCTGCCTGGTCCCGCTGCGCCCTACAACATTGATCCGAACGCAATTGCCATCTTCGGCGCCTCCATGGGCGGATATCTGGCACTTCGAGGAGCCGCCGATTCCCGGATCCGGGCTTGTGTCTCCTGCGACGGATTCTACGATATGTTCGACATCACCCGCACGCGCATGCCTTCATGGTTCATCAACGGCTGGATCAGCGGCTGGATCAGTGACGCTGTCTTCAACTGGGTGGTGGGTTGCCTGTCAAGGCAGAGCTTCCAGCTAGCGTGGGAGTTTGGGCACAGCATGTGGGTGTATGGTGTTGCCACGCCGGCGGACGTGATGCGCCGAATGCAGACCTTTACCCTGCGACTGCCTGATGGCAAGGAATTCCTCCGAAAAATCGACGGGGCAGTTCTGGTGACGGGAGCCAAGGACACCATGTACTTTGCGCCGGAGATGAACGCGGAACGGATCTTCGCCAAGCTGCAGCATCTACCCGAGAGCAAGAAAAAGCTGTGGGTGGCTGAGGGTGTTGGCCAGGGAGGGTTACAGGCCAAAATCGGCGCAATCGGCATTAAGCAGCAGCGCATGTTTGCTTGGCTGGACGAGCAGCTGCAAATCCGCCGATGAGTGGGAATCCGCCGAAGCGTCAGGTGAAGGGTGGGAGAGATCTGAGGCGCGGAGGATTGGCTGGATTTGATTTTATTTATGTACTTGGTGCTGTGAGATAGTGAGCTCCATCCTTGTAATGCAACTCATGAGACGCGAGAGACGATGGCCTTTGGAACACTGTATACGTATACTCCCAACGCACGGATCTTGAAGGTACTTGAAGATTTCTATCCTGCCTATCTTATTCACCACTGAACCATGCGTAGATCCAGGCTGCAGCCCAGATCAATGGGCTCGACATCAATCTAGCTCCCGATTTCCAGATGGGGATCACCAACCGCTCGCCCGAGTTTCTAGCAAAATTCCCCATGGGCAAGGTTCCCTGCCTGGAAACTTCCCATGGAGCGCTCCTGTTCGAATCTGATGCCATTGCTCAGTTCGTTGCTGACAGTGGTCCCCATCGCGAACAGCTCCTTGGGCGCGATGCTCTCGAACGTGCCTCGATCCGTCAATGGATCTGCTTCGCTGACCATGAGATCATGGACCCGATCATCCAACTGGTGATGTGGCGAGTTGGGATGGCGGCATTTGATGTCACGGTCGAGGAGCGATCCATGGCCGCTCTCCGCCGGGGACTGCAGTGTCTCGAAAGACATCTGGCGGTAGGACAGTGGGTGGTTACCGAAGGAAAGCTGAGCCTGGCGGATCTCTCGCTGGCTAGTGCTTTATACTGGGGATTCATGCAGGTGATTGATGCAAAGATGCGCGAGGAATTCCCCTCGGTGACTCGATGGTATCACCGGGTCATCGGCCAGGAGGAGATCCGCTGTGTTTTTTCCGAGGCGACTTTTATCAGCGCGAGACAAGAGCACCCTTAGACAACACCATAACAAGTATCTCGAAATTTTGATGTAATTTAGCTGACGTATATCAATCTATCTATTGCCGTCGACGCTCACGAATCTTGACCATGTACTTCCCTGCACTCAGCTGTAATGCCACCCGGAAAACCGTCGATTCGTCCTGTCCCGGTACGTATTCCAGTGAAAACCTCCTCAAGAGCGACACGACGCTCAGGTAGATCTCCTGCAAGGCAAAATACTTGCCAATACACACCCGACTGCCTGCTGAGAATGGATAGAAGGGCAGCTCATTGCGCTTCAGTCCGACAGCAGGATCCAACCAGCGCTCCGGCAAAAAGTCATTCGGCTGGGGCCAAATATCTGGATCACGATGCAAAGTGGCCGTCGTGGGGAAGACTGTAGTACCCTTGGGTATGTGATATCCCAGCAGGGTCACATCCTCGGKGGCCTCGCGCGGGCTGCCGCTTGCCATGGCGGCGTACAGCCTCATCGTCTCATCGATGCAGGCCTGCAGGTACGGCATCTGGGGCGCCTTTTCGGCCGTGGTCTCCTCCTCCGGGTCTGGGTAGAACCTATCGATCTCCTCGTGCAGCAAGGCCAATTTGTCCGGGTGCTTGGCCAGAAGCATCAGGAGGAAAATCTCGGCGTTGGCGGTGGTTTCACTACCCGCCGTCAATAGCACAACCACCTCATCTTGGAGATCTGACGTCCGAAAGGGCGAATGGGGCCGGTCGTCGACTGCTTCCACGAGCTTCTGCAGCAAATCATGCCGGTGCTCTGTTTTCATGGTCTGTCGTCGTCGCTCCACAATCGCCCTGGTGAACTCGTCAATGTACGGGTCACGGGTTGGGAACCCAGGCAGTCCCTTCAACCAGGGGAGGAATTGAAAAATTCCGGACAGCAGCAGGCTGTATTCGATCTTCTTCGGCAGGGGATGGCTTCCTTGCTCAACCACATGGAACGACTGCCCGAATGTCGTAGCGCCGATGATGTCGACCGCGAGGGCTCGCATGAGTCGGTGGATATCCACAGTCGTCTCGCCGCCGTGTTGCTGGCAGGCGCTGTGCAATTGCTCCAGCGCTATCTGGACGCAGTCGCGCATGATGGGCTCCATTCCCCGTATATATCGGATTCCAAACATGGATGAGACGAGCCGCTTGCGTACCCCATACGCCTTCTTATCGGTAAACGCCAACAGCGTGGGACGCTCGGGGTTCTGACGGAAATTGGCATAGATGGCAGAGGATTTGGGCCAATCTTCTGTGACGAGGATACGCCGGATGAGCTGTCGATCGGATACGGCAATCATGTTAGGGGCTAGCACCACGATGGGGCCGTATGTCTGGTGCAGGTCCTGCATTTTCTGGTGGCTGCGTCCTTTGGTGATGGCGAGCACCAGTGGCCATTCTGACAGTTTATGGAGCCGCGGACCGGGAATGCGATTGAGGGGAGAGATGGCAGCGCGAAGAACCTGCAATTGGTTTAGAAACCATTGTCAATTAAACTACCTGGATTCCTCTCACCTGCCAGAGTCGGGGGATCAGAAACCAGAGGATCACTGCCGCAGTCACACTGCGAAACAGACCTGCTGTTGACAGGGATTGGAGATCAACAACGCCCATTGTGATACGTTTTACTGGGTATATTGGATGGAGACTGAAACTAATTAACTTGGCCATGCTCTTGGGTCATGTCACCTTCATATGACTGTGGTGTCTTGGTTAATCCTGTTGGTCACGTTCCGTCCAGCCAAAACCCACCGAATCGCTCCGAGGTTGCGCCACTCTCAACTTCTCCCCTTTCTCTTTGTCTTCCTTAATTCTTCTATTTTGCGATTTCAGCTTTTTCGATTGAATGATTATACAACACTCCTCCACAACAACGAATGATTTCGGGATGACCACATCCAATTCTGACCCCCAACCTCCCAAAAAAGGATGGCGGTTCACTGTCATCTTTTGCGCTTTGTGCATGACTGCCTTTCTCTCGGCTCTGGATACGTCCATCATCTCCACGGCACTTCCCACGATTGCCGCTGATCTCGACTCGGAAACGCTCTATGTCTGGACGATCAACTCGTATTTGCTCGCCTCGACAGCCGTCCAGCCACTATTCGGCCAGGCTGCCAACATCTTTGGTCGGCGCAGCCTCACTTTACTATCTGTTGCTCTCTTTGCTCTGGGCAGTGGCATTGCGGGTGGTGCTAACAATACGGCCATGTTGATCGGGGGCCGGACGGTGCAGGGCATTGGGGGAGGAGGCATCAACACGATGGTGGAGATTGTGGTGTGCGACCTGGTTTCTCTCCGCGAACGGGGCAAATACGTCGGTCTGATCGGGTCGATGTGGGCGATTGGATCTGTCGTGGGCCCCATCCTGGGAGGCGCTTTTGCCCAGCACATCTCGTGGCGCTGGATCTTCTACATCAACCTTCCCCTGTCCGGTGCCGCCCTGGCTCTGCTGATCCCATTCCTTCGATTGCGCTACCGACGGGAAGGCAATCTTCTCGACCGTTTAAAACGTGTAGACTACGTGGGCAATGCCATCCTGATTCTGGCAGTGGTGGCCATTCTCCTGGCGCTGACCTGGGGAGGCACCGTCCATGCCTGGTCCTCCTGGCGCACCATCGTCCCGCTAGTCTTGGGATTTGTTGGGTTGCTAGGCTTTCTTCTCTACGAAGCGACTCCGGCCGTCAAAGAGCCTACGATGCCCATGCGGCTGTTCGCCAACCGGACGTCCAGCACCACCTTCGTGCTGAGCTTCCTGCATGGCATCCTCCTTTACTGGGTATGCTACTTTCTCCCCGTATATTTCCAGGCCGTACTCGACTCCTCTCCCACTCGGTCCGGCATTATGCTGTTCCCCATCGCCACCACCACCGCCCCCTTTGGCGTGCTGGCCGGCATTTTCATCACAGCGACAGGTCACTACCGCGTCTTCCATTTTGCTGGCTTCGGCATGATGACGATCGCCTGTGGCCTCTTCACCCTGTTAGACGACCACTCCTCGACTGGTGACTGGGTCGGATTTCAGATTCTGTTCGGTGTGGGTGCCGGCTTCATCTTCACCAGCTGCCTCCCTGCCATTCTTGCTGCGTTGCCGGAGAGCGAAGTGGCCACGGCGACGGCGACCTGGACGTTCCTTCGCAGCTTCGGATCTATCTGGGGCACGGCGATTCCGTCTGCCGTGTTCAATTCCCGGGTCAATGATCTCTTGGACACGATTCCTGACGCTGCCACGCGTTCATGGCTAGTCAACGGAGGCGCTTATCAACATGCCACGAAGGAATTTCTTGGTGCCTATCGGCATTCCCCTCAGTGGCCAGCCATTCTACATGTCTATCTGGACAGTTTGAAGACGGTGTGGTATGTCTCGATTGCTTTTGGCGGGATCGGAGTCCCTTTGGCCCTGTTGATCAAGGGACTACATCTCCGGGAGGAGGTCAGCAGCGAATTTGGTCTCGAGACAAAAACGGAGACAGGAAAGGAAGCTGCACCAATGACTGCTCCCTAAGTTAGCCTTACCCTTTGCCGGTATTGCCCGCACATCTGCTGTGGAATACAAGATCATGGTTCAATGGACGCTGTAGTTTTGGCACGTGACACAACCATTGCCTAATGCATCCACCAAATATATTTATATATATATATTAGAGAGATTTTGTCCGTCTTGTTTCTATTATTATCTCCGATTCTCTTAGAGCCATGCATCCAATTAGCAGTCTGCATGTATTTCTAGCACTCCCATGCGGAATTGACCCGCGGAGTTGATTCGGTGGGTTCTGTTCGGCGCGTTCGGTGGATTTCGCCGCCTCTTCCATTTCAGCTTCATACCTCACCAGCATTTTTTTCAACGCTGACTGCGCCATCGATACATCCCAGCCAGACATTCAATACATTGTACAATCTACCATACGCTCCTCCAAACAGCCAATATGGCGTCGGGGCTTTTCTTTGACCCAATGAAACTCCTGCGCATCGCCCCCCTAGTCACTACCACTTCCTCGCTCATGTACGCCTGGGACGAGCACTGGTTCCTCTCCGGCTTCCTGCGTCCCGAGTACAAACATCACAGTGAGGCAATGCTGCCGCGTTATTTCCGCCGATTCTTCGAGCAAGGCATCTGGATCATCGCCAGCCTCAACACCCTCACTCTGAGTTCCTCCGTCGCCAACCTGCTCATCGACCGGCCCGCGCTAGACCGGCTCCGATCCAGCCGGTGGTACTGGGCCGGACTGGGTTTCACGGTGTGTCATTTTCTGTTCGTGCCCCTGATCGCGTATCCCATCCGGGATATTATGGAGGATCGGTCCAAGGGGCAAAGCACCAAGGACTTGAAGCGCTGGATCGATATCCACCGGATTCGCGTGCTGGTGGCTGACCTGCCCGGCTGGATGAGTTTCTTTGCGGCTGTGTTGTCGACTTTTCAATTGTGAGCGAAGCTATCCGGGATTTATAGCGGCAAGGGAACGTGCTACTGTACGATGGCGGAAGCAAGAATGAACGTTAGTAATCCACCGAAATGTCAATGATTATTAGAAGACGTCCGCGGGTCGTAAGCCACTGTAGATTGTGTGCGCCAATTGATATCTGAGGTCTATCAAAGTCCACAATGACGGCTCAAACTCACTCGGCCCCTGTTGACCAAGGTCATGACCACTCCAGGGTCCTAGAAAACGATGTCCCCATGCAGGGTGCCGGCTTCTATAATGCACACTCGGCCCTGCAGGCGGCTGCCATGCAGCGAGCATTGCCTTTGTTTGATACCATTCCAGTCAGCACTGTATCTGAGAGGCTTACTGCCGTCGAGTATGGGTGTGCCCAGGGAGCAAATTCGTCCGTATACCTGACATATCCCTTCTATACCTGTTCTCTGAGACTGAAGGATACAGTAGAATCCTGCCGTTCAAACACATTCTCAAGGCTCGCTTCTCCACCAGCGATGCAGAGAAACACGAAGCCCAACTGATCCTCTCAGATCGTCCGGGTAACGATTTCAACACCCTCGTGCAAACCGTCAATCAGATAGAGTGGCTCCCTGAACAGCCCAAGAGGCATTCAATCTTCACGTCCATGGTGGCCAAGAGCTTCTACGACCGCGTCGTGCCGAGCAACACCGTGGACGTCGGATTCTCCCTGGCGACTCTCCATCACCTGGAACGAGCGCCCTCACACACCCCCGCACCAACCAATGCAGACGGGAACCAGGACTTGAACCGCCAACAGGCACACGAGGACCTCATTCGCTTCTTGGCTCTACGCGCTCAGGAGTTCCGACAAGACGGCTCCTTGATTCTCTCATTCGTGAGTCAATCATCGACAGGAGTCCCCAATTACCCTGACCTGGTGGATGCCTGTCGACAAGCCATGATCCAGATGGTCATGAGCGGAAGGATATCCCCCGAGGTAGCTGGCGCGTTCCAAGTCCCTACCTACGATCGGACGATAGAGGACGTCCGAATGTCCCTGGCTCAGGTCAAGCATCTCTGGCAGACGGAGGAGCTCTTCGAGGCGGAAATCACCCATCCCGCGTACGAGCGGTTGCAAGCCCAAGCCCGTAGCGGCGAGTCTGAAACGAAAATGGCAAGTCGATCGTACGCGGATACCGTGGTGGATTGGATGATGGCTGTCATCGCGGGATACTTTGCCAAAGCGTTGCAGGTGGCGGCATCTGGGCTGGACGACGACGCCCGTAAGGGATTATTGACGGAATGGAGCAAGCGGACTAAGGAGGTTTTCCTGAATGGACACCGGGACAGTAAAGTGAGCTGTTGGTTTATTTTTGTCAAACTCCTTCGTATTTAGATTAAGCAGCTTTCTATTTGAGCAGTTTTGGTCTCTAAGGACACCTTGTATACAAACAGCGATCCCTAGGCAAAGTGAGGAGATTATACAAACAAGTCCGTCCTCAACGGAGCCAACCCGACTTGCAAATTCGCAAAGTCCAAAATAATGTAGAGCCGTTCCAGGAAAGACAGTCCAAATAGTGCCATGGGCCCGTTGCTCTCGAAATTCCACGCCCGGATCCTCAACTGGCATCCCTCGTCGCTGCGCGTGACATACGCCGAAGGGAGAATGGTATAGTTGTGCTTGCCCTGCAATTCATATCTCAGAATCGGAAGGCGGTCTTGATCGACATCACACGGAAGCGAATACGTCGAGCCGGAAGCGGTGGACACAACAGTGGCATTTGTCGCGCGCAGCAACACATCCAAGGCCGCTGCAGGTACCGGGGCACTATACCCTTCAGACCCTTCGTCGAAAACGGCCAGGGGCACGGTATTATTCACCCTCGATGTGGTAGATTGGGTCAGCGGTAGACTATACTCGCCAATCCACATCCCCGTCCATTGCACAGCCCAGAAATTGTTTCGTGCGGGCCGGACATTCAACGGCGCACTCTCAGACAGCCAGGCTGCCGCTTCAACATCGAACCAAACTAGATTCAACTCAGACGGGTCGTACACGTCTGGGCCAGCGGTGCCCCCAAGGACAAGTTGCATATCGCCTCCGCCGCAGGTTTCCTTGGAGGACAAGGCCGCACAAGAATGGAAGCCAACCTGGGGACCCAACTGGCCCGCTAGATAGGCCTGGTAGGAGGCTGGGAAGAAAGTCTCGTTCAGACCGGGCAAAACGGGCGCGAGTCCGAAGATACCGCCGAATGGGACGACATTGGGGATGGTGATGTTGAAATTTGATAGTTGGAACACCGTCCCGTCGGAGCAAATCTCGCCCATGCAAACACTGTCCTGCCCGTAGGTCACCGCAAAAGGGCAGCCAGGGAGGAAGGCGGTGTTCTCCCAGGCCGTAGCTTCATAGCTGGTATTGTGAAAGGTCGTTGACTGGCGCTCATTGTACCATTGCTGGCCCGGTGGAATGCAATTGGTGACGTTGTAGCTTCCCTCGCAGTGTGCGGAGCGAGTGAACAGGGACATCCAGGTCCAGTCGCTCAACACCGTCAATGGCTGGGGAGGTGTCCCGACGGTGATGTTGAATAGCGGACCTAGCGCCGATGACTGCATAGGCAGCGCGATCGACGCTGTAGCTGACGGGACAGTAGTACTGGCACTGGCCATGGTGATCGTGACAGGGATGGCAGCGATAGCGAGTCCAAGCATGGAAAGAGTCATGGACGATCTTGTCACAGTAGAAACCGCTGGTTTCTTCTTCCGCAGATCTTGCGCGGATCATGGCCTTTTTTGTCATAAACCGCCATGAACCATGCCATTGTATCCACGGGTCCATCTTTACCCCTAAGGCACATCTGTAAGCCACGCGAGCAGAATTGGCCCGATTGTGAACCACATTGGCATCCACCGAACCCGCCGAAATACGCCGAGTCACGTCGTGCAACAATCAAAGCTTAATATCCACGCTTGGGCGCGATGGACACGCTCATGATGGAGAAGGCAGCTTTCTTTTCGATCCGATACCCCAGCAACGGCCATGGCCAATAGCACGGACATATCGTTCGACTCTTTCTGGAACATCCTTGACGGTGAGCGACGAGGCTCCTCCCGCGTGCACCACGGCACCAATCCAGCAACAGGAAAGCCATTGTGGGATGTTCCCATCGTTACCGAGGAGGATGTCAACGATGCCGTTCGTGCGGCGCGGAAAGCCTTTCCCAAGTGGTCCGCTACTGAGTACAGCACCCGTGTGCAACTGCTCAACCAATTCGCCGATGCCTTTTTGCAGTGGGCCCCTGAATTTACGACGCTACTGCAGGCCGAAACTGGTCGGACGGTAAGTGGCAAATTCATGTTTGCGCATTGTGTCTCAACATGCCAATTCCATGGGCTTCTGTTGAGCAAACTGCGCTGATATCTACATCAGAAAGATGTCGCGCAGATCGAGGTCCATTGGTCCGTTCTTTGGCTCCGTCATCCAGGTGAGTGAGGTAATGAAGTCGTTCACCAGAACGACAGACTAATAGACAACAGCGTCGCAGGTTCTCCCTCATCAGGTATTGCAGGATGAAGACAAGGAGGTGACCATCCGGTATGAGCCTCGAGGGGTGGTCGCAGCGATCTGTCCGTGGAATTGTAAGTTACATGTCTATGGATCCTCCATATAGCCTGCTAACAATTGTTCGCAGATCCAATTATGCTAGGTGAGAGCAATATAATGAAAGTGGTGTGAAAAAGCTGACTGAGGCAGCATTTGGCAAGATCGCCCCGGCGCTGGCTGTCGGGAATTGTGTGATTGTGAAGCCTGCGTAAGGGAATCGGCTGTGTTGGTGGAGCTTTGACTAAGTGTTGCAGACCATCTACACCGTACACGTGTCTTAAGTGTATAGAACTGGCTCAGTCTATCTTCCCTCCCGGCGTTCTGCAAGTGCTGGCCGATGATGGCCATCTGGGGCCTTCTTTGGTCGATCACCCTGGCATTGCCCATATCTCCTTCACGGGGTCTACGCCCACCGGGAAGAAGATCATGGAGGCTGCGGCAAAGACGCTCAAGAAGGTGACATTAGAACTGTTCGTACCCACTGCCTCTGCACATTTGGTCAATCCAGGCTGACCCAGCCAGGGGTGGGAATGATGCCGCCATCATCTTGCCGGATGTGGACATCGAAAAAGTGGCTCCGCAGGTCGCAATGAGTGCATGGTGGAATTCGGGTCAGTCATGTATTGCGACCAAGCGCGTCTATATCCATGAGTCCATTTATGAGCGTTTCCTGCGAGCTCTGGCGGAATTTACCCGGTCCCACGTCAGGGTCGGATGCTCCTCGGTTGATGGTGCCACCATGTTGGGCCCGATTCAGAACAAGATGCAGTATCAGAAACTGAGAGATCTGATCGAAGACTGCCGACGAGAAGGGTGCAACTTTTCCTTGGATCAACCTCTTACAGCACAGGAGGATCTCGCTCGCCAATCCCTCGAGTCTGGCTTCTTCCTCTGGCCGATAATTGTAGATAATCCCTCAGCAGGTTCTCCGCTGGTCATTGAGGAACAGTTTGGTGGGTTCTTTACTGAAATGTACGAGGGACGAGTTTTGACAAGTCATTCCAGGACCTATCATCCCCTGTATGCCCTTTTCTGATATCGAAGCGGTGATTTCCGCTGCGAATTCCACTTCAGTCGGATTGAGTGCAAGCGTATGGGGCGAAGATGCAAAGGCAACGCAGCGGATCGCGGACAGCCTGGACGTAGGAACGGTCTTTGTCAATGGTCCCTCACGTCCAGATCCTCGCGTCCCATTCTCAGGCCATAAGGAGAGTGGAATAGGTGTGGAGTATGGATTAATGGGACTGATCGAGTACTGTCAGGTGAAATCTGTGGTCAAGTACAGAGCAACTTCTTAATTACTAAAATGAGGCTATTTTGTGAGTTACCATTACGTACTATAGGTCTATGACTACCTGCACCTCCAACTCAGTTCTTGCGCTGTTATATGTGGGATAATGATCCGGTGCAGTCAATTCGCCTGTGGAAATCAATAGTCTCATTGTTAATATCGTCGCGACTCACAGTCAGTCCCGACTCAAACGACGCAAGGAAGATTTCAAAGGTCGAAGCGTAGCACTGGAGGTGCGCCGCGCCTGGTTACCGACATGTCGAAACCAGGTTACAATGGCGTGCCACGACACAGTAATGTAGATAAGACTATTCCAGAATCCCTGCAGAGGAAGAGCGAAGCTCGAGGCGCAACTCAAGCCGAAGACATAGTGATTCGAGGCGGCAAGCGCATAAACACGGTTGATAGATGAAGGGACCTGAATCCCGTCATTAGATGTACAGAATGATAGAGACGTAAGCACGTACCCATGTGACAATTAATGCCGCAAAGAAGAGAAGGGCATATTTGTAGTACGCTTCCGACGCAGGGCTAGTGTATGCGCCGGAACGGCCTAGATCGTAGTTGTGGTGGCTGATTGAAGTCGAGGCTGTAGGAGAGACGTTGGAGGAAACAGAGACTGCAGTACCAGGAGGGGCATTTCGAAGACCAGCATGATTCTGAGTAGACCAGACATCGGGAGAAATTATTCGATGGGATGAATTAGGAGTAGAAGTAGGACTCCGCTCTCTGGTTGAGTGTCGCCGGAAGCTATCAAGTGGCACTGGTTGTACTGTTCCGTGGAGATCAACGTCTCCCGACACGGTGGTGTCTGTGGCAAGTTCGAAAGTCGGCCTGATGATCTTTCTCAGTTCACGTCGTTGTCGCCAGATGGTTAAGCCAACACGGATGTAGATGGCGAGGATGAGCAAGATGATGAACCAGACTGGTCCGTAGAATACGGCTATCTGGAGAAAGTCCCACTGCAGCGAGACCCAGCACCATAACTGATCATGATAAGTATCGACACTCAAGCACTACTTCGATGAGACTTACCACAGAATCGCCGTATACCTTGCCCCTCGACTCGGAGCTGAGGAAGAGATAGACGAACGCCGGAATAAATGGCACTCCATAACAGAAAAGCACATACTTCCACTCGAGCATCCCTAGACGCCTGGTATCATAATGCTTGAAGAACGCCAGGTACACATTGTACGCCATGGCGAGCGCCCACAGAGAGTCCGCTGGCAAGAACCTTATAGACCAGTATCAGTAAATGAATCCTGCCATATCACGAGCATTGACTGACCACTGAATCATGAACCCCTGGAACTGGCACAGGGCGCCATGGGGACTATCCTGCAGACTGGACTCGGCAATGAGAGTCGCAACATTCGATAGGAGGTTGCCCCATGACGCATAGAAGATCAAGCGATTGATCGGTTTGCGAAATTCCCTCGAGCTGACAAAGGTCGCAATGACGACACCCGAGCCAACCACAGACACGCATGAGCATACGCGCTCGATGATCGACAAGACAGACTGCTGATGCCGACTGAGCTGCGTGCTGTGTTGGTACATGGAGACCCAGCCTCGTCATGAACTTATTGACTTGCTGGTTTGTGCAAGCGCAGAAAATAAATCACCGTCGACACGCATAGGCCGGTTTCTGGAACACCTTTGATAGCTCAGCCTTTCTGATGGTAGTCATACAAGCTAACTCAAAGACATGTACACCGTCATCGTTGTAGATTACTGTGATATTGCAAATCATTGTCATATTGCATGGGGCAAACACGGAAGCCGAGTCAGGAATCTGGATCAGCGGAATCCTGATTGAGTTTCCCGGGTAAATCCAGTGCAATCTTCTGTTGACAAACTAATGCGAATCGTTCATTATGGGAAGTATGTTCCTGAAAGTTAAAAGTAGAGGAGTTAGAAGTCAGTATGCTGTTGTTGAACTGGCGAAAGAGAAATGATAATTGCGCTGTTGTCCCGTACGGGGATTGTGGGTGATGATGCGCTGATTACACATCCTCCCCGACACACATATCCGACTGGCTCAGAACCGCAAATGCGTCATGTTTCGGGGTTTGCATTTCTTCCCCGAATTCAGCGATATGCTGACATTATTCCAAGTCGCAGATCATCCCTTGCCTGTTGGAATGCTCCTCTTATACCTTTCTAAAAAGAGTTCGTTCCCACATTCCTTGAACTCATGCATTTCTACTTCACCATATTCCGGTGGTATTGCTTCGGACTTACGTTCCGCGCTTCATCGAACGTATAAAGATCGAAACAAGGAGGGATGCTATTTATATTTGGTCCATGATCTGCGCCCTAGATGAACGCTCATGTGGTCTTGGGAGGTCGATATATTCTACAAGGATCCATTGGTGCTATAATTCGGAGACGGCTTGGAATTATATAAAAGTCTCTAAGCCAGATCATCATACCAAGAACTCGATACATCAGATGCTCTCAAAGGTGATGCCTTGAGCACTACACAATTCGCGAAAATGACCCGGACTCGCAAGCAGTTCCCCGGGGTGGCCTGCCTCAAGAATACGTCCCTCACCGAGCACTACCACCAAATCACTGTCCAGAATAGTTCTCAAGCGATGCGCAACAGTGATGATCGTCTTATTCGCAAACTCCTCTCGAATAACCCGTTGCATGACCTCATCAGTTCCCCAGTCAACATTACTAGTTGCCTCGTCTAGTACGAGAATAGTGCCAGGCCTCAGCATTGCCCTCGCAAGACAAAAGAGCTGCTGCTGGCCATGTGACAGAGCCAGAATATCGATATCGGTGTCAAGGCCACCGCGCTTCTGAACGTGCTCCCACAACCCCACTTTCTTGAGAGCTTTGATGATCTGGTTGTCTGCAACTGTTTCGTCCGGCGACGTATTGAAACGGACTGTCCCAGGTAGCAAGAATGGATCCTGTGGGATCGCAATTAACCGTGAACGTACCTCCAGCCGGGATATGTTGTTAAGGTCAATACCGTCAATAGTAATGCTACCACTCCGAAGCTCAATCATGCGGAACAGAGCAGAAAGCAAGGAGGACTTGCCGCTGCCTGTCCGGCCACATATTCCGACCTTTTGCCCAGGCTGGATGATCAGTGAAAGACGCTTGAGAACAGCGTTTTCCGTGTCACTAGCATATGAAGCCGTGATATCACGAAACTCCACCGCGCCGCGAGCAGGCCAGTTTTCTGGCGGTGGAGTCAGAGACCTGGGGCTCGCTTCTTCCGACACGGTCGTTTCCACAAACTCCTTAACTCGGGAAACCGCTTGCAACGAAGTCTCCAAGTCCGTGTAGAAGAAGATGAACTGAGACAAACTCTGACTGAAACCGAGGATGTTGAGCATCGCAACACCCAGACGGCCCCCGCTTGTGCTGCCCGGCAACTGAGTCGCCAGGCTGACCAGCAGAATAGCCAGTGCCCCGACTAATGAGATCAAGGACAAAATTGAGCCAGCGCTGGATGCAGTAGAGGAGGTAGACTGGACGCTGCGAGGCGTCTAGCCGTTCCTGATTCCGTCGTTCGAATTTCTCCTGCCAGCCGAAGGCGCGGATTGTTGGGAGACCTTCGAGAGTCTCGGAGATGCTTGAGGACAAGGGAGATTTCAATTCAAGGTCCAGTAAGCGGAGTTGCCTCGACGTTCGAAGGTAAAATCGTTGTAGAGTCCAGGTTGCACCGAGGCACAAGGGAATAGCAATGGCCAAGTAGGTAGACCCAACGGTTATAAGGGCGATCTGTGCTAGCGCTTGGAAGGCCATCGGTGTTGCCTGCATTGTAGATACAGGTAGGCGACTATTGATCAGTGACATGTCCTGACTGAATCGGTGGAGGGTGATCCCCGAATCTACAGATGAGAAGAATGACACGGGCGCATGAATAACGGAATCAAGGAGCTGCCAGTGCAGTTTCGCTGCCGAAATGGGCACGATAGTGATCATCATGCACCAGATGGACGAACTATAGTTCACGATGGCTCCAACTGCCAGAGCAAAATAGACCCCTACGAAGGACCCATCACCGCGATTCTTAGATTCCGTCCACCACTGGACCCAGATTTGGGTGAAGCTGGTGCAAACCACATATACCAGGCTTGTAAGGAAAAATATCGACGCGCGGTACCATCCAATGGACTTCAGGTAATACATCAAGACAGCTGCATCGGATATAGGCTTCCTTTTTACGCACGTGATAGTAGCAGCACGCGGCAATGCATTTGCTCCGGCTCCAGCTTGGCTTAAAGACCCTGAACCAGAAGCCGGTTCCAAGCTGTTAGTTTCTGCACTGCTCTTGTCTGGAGGACAATCAGCTAGCAGGCGTCGAACGGGTCCCTCTTGACCGCTAAGCTCTGTGAATGAGCCATGTTGTTCGACACGTCCTTTGGAATCCAACGCAATGATATTGTCCGCAGATCGAAGATGTTGCACTGAATGAGTGACCAGGATGACCGTCGATCCCAGCTGCTGGAAGAGTCCCGTTTTGGACAGCAGACGATCAAAAATCACTCTCTCAGTTCGCGCATCGAGAGCACTCAAGGTATCGTCCAGGACGACTAATGGTGCTCGAGCGTAGACTGCCCGGGCGAGGGCCAGTCGCTGCTTCTGTCCACCGCTGAGAATGGTTCCCCGGCTTCCAACAAGAGTATCATCTCCATCAGGCAGTTGTTCAATGTCTTCGTTCAGTCCGCAGGACCATACCACCCTCTTATACCAAGGCTCGTCGTACGGAGATTGATTCAGAATGTTCTCTTTGACAGAGGCGTTAATGAGCCAGGGAGTTTGCTGGCAATAGGCAATTGGAGAATCATCTACCATCATTTTGCCACCGGAAATCGTAATCTCGCCGAGGAGAGCGTCGAGTAGTGTGGTTTTTCCACAACCCACAGGACCAACGACTACGTTTAAGAGGCCTTTCCGAATTTCAAAGTTGTGTTTGTGGTGGATTGGATGCGAGTCCGCGGAGTAGGAGATGTCGGCCTGCTGCACTGAAATTGCATGTTTACCGATAGCTTTGCTTCTCCCTGTCGTCCCCAGGTTCCCCAATTCAAGTTGGTTTTCATCTATAGTTGACTCCTTCGCGCTCTCTCGGCTATTTGCAAGGTCGGTAGCCCCGCCATTGACACGATCGTCAAGCCTAAGATAAGACTCTATACGTGTGAAGGAACCGAGGGACCCTGCAAATGACGGAATGGACGATAAGACCTTTTGCAATGGAGTAGCGAGCAGCTGAGTCAGTGAAAGTGAGGCGAAGATTTGTGCTGCGATGGAGTCATGTCCATGGTGTGAGTTGACACCATATATAGATGGCAAAGGCGAAGGTGCAGAAAATTGCAAAGGTATGGTTGCTAGAGTCATGAGATTAGTGGATTACTCGTGCTCTCGGGCGGAGAACCAACAGATAATGGCCATGTACGCAAAGAAACTCCGGTAGCGCTTCGACAGATCCAGCTCGTAGACCCTGGCCCTTTGGATCGTCCGAGCAATCGTCTCCTGCAGGCCCATCATCTTGACGCTTTTCATGTTTCTGAGGACTGATGATGTGAGGGTTACCCGCTTCTGGATCGCAGCGCCCCATTCCCGTTGGCGCCGTGGGACATACTTTGCAATTCGCGTATTTGCGGTGGTAGCCACTGAGTTGAGCTGGTCAGTATGTGATACATGGGAGATTGAATGGACTTCATACGCAAAGCGAGTAATACAGGGGCAATACTGGCCCAGCCTAATTGCCGTTGCAGCAGCACGCGGGCTAATATGGTTTCAATGCTACTGGCCCAGATCTCATGGCCACTTTCAACGGTTAGGCCAATACGATCCACGTCTGAACTAGCCAGAGTTAATGCGGCGGAAGATTTGGCTTCGTTGAGATGTAGTCTCAACGTTTTGCGGTAGATGATGCTCACAAGCGAGCCGCGTATCATGACGGTGGATCGGCATACTTTGAGATTGTAAAGTCCAGTGCTCACCTAATGATAGGATCAGCACCATCCATTTTACCTCTTGTACTAGTTTGCAGACTTACTGCTATTCCAATGTACACGATAGCTGTTGCTCCGATCAGACCGTAGCCGACCTTTCTATCACGGTCTGTATCTGGGAGCTGCACATAGTTGACCACACTTGCCAGCAGGAGTGGCTGGCGGTATTTGAAGCCAATCAGCGCAATATGGGGGGCCACTGGGGAGAGCAAGGCCCATTTTAGTGCGACTGCAGTTGTCAAAAGCAGAGGATACGGCCTGGTTTGCTTGGCTGGTCGATATTAGTCCTGTTACTGCTGTAGCACTAGCTCTCAGTTCGCTTCCTTACTTTTCGTCCAGGCATTTTCTATGGCAGCGACTAGCTTTGCTGAGGTCATATCTGATTCAAGCGGATACAAGTCGTTCAAGCGCAGGGTACTCTTGTAACCAGCGAGAACCAGACGGTTCAACCACCAGAAAACTGTGCGATTATATATGCTGCTGGTGGTCTCAGGTGACGTCTTGAGGCCTAGTACTTGTGAATATGCTCATTTCTCTCGCCCTTCCAGGAAAGTGATGATCAATTTAATCACCAATGCCGCAGTGAATAGAGCTGCGATCGGGGCATTGGTGTTGCGAAGCCATAACGATCGAGCTTGGACGGCATCAAACAGGACTGAAAAGAAAAGATAAATGCTAAGTAACGTGGACGGCCTGACAGATCGCTGGTGCTCATAATAGGAGAGAAGAGCAAGCACAAGTGCAGCAACCAACGAGAAGACAGCAGCTGGGATGGAAGCAGACGTTTGGAGGGACGTCCTCAAAGACCAAAGGGTAAGTAGTGCCAATTGAAGAGCGATCGGGAGGCTGATAGTGCCCTAATAGAGTCAAACAAAGGACTCAGTCAGCTTACTCCGATACATGCTGGAAAATGGTGTATTACCAATTTGACGAGTTGGCTCCTCGATTTGCGTATCACCACTGGTGCTTGGCAGAGCTGCCACAGCCGAGGACCGCTGGAAACCAAAAACAAGATTGATGGCATAGTCGAAAGCCAGATCTGTTCAAAGTAGATGATGAAGTCAAACCCTCCATAACGAGGTGTTGGCAATGTCGGTCCCCAGGAGTGATCTGCTTGTAGACATGATGAAGGCATTGTGCGTTCGGGGGATTCCAGGAATGACAACAAAGGCCCGGGATGATGCGGTCAAACCCGTTATATGGTGCAAGATATGAGAAAGATAGGCAAAGCAGAGATTAGCAGGC
Source organism: Aspergillus pseudoviridinutans (assembly GCF_018340605.1). Classification (NCBI taxonomy): domain Eukaryota; kingdom Fungi; phylum Ascomycota; class Eurotiomycetes; order Eurotiales; family Aspergillaceae; genus Aspergillus; species Aspergillus pseudoviridinutans. Next base: position 610,221 of record NW_025091284.1, read on the forward strand.
CTTGCTCATAGACATCATGTTGAATTCCAGCCGAGATTTACTTCTCCAGAGATTCAGTGATGATAACAATGGGACTGGTGCTGATGTAACGTGGGGTTACAGGGGATCTCTCGAGTCACTCTTCAGTTGTCAAGGCCCCAATCAATTCAAGCAAAAAAGACACTATTCCACTAAAAGACTTAGCTTTTTGGCCATCTTTGCCATGGAAGGCGTCATATATGACAATTACCTCTCTCTTTCCTCTCTGTCATCCAACAAGCATGCATATCATGCCACAACAACCACGCGTCATATATATCTGCCTCCCGTTTCACTTCTCTCGTTCAACTTATTTCGCATATTACTGATACACCTATACGAAGGAACCAGGATTCCAATGACTTCAGAGTTCCCAACGGTTACCGACCCCGAGCCTGAGGCATACGAATCGTACGATAGCTGGATTGGGGATACTGGATTTGACGTCCGTGTCTGCAATGATAGAAAGCGAATGAGAGAATTTTTCCCAATCGACGGCGAATAGGCCAGGTCTGTTGTTACCCAAGCCGAAATCATTGGATATGGAAATGTTCAGTCATTTGAGAGCGTTTACATGGCAGCGAACATATACTACTGGAGATGAGTCGGCTATCTTACGTCCCACGCTTCCATAAGTTTCTATACCAATATCGTCTCCGTGCAGCAAGCCAATAAGTGGGCTTCTACAAAACCAGCGGCTGCAGATGATCAATCCCCTCAGCCCAATCAAAACATCCCGGCCGATTTTGTCGGTCAAATTCCTACAACACAGGATTGCACCCAATCTTACCCCATATACCCTGGAGTTTATCCGGGGTATGATAATGAGTAAAGAGCCCCATCTCCTCACAGAAGGTTAAGGCTTCTAGCTGCCATGAGAGTACGCTCAAACTCATCTCGACAGTATGCGCATGTTTGATGGTATGAAAGGGCCTCCTAATGAAGGTGGCTGGCTGCGATGTCTCATATTCTCGGTGGCTATTGTATTGACGTTGAATGTTCGCTTCTATCCTTCCGGCACACCGTTTGCGAACAGGCGTACTTTCTCCAATGACTTTGTATGCCACGGTTCAACAAAATCCTCTTGTAGTACCTTGTAATATTGCCCGATTCTGCCACAGCCGGTTTGTCAGTTAGTCCATACCACTAGATGACCATAGGGGAGCTGCTGCTATTAGATGTCCTGTGAGCATTACCAGCTCCCAGAATGAAGATCTATAGCAAGCAGTCCGTAAGGAAGGCCCATGATTTATCCAGGCGGAATTGCACTTACGGTTCCAGGACATTGATTATCAGAGCCTGAACCTGGTCTTCCGGAAACATCTCCTCATCCACCGTCCACTGTTTATCTTGCGCCTTCTCGAAGCAAAATCGTACAACAGTGAACATCTCTCTTTCCGGGCCTTCGCGTTCTTCCAATGCGTAACATACGTCGAGCTCGTTTTCGAACCGAGACGTTGCCGATGGTATCAATCGGCCATCTATTATATCTATATCAATAGGCTCCGAAAGTAACAGCTCTGCCAGCGTTGTACCCAAAAAAAATATCTTCCCACTCTTTGAGAGCCCTGGCCGGCATGGGCAAGTTTGAGTTGTAGATGGATAAGGTCTGAAGATATGCTCTAGACGTAGCGTTGAAACGGCAGGCTCCCTCGATGTAGAAACGCCGTTGTTCTGAATTCTAGCCACGCCGCTCTCGGGTTTTGGAGACAGCTTTCTAACACCGCGCGTGTCGAAAGCCACACATTTGAAACCGCAAGTGCAAAGATTGGAAAACCACTTAGTTTTCCAGAGATAAATCATCCACATCACCATCCCAAATGCTAATTTCGCTCTTTCAAGAGAAAGTGCTTTTTTGGCCGACTCATCGTCTTTGGTTTTCGTGAGAATATAGCGCCATGTCCTCGTCTGCAAGCTAGCTGCGCTGCCTCGCCGAAGCTCGAAGTGACCTATTCCTTCCATTTTAATTATAGCTTTTTGAGATCGTTGAATCTGATCCATCGCGGACTGAAGCATTAATGTGGATGAGCTTGCAGGGAGGAGTCGTAGGTTTGTCATCCGAACCTCGGAAATTGCCTGAGGACCCTCATTTTTCGCACCTCTCACGCCAAATATGACTCTACGCTCATTAATCATATCCTTAATGATTGCTTCTTTCCGCAAATCCCGTGGTAGACATAACTCAACTGCCCACTCAGCCCCTGGGTCAGATTCCCTAGTTCTTTGACATGTAGTGTATATCTCATCCGCGGCTTTTTGAATCTGAATTGCGTCAAGGCGAAGGTCCGCTGCTTGGATAGCTGTGTAATGCCCCGGTCCAGAGACGCAAAGCTCCCACTTGTTGTTCGTGAACGTAATCAGGTCAGTCACGGACGTTCTGAGCTCTGTAATTTTGCGGTCGAGTTGCTTGTTCCTATACAGCATTCCAAGGATTCTCCGAACGATCGTGGCGCTGGGCCTCTTACTGGCTTCATCTCCTTGAAGGCATTTCACAAACTGCTGCCACTCTGTTTGTGCTGCTGCCATGTCTCCTCCAGTTGGGTCAATATCTAGGTCGACATCATCGTCACCCCGGAATGAGCACCTTGCTTTCTGCTTCTTTCTCTCTTTGTTTGAGATGCTGTTGATCATAGTTTTAAGTCTCTGCGTCAATGGTAGCTTTGCCTCAATGGGAGAGCCAAGGAAAAGAGACCGTCGGACAACTTCCAGTTGCTTTTTTATCGCATTTTCCCTGGCTTTAATGATCACCCAACTTTTACCAAACAGTTCTCTGCAACTTGACTGCTTGTACTTGCGATGCCAGATGCAGAAACTCGTCACGCACGAATGAAACGCTGCGTATCCGTTTTCTAGCCTTTCCTGCAGGTTGACTATTTGCTGACCTTTGTCCACTAGTGATTCTATCGTACTTAGGAAAATACCCAGTATTGTAAGACATGTGGAAAATATCGTGATAGGTTCCATATTGAATTGAAGATCGGTGGGAGTAGAGACGTCTACTGATCTCTTCTCTGCTGCAATCTCAATCAACACCCAAAGTGAGTTTCAACAGTTGGCTTTCCTCAGGAACTACTCTATCTCCATGCAGAAACAATTGTTCAAATATTTAAACAGCCGAGTGGAGGTAGTAGCGGGTTTATCGCTCCAATTCTTTTTTTTAGACAGCAGAACTTTTAGGGGTTTCCATGAGGGAAGGATGTATTAACCATCCCGTCCAACGTGTTTGACCTCCGTTCACGTCACTAATATGTGACATCACCATCTTTTGAACTCCGCATGCATCTACCTGACCTCAGGATATTTGCGTTTTGAACTGGAGTTTCATGAGGCTACTATCACTCGTCTTCCATGTTACCTCATAACCATTTAAAAATGTATTTCAGCAGTCAATCAGCGTATCTTTAGATATCTCTTGTGGGTCTAGATTATTACTGCAAACGGCATTCCAGTGATGATGACTACTCTGTAGGCACTATCAATGACACGTTCACTGTAGCAATCTAGCGGTCACTGATCCAAGAGAGGGAATACAAGTCTTTTTCCTTTACCCATTCTAATATAATATATCTTGACTGCAACAACAACGGGAGATCTCGTCGTGGACAGACTATTCGACATTTTATTCGAGACACAGAAGACCGTTTAATCCAGAAACCTATACACCTTCCAAACATTAACCCATGGAATTGTCAAACATAAACGGTGCCTTTGACAGCTTCATTCGATATCTCGAGACGAAGTGCTCAAGTAACATGCTTTTTGAGCGCTCTGAAGCTTCAGCAATATTTCTTCACGATGTATTGGTTCGACTAAAGTTGTGGAAGAGTCAAATTTCACCATCAGGTTTTAATGTGCTGTCCGACGATTTTGTGATGCGCAATGTACTTTTCCATGCCATCAGAAGCGCTAAGACTGGTTGCGAGGAGTTAGTATCATTGGTTTTAAATGATGTCGATATGAATCAACATCCTAACGATTATAGTATTCTTAAGACCAGAATTTCTCGAGAGGTGGAAAGGATTACATATTTAAAGGAGCCCATCAGAGCCCTTGCAATGGTGCCTAGCGTCTGGGACTTTGAAGAAAGGTCTGAAAGAAGGGCCCTTAATATTCTGTTGAGCGAGGCGTCCCCGCAACGTTCAATTTTCGCCTTAACAACAGAAGTTATCACCTATTACGATGCAATTCGGAGCGGTCTACAGTCGATTCAAAGCGATCTACACAATTTCTATTTACAACATATCGACTCTATTCTTATGGGCCTGAAGATTCGTGTACAGCTTTGGAAGCACCGTTGGATGATATGGGAGCTTGATGACTCCGAAATACTCCCAACGCATTTTTGGGGGGTCTCTGGGTCTCAGCATATCAAGTCACACATACTGAGGATTCATCATATTGCCGAAGCTTTAATGAGTCGAGCAACAAGAGTCAGAAAACTAATCGGTCTAAGAGAAAGGTATCGAATCCTTGCCTTTTGGCCATCCCTACTGTACAAAATTTGGTTTATGCCAGCACTGAAGACATTCGATGAGCTTACGACAACCTCTGAGAGGGAGATGACTGCTTTAAGTGATATTTCCGATCTGTGTTTCTTGGCGCAACGGCGAATCCCCCTACACAATTCAGAACTATCAACAGATATCATCCATCGAACTGGCAGTCAGTATCTGCTCGTCAAACTCTCTACAAAGGCAACTGCAGCTTTAGGAATCGTGTTTCGGCTATGCAACGATGCAGTTGCTGGTCCCTTGGAATTGTGGCTCAGTTTCAAGCTATTTGATGAACACGCAACTTCCTCTCGATCAAGAACAATCTATGAATCAACATTAAACAACACCTTAGACTTGAACATGTTTGGCAGGGTCTCCAACCAAACCGATAACCGGCTGGTAAATTTCACTACTGAAATAACGACTGCAAGCGTGCCACGAATACAGATGAGTTTGCCTCCATCAATCCATCAGTTGATCGGGCAGGCTGTGGAGAAAACCCATGGGATCGGCGAAAGGAAGGAATTTATGGTTGATATTTGCGACGAGCCTAAGTCTTACCATGAACCCAGTCAAGGTCCGCAAAGCTTAAGGGACCTCCTCAGTTCCTCCGTAAACCCCACCAGGCTACTTGGATATGCTTTCAAAAGTGGCTTCATTACAGACCTTGTTGAGTGTATGTTGGTATTTCTGAAAACGGAATGGTTCACTGGCATATGCAGCTGTGCTCTGCAAAGCTTTACGCCGAATGACAAGCTTTCCTACTTACTTGCTCTAGGAGGTATCACGCATTCGCATTCATGTCCAGACCTGCGTGGGGGGGATTTTAGTGCAAGGCTACATTTGCAACGGTTAGGGATTCTGCTCACTGAGATTTCGATGGGTTCTCCATTAGTAGATGTCCGAAGGAATTCTGAGAATGCTATCATCGATCTCGGCTTTGCTCATCACAATAAAATGCTCTCAGTGGCGGAACTGTGTTTTCAGATCAGATCTGAAAACGGCGACAAATTATTGCACGCTATTGAATACTGCCTAACGAGCACGTTGACGCCTGAGGATATCGATAGCAATGCTGCTAATGAATACTACTTAAATGTTCTAGTGCCGTAAGTACCGTACATTGTCACAATTAGCAGTGCTAAGTGAAATTTAGTATACAATCCTGTTCTCTGCTGCGCCATGGACAACTCTTGGATTGATAGTGAGGCAAAAATGTGATGGCTAGCTGACAGAGGGTAGAAGGTGTGGTATGAAGGTCTTAATGCGCAAATGACTCTGGGAGTACTCAGTCAGTGAGCAGTCATTGCCTTACTGTATTATCGTCATGTGAATAATTACGACGGACAGTTGTACACACCAGCCAAAATAAAATTTGTACTAGAACTACCATTGCTAATGCGGTTGGGGAATTAGGGGGATCTTAATTATATTTGAGATGTATTAGACCTACTTTGAGACAGAGGAGCTATATGCCAAAACGTCGTCGAACATCTTGTGGATAGGCTCTGTCTAGTTATCTTTGGTCTTGATCATGGGGCTTTGGGGGCATAGTCTCTTTATCCAATGACCTAGAAGGGTCTACACTTTTTTGTTTGTATATAATTCTAAAGAGTAATATTGACTACTAGAAATGATCATAGACCAATTTGCTGTAATATGCTATAATAAAATTTACTAAACCCTACATCATGTCATATAGAGACTTCAACTTTTGTAGATAGAAAGTTTTCACCCTATATATACTTCAGAGTGATAATGTCCAACATAATTCATCTTTAGCTCTAAGTGACCTTTTGGACAGGGTAGTATCCCTAGTACCTTAATTCAATGACACTGGATATCGCGAGAAGGTAGAAATCTATAGTCCTAACTGCTTGATATAGGCTGATCATCAGCAAACATCGGCAACCTCTACGCCTCAAGGTCAGTACTCCAATGGGCGACGTCGCGCAGAATGCCAATCCCTCGAGTGTAACGCTGCCGTTGTGGATGGGAATGATGTATCTCTTCTATAATGCTTTGAGGAAGTCACTGGTTGCTGAGTGCATCCTTTTTGATGAAGAGGCCTAGTATCGCCAACAGGACCTTGATTATATTTGACTGCTTGGCCAAATCCACCTATTTCCTAACCAAGATTAACCCCAGGCCTCCTGGATTCCAATTCCTTTATGCTACGCGGAACACATATGGAATTGACTACATGGTCCTCCATCTCTTAGCATGTCAAAAAGACGATGCGAGCATCCATGCATTTTCCCACCCAACACGTACATCCACCGAGCGAACCGGTGAGGTTCCAGATCGTGTTCATTGTTAACAATGATCGGCAAGGAGGTATTTGTACGACTCGGGACCTATACGAGACACTTATAGACCGCCATTTAGAGCTGAAAGCCCATATTGTGAGGAGCCAATCTTTTTCCAGGCTAGGAGACTAAGTTCACCCCCTCACAGCGGATGCTCGCGCATTCCTAGCTTTCGTCTTAGTGATTTCCAGAAAAAGCCGTGCTGTGGTGCTGAAAGCATGCCAAGAGATCCGCAAACGATTCAAGGTTGATTTATCAAGCGAGGAAATATAGTAATAGATCACGGAATAAATGCTTCCTCGCGGAGGCTGTGATCACTCTTCCAGTTAGTGGCAAGTAGTCGAAAAGTAAAACACCAGTTTCTGGTCATCTTGAAAAGTAATGACTCTCTTTATCTGAAGCAACATGAGAGATCTCCGAGACAAGTCTCGGACCGCTGGCAAGTCAGGGTTGAGGGCCAACTGAGGGCCGGGTTATCTACCAGGTATAAATTCACCATTTACCCCTCTAGTTAGTCTGGAATTGATGAGTCACAGTCATATAGTTGTTTCCCTTAGCATATTAGAGCATGCGTATGGGCTGTGCATACTGTGCATATTTAAAGTGTGTTGCGGCCCTGACTTTTCCCACCCAGACTAACCACCCAATCCCTGCAGCAGTGGTGGAACACACAGATCGTTATAAGGCATATTTGCTCATCATGGCACGACCAAGCAGTTCACAATATGTGTCAATCGACCCGACACTAAAAAAGCTGGCGCAACCATTGAATGCATCAGACMCGGGTTTAGCCGCTGAGATCGCCAATGCTTTGTGTTTGCTCCTGGATGACAAGCTGAATGAACTCCAAGCAGCCGCTCTCCTGAGTTTACTGCATCTCCGAGAGAAAGACAAGGATATTATCGTGATTTCAGAGTGTATTCGTTCGCTGGCCGCGGCACAGGCAAAAGTCGATGCGGCTGCATTAAACAGAGTCATTTCGGACCGAAACAAAGCTTGCGGGGAATATCTGGGTGGGCTGGCACGTTTCAGCCATCAACAGCTTGCAGTTAATATAAGAGCTAACTTTTCGAATGACCACAGTGTGATATCTCCGGAACAGGAGGAAATGCAACGGCGATCATTTCCGTGGCTGCCATGGCGTCCGTCGTCGCGTCGGCGAAGCTCCTCATCGCCCAGCATGGCTACTTGAGCGCTACCTATCCAGCCCCCTCGGCCAACCCTGAGGACATCATCGCGGATATCAAACCGTACACTCCATCCCTCGCAAACGTCACCGCGAAATACATTCCCGAAATCTACAAGCACAGCAATTATTCGTTTCTCCCAGAGCGCAATTTTCTTCCGCGAATGCAGCATGCCAATCGCATCCGTCTAGGACTGGGAATCAGGACGGTATTCGACCTAACGAGTACATTGCTCCATCCACTCAATGCCGGCTGCGGCCTGGAGGCCCGAGTAGTCGGTGTAGCGAATCCAGTCCTCGGCCCTGTTATGGCACAGGCAATTCGAGACATGGGAGTTCGGAAAGCCCTCGTGGTCTGTGGGAACGACTCAATGGATATTATCAGTCCGGAGGGTTCAACCTCATGCTGGATGCTGACGGATCGACCCGCCGAGGGCACCAGCCCCGGAATACAGCACTTTCGCCTTCAGCCGGAGGACTTTGGGCTATCGGAGAATCCGCTGGCCAGCATTCAGGCAGAAGGTAGTTCTCACCAGGAGGCTGGTGTTCTCTCGCAGCTTCTACATAATCAGTTGTCTGGCGACGACCCTGTTTTGCAGTGTGTGCTTATGCATGTGGCCGCGCTTTTTGTTGTTTCCGGGGTCTGTGGTACTTTGCAAGACGATGGCATTGCAGAGAGGGGTCCCTCTGGCGGTAAATGGAAGGATGGTGTCCGTCTCGCAAGGTCTTGTATCGTGGGTGGTGATGCTCTGAAGGCTCTTGAAGCCTTTGTCTACGTGACGAGTCAGTTAGAATAGGTGTTTGGGATCTGTCATAGCCTGGGTGAGGCTTAAAGCCGGTGAAGTTCATGATGGTTTGATTGAACATTGAACAGGAAAAAGAGAGGCAAGCACTCTCGATCCTATATAAAAATAAACATCGGTCATTGGGAATAGCACGCAGCTCAGCAGTATGTGAGGAAGCCCTGCTGGACAAGGCTGTTCATGAATTAGCCTCGTCAATGTCAAGGACTGATATTAGAACTTATTGCCCCCCAGTAGCTCTAAGATATTTACTGAATGCTTCACTGGGCGCTCACGGTTATTGTAAACAAAAGTGATAGGCCAAAAACCTCAACAGCAGCTGGGTGCTGTTTATAAACACTCTATTGTGGCTGTCTGGAGTCTCTAGACAAGGAATTGAATGTCTAAGCTAGTTAGTTATTTTTTTAGTTCAACTATTAGAGTAATTAGTTGGTAAGCAGATATTGTGATGAGCTACATATCCATTGACATCACTATTATGTGCCAGTTACCGTGATCAGCTAAACATGACATCACTTTGAAGATTACAAGTTTCTTATTGCACTCTTGCGAGATGCACATTGTCAGTAGCAATACGTTGATGTGCTACACAAAGCAAGATGGGTACCGTCACGTTCTATCCAGTCAAGCGGGGTCCAAAATTTTGCTGCGTGATCTGTGGGGTTGAGATCCCATTTGACCAACTCTGCAAAGTATTTCGGGAGCGAGAGGACTTAGCAAAGCTTGCAAACAAGAGTCAGAGGAGATGTGTAACCGTCCCAGCCGAAGAGTTGGAGCAGATGGAGTTTGTGAAATATCCCCATGTGTGGGCGGGTTGGTTTCGAGCAAGTTAGTCACAACGCCGACAGATTCTCAAAGATGATCATGCTGATTGAGCCAACCTATCTAGTTCTCGAAGATCCGCAGACAAGCCAGACGTCCTTGTCTGGAATCTCAAACGGAAATTGCTGGCCAGGTCCGGTCCCGAGAAACCCCCAGAGGGCTCTGGTCAAGAATTCGGCGGCGAAAGAGAACTATTGGAATGTTAGCTTCCACATAGCAAATCTGTTCGAGACAGAGAGGAATCGAGAGGAAGGGACACGTATAGGGTATCCGATTCATGCCCACTGCTGGCTGCTCCTCGAACGTTTTTTTGGACATGATCTCATCATGCCAAATCTTTGTCCGCGCTGTTGAAGAGTTTTGGAAAGAAAACAGGAAGCACTGGGCTGTTTGCTTGGACCATTGGTCTAACGATAGGATCTGTTATAAGTATTTCGCACACTGGCTCAAGCAACAGCGTTCATCTACCAAGGCTGGGTCTTCCAAGCACCGGGCACACGCTGTAAATTGGTCTGAGGGCAGGCAGCATCACCTTGGGAGTCCATTGAGAATTCCTGGCATACAACGCTTGATCACTCAAAATATGCAGCCTTCAAAGGACGATTCTGGTCAAGGACAAAATAGAACCCAGTCACAGGGTTTCTGCCTGCCTCTGGATATTGCCGTGACTATTGTGGACTTAGTTTACGACTCTCAGCCTCACAGTCGACGGCGCATTAGCGATGTACGTAATCTGCTCGAAGCTTTTCGATGGAGATTGCCTAACAGTTACTGGCAAACACGATGCAACACAAAGCTATTGTTTGAACTTGACGACCTGATCAAGGCCGGAACTGCGGTAAACTGGACAGAACTGTGCCTGGGAATCGAAGAGTTACTCTTAGACGATGATTGGTGCTGTACTAGTGGGTTGAAGAATCGTGCTCGAACACTGACGCTGCTCGGTCGCATCAAGGAGAATTTTCTCCACCTCTTGAATGAGGACGTCGGCCAGTGATTGTGATGTAGAAGCTTGGATATGTACCATGGGGAATTCTCTCATAGTCCCAAGATATCAACTAGCTAGGATGTGCTCAGTGTGCTAGATTGTTTTTTAATTTGTTTAATTTATTTCTTTTTCTTCTTTTCTTTCTTTTCTCAATCCTTTTAGTTGTACTTAGTGAGAGAGTCTTCTCCCATATGCCGTATTCACTACCCTGTGGCTGGCTATTGTATTCACTATCAAATGTCGCTATATTCACTATCAAGTGTCGCTATATTCACTATCTTCTCAACTTCCCAGTATCTTGGGCAGGTAGCATGCAGATATATTAAGCCTCCTGCCCCCAGAGTCTGCTCGAGTGTTTCTCTTTCTTTCTTTCTACCACTCTCTTCAAAGGCCCACCAAAAGAATGAGCTCAACGACGATATGACTGTTATCGGTCAAATTTTGCTACAAGCATTGTATGTATTGTACTCCGATGGAAACGTCTATTTTGACTAACGGGTGCTAATACAGTGTATCCCGGCCATAGCTACTGGGATACGTCCCCTAAACCAACACAGTGCGGAACGGGACGTCAACAGAGTCTGGAACTCCATATTGAACTGGGTTTTTGACCCAGTCAATGGGTTCATCACGCAGTCCCAGGCAATACACACTGAAACTGGAGGGGCCAGGGGCTTTTCGGACTTTAATTCCCTGGAAATAGCTGGGGAACACGCCGTTCCTTTCTCATAACGCAGTGCAAGTCTGCGGACGGCGAAGGCCAGGATTCTGTTTGGTCAGATGGGGCAGGCCAGCTCCTGTGATACCTCAGGATGCAGCATCAAAACCGCTGCGGCCCTCAACGCCCCGCGTATGGAATCCTGGCGATCGGAAGAAGGGTGCGGTTCTTCCAGTATTATCGAGCCACAGACGAAATCAGGTGTTGGCATCTGGGCAATGGCTGGAAGCCACATCATGGAGGCAGAGAGTTCGATCTGCTGGAGCAGAAGGCCACAATAAATGAGGTAAGTTGGTTGCTTTACCACTGAAGTAGCTTTCGATCAGCTCAAGGCTAACGTTGCAAAGGTGGTGTCTTAGGAGGCATTCCTTACGACTCAACGTTTAAAACTTTCCTCGATCCTTCTCTTTGCGGCGACACTTTAGCGGAGTGTTGTTACTGTGTGAAAATTGTCTTCTTTTGGACACTATCTTAACCAATTCGAGACCAATGGACTGGACTCCAACTCCACAACGCATGAGCACTGGAGGGTCGACGGAGATGGGATTCCAATCTTATCCAGGGGAAAGCAGCCGCACGTTGCTCAGGCTTCGATGATCTTTTGAGAAGCCTCGACTTGGCTCCCTGTTCAGTTTCAAGCTCTCTACGATCTGTACTGAACAATGATTGACACCCTTAACGTCCTGTGTTCGCGGATTTCCTTCAATATGCTATCGATTGTTTGGAGAGCTGGGAGAGGTGGAGCATATCACACATGAGCAAAAGAATCACACATACTTGTCCTTTTGAGTTCAGGCAGTTTGCGAAGATTCTAAGTGTGGCCCTTTTGTTATTACTCTCGCCTAAAAGGCTACTCCAGTCAAATTATCGGGACACCAAAGGGGTAGCGCTGTGTAACGAAGGGGCAACTCTTCAGAAAGCAATTATTCCTTGTATATTGGATGATACTTGAAAGAAACAAAGGGGGGCGCATGAAAGCCGTGGTTAAAGTGATGTTAGACCATTAGAATATCCCGTCGTATCTGAACTCTTTCGCGACAATGTATTAATGCAAGTATTGGACACAACGAGATTGGCCACTCCTGGATTCGTAGTAACGCCTTGAACAAATTATTGCAAAAGTTGACATCAAACAAACCTAAAGAGACATAAATCTGTAGATTATATATCTAGAGCTATATGGAAATACGAAAAAGAGTAGACGTCCGGCCAGTCTTCACTAGCGCATTAAAGAGCAATTTCAATCTTCACTAAAATCCAAGGCAGATCCTGATTAGTGGCAGGCCTCGTAGAAAAAACTCCTGGCGTTGAAAGGTCCTGATCTTTGCGATCGTGACTGAAAACATTGACTGATGCCAAGTCCACGAATACGAGGGACGATCCTTTAAAAGTCAAATCTTCCCCTCCATCGGCGATGAAATTCTCACAACATCAACCCTCGAAAACAGGCCTCCAACATGTTTGCAGCAGCCACCCAAGAAGACAGTTTGAAAGACCTCAGTCTCGCCGCGGAGGCATTCTGGGAGAGGGGACAATTGATGCAAGCCGAGGAAACCGCACGGCGTGCATTGGACGGGCAGAGCCAGCTTCTTGGGGATGGCCATCGCGAAACGTTGAGAACAGCCACTACACTGGCAGGGATCCTGAAGCAGGAGGACCGCGTCGATGAAGCTGCGACGATGTACGAAAACATCCTGCTGACTGCCGACGAGGTCCTCGGGAGCGATGACCTTGTTACCTTGCGGCTTCTCAATGATTTTGGGTTACTGTTGCAAAAACAAAGGAAATATGACGCAGCGCGCCGGATGCTAGAACGAGCCATGAGGGCGTATATTGCGCACTATGGAGAAGAACACAGTTCCAGCATTACCAGCATGACGAATCTGGCGCGAGTGATGAAGGATCAATGTGACTACGAGGAGGCAGAAGGCCTATTGCGACAGGGACTGGCACTTCGCGAGGGGCTACTGGGCGTCACCCATCCAGAAACCATGGATAGTGTAAGGTTCTTGGGCGAGCTCCTGCTGGAGACGGACCGGGGGGAGCAGGCGCAATCGCTGCTCAGAGAGACCATCGATCGACAGGTGGCACTGATCGGAGGAAATAGTACGGACTTGCTACAGTGTATGAGCTGCTTTGCGATACTAATGCTGGAGCATGGCCGCACGGATGCTGCGGCTGATATCGCCAAACTCGCAGCCGAGACACGAAGACAATGGAAAGACAAGCACGCCCTAGATACTGTAGATCCCAACACGCTCACGTCACTGAACAACCTGGCGGGCGTGCTACAGAGCTGCGGTGACTATTCGTCCGCCGAAGAAATCCACCGAGACGTCCTCAAGGGATCACTTTTGGTCCTGGGACCTGATCATCCGAATACACTGTCAACGTCCAGTAATTTGGCCGAGGTACTAGAGAAACGCGGTGAATTCGCCGAGGCAGAAGATCTGAATCGACAGGCGTATCAGGGACGAGTCACGATACTAGGTCCCGAACATTCCAGGACAATAGCTAGCATGGCAAACCTGGTCAATGTGCTGGCGTGGCAGGAAAAGTGCGTTGAGGCGACAGAATTAAACATTTCTCTGGTTGATGTGAAGCGGAAGGTGTTGGGTCCCGATGACCCCTCGACGCTGTGGAGTATGTTTACGCTTGGAGTGCTCTATGAGCGCCAGGGAAAGCTGCGTACTGCGCGGGACACATTCGACACTGCGTTTGCGTCAGCGAAAACGGCCTGTCCGCCAGATCACCCTGTCCGCAGGTCTTGCGAAGCCGCTTGGTACAGACTAAATCACGTTCGAGACCCTCAGGATTAGCTTACTGGAGGCACTACATACAGCCCTGGACTTGCTATTCTCTGACCAGCATGTTAATATCTTATATTCCCGGAATTAATTCTTATATGCAGAATCATAATCCCAGCGATCTCGTCCGAACGCTCCCTTCACCACCCTACGCTACCGCTCGCCCAGTGCATCTTGCGGTAGTAATGCCATCTCCCCCCATGTGCTGTTCATCTGTTTCGCGATAGTGAAGGACGTTATTATCGACCTTGGTTGCGCAATCCGTGCGTCGATCCCACTGTTTGCCTTCCTGTGTTGCGATTTTATAAGAATAGCATGCTTGTATAGACGCTTCTTTGGCTTTTCTATTGTAAACAATCTATTCATTGTGAGTTAAATTGTTCTAGTATAGGTCTGTTTGCAACGTACCACATCGTCGCCTTATTGTTAACACAGATACCTGTGTGCGCAAGTCCGCGAACACGCTGCTAGTTTGTCAGTATAGCCTCGATCATCATGGACGGAGATCGACTGACCTAGCGGCCAGGGTAGCAACGAGGAGATATATAGAGGCCATCATGTTTAAAACGGGAGTATGGGACAAGGCAAGATCGTAAAGAGGTGTGTTGGACTGAGGATGAGTGTTGGTTCTGATGACTTCTATTCCTCGAAGAACTTGGCAGGTACTTGAGGGCCAGCGGAGTGAACCAGGAGGGTCAATATCGAGCAGAATTATCGACAAAGTCGTTCCAGGTTACGATGCCAATGGCGGTTGGGTCCTGGGCTCTATCGCCTATTGTAGGGGGGTTTTCAACTACCTTGGACATTGAATACAGTTTAAGGTGGTCAGAAGGGTAGCATATATATCTACCGTCTTTGTTCGCCTTAGACACATCGTCTCATGATCGGCTTTCCGATCCCTGTCAGGCAGTGTCTCACGAGTCACGCTAACGTCCGTTCACAAAGTCTGGCGAATCGGCTGCCTTGACCACCTGAGAGTCCGCCGGGACTTTTCCGCATTCTGGCCTCATGATGCGTGCCGTCGGTCTTATTGCTCGATCTTTTTACTTCCAGCTCGTGCTATCCATGAGCTTAGACAATTGCGTGCCGGGAAACACGATCAGCTTCCTTGCTTTTATGTCTATCGGAATCTGACCATATAAGTCTCCTATACGGCTCTTTTCAATGGCATTATCAAAGGGGTGCTTTCGCGTCTCCACCCCCGGAAATTTCCCCGCACAGCCTGGGGTTGGTCCATCTGTTTCTGGTCCAGAACGGGAACAAAAAGGCAGAGGGAACCCAGCGGGCGACTCCGTTCTTTATTAATCCATTATTTGTTATTTAATCTTCACATCTGTGGCAAAAAGCGTGCCATCTGAGCATCATGGCATTCCGGGGGAGGTGGAGAGAAACTTTACGAGGCCATTTGAGGTCTCCTCATCTCCTTGCTTCCGGTGGGGATACGATCAACATCCCATGCTTTATAACGCCCCGTTTCCCCAGATCGTCAAGCAGACTAGAACTCTTGTCTCCACTCCCTGGAATTATCAATCTTATCGCTGATCATCCCATCTGGATACCGTTATCATGGGCAACGAGACGGTTGTCCCGTCCGAGGACGAGCTGAAAAACTTCAGCCCTGGCAACCCCGATGTGGTCGAGCTCATCCGTCATGCGCAGGAAAGTGATGCTGCTGATCGCTTACTCACCGTGAGACAAGCTCTGTCAAAGTACAAAAAGGCCGTCTTTTGGGCCATGTTCCTTTCCACCAGTCTGATTATGGAGGGATACGACCTGGTCATTGTCAGTATTGCTTCTCCCCTGATTAGGATGAGTAAAACCTAACACAAGGATTGATAGATCACCTCCTTCTACGGTCAATCCCAGTTTATCCAACGATTCGGCGAGTTCTCAGACAAGACCGGAACCAAGGTTATCACAGCGGCATGGCAGTCGGGGTTGTCGAACTCGTCCATGGTAGGACAGTTAGCGGGGTTGCTCGTCAACGCTTACGCTCAGGACCGGTTTGGCTGCCGACCAACAATGATGTTCTTCATGGCCTGGATGGCGGTTATGATCTTCATCCCGGTCTTCGCGCCTTCCTTGCCGATCCTGGCCTGGGGTGAGGCGATGTGCGGCGTCTCTTGGGGAGTTTTTCAGGTTCGTCTACCTCCTGTGTTCTATGCATAATATTGATTCTTTTAATAGACCCTCTCGACTACATATGCTTCTGAAGTCGTCCCCACCGTCCTACGGCCGTACGTCACAGCCTATGTCTGCATGTGCTGGGGTGCTGGCATTCTTTTGTCTTCCGGGGTTGTTCGTGCCGTCGCTGGCGTCGACGGAGATCTAGGCTGGCGGCTACCGTTTGTCCTGCAGTGGGTCTGGCCTATTCCACTGTTCATAGGAGCGTACCTGGCCCCAGAATCGCCCTGGAATGCTGTCCGACGGGGCAAGGTCGACCTGGCGAGAAAGAGCTTGAAACGCCTTCGACAGGATACTCCAGACAAAGAGCGTGAGGTCGAGGCTACGCTGGCGTATATCCAGCATACCACGAAGCTGGAGCAAGCCGAGACAGAGGATGCAAGCTTCCTCGAATGCTTCAAGGGCACGAACTTGCGGCGAACGGAAATTGTAGGTCGCTCGATTCCATCCAGCCTTGCTACAAATATGGCGCTAGTTGCTAACCAGTCTACTAGAATTGTGTCGTCTGGGCGGCTCAAACCCTCAGCGGCAATGCCATCCTCGGTTACTCGGTCGTCTTTCTCGAAGCTGCTGGATTTACGGAACTGCAAGCATTCGACGTCAACATCTCCCTTTCTGCATGCTACATCATCGGTGGCGTCATCTGCTGGCTTCTCTTCCCGCACTTTGGCCGCGCAACCATTTACATGAGCGGATTATCGCTCATGTTTGTCTGTATCGTGATCATTGGTGGCCTTGGCTTCGCAGCAGGCGACAAGGGCGCCCAGCTGGCCATCGCCGTTCTTCTGGTCATTTCGACTCTCATCAATATGATTACCGTCGGACCGGTCTGTTACCCGATCGTTGCCGAAACACCTTCGGGACGGTTAAGATATAAGACGATTGTGATTGGAAGATTTGTGTACAACCTGACAGGCATCTTTAGTAACTCGCTTACACCCCGCATGATTGCTGCTTCTGGTAAGATTCCACACTTTTTACTGGATGAAAACTACTGACCTTGACCATTTTAGCATGGAACTGGGGAGCAAAAACAGGTCTGTTCTATGCTGGCACCAACCTTCTCTGCAACATTTGGTGTTGGTTCCGTCTTCCTGAGACCAAGGACCGCACCTTTGGAGAGATTGACTTGCTCTTCCACCACCGCGTGCCCGCAAGGAAGTTCAAGCATACTAAAGTGGACCGTAAGTTGCTCCTCCCCCTACACGGGGTCTCCTATTCTAATATAATGGGCAGAATTTGCCAATCAGCGGGAATACATATCAAAGGAGGAGGAGGGAAATATGGGAGCGGCAGAGCATATTGCTTAAACAGCTATTCCTTCACTTGCCATGTTAGTAAGGTAGGGCGCGTTTCTGTTGGGTAAAGCTCTTGGATAATGTCATGAATATTTGCAATAATATCTTCGGTCTTTAAATTCCATTTGTATATCCGATAGCAGGAACTATATATTCCGCCTCGATGGCTACTTCGCCCGTAGGCGATAAAACAGCATCTTTAGCAGCTAAGGTAGGCTTTAGATTGTATCTGCCTCCTGGTGTGCATCCGACGCAGGTTAACTCCAGGTTGCGGAACAGCCTGGCTAGGCATTCTGCAGATCGCCCACTTGCCCACATGTATGGTGATACAAGCCATATATGTCTGGGTTACGATTCAGCACGGTATCAGGTTCACTTTATATGCGGTTAGGGTGATCAGAGGGACTAGTGAGTAGGTTAGATACAGGTTGAAATAAGCATTAGCTTTTTAGGGTGGTTAAGGGCTTGTCTTCTAGCAAGTTTATGTAAGAGCGAAGGAGCATCAAGGTTTCCAACTAAGAGGACCCTCTTAGCAGGAATTTGAGACATTGTCCAACTGTACACTCATACAGAAAACGAAACAACCAGCCTGTGTGTCAGCAGATTGCCAACCGACCTGGTGGTGCAATGAGACAGTTATGCATACCAATCATCTACCAACAAGGATAGTCATCCTTTTTTTGATATGGAACTCATCAAGTTATCACAACTATACTATGTAGCAGACCTGTGTTTGCTTTGTGCGGCGTCTTGAGAATTGCACAACCCAATTCAAGAAGCTTTAAGACTGAGGAATTCCCGATGGATCTTGGAAACAGATTCTTGCAGTCATGATAAGCCATGATGTTCTTAATACTCGCAGCTGTGTCATTACTTTACATATATATTCTTACCAGGCATCAAAACCATCTACTTCCATCCATTAAGGCACATCCCCAGACCAAAATGGTGGATCGCATTTCGGCTCCTGCAGCACCTTTCAGCCATCGGCGGGAGACTAGACCTAGACCTCCGCTCCTGGCACAAGAAATACGGCGACGTGGTACGCTCCGGTCCAGATGAGGTCTCCTTAGTCACCGCGCAAGCCGGGAAGGATATCTATGGACATTGCCACCGCCAACTCCCAAAAGTGCAAGTCTCCCCAACAGAGGCAAGGACATCTTCGGCGCCAACGACGTGGACCATGGTCATTTCCGCAAGATGCTCTCGCACGCATTTTCAGCCAAGGGCCTGCAGGCACGGGTATGCATTGTCACACAGTACATCGATAAACTGATCGAGCGACTGAAGGGATTCGCGAAGTAGGCGAGGGCGGCGGATATGGGCAAGTGGTATAATCTGACGACGTTCGACCTAATCGCGGATCTTGCTTTTGGCGAGCCGTTTGGGGGGTTGGATAGCTCGGAGTATCATCACTGGGTGGCGAAGATGTTTGGGGCTGTGGAGGTGATTCCGTTCCTGCGAGGCTGCTTCAGTACCCGGTGGTGTTCAAGGCGATTCTCACGCTTCACCCAGGATCATTTATGGAGGCGAGGAGCAAGAGGGTGGAGCATGCAAAGGTGACTTGGCTTACGCCGAGACGCGGATGATACTTGCACGGATGCTTTGGACTTTCGACCTGGAACTGTGTGAGGAGAGATGTGAGTGGGAAGACCAGAAATATTTGTTATATGGGAGAGGGGTCCCTTGATGTGCAACCTTAGGCTGCGAGAGGGTCATGGCGATCATCGAGGAGGTGGCTGAGGTGAGCTGAGATTATATTGCAGCGACTTTCACGCGTTGTGTTTTCATAAATGTAAGACCATAAATAGCACGAGTCCATATAATCAACCCATCTATGGGATTGGTACCGTATACAAAGATATCACCTTCAAGTTCCCTGTATCATTATTTTCATGGGCGGATTTTGAAGCTCCAGGACCACTGAAGATACTTCTCGGGACATCGGAAAGCACACCCGATCGAAGAGCTTTGGACTCGTGCATGAGAGGTACCCTGACACGGTTGCCCCTGGCTGAGAGGGGTACCGCAGCGGTAAAAGGTATCGAGTAAAGTGTCAAGAACTCTGAAAACAGCAGATTTAGTAGGATGTATCGCTTTGTCGGTGACAGAAAATGGAGCTCAGCGGTCTACAGTAATAGCCCAGACATATCCACGCAGTAATGAGGCATTGATGCATGTGGTGAGCAATGTCTTAGACATAGCAAGACCACCTTCAGCTCGAAATTGAACAGATACTATTTTGACTGGATGTCAGTGATTGCTTCTGACCAAATCGACAGGTGCTGTTCAGGCTCTTCCAGTCCTGCTTCCCCTCAGTCGATGTGAAGATGAGGGAACTCAGGAGAGGCTTGTGAAATGTCAATGCGCCATGCCAATCTAACGAGACGAGATAGGACTATCTACCAGATAACCAAACAAAAGTCGAGACCCGCCATCGAGTCCAAGAAATGTAATCTGTTGGCAGGATTGTAGGGGGATGACCGAGCGGTCCCTCAATGCCGATCAAGCAGGCTCAATTCAATAGCTTCAATGTTACTAGGATCAAGTCCAGACTGGTGCCAACAACTACCACGAGCCTGCAATAGTTCGTTGCTTTCTCTGTGGATCGCCTGATATTGCTTACGCCTGTCATCCTTGTCGGCTTGTCTGCAAATGTGCTGCTCTAGCTTACCGGGGCCAAATAATCAGCTATCTGGTCTCTACTGCCTGACTGAGCATGAGACCGTATTTGGAATCAGCGCACAGACCTACCAACAGAACTATTATTTACATGATGTACGCTATTGGCGCATGTCTTCATGTCTGGTCTGAAATCAAGACCTGTACAGCCGCCAAACAGGGATTGAACCTTGCCATAAGAGAGCTCGGTGGCTGCCCGACAGAGAATCAGGGACAAGAGCCGAGACGAGCAAGCGGCAATTCATCTAGAATGACAGCAAGGATAGCTACATCCTGATTACTCTGCTTTGGACTAATTACTGGAGCCGAAACGCAAGTAAACTGCTGGTGCAATAGTCGCCTAAATCAGAGTCTGCCTAATTGTATATGATCCATCCACCGAGATTGCCACAAAAGCTGTCAGAGTCAGCTGTTCTGATAGCCTAAACAAGAGCTCCACTCAATCAACAACCGGTAAACCAGTAGCTCGCCGTTATTTCTGGCCCGGGGAGGAATTCTTCTGTGCTCTCCAGTCTAGTCTGCGGCGTGTCTGTCACGGGTTCCCGGTTTCACTCCTCATCGGGCCAGACTCTCGAGCAATACGCGAACTGGACTCTGACCGAGATCCATCCGATCACGCACCCAGATAACTAACACCGGGCCACATGGTTCGAAGTTCACATGCTCAGCGATAAACGACTAGCGATGTTCGCTTAATTTCCCGTGTCGCCACTACGTTGAGAGGTAAGGCATACATGAGAATAGACCAGAGGCCCAACATTGCTGTGTACGTGCAACTTTCGTGTGCCGGGGTAACGGCCCGTGGTGAGCAAGAATGGTTACAAAGTACATTCCTACTTTGGGCTATAACTGTTGACTCATGCTTGGAATTCCAACAGTGGCGTAAAATTTACTGGACTATGGCTGAGATTTGTGTTGAGGAGGAGCTAAAGACCCTGTTAATATCACTGCTGAATCTCATTTGATCAGTGGAATTAACGTTTGGTGTCTTGTGGCAAGTACCTATGGGGAAATATCAGCGCAGGATACGAAGCATTTACTGTTTCAAATTGAGGGGATTGGTCTCATCTGACCGGAAGAATCTCGTGTATTACATATTACCGTATTAGCCCGTTAGGCGAGATATTTCGAACTTGACATTTTTGAGATCGCGTGTCTGACAGACTCATGACAGGTCTCTCCAGGCTGAAAGCATCCCGACACCAGTAGAACTGAATATATTCCGTACAGGCTGTTGAATCCAGAATCGTAGTGTAGACAGGCTAAGGTATGCTGCAAGGGCTTCATGAATCTAGCCTCGGCTGAGATTTGGTGGGCTGACAGGGTAAAGGCGGACAGCACAAGGACAGAAAAAGATTTCATTTGCTCCAACTAAAGAATGCGGGGATCAAACTCAAACCGGAGAACTAACCAAAGACGAGTCTCTGTGCTCGAGTTTATCCTGAAGACCCGCTATTTTACCCGGGGAGAGACACGGGGCTGGTGGAACTGCCCAGGATCAAAAAGGCCAAGTCTCTGGACACGGAGAAATTCAGCCAGGTCTCCCGTTGTGTCAGATACAAGAGAACTGTCATATCAGAGAACATAAAGAAATAACTTGATAGCAAGAATGAAAGCCCTCACATACGCTCCTCGATCTCTCAAACTTCTCGACAACGGACATACTGACAAAGGTGGACAAAACGGATACGGCCCGTCCAGCCGAAAAACTGTCAACCCAAGCGAGACGCCAAGCGCTCTGGCCGTGATATTAGCTTGTCCAGGCGCTCCTTGGCTTGCTGGATCAATCCAATCACCTCATGGGGACTGCTCGCCTAGTCCCTCCTGATCCCAGTCTGCAACACTCCTTTTATCCAGTTCGTTCTCGCTGTTCCCCGGATATCACGCTAGACACCGTAGGCGAGGTAGTCTCCGGCTCAATTCATCACACCAATCACTCATGCCATCTGGTGGCGTCCATATTTTTCCCTGCAGCCCTTTTGTTATGCTTTGCCTCGTCCCAAGCTTTGACCAAGCCGGGTCAAGGGCAGCGTGCTCCATCCTCGTGTCTCTCCCCAGATTCAGTGCTATAATATGTAGCTGCTACCCCGCCATTTTCTCGCTCTTGATCAGTCCTCTCGTGTTCGTCCCACAGGTGCATTTGCTAGCAACACAGTCACAATGGTTCAGATCGCCAGCATCGGCGCCAAGGGCGCACAGGAAAAGGTACAGATGGCCCAGGCTGAGGCTCCCCAGTTCGAGAAAGTCGACTGGAAGAGGGAGCCTCACCTGCGCAAGCTGTACATGATGGCGGCGGCGCTGATGGTAGCTTCTGCCACCACCGGTTACGACGGGTATGTATCTCTGCCAGGGACAAAGCAATTATAAAACTAACCAGCTTCAATTATAGTATGCTTGTCAATACTTCGCAGATGATGGACAACTGGAACAACTTCTTCTCCCCCAAGGTGAAGGAGAACAACTGGCTGGGTCTCCTGGTCAACATGTTCAATATTGGTTCCATTATCAGTTTCTTCATCACGTATGTTCTCCAGCCCCTGGCCAGGAGCAGGAAATTCTAACGCCAACCTCCAGTCCATACATTGCCGATCGCTTCGGCCGTAAAACCGCCATCATCTTGGGGTGCATCTTCATGGTCATCGGAGGTATTGTAGGCACTGCTTCCACCGGCTACAACATGTACATCGCTGGTCGGTTCATCCTGGGTTTCGGCAACTCCCTGGCCCAGATGTGCTCTCCCCTGCTGCTCGTCGAGATCGTTCATCCTCAGCACCGTGGTCCGGTTACTACCATCTACAACTGTCTCTGGAACGCCGGTGCTCTGCTCGTCTCCGTCATTGGTTGGGGTACCTCGTACGTTACGAGCGAGTGGTCCTGGCGGTCTATCACATTGCTGCAGATTATTCCCTCGGTCATCCAGCTCATTTTTATCTACTGTAAGTCATCCTCTGTACCGCTTTATTCATAGAGTATTGCTAATCGGCACGGCTTCTAGGGATCCCCGAATCTCCTCGTTACCTCATCAACAAGGAGCGCCACGAGGAGGCCCTCGCTGTCCTCACCAAGTACCACGGTGGTGGCGATGTCCTGAACACCGTCGTGCAGTTCGAATACCGTGAGATCAAGGAGACCATCCGTCTGGAGAAGGAGGCCGGTTCGAAGAGCAGCTACATCGACTTCTTCCGCACCAAGGGTAACCTGTGGCGTCTGGCCATTATCATCTCTCTGGGTATCATCTCCCAGTACTCGGGTAATGCTCTGTTCTCCAACTACATGAACCAGATCTACGAGGGTGCCGGCATCACCAACCAGAACCAGAAGTTGGCCCTGAGCACCGGCAAGACCATCCTCGATATTATTGTCACGGTGGCGGCCGCCACCCAGGTCGACAACTTTGGTCGTCGCCCTCTATTCCTGACCTCTATCTCCGGTTTGTCCCCCTCTGGTCTATTCTTCTTACCATCAAACTAATCGTCGCAGGCATGGTCGGCTCCTTCGTGTGCTGGACCATCACCGGTGCCGTGTATGAGAACTCCGGCGAGACCAACACCGGCTCTGGCTACGCGCAGCTCGTCTTCATCTGGCTGTTCGGCGTCTTCTACGACATCGGTTTCTCCGGTCTACTCATCGCCTACGCCCTCGAGGTCCTGCCCTTCCAGCTCCGTGCCAAGGGTATGATGATCATGAACATCACCGTCCAGGCTATTCTTGCCCTCGGTAACCAGACCAACATGGTCGCCTGGACCAACCTCCCCCACCACTGGAACTTTATGCTTTTCTACACCCTCTGGAACTTCTGCGAGTTGATTTTCGTCTACTTCTTCTACGTTGAGACCAAGGGTAACACCCTTGAGGAGGTGGCGCGGATCTTCGACGGCGAGGACGCCATTGCGCATATTGATCTGCACCAGGTCGAGAAGGAGGTCGAGGCCGAGGCCACGTACCACGAGACTGTTACTGGCAAGTCGGCTGCTTGATCTGTGTCTTTGACAAGTAACGTGGGATGTAGTGGATGTGGTGTTGGGTTGATTCTAGCTATATTTATAATACCGAGGTCTGTCTTCAAGCCTCACAGTCCAATCTCTTCCTCCCGTATGCTTGCTATAGTCGGCGTAGTCTCGTCGCTCCTAGACATTTGTCAGTACCTTTACCCACAAATGAAGGTCATAAATAGTCCCCTCTTCGCTTATCCAGCCCATAGCCAATAGCTGTACCGATTCATCAGTATATAATAAACCTTCGTCCACAAGCAGCGCATTAAGCTCTAGCAACATTGGATTTCTCCGTCTTTATTGAGGCTCGTTATCGTACAATAACATTATGGGATATGTGTCCCGAAGAATGCTCACCCATCCGACGGGCTTTCATTCCATGGCAACATAGCAGAATCCACCCCTTGCATGAAAGTGTGTCTTTAGGGTCAAGAGACCACCTCGTGCCTGCAGATCGCGGGCTCTGATGGGTGGAATATTCATTTCTTACTTTACTACTACCTGGACCTTAAAACTACTGCAGGAACATTCACCAAGTGAACGGCGTGGTTGAGTCCGTGCTTCTCCGACCGATCGAGGCCAACAAGGACCTGATATCGAACGTACATGCTTCATTCTACACAAGGAACATGTCTTCGGCTCTGCATCCGGTGGCCTATTGCTGAGACGTATCGAATAACCCTGATATGGAAGTTGGTGGAACGATCGCTGGGAATCAGGGGCATGTTTCCAAACGCTCTACCAGCAAGAAATATCCATCTTCCGTGCAACCCTGTACAGTGCACTGTATTGGACCTACTATAATGCCAATTGATCAATATATATGTTCCTCGTTTGTGGAGTCAAGAGATAAGGGATATGAGCAAGTACTAACAATCACCTACGACGCATACTGTAGCAGGGGGAGGGCACTCAGTTTTTATAGCCATCGAACAGCCAAAAGGTGTCCATAGGCAAGTTTCAGCCTGCAACGAAATTTATTAAACCATTCAGCAACCACTGCAGGGACAAACAACCCAGTGACGATCACACTTGAAGTTATTTTCATTGGCTGTGGATTGTGTAACATTATGATATCCCTTACAGTGAACTACACGTGTTAGCGAATCATACGGCGAGTGAAGTGAAGACTTAATGAGACAACTCACATTCATAATGACCATCTTCATGCCTTTTCAGCTAGCCACATCTCAATTCTGGTGGCTCCCATTCCAACCATATAAACAACGCCTTTCTCTTCATCAACCACATATCTCTACCACTCACTTCCTTTCCTCCCAACATACCTTGGTAGAACCAATCTTCTAATCCGATCGATCACCATGAAGTTCGCCGCTGTCCTTCTCGCACTCCCCCTCGCCGTCAGCGCCTGGAAAGTCACCACCGGATACTGGGCCGGCTCCGAATCCGACTACTGCACTTCTGCGGACCTGGCCAAGGGTGATGGAGTGACCGTTAGCGACCTGCAAACGAACCAGAAGGTTATGTTCTTCTCAGACGACGAATGCGAGAAGTTTGAATTCTCGATCGGAGAGGCCGGATCCTCCAAGCTGGAGTCCGATATCAAGAGCTTCCAGGTGATGGAATTTGAGCCCGATACAAAGCGAGGAGATTTGAAGTAGGAGCTATTTGGTACGTCAATGCCAATAAATCAATTTATACGTCGTGATCTTTTCTGATGGGAATAGGACAAGGGTCGCATAACAATAGAGCTGCTGGAACGGGACGCGTGTGGGAGTGTGGATGCACGGATTAGATCACTACTATTATAAAGTTTTATAAGGTCTACCAATACTGGTCAAACGGCAATGGCAGCTATTGGCTTTGATGCATCGTGGTTCACCACGTGGGCATTGATTGTATCCTATATTACCCGTCATGTAGTCAGCGGAAATAGAATTACCCGCTGCACGAATCCACCATGTTCTGGATATCTCCTTCTGGTTATTATTTACCATTACCTTGGCAGATAATTCAGCATAAGCCAAGAAGACAGCTAGCAATATTTCCTCTAATCGTTGCTCGCGAAAAGACGAAATGGAGCTCCACTACTGGCAACCAAGACTGCCACAGCGAATCAAGACCTTGTCTACACCAATAGAGCTCTTCAAGAGAGAAAAACGAATCCACATAGATTTTCCGTACTGTGTTGTGGCGCAGCTTGACCCACGTTCTGCATGACGAATCGCGGGGTAAATCTGGGGACTAGCATGTATCAAAGGAGCTACTCTCCGGCGGGGTCAATATCGACCAGCCACACTATGAACGTATCCAATTGCCTAGATGCAGTTGACTGACTCTTCAGGCGTCCTATAAATATTGCATCAATTTACGCCATGAGGACTATGCATTGCAGATCATCCGCGATAACGCAACGCCAATATGGCGAGCATCTTCTCCAAGCTCATCACGGCCCTTGTAGGGCTCCTAGCTCTAATTCCCGCTACTTCTGCGTTCACAAACCCCATACGCAACCCGGGAGGAAGTGATCCGTTCATGGTGTATACTGGCGGCTACTATTACCTGATGACAACAACATGGACAGATGTGGAGATGACACGCGCAACTACCATCGAGGGTCTCAAGACCGCTCAAAAGAAAGTGGTCTACTCTACCTCGACTGCCTCACGATGCTGCAACGTCTGGGCTCCCGAGGTCCACTACCTCGGCGGCAAGTGGTACATCTACTACACGGCCGGCGAAACGACTGATCTGGGCGGCCAACGGCTTCACGTCCTGACCGGTAAGCCACCATAGACCCTTTTCCCGTCCGCAAATCTGACAAGTCAGGCGGCTCCACCCCCTGGGACACATTCACCTACACCGGCCAATTAACAACCGAATGGTCCATCGACGCCTCCGTCCTCCGTACCAACGCATACGGCAACTTCCTCATGTTCTCCTGCTTCCACGGCGTAACCTACCAGTCCATTTGCCTGCAGCAGCTGGGCGCTGACTATGTCTCCCTCACAGGCGACATCTACGTCATCTCGCAGCCCACCATGGATTTCGAGAAGCACGGCACACCCGTCAACGAAGGGCCCGTCGCACTCTACTTCAACGGGGTCACATACATCACCTACTCGGCCTCGTACTGCTGGACTTCGTATTACTGCCTCGGTCTGTTGACCTGGGACGGGAAGACCAACCCCACGTCGGCCAGTGCCTGGACCAAGCATAATGGCTGCGTGCTGTCCTCGGCGAACGGAAACTATGGCACGGGCCACAACTCCTTCTTCCAGAGCCCGGATGCCACGCAGACGTGGATCGCGTACCACGCGACGAATAATAGCGCTGGTGCTTGTGATAATTCCCGGTACACGATGGTCCAGCAGGTTAGCGCGCATAGCGATGGGAGCCCGAATCTTGGGACGTCGCTGCCTTTCAGTCATGTGTTCAGTGAGCCTAGTTGGAAGTAGGCCAGTGGTCTGGAGGATGATGGCATGACGCAGTCACGGTTCATATAGGCTGCCTCTGTGAGACTAGAGTAAAAGATTTCTAGCTATGGATGGGGAGGTATGTTTATGATCCGCAGAGTACTCCGTAAGAGAGGATAATGTATTGGTATCTTCTACAGCACCTTATGAATTGATCAAGAATATTTGTCCGTTGAGTGGCACGCCATCGAATTTGGCTCCTCGCGTAACCCGCAGCATTTGGTTGGGCGTCTGGAGGCTGATAGCGAGCGGATTTTGTCCTCGTTTCCTCCCTGCCGACCATCCTACTTGTTGAAATTTGCAACCGAACCTCCCATAGTCTCCATTAATGCCTTGCTGTTAGAGCAAGGGTGCCACGTGTTTCTCCTCACAGGACCGGAGAGGTGGTCATCATAGGTGTCGGTTGCCCCAATCCACGCCCAGACAATGTCAAGCCGTGTATGGCGCTCTTTTCGGCCGCATCCCTAATCTAAGTTAGTAAAGTCTCTAGTGACGAGGATATATTATGCAAACCTGAGCATTCCGACGGAGAGGATACGTCTCCCCACACCGTCCAAAGGGTGTGCCACGATCCCCCCACGCCTGCGAATGGATGGTGACCAGGCTTGCGACCAACCACTGAGTCTAACGCGCTCTGTTGAAATCACCGAGAATCTTGCCCGGTTGAGCACTGCTAGCCACGACCCAGTTCTGGTCTTCTCCGCGTTGTATCCAGACATACTAGCTCCAGGGAGTACCTGCCGTCTCTCGCAGTACTCCAAGTACATTGAAATACTCTGTGGGGGCATGCCGAAGAAAGTCGCTGGCACCATTTGCCGAACATTGCTGTGAGTGGCAGATAGAAATGCGCTTTGTAGCGCAAGCTTGCGCTGGTCCGAGAAGGCCCAGCAACAGCCCCAGCATGTCTGCCACGAACCAGAACTCAACATTCTTGAACGGGGATTTATTGAGTTGGAACTTCGCTATATACTGGCTTGGCCAGTTTGGAGGCAAAAACCTTTGGGCGTGTTGGCGAGGCCACAACGAGGCATCACGGTAGTGACTGCCGTCAGGGGCTGCGCCGAACGTGATAGGATGCGCCTGAATATTGTCTAGAGAGTTGTTGATCTATTTCATAGTTAGTAAGCTCCCAAATTCCTGCAAATGGTATGGCTGTTTTCTGTACTTGTTGCATGGAAAACTGGTACCCAATCCTCAAATTCAGCTGTCTACCGATGGCCTTTCGCGTCCGTTCTCTCGGCTAGGCCATAATCGCAAAAGGAGGTATAGAGAATTTGGCGGTTCAGCAAAGACAACAGACAATGTGTGAGATCAACCAGAATTACTGGAGCCGCGGGGAAGTGTTGTTGATGTCGGTGGAGAGGTGGAGTTGTAAGTAATGCTCAGCAGAAAAGCGAGAAAGTGTTGACTGGCAAAAAGGATACTACATGGTGAATATACTACTTAGACAGTGTATATGGTGAATCCAACAAATTCCCTGCAAGAATTACCCATATAGTTATTCACTGCTCCTTAGCATTCCCTAACTACTGGATTTGAGGAAGAATACATCTCATGAGGAGAAGTAGGCCTATGGACCAAGTCTTTGAAGTTGTCTCATGACTCAAATACCAGGAAATTCTTCGGAGGATGAGAAAACCACACTGTAGGATATCTATACAGAATGGGAATGAATATAAATGTATATCGAACTTTAAGCAGGGAAACTATGTAACAGGTTTAGTGATCTTAATGTCTTGTAAGCTTTGGTTATGTGTCCATAGTTAAGCTTTCTATACAAATATGCTTTATTCAGTATTTATTATATAATATTAAGTTGTCCCTTTAGTGCAGTTCCCATGATGTAATGATTAATGGAGGGCGTATCTTTCTATAGACATACTGGATCATGGACTCCATCATACTGTGTTAGGGCTTTGATTGTGAATGATATGAGTGTCATTTGACTCGAGTGCTCATATTAGCACCGTCACCACATCACCATGTCACTGTCACCTATCCATATTTCATCACTTAATTATTTCCCTCTTTCTTTTCTACTTCACCTCTACCTCTAATGATTACTACCTCGCAACCATGAGCAGCTCTTCAACTGTAAGTTATGATTTCATTTTCTTAGGTCATACTATCTAGGCTAATATGCTCTAGCTTTGAGAAGTCCCTGAAGGATGGACTACCGACCCCGGTTTCACGTCATATCTAGTTAAAGGAGAATGGCAAAGTATGCAAAGCGCTGTGGCCTTGAAAATCCAGTCCCCATCATGTGCACCACCTCGGATTCGGGGGAACACTACTGTTTGATATCGGCCGGGGGGGATTGTTCAACCGTCTGACCTTGCAAGTGGTATATCCTCTGACGCGGAAGTTGACAAATTTCCTCGTGTTCTCGCAACATCCCGCATGATTGCGTTCATGGAAATTGCCGCGCCGCACGAGTTCCTCAACCTTGTCTCAACCTCGACCAACTGTCCGTCGGTACCAGCATCAATGTGACACACTCGGCGCCCACGCCCGTTGGTGCCAAAGTTACAGTCGAAGCAAAATTCCTCTGCCAGGAGGGCAAACTGTATAATTCGAAGTCACTGCCAAGGACGAAGCCGGTGAGATAGGACGTGGAACCCATGAGAGGGCAATCGTGGACGTGGCGAGATTGGAAAAAGGAGCGAAGAAGAGKAGCAGCATGCTATGATATAGTTGATTGCGATAATGGTGTCCGGAAGCTACACTGTTGAATCCTTAATTGGGGTGGACACTAAACGACCCCTACTACATTGCATCTCACCTCACTCTTTGCCCCGGAACTCCATGTCAACCACTGGTCCGATAGAAAATTGTTCAACGATATTTCCTCTAAGCTCATGTCATAATCCGTCCCTTGAACTGCTGCTGAAGTCGCATCATTACTGAAAAGAAAGCACCTGAATTTGCTCTTGGGTTTGAAAGGGGACTTTGTTTATTGACTCGTAGATGTACTTACTCAGAACATCTCGCTGATGACAACTGCTGTTGGATAGTTACAATATCTTCTGGATTCTCTCTAACTACTTAGATTGCATTCGTGCGTTATACTACTGCACTGTCTATACTCTGTCCTAAGGCTCCATTCATACAATTTTTTGTTCTCTCGCTCTTTTTAGGGCCACTCTTTCAGACATAACATGGCAATCAAAGAGATGCGATACCGCCTTAATGGTATGGAAATATACACAAGCTTTACGCCTTGGTTACTGCTTAGATGGTAGCTGATCTCACTAGCAGCCAAGCAGGAAGTATATTGATCAGACTTGTGTACTTGTGAATACCAAGTTTATCTGCGGACACGCCCCGAATTTAGATCGGAGAAGTTCGATAAAGTTGCGCATCCCAACGTCTATAGGGCCAGGAACTCATCAAGTCTCCCATCCTTTCCCTCTTGTTTCTGTGCTGATGACAGGCTCCGCGGTTGGCGGTGGCTTTGGCTTCGTGGGAGGAGGATTCGGAGGTCTGCGCAGAAACTACAGCATGCATGATTAGCGTACACAGATCTGTCACACTTTCATGACATCAAGACTGACTTCAACTGGCGCCGCATCAGCTAAACAGTACATCTTTCTGGTGATTTTGCAGTGGGCACAAGGAAGGCTATTTAACGAAAGGATTTGGTGGAAAGTGAGGTCAACAGTGATGGGATTCGACTCTGCACACCCATCCAGCAAGCATATATGAATGCAGCACTCTTGAGTATGAGTCAGCTCCAGCCTTGTTGCTAACTACCCAATCGTCTGCAGCTTTCTCGGAAGGTGATTGGAGATGACTGATAATGGTAACGTGGCGTCTTTCTAGTGGTGCAGACCTCGCATTTGTTCAGTTCCCTCTGTTAATATTTAGCTGCTTATTATGAAGGATGCTTCATCATCGAGCTGTCGAGCATACTTTACTACTTGACTTTTGATAAGCTTCAAATGACTGGGCTTCGCTAGCAGACTACTACGGAATCATGTCAGGCCTAGTGGGTGCTGTGGATCGAGAAACAGCCTATGAGAAGGCATGGAAATATCTTGGTTATCGGGAATACTCACGATTCTTGGGCTCACATGCAAATTTCCTTCATGTTCGCCTTTTCCGAACCCTAAATGCTCGTGTTCTCCTGGCCATGCAGGACTACATTATTGAGCTCGAAGTTGAACTAGACAAGCTGGACTTGGAGGTTGCCCAGCCCTCTGCGCCTGATAAACACAATGGGTCTTTCCGACAGGAGACATCGACGAAACGCATGGAGCTAGTATGGGAGTTGCAGAAAAGACTCAAGGCTTACAGTAAACTCAGTCATAAGCAATGTCCATCGGGATGATCTTCTCATTTTTTCTAGACGAATACATTTCTACGTACTCTCAGCTATCCAAGCGACGCGCTGTTTACCATAGGGACACTACGAGCGTGAAAAATTGGCTGAGAGGCTGGCCGAACGCTATTCACGACGAGGAGACGGGATATCTTGACCATACAAGCGATCTAATTTATGTTACTGAGAGAGATGACAGCTATGTTAGTCGAAGACCGCAGCGACTTTTCCTTACAGGTCGCACCTGGCTCGCACGGCGGCCATCGGGCGATGATATGCGCTACATTGACAGTGGCACCATTCTACTCGATGAAGAGAAGACAGCTAAGCTGTATACCTGGGCCATGTTGGTCCTGGGATTGGCAATGGTCATGGTACCTCTATGGGCTTTGGCCTTTGTGGATGGGAAGGTTCATAAATTGATCATCATCACCTGCTTCATTTTCGCATTTCTTGTGTTTACGGCATTCGTTACGACTGCGCGACCGTTTGAAGCCCTAGGAGCGACTGCAGCGTAAGTGCTGCCTGCTTGTGATATGAGATTTCGAGTTACTGACAGATCAATCAGGTATGCGGCACTGCTTGTCGTTTTTTTGCAGGTGACACCGTAGTCAAACTTTCATAGCACAACATCACCAGCAATCAAGGGATGTTCATGCAATTACATATTATCGACACCATGTTTGTATCTGTTAATACACAGCACATTTCAGGCCCTACTTCTACTGCTTAAGAACCTCTATGCATACATTAAAACACACTGGCCCTAAGAAGAAACTAGGTAACGACTTCATATGATTCACAGCTATTGGCAGGCACCTGAACAATTGTATACACTGCTGATATCCTTACTTGTGGTTATTGAGAGAAACAGGAAGACAGCCACTGCTATATATTAACAGGCTAACTAATAGCTAGACTATACTATATATATATAGTTGACTTCCCTGTTACTCTATAGCTTGAATAATAATAAATAATTATAGCTCTTCTCCTATAGCTAGAATTTAAGTTTATAGAACTCTACCATCTACTATATATTATAATATGATTATAATAACCTACTGCTCCTAGGGCCTCTGATAAAGATCCTATTTTATTATAGACTATAACCTTAAGTATCTAACTTATTTATTAGCCTTAAGGTACTCTAAACTAAAATTAGAACGTTCAAGGGTCAGGAGGGATGTAGTATACAAGAGAACGTAATATCATAAAAGAAGAAATATAAGAGCAGAGATAGAGGTAGTATAAGAAAAGATAGACTATAGAAGCTATAGATATAGCTATTATTCTACTTATAAGAGCTTATAGTAAGTTATCAGTAAGTTTATAGTTATCCTCCTACTTAAGTTACTAAATAATTAATGTCCTTTACATTTATATGTAACTTTAGTATTACCTATCTATGGAAACATGATTCATGATCTGGAGAGTGCTCCGTAAGAGAGGACAGTCTATTGGCATCTTCTGCTGCACATTACGGATCGATCAGGAAGGATTTATCCTTTGAGTGGCACACTGCTAGTCAGTGTCTGTCAGAATCAGTGCTTGGTATGATCGTTGTCGAATGTAACCCCTCGCCCAACCCTACAGCGCTCCATTCCATATAACCTACTTGTTCAGCGGGAACATTGACTTAACAGCAGGAGTGTCACGCTGTCCCCTCAGCAGTTGCAGACTCACTCCAAATGCTACATGAATGAATGAATACATGTGACATCACTGCAGTCAACACAGTGTCTAACAGCTATAAGTCAGGTGCCGCGGCCGATAATCCTCAAGTCCAGCGCATTCTCTGTGCATGATCATCCAAGATCTTCTCCCATTTATCAGAACCCATGAGAAGGGCATTAGGCAGCGGTCTCTCGTCACGCTAGGCAAAGGACTGTCAGTAATGATTCGACTTAAACAGAATAGAACATGTTACCTTGGCGCCCGGTGCATCCTGTTCATCGCCGTCATACTACACCGAGGAAAAAGTCAGCACGATCATACCAAATACTGGGAAACCTCACATCATTAAAGTGCTCGCTCATCCGCATTCTCAAAAAGCACTTAAACGGCATCGTATCCTGAAGGATAAAGTCATACAACTCCTTGGCCCGCGGATCCATGTCCGGCTTCAGGGCACCAGTGAGCTCGTCCCGGATGATCGTCCATCCATCATGGCAGTCCAGACCGAGCGCGTAGACCAGATTCCCCAGGTGGTTCTGGAAGATGGCATGGTGAATCTTGCTCCAGATGTTCTCCAGATTTTTCGTGCAGCCTGGAGAGGTCATGCACAGCTTTATGCCGAGTTTCTCAAGTGTGGGGACATGCACCTTGATGCCTTCGAAGTCTCGGACGACGAAGCCGGTGATTTTTTTGGTCTGGCGACACACGCGAACCAGGGTGTTTTGTCCATGGGCCTCCATCCCGATGCCATACTGCACCAGCGAAGGGAGGACAGCGCGCAACAAGCCCGCCACATACCTGGACGGATATTAGTCTCCTTTTCTATCGCACTCTAGGAGAAATATTTACTCTCTGAGCCACTCATGCTTCTGCTCGACAGTCTCAAGACCAAAGACAATCTCCGCGTGTGTCCGGGAATCGTTCGCGGGCTGCTGAGCCAGCGACCCCGCGATGATCAGCGCCTCATTGTTCGCGTTCGCTCGAGCCTCCAAGTCCTCACGCAGAATACAGCCGATATGACGCGCTTTGTCTTCGTTTTCTTGCGTGTCTCCCTGCACCGTCTGGCTCCCCGACACAGACGCAACCTCTTTGAACCACCACAGATCCGGCGGGAAGAATTTGCGCAGCTGCTTCCTGACCAGCTGGCCCCCGAGGGTCTGGCAGGGGCGGATCGCCCGCACATCCGAAGTGATCTGGCAGGCAATGGACAGTTTGATGTGATAGGGGAAGTTGAGTTCTGGACGTAGGGTGAGGGTGCGCATCGAGGCTTGCGTATCTGCGCAGCCGGAAACTGTCTTCACCACGACGGCACTGGGGAAGTGGCGGAAGACACAGGGGAGTTGGAGACGGAGACAGGGGACAATGACTCTGTCAGCGCTCTCGGGAGGGGGGA
The DNA here is from genome assembly GCF_018340605.1 of Aspergillus pseudoviridinutans. Taxonomy (NCBI): domain Eukaryota; kingdom Fungi; phylum Ascomycota; class Eurotiomycetes; order Eurotiales; family Aspergillaceae; genus Aspergillus; species Aspergillus pseudoviridinutans. The sequence continues at coordinate 645,349 of NW_025091284.1, forward strand.
CTTCCAGCTGCGCCAGAAGAGGCTGCAGCGACTCCTCGAATGGGCCTGCGAGGGAGATCTCTGCCCGTAAGACGGATACGAAGGCCAGTGTTGGCGTGAGGAACTCGGGCAGGTCGTTGGGTTCAACTGGAGCTAGGCCTTCCTGTGCATAGCACAGTCTGTGAAACTGATGACGATTAGACAAGCTGACCGACATCAAAGAGGGGAGACCACATACCGGATGCGTCGGGTGTCCCCAGATCAGCGCCCGTTCCCACATGATTGACGGCGAGTTGAGGTGTAATGGCTCAGGCGAGGAGTGCAGTTCCAGCCACTTTTCTGCGCATTTTATCAGTATCACTTAGGAGAGGGAGACAGGAGAGTCTGTGCGAACCTGTATTCGCCTCACTATTCTCCAATCCCGACGCTATCTCTTCCAACGTTGTCGCCTCGACATGCTCCGTGAACAGGCTACTTGCAAACTGAAACAGAGGCCCCGAACGAAGCTCCCGCCCTTCAAACGGCCCATCCACGAGAGTGACGGGCATTTGCAACATCTCCGGGCGCACCAGCGACACGATGCGCCCTGAGCGGATGAAGATCCCAGCCCGCGCGCTGGGCTGGAGTCGGACACGGATGCATTTTCCTGGCTTCTCTGTGACGCAGCCGTTGCTGAACAGACACAGGTACGGGCCTTCGGGCTCGAATGTCTCTAACGTCCCGCTGACCAGACCTTCGTTCAGAATCTGACAGAGAAGGCGTTTGGTTACCTCGAACGAGGCTCGTTCGCGTACCGGCGGCACAGTCATTTTCAGTCAGATGCTGCTGGGGCTGTCACGGGATTTACGGAAGCTCTATGAAGATTGAGAACCTCGATGACCTGATGAGGTGAGCTCTAGCTGGAATTAACTGACACTGTAGTTTGCTCCTAAACACCAAGCGGCACCTGCATGGCCCATTCGAGACTGGCGGGCTGCGCGATTTTGTGACTGTGGCTTGCAGGAACACTTGTACTCCGCCTGTTCCACCTATGCAGGAATGTAATACATAGTTCCTCTTGGCAGATGGACTAAATTTCCCAGATTTACAGGTCTTAGCCCCGTCTGTGCCGTGGAAGTGGACACGGGAGTGACCGGACGGTGGAGATGCAGATCGCATCCAAAACATGGGTAAATGACAGCTAGTAAATTGCAAATTCAAAATACTGTTTCGTAAGGCAGGGCACCACGCAATACAGAGAGTATCCTATTCCTGCCCCTCCTATGTCGTGCCTGTCCCCTCCAGCTATTCCCTCCAGCGATCCTTGGTGATCGTCACCTTGACCACGCCCTGGATGATTGGCGCAAACTGGTCAATGATCTCCATATCCGCCGCTGTCGTCTCGTACAGCTCCATCTCGAGCCGGGAAAATACCACGGCAATGGACGTATACAGCATCATATACGCCAAACTAAACACCCTGTTTAGCTTAAAAGTTCACTGGGGATTTCAAGAAATACATACTTTGTGCCGATGCATTGCCTTCTTCCCTTGCTGAATGCAATCGCCCACTTTCCCAGATCGTGGCCGTTGTCGCCCAGCCAGCGCTCGGGGATGAATTCGTGCGGGTTCGGGAAAATCTCTTCGTTCAGTTCGACGACAGGATGGATCATCGATATCTGAGTCTATTGGACCTCATGTCAGATTTTCGTCCTCCATTAACGGAATATATTTTACTTACCCCACCGGGAATGTGGTAACCGCCGATATCCACTCCACCCTTTGGAACGATCCTCGGAAGGAAGCCCGGCACGGTATTACTCAACCGGAGACACTCTTTCACCACTGCCGTCTGGAAGAATTCAGATTGTGATTGAGAAAATGATCCGGCCAAGGGAACATACCAGATAAGGCAACGCCATGATCCTGCGATGGTCGAATTCCTCGCGAATGAAGGGGCTCGCCTCCCGCAGCTCTGCCTCCAGCTTTGCCTTCGCATCTGGCTTGTTGAGCAAGAAGTATGTCCCGAAGGAGAGCACGTAGCTGGTCGCCTCCATGCCGGCCACGAGGTAATTCAGGATATCGTCGAAGAGTTGGTCCGGGCGGAGCGGCTCGCCGGTCTTACGTTTCGCTTCAATCATCAAGTCGAAGTAGGTGCTGCGGCTTTCAACGGGCTTTCCCGCGTCGTGTGCGGCGATGCACTCGTCTAGCCATTGTTTAAAGAGCTGGAAAAGTCAGATGGTAGTGAACTCAGCGACATGGCGGAGACCGACCTCCTGTAAGTTCCTCAGTCCTGGTTGAAGTCTCTCCACCACAAAGGTAGGAAAGGAATCAATGACCCAGTTCAAAACAGGGTAGTAGATTCCTGAGTGTTGCAGTCAGCGACCTCTCCGTGGCACAGGAATTGCTAGCTTACTCGGCCAGGTTATGGCAGTAAACCGGTCAATGCTCAACATAAATGAGTGGTAGTGATCCGCATCCTGGGGTGAGTCGATCAAACCCAGCGGCCGATTGAATAGCAGATACGACACCATATCCGCCTGTGAGGATCCAGCCGGTCAGAAGGATTTCAGTCCAGCCAGGGATGCGCTGTCTTACCGCGAGTGACCGGTAGACGCGTTGGATGACGGAAGGGTTGCCATCTCTCCCCTGAAGCGCCATCGACTCGGCCGACTTGTTCAGCAACGCCGCTATCATCGGGGCAAGGTCATCGGCCGTCTTCCGGGAGAACAAGGAACTGACGATGCTGCGGTATTGCTTGTGCTCCTCGGGATCGGTGATGGTAAGGATCGATCCATCGATGCCGAGCAACTTGTAGACGCCAGGGTCTTTGCAGTAGTCGCTGCCTGAGTTGTAGATTCTAGCCTTGGTCAATTGATGTCCTGATATTAGGGTTGAAGGATTGGCATATACGTATGATAGTAGTTGGGATCACCCACGTGGACACGATTGGTCCCGATCCGGATAACTGGGGAATCTGATATAGTTAGCGAGGGTCACAATATCCGGGCTAAACACTAACTGTATGTTCTGTGCAATTGAATGGCACGCTTGGACAATCCTTGCCGCAGAATGTTATAGTAGGCTTCGTACAGATGAGTCGCCGCCGCCAGACGAGGCCCAGGAATGCCGCTCAATGGGTGGAAGTAGATCCGTCTGGTGTACTTGTAGAAGAGATAGAAAAGCAATGCTCCGAGAAGGAGTCCGGGTGCTCGATTCGACAAGGTTTGGAAAGTATCTACGCTGATGGTGTGGTGGCCAGAAATGGCCCAAATTGTGTTGGATTGTGCCATCCTAACTTTTTGGTCACAGGAAGCACCAAGAGAGTTGTTCTAGATGAACTTCCTCGGCTGCTGCAGAGGGCAACTTCATATCAAGACCACCGGATATTGCATAATGCAAAATTTACTTCGTATGGCATGACATATGGAGTATCGCACAGGCCATTCTATCCACTCCGAGGGGCGGCGATCGATCTGCTCCTGACCTGTATCTACCAAGACCATGATTATTTAGCTCTGACGGACATGGATAAGATCTTCATTGTACATGGAACTTCTCTGAGCCAGTCGCCTTCTTTACCCAAGATGGTCCTGTGGGGGATATACTGTAGCTCATTTGACTCGTCTAGCGTGAACGAACTATTGTATTTGTATCTGTTACTAGTGCCTGAATACCACACTAGAGTATTTGTATTTGTCGATGTATTTTACCGAAGCACGTCGACTCGCAAGGTACCACCATCATGCACTTCCTAGAAAGTAACCACCGGGGTCAACCAGAGGAGAACCCGGTTCCTGCATGAGCCATTGTCCTCATTGGTACTTCTGCCTTGAACTCGTTTGACTTTCGATGGTGCATCAGAATGACCTACGTAAGAAATTGTGGTCAGCTATCAGACGATAAAGTTGGATCAGTAGAACACAGTTCAATAAGCTGAACTGAGGTCCTTCCAGTGTAGAATATAGTAACCTCGGGGTGGCAGTAGAGAAAATAATACAATGAACTCGAGAATATGTAATATACAATCATCTCCCTCTGGCAATCATTTCCTTCAGTACGACTCTCTCTTGATCCTGCTCGACCATCTCCCGAAAGATCCCATTCTCCCTTTCCATCAGCTCCAGCGGAGTCCCAAACTCAACCGCCCTGCCAGCATCCAGCACCAGGATCCGATCAAAATCAGCCACCGTGCTCAGCCTATGCGCAACGACCAGCAGCGTGGTAGAGCCGCCCCCAAAGACCGTCCGGACGCACTGCTGGATCAGCCGGTCACTCTGCTTGTCCACCGCCGACGTCGCCTCATCCAGCACCAAGACCTTGGGTCGCCAGACGATCTCCCGCGCGATACAGAGCAGCTGGCGCTGGCCCTGCGAGAGGTTGCTCCCCCCGGCCGCCACCAGGCGATCCAGAGGCGAACGCTCACCGGATGCGTCCGGAGCGTCAAGCGTCCACCGGACGCTTTCCAGCGCCTCAAGGAGCTCGCTCTCCTCGTGCTCGTCGAACGGGTCCAGATTCGAACGGATCGTCCCGCGGAAGATCGCCGGATCCTGCGGAATAACTGCAATCCTACCGCGGAGCATCTGGAGTTTCAGCTGCGAGATATCAATGCCATCCACCAAGATCTGACCCTGTGCCGCTTCAAGGATCCGAAACAGCGCCAGAACAAGCGAGGACTTGCCGGCACCCGTGCGGCCTACCACAGCCACTCGCTCGCCCTCCTCCACCCGGAAAGTGATGCCCTGCAGCACGGAAGGTAGGTGCGGCGCGTGTCGCACAGCCAGATCGGAGACCTCGATACGACCCCGGGTGGGCCAGCTGGCGGGCGCATCGCGGCCTTCGTACCGCTCCGTCTCGAGCCGCGCGTACTCTCGCACCCGCTCCACGCTATTCATATCCTGTTCGAGGAAGGCGTAGTAGCGGATGACCAGCCCGATGGAGGCGGAGATCTGCATGGTGAAGCTGAGCGCGAACCCGGCGGTGCCGGCATCGACGTCGCGCAGTGAGACAATCAACGCGGCGGAGGCGGCGGAGAATCCCGCGCCGATCATGTTGATGCGGAAACCCAGCCAGCGGTTGAGCAGGCGGAGAGAGAAGTATGCCCGGCTGTGGTCGTCGACCTTGTCGAGGAATGACTGGCGGTAGGCATCGACGCGGCCGAAGGCACGGATGACGGGGAGTCCGGCCAGACAGGCATCGAAGTGGCCGTAGATGGGGCCTTTAGCGGCGCTGGTGAGGCGATTAAGCATGCGAGATGCGCGCAAGTAGGTGTGTGCGAAGCGATGATACAGAAGGACCAATGCAGCTGCGACGAGTAGGACGAGGGGGCTCACGAAGGACCCTGCCGCAAGGGCCATGGCGACATCGGCGACGCGGTCGAGGGTGTTGCGCAGGTCTCTTGCCAGCCGGGAATCGATCACGCTCACATCAGAGGAGAACCGGGCCAGAATGCGGCCAGAGGGGACGGCAGCGTGCCATTGCAGCGGGGCGCGGAGGATTGTATGGAGCATCTGATTGAACAGGCGCTGGGAAGCTCGAAAGGCAACGCAGATGATGAGATAGCAGCGGGTGATTCCAACCATGCCAGTGATGAGGGATAGCCCAAGGTAGACGGCAAGATAATATTGCAGATGATCGGGTTCTGGTGTGCTGGCATTTCGGCTGGTCCAGAGCTTGATGCACCAGGCCTGAGGAATATCAGCCATACCGAATTAAACAACCGCGGGGAGAAAAGGAAAAAGGGGGGGGAAAAAAAGAAAGAAAGCTTATGGCTCACCCGACCCAGCAAGAGTCCGCTATAGCCGACAAAGGACACGATTACCAGAACCCAGAAGAATGGTGAACCTCCTCGGGCCGCGTATGCCTGAAGTGCGTCCCAGCTCAATCCTGCGGTTTCCTCGTCATCTCTACGAGAAGCCTGAATATGTTCTATCTGAGGCTCAGGTTCCTGCAGGCCCTCATTATCAACGGTCACCACAGGGTGCACCTTGCCCAATTGCTCCCGTCGAGCATCCTCCACCGACATCGCAACCGCAGTGCCATTGCCCAGAGACACCAGATATTCCGCCGAGGACAGGCAAACATCGACATGATGCGTCACAAGAATCCGGGTCCTCCCGCGGGCGATCTCTCCCATCAGCGCATGACGATGCAGGTGGGCCCGCGTATGCACATCCACGGCGCTGAAGAAATCGTCTAGCAGGAGGGTCTGCGCGGGACTGTACAGTGCCCGCGCAAGGCTCACCCGCCATCTCTGCCCACCGCTCAGATTGACGCCGTCAGTGCCAATCCCCGTGAGGTCTCCGGCAGGTAACCGCTCCAGATCCTTTTCCAGGGCGCAGGCAAACAGGACCAGCGCGTACCTGTCCGCGCTGAAGGGGGTTCCAAACAGAATGTTGTCTCTGATCGTTCCTCGCTCAATCCATGGGGCCTGGGGAACGTATGCTACCCGGCCACGCGAGTATTGACCGGTCTCAGACTGGATGTACAGCGGAGTCGGGGCGCTAATCGTACCAGCGAGTAGATCGGATTCTCCAAGGATGGCGGCCAGGAGGAGACTCTTCCCCGTTCCTGTGGCGCCGGTGATGATGCTCAATGCACCCGTGGGGAATCTTAGATTCACGCCGCTAAGGGACGCTGGGGACGATGGCCATGCCAGTGTCGCTTCCCGGAATTCAATCACCTCGGACGGCATCACGCTCGACACGTGGTCGGGCTCCGCGAAGAAGAGGCTGAGGCGCTGCATACTCACAAACGCGTTGGCGAACATTGAGACAGTATCTGGCAGCACGCTCAGCGACATCTCAATAGAATTCAGCACAGTGATCGTCGTGAAGGCAGTGGTCGCAGTCAGATCACGGTTTCTCAGCAGTGCCACCCCCAGACCCGCCACCGAGAGCAGAATCGGACTCAGAAAGTACAGAGAGAACAGGAAGGTCTGCCACAGATACGCGGACCATTGCGCGCGCATCTCCTGGCCGCGCAGGTCACCGACTCGCCCTTCCCACCGGTCCTCAAGGGCGGCGAACTTGACATGCTGGATGCCCCGTAGCACCTCCGTGACGAGAGTCAATCTTTGGTCGCGGGACTGGTGCAGATTGCGCTGACTCTGAGAATATCTCTTGACAGTGTACGAGTTGCCGCAGCCTGTGAGAACGAGGACGATCCCACAGGCCAGCAGGCCTTCCCAACCCAAAAGATTCCACAGGAAAACTGATGCCACAAGCAGCTTTGCCGGCGTTTCGTAGAGCTGAAAGGTCATGCTGACGAAGTCTGCGACGGTCTTCGCATCCACCGCCGCCAAGCTGATAGGATTCAACGGACCGTCGACATTATTTCCCTTCGCTCTGCCTGTCTTCGACGAGCATGCCGGGCCTACATTCCGGCGAACGGCCTTGTCGAAGAGGGCTACTGTCAGCCGCTGCTGCACGCGGATGGAAAGCTTGCCGTACGAGATCCAATACTTCAAGCTATCCAGGATAGCTGTTACCATGGTTGAAGCGCAGAGAAGGACGAGGAACGTGTATAAGCGGGCCTCGTCTCTTTCACCCTGCCGGTCGTTCTCTAGCGTCGCGAGAATCCTCATCACGGCGAACTGGGGCACGAATCCCAGGAGGGATGAGCTCAGCGTGATGATCCCCTGCCAGGACAGAAGACCAAGCTCGGACCGTAGAATCACCACCCATAACCCTTGAGCGCCGGCAGTTCCACCGCTCATCATCTGAAAGCATGTGCGGAGTGCACTCTCAGCCCGCAAGCTGTAGCCGAGCTGGGGCAAGTTGCTGATCCGCACTGTGCATGTTTTCATCGTTTTCAGCCATGGCGCTATCCAGCTGAAGCTCAGCCATCCCAGGTAGGAGGTCGAGTATTCTCGATCCACGGGAGTCCCGTGGTGAAATAAATCGGGCCGGCGCGGGACCAGGAGATTCGAGACAATTGCGCAGAGACTCGCAGCAATTTGAAGCCCGATGAGGAGGCTTTCCAGCGTCAAATGTTCATTTGCATCGTAAAGGTCATTTAGCTGCACGAAGAGGACAATGACCGCCACCGCGCAACTAAGCGCAGCGCGCAATGCAATTGAGTAAGGTGCAGGAGCCGGGAGACGGAGAAACAGAGCGCTACATTGCAGGCCCAGAAATGCCTGTTGATTCGACTTTATTAGTTGGATTGCTTATCCGGTACAAATGTCAACTCACCCAGATAACAACTTGCAACGAGTCTATCACCGACACAGCGCGCCGTTGAAGTCTCAGAGACAGTGCAATCTTCGCGATGGAGATCCCGCCACCAAGTCCAACACATGCCCCCGTCAGGCGGTGGATATTCCACGCTGAGGCTGAGGCCTTTTTGATAGAATCCGCCGTCGCCACTCCGTCTTGATCCGCGTAGAACTCGGTCAGTAGACGCATTGTTTTACGCTTGCTGCGCCATATTATTGGGATCAGATACCTGTCTGCGTATGCTCCCAGCAAGATGACGGCAAGTAGTCCCACTGCGCTCACCCGCGCGGGAGACACATTTTGCGTCAGGAACAGAACAGAGCTATTTCGCTGACCAAACAAGGGTTCCTGAAGCCCAGGTAGAATCTGAGGAGTGGACTCCATTAGCAAGTCTCCGTAGAGCTTGAACTTCGAAAGTAGAGCAACTTGGTAGGAACTACACAAGAACCATAGCGGTCAAGCAAAGTCTGTTAATCTTTGCAGATTGAGTAGGGCCCAATCGATGTTTGGAAGGAGTAGACTGGCGGAAATCACATTCTTTGGATTACTGGAGTTCTACCAAGTTACAGATACTGGGATTCACATATGGACTTGTGCTGTGATCCAGCTAGGGAGCTATCCGCCTTGCGAGATCAATTCGAGCTATTGACTGGGGACAGATTCGAGAACAGGGGAATAGCGCAACGAACGTGTCAGTAGGCTGCCGCCATTCTATTAGATGTGGACCGGAGATCTTGCCACGTAGACATATGACGAAAGGAGAAGGCAGGATGTGAACATCATGGATTAGAGACAATATACTCTACATCGAGTATTATTCGATGATCGGCGAACCGCGTATTGAGTAACTATTGACTTGTGGCCCGCCCTTAGTTGAATTCCCTCAGCTTCTGGTTGACCTATCCTACGCACTTCCGGGCATTAGAGCGGTTCGTTCCAATCTCCAGCATGAAGCGGTTCCGTGTCGCCACTTGGGCAAAGTCAATTCATGCCCCCTGTATGTATGTATCACTTTGCTGTCACAGTCCACTGCGCAACCTGTCAGATCTCGCACAGACTACGTATCGGCTCTGTCTGCAGTTTGACGATAGGCTAACCCAGGACCTTGGCTGGCTGATCCCAGTAACACGGTGCGTTATTCTGGCGCCCAATTCGTCGGTCAGCCCTGTGGGCCTCAAGAGATCTGCATGAACGCATCTGGGAAGTTGGGAACATCACACTGCAGGTTGCAGATCGAGACATTTTATGGTCTGGGCCGCATTTACCGTGAGATCTGGCAAAACTTCAGTTCATCCGGCAAGCTGGGTTCACAGTCCGGACCTCGCATTCCTTCCTTGGCATAGAGGATTTTTATCTTACCCCTTGCCTAATCGAGGAACGACGTGCAGGTAAGTACCAGATGGCGTTATAACCGTACGGTAACTTGAAAGATACGCGACACTTTTTGCAAGTCACAAAAACCAGTTAAGAATTCCGCTGTATACTCCGTATTACCATTACTCCAAAGCGAAGGCGTCCGCGCTAAGCTCCCAGCCCCACCTCTGCAAACAAGTCCTTGAGCACTTCAGCCAGGTAAGATCCATACAACCCCTCAACCACATCGAATGCATCCAGCTTGACCGTCTCAGAGCGCCATTGATGTCGATCCTGATCCTGAGCTCGGACAAGTTGCTGCTTCTGCTTCTCCTCGGCAGCCAGTCCTTGGCACAGTCGCAACAGAAATGGCTCAGGCGACGGGTCATCCAGGTAGAGATTCGACCCTGTCTCATTGCTGTTGATAAATATACGTCGACATAGATAAACCTCGAGTAGATGAGGGGCAGCCGCAGATGCTGGCAGCGATGCCCGCAGCTTCTTCAGCAGTTTCTGACTCCGCGAGTAGATCCGGCGCTCGAACGCGTCATCGACACTGATCAGTAATTTTGTTGCTGCGTCGCCATTGCCACTTTCTGCGGCGCATTGAGTTTCTTCCACAGCCGGCCTCAGTACCTGGTACACGTAGAAAAGATAGCTCAGACCCCGGAAGTCGGTCACCCGCTCGTTCTTCGGGACCAGCGCGTAGAAACGGGCCCAGGTAGCGTCTTCCGTCTCTAGAACGCGCAGGATATCATCCAGATCGGGGAGGATGCTGTTGGCCAAGGAGTCACAGATCTGTTGGCATACCAGGTCCGCTAAAGGTGAGACCTGGATATCCAGTTTCCGACGGTGAGGAGTCCCACCCAACCGCCGGGATAGCTCGTGGTCGACGAGGCGGCGGAATACCCGCGACAGCTGGTGGTGGCGCTCCTCGACGGCGTGCATCCATTGCAGTGCCTCGGGGAAGGTGCAGCATCCGTCACGGAGACGCTCCTCGAGGGAGTGGTAGTAGTGGAAGCTGGGGATGTCGAGGCGGATGCTCAGTGGCGTTGGCTGGTATTGATTATTTGCGGATAGTACCGCAGCCAGGTCGGCGATGACTGGGACCGCGCGAGCGAGGTATTCAACCTCGTATAGGGTGACTTTGGCAGATTGGAGTCTGGATATGTCGAGCCGTTGACMCCGTGGCATACTCGACTGGATGATCCTTGATGCCCAGAGGCACATACCCGAGATAACGGTGATATCCTGCACGAGGTCCATGGGTTGCGTCCTCCCTTCTGCCCCAGGAATAATCTGCGCCAGTGGAGTTGAAAAATGCAGGTAATGTGTGGCTGTGGGATGATTTCTTTCGGGCCTGAGGGACTGGTGATTGAATTGAGTCTTTTCGAACCAGGTAATTCCCTCGATCAGGCGCGCGTGCCCTTCACAGGGTGACCCTCCGACCAACCCGCTGCCAGACACCCTCAACGGGACTGGGTGAGTAGTTTTGCCACGGTTAATGAGGTTGGCGACCTTGACGGCCACCTTGCGGCCTTTGATGAATGCCTTGGTATATTTCGCTGCGTCATGGGCCTCGTCGTTGTTGCTGTGTTCAGCCCCCGTATTGGGGAGATGGTGATATCCTCGGATCGCAGACGAGATCTTTTGTGTGCAGTGTTCGATATTGTGAAAGGCAATGGCGGCTAGGGATCCAGCTTGGTGCTGGAGGTCGGCAACTGGGATACTGTCGTCCATGGTATCTAGCTTTCTGGAATGTCTGTGTGATATTCGCATTATCGGAGAAGATAAGATATGGGAATTTGCAGCCTATGTGATGTATTCTACCTCGTCGACTAGACAATATGTCTGTCTAACTCTACTATTGAGCGGCAGGAGAGTGAGATGTGGCTGCAGGAACTCTACGTACTAAGACATAGCAGCCATCTTTACGGATCCTGATTGTTGCATAATTATTTTCATGGCATGGGCTTGAGACACCGTCAATGGTATCATTCTATTGGCGCCGACCTTGTTCAGAGTTGATGCTCTCAGCAACCAGTGGAGAATAGGTGCTGCGAGGATCCACAGCAGCTGTAGATTCATCCCTTGTGCCATGTGTGGTGATGTCGATGGCGAAGGAGTAATCGAATTGAAAATTACCTCAATACCGGTACCTCGTACCTGAGCTTGGAGAAGGTTTAAGGCAAGATCTGCAGTTTCCCAGCAGGTCCAGGATCGAAGACGCATTTACGTTCGAGTTGCCCTCCAAAGGTCACTGCTGATCTAGGGACCGCCCTGCCCGAACGCGACCTTGACCACAGATAACCTCAGTATCACCAGACACAAGAGACAGCTTTGATAATGGATGGACTGGGCCCTGCATCGGCTCAACATGGGAGTGACCGTATTTCCTTCTCTGGTTCTTGCACCCTGCCACTGGGAGCTCCTCAACCACCAAATGAACCTCACGTACGTCAATCTAACATCGATGGCTACAGCGTCATACTGACACGTTTCAGGCTATAAGCGTTTCCCTGCCCGCCTGGGAGGCTGTGACTGCCGTAATGGCCGGTGCGGACTGGGCTATACGCCAACTACGAACCAGCTATCCTAGGTTGTACCTGACCGCATCTCTGCGCTCTAGCCTAGTAATGTTTTCGATATCTGACAATCTTTTCCAGGTTTGATATTCATAACTATGTGAGAGGGTTGCACGATGCCGTTCTGGCCAGATTCAAGTGCCCGGTGCAGACGGTGTGTCGAGCGTTTCCATCCCAGGAAGCTGCTGAGCGTTTTGTCGCAAGACTACAGAAAGCAGATCCCTCAGTATCGGCGCACATGGCGCGGTTCCAGCTTCCTCGTGAGGCAGTTCCTGAGATGGCAAAATGGGCTGCGTTCTCAGTCGTCTTGTTTCAGGGAAGTCACGAAGAAGTGGCGTTCGAGTTCTGGGAATGGTTCGGAGATGGCATCTCCAGCAGACATGCCGAGTTCTGCGTATCTCTGTTTTCCTTCATGAATTCTGATTCGGATCACTCTGAATATCAGACTGTGGGTCCAGCTTCCCATGATCTGAGTGCCATGACCATTCCAGAGTGGATTGCCTTCTCTACCCAAGACAAAATGGATATCAAGTCCAGGCTTGCCAGCTCAGCGACATCAGCAGATCCAGCCTTGAAACCCGTCGGAAATGACGATGTATTTCTCTATGCAACTGGGATGGCTGCAATCAGCGCCATTGCCCGCGCGCTCGCTCGGACATCGGAGGACTCTGGCGCTGTGGTGTACGGGTGAGTCACTCAATATGAATCATCTTGCACAAGGTAATATGCTGATGAGATGATAGGTGGCCGTACTCCGGTACTCCTCATTGCGTACAAGGCTGTGGGTTCAAGCGCTACACCATGTACGGCCATGGCTCTAAGGAGGATCTCGATACACTCGAGTCCTTGCTGGTTTCAGGGACTCGATACACGGTGCTGTTCTGCGAGATCACGTCCAATCCTCTATTGTCTACGCCGGATTTGCACCGCATCCGAGATCTCGCCAACCGATTTGGCTTCGTCGTCGTGTGTGATGATACACTTGGCACGTCCGTCAACGTGGATATCCTGCCATATGTCGATGTCATCGTCACCAGCTTGACCAAGATCTTCAGCGGCGCAGGCAACGTCATGGGAGGGAGGTATGCATTCAACCTGTTGGACACTCACAGCTCGTTCTGCCGATATTAACCACTACAGCCTCATGACCAACCCCAACTCCCGCCGCTACAGCTCTCTCCGTGCCCTTCTAAACAAAACCTACGAGGACCTCTACTTCCCCCTCGATGCAAAGACAATGGCGCACAACTCCTCCGACTTCGCAGCCCGCGTCCACAAATGCAGCACGACCGCCCTGCAGATTGCCAATTTCCTCAAGTCCCATCCATCCGTCGAATCCGTCAACTATCCCACCACGGTCGCCACCGCCCCTCTGTACGAGCAGTACCGCCGCCCCGACGGCGGATACGGATTCCTCCTCAGCGTCGTCTTCCGCGAGCCCGCGAGCGCGGTGGTCTTCTACGACAACCTTGATGTGTGGAAGGGGCCTACTGTCGGCACGAATTTGTCGATTTCCATCCCGTATTCGGCGCTGGCGCATGCGAAGGAACAGGACTGGGCGGCGGCGCATGGGGTCCCGAAGCATATTGTGCGGCTGAGCGTTGGGCTGGAGGATTATGGCGATTTGGCTGAGCGGGTTGGTCGGGCGTTGCAAGATGTGGAAATGAGAGAGAAGATGGGTCAGAGATGTTGATTTTGCAGCCATATACTATATAGCCTATAGCATTACAGAGTGCCTGATTTAGGAGTATATAAGGAAACAAACATAGGGATACATCGAGGTTATTACATTACACTCGTTTTCAGTCGTAAAGCTTGAAGATTATGTATTTTCAATTGATTCAGTGTCATTCCTGTATTGTATTACACCACATAACGATCACGTAAATTGATAAAGAGTCCTCTAAATGGAAAGATGAGCTGGGTACTAGGAGTGATGAGTACTGCCATAATGCATACTGTTCCTGTATTGTCACAAGTGGATCGGCGAAATGCTGTCCTGTGGAATAAGGCTTGTGAGGCACATCCATGAACCAGGCACCCTTTAAGCCGTCGCGGTTAAGGTCTGCTGCTTGGTATCGGGTCTACTAGTTGTGATTATACACAGACATCACGACTCTCAAAGTCTATCAGAGCCAGCAAAAGTAGTCCAAGCATCTCTGCAGGAGACCTTGACTAATTTTCACTAAGATGACCAAGAAAGAGTCTGCGGTGGATGTGTTGATTATAGGGGCGGTAAGTTGCCTCACACGCAAGATCATATTGGTACTTACTCGCCATAGGGCCCGGCAGGGTAAGGTTCTCTGCAGAAATCTCTTCGTGGGAACACGGAACCCATGATAGACCAGTACTGACGGCTCCCAGCCTAATGGCCGCCATGTGGATGACCAAATGCGGTGTCACCACACGCCTTGTCGAGCAACGACCATATCAGCTTCGGGTTGGCGGTGCGGACGGGTAAGCCTACGCTCAGCTTTCCTGAAAAACGACGCAGCTCACTCGAGGCACAGTATCCACCCACGCTCAATGGAGATGTTCGAGAGTTTCGGCCTCGATCAGGAGATCACGCAGGTATGGGAGCCCATCACGGGGTGGGCGCTTTGGTGTCGAAACGCCGAGGGAACTCTCGCCAGATCCGATCGGATGGATAATCCTACCCCGGTGCGCTGCAGGTAAGTTTTTTATTGGAACTTGTCGAGCGGGTATCTCATGATGCACACAGATGGGGGCCGGGACTGCTACAGCAGGGCATCATAGAACGGATCATCAAGGAGCATATCTCAGAGCAACCTTTTGTTCGGATCGAATATGAAACTGCGCCGACCTCACTTGTTGTCAATGAAGATGCGCTGGGTGATCCAGACAGTCATCCCTGTGTGCTTAGTCTGCGCCATGATGACGGTGTCGAGGAACTGGTCCGGGCGAAATATGTCATTGGGGCGGATGGAGCACGCTCGTGGACCAGGAAGCAACTGGGATTCCGGATGGAGGGGACGCGGACTCGATCCGTCTGGGCTGTCACGGATCTGGTCGTTGTGTCGGACTTTCCAGAGTAAGTTGACGGCAATCCAATTTGAGCTGGAGGTCACTGATGTACTTACAGCATCCGGATATGCACGACAGTCAACAGCTACGGCGAAGGAGGACTCTTCTTCCTTCGGCGGGAGCGCGGCCTGACCCGTTTCTACGTCCAGCTAAATCGCGCCGATGAGGAGGAGTTTCCTGCTGCGTCCATTACGCAAGAGCTCATTATTCAGAAACTACGGAGCCTGCTGAGGCCTTATACAGTGAGTGATTCCGAATGAGATAGCAAAATTGCGCTAATCATGACCTTTGTAGTTTACTGTCACGCGTTGTGAATGGTGGGTTATAAGCTTATTATGTCGCTGTTGTGACTTCTACTAACCACCAAAGAGTGTAGGTGGTCAAGCTATACTGTAGCTCACTATTTAAGCAATGGGATGACCAAGCATGATCGCGTCTTCCTCGTCGGCGATGCTGTGCACAACCACTCTCCGCTGGTTGGTCTAGGCATGAACATCAGCATGCAGTATGTGCCTCTTTCTCTACTGACTGACGATTTGCAGCTCCCATACTAATGCTACACCAAGAGACTCGTACAATCTGGGATGGAAACTCGCCGGAGTGCTCAAAAAACAACTGAACCCTGCTATTCTATCAACCTACGAGACAGAGCGACGCCCTGTTGCGGAAGAACTGATTGAAACAGATCGCTTTCATCTGCAGCTCTTCGACGCGGTCACTGTCACAGGCTCAGAGCCGGCCTGGATGCAGGAGCGCGAGGAGGCCTTACAGCCTTCCATGCAAGGCTTTGCCGTCCACTACCAAGACCCGCTTCTTACCGCAGCAACGGAAAAAGAACGCAGGCCTGACGCTGTGACACCAGGGAAGCGCTTCCCGCAGTTGAACGTGTCTAATCATGCAACAGGGAAAGCCTATTCAATACAATCACTTCTCAAAAGCGAAGGAAGATTTCACGTCATTGTTTTTGCTGGAGATCTCTCCCAGCCAGAGGAACTGAATCGATTCAACACCTTTGGCGCTGCGCTGGAGCAAATCGAGGAACAGATTGTCCCGGCCTCGATGGGAAAGTTCAATGTTATTGCCGTGCACCGGACCCACAAGACAGCGATTGAGCTTGCGAGCATGGCGAACATTTTCTTCCCTGTTTATGAGCCCACGGGAAGAGACTACAACCGGGTCTATTGCGACATGCAGACGAGCTATGAGGAGGCTGGGATCAGCGAACGGGGCGGTGTGGTGCTGGTTCGCCCAGACCAGTATGTGGGATGGTGTGGCGAGCTGGAGGATGTTGCAGGATTGACAGGCTATCTGCAGCCGATTTTTGAGGTGATGAAGCATGCATAGCTTGAGATCGGCAAGAGCTCATCAGATGAATTCGACTCCTGTATCTTTCCAGTGGCCCAAAAAATACAGGCTAAAAATCAATAGCTCTGCGGTAGTCAAAGATTGAGACCTGTTTTCGGCTTGTGGCGGGCCGATCCTCAACCGATCTATGGTTATTGTCTTTAAATTCAGCCATAAATACAGGACGAATTTTCATACCAATGCAGGACGAATGCCGATTCTACTCAAGACCGTACCGTATTAAGTAGCCTTGGAGAATCGAGTGCAAGTATTACACAGATCAAAACTTCCGAGGCGTGCATGGCTGTACAGTGACCCCAGCTGCAATGTAGACCAGACCCGCTGGCATCAATCCTCAAGCAGTGTAAGTAAAAGGTGTATCATTATTGTATGTGCTTACATGTTTAGAAGAATACTCAATTAATCTACTGAATTACTCTGTGCAGCCATCACTATACATAACTCTGCAGAAACACTCCTGGCCGCTGTCAATTCCCATTTGCACAGAAGAGATATCGCCTCAGCCCACACAAAAATGTACGAGAGTATCATTCCCTTCCCAGATCAAACTGCAAGCACAGTCGACAAGTACTGCTACTCCCATTCCACAGGTCTCCCACCCCTCTTCGCCGAGCACGCAGCATGGACAGTCGAAAAGTTCCAGACCTCGTATATGATGTGCTGTCCGCTCCAGGCCCAAATGTGCATCTTTCTCGCGAGCGACCGCCGCGCGAGACGGGTGCTCGAGATCGGGACGTTCACGGGATACAGCGCGCTGGCGTGGAAGGAGGGGATGAAGGCCGTAGGCGGGGAGGTGTGGACGTGTGAGGCCGGTCCCCGGGCGATTGCGGCAAGCAAGGAAGCGTTCGCCAAGTACGATCCGGAGGGAAAGATTCAACTGGTCGAGGGACCTGCGCTACAGACGTGAGTGAGCCGTGAACTTTAGGACAAATGCAGCTAAGGTATGGTGAAGGTTGCGAGAGATCAACGCTGCGCCATTTGATATCATCTACGTCGACGCTCGGAAGGCGGAGTATATCGAGTACGTGGAGATTATTCTGGAGAGGCATCTTCTGGCGGAAAATGGGATTATCCTTGCGGATGACAGTATGTATCCCCTGTCACTGCTCTGTATAGGTCAGGGAGTAATGGATATGACAGCGATCCATCTCGGGCTGGTGGCAGATAGATCGCCTGCGAACMCCCATTCGGCGCGGGAAGATATTGAATACAGCCTTCAGCATGCCGATAATGTGCATGAGTTCAATGAATGGGCAGTCAAGGTATGCTCTCTCCGGGGCAGAGTTCCAAGTACAATGCTAACAAGGTTGTCTAGCATCCTCGACTGGATGTCCTCTTGCTTCCAATTTTCAACGGGGTGACTATGATCAAAATCAAGTCGTGATCCTGAAAATTTGCCAAACTTTGAGAGTTTGAATTATTAATTCCGAAACCATAAGCAAAAGATGATTGTGACCTATCTCCTGTAGTTCCCTTAGTAACGAGGCACGGGTCGCATACGAGGCGTAGCTGAAGAGCGGTAGGATCTAAGCCAGGATCTTGCATACCCAATCTTTCATACCATTTTCCGTGTAATTTACATGTGACAGGTATTGATTGCAAAAATACCACTCTTTTCCATTGCAATGTTGGTCCGCAATGTTGGTCCCAGGATGCCATGCCCCACGGCATGGAATCAACCCATTATTTCCACCCAAGATCCAGAGATCCATCGCCAACCATTCCTTTTAGTCAGGCCCTTGATAGCTTGGAAGAGGAACTGTACTTTGAACATCTCAAGTGTAATAAGAGTATATTATCCATATGAAAGCAGAATTCATTGCGTTCTTCTTGATTCCCTTTAAGCACTCCATAAGACCTGATCTACAGTGAAACAACTACCGCAACCACTACTATGTACCAAATTTCTTTAAAGGCAACGAAAAGCGTTGCAGCTCCAACCTCGTCAATTGACGCAGCTCATGGTGACCGTCTAGTGGAGCGCGATGCATACGACGCCGCAATGTTGCGCTTCATCAGCGACATGGAACTGTCCTCAATGTACGCGGAGAAGATATCACCGCACCCTATTCTCATGCCGAGAAGCTTCATTGAACACCTGGAAGAATTTCAGCATCTGCTGTTTGTTGCTATATCAAACATCCTGGATCGATGGTGGGAGGACAGTGAAGCCGACTTTCCCCGTCGCATGCCATTGGAACCGCACGAGGAGAGTGTATTGAAGGTCGGCACCCTCCTGTGTTCACTGTGCCGCAAGGCTTACAATAACCGATGTCTAGTGGGTTCATGAAAGGTCGAAACAGAGCCTGATGCCACGTTACAATGAGCGCCCGCTCCACTGGAGGCCGGACCTGCTCCTCCCGGCAGGGGCAGATTCCAACACCAGCTTACCGTTCAAGATCTGCGAGATCAACGCTCGTTCTCCCTTCAACTCGATGATCAAGAGCGTCTGTATGTTCCATGCAGCGGCTGCAAGCGAAATAGCACTTCCGGATGGGTTAGAACTCGCTTCGACCGCGGACAAGATGGTGGACAGTCTGGTCTCGCTCTTCAATCCGGACCTCCCTCTCCATGTTATCTGGCACGAGGGTATCACTGACCCCATCGACGCGTTCAGTTCCTTCTACAAAAAGCGAACAGGCAAGATACCGCGAGTGATCCGCGCGACAGACCTACGTCTCGCGCCGGATTCTTCATCCCCGACGGGTCGGATTCTGTGTTGCGTAGCCTCGGCCGGATCCGCAGAAAGTCCAGACGGCCAGGGAATCGCATCCCCCACAGGCGAGCCTCTGGAACGAATCTATCAAGTCGGACTCCAGCTGTCGCATCAGGATTACAGCGACATCTCCTCGGAAGTGCTACAGCAGCTCGCCGTGGATGGAATCTGCGACCTGCGCAACATCTTCCTGGTCAGCGACAAACGCATGCTCGGCATAATCCGGCAAGAGCTGGACGCTCTCGTGCACAAGCAGCACGTCTTTACGGCTGACCAGGCGGAGATCCTCCGACAGGGCATCGTGCATACCATTTTGCCCAGCTCCGATGACATTCGACTCCTCTTGCGGCAGATCCGCGAGGGTTCCGTATCTAAGGATAGCTATCTTCTCAAACCTGCCCGAGGACACCGCGGAATGGGAATCTTGCTTGGGAAAGACTTGGGGCAGAAGGAGTTTGAGGGTCTCCTTGAGTGGCTGGCGGACCCATTACTGCCTGCTGACAAGAGATACGTTGTGCAGCCTTTTATTGAGCAGGCTTTATTTGGTTTGACGCTGTGTGATGATAGCGAGCCGCAACAATGCCGCATGACGGGAACATATCATGCCATTGGTGGCTGTTTCGCTGGGTTGGGCGTCTGGAGGGCTGACAGCGGGAGCGTTTGCTCTCGATTCCACGGTGCCTTTAGCATTCCCGCAGTTATTCCTCTGACGTGCCAATAGCCTATATACATTCTATCTATGTTCACGGATACCTGTGGAACATAAAAGTCTGAGCACTTGAGCTTCGCCAATTGGAGAAATAAAGAAGACCACGAGGCGATACCACATTTTGGCCCCCGACCCGTATATATCATAATGCCAGCCATCAAAGACGAGAAGTCCTAAGCCCCTACAATGTTTGACAGGTCTCCATCCCATGTGTTCCCAACAAACCGAACTGGATCGGTCAATATTTTGCCGTTTGGATAGCGGAGAACTCTGTTCAATACTAGTAAACCCCAGCTGTTGCATATTTCTTTTTCTTTTGTTTTGACCTGTTCCATGTTATGCACCAATCATTATGAGGAGGGCTGAGGGTGGAAAGCGGCACACATTTTTGCAAATTCTGCCCGTCTTCTGTATGCGGAATTGATTGATACCATTTGTCATTACAGTTGTCTTTACTGGTATTTATTTCCACAGAGGTTGCCATGTCGATCCAGCTGGGTCTTCTTGTCAATTTCATTGCTCCCAACTAACTCCTGTTATTTCAAGTAAGATATTGACCCAGGCAAAGGGATGCATGTAGATATGAAACCACAAGTTGAAAAGGCCTCAACCGCCCGACTTGCAAGCATCACCTTTCTTTAGAATTTTGTTTCATATCATTATCTTCCCCTTCTGTCTCACTCTCTGCCTTTCTCCCCCATCCATTCACCTCTTCTAGCCCAGACAGCGTCTCGCAATATGGGAAGTACAGGCACATTGCCCCAGTTAAAGCAGATCGCAGTAGCAGCATCCAGGCAAGGTCAGCTTGTGGTCGTGGACGACCTACATCCCGACAGACAACAGCATGAAGAAGACTTGTTTAAGTCAGCTTTCACTACGCCACACCCTCACGTTGGCAAAGAATGGAGTGATGCCGATCGTGTGTCCCCGTACCCTCTCCTAGTCCCGGAATATTTTGTCGAGAACGCAAAGCAGCTGCAAGAGGCACTTGCGATCGCGGTGGCCAATATCGTGGAGCGGTGGGCTGAGCCGAGCGATTCGCTGTGCCAACGCATGCCGCTGCAGCCTCATGAGGATGCTCTTCTTCGGGTAGGCGTACTATCCCAGAGCACAGAAACCTTGCTGACTTCTGACGCAACAGTGGATACACCGAAAATCCAAAGAGGGCGTTATCCCACTGTTTAAAGAACGCATGGGACACTGGAGGCCGGATATCCTGCTCTCGAATACAAAGGAGGGAGATTTATCATTTCGCATCTGCGAAATCAATGCACGGTTTTTCCAAAACTCCCTCATGTATTCAATGCAAGCCCTTACAGCTTGTTCTCGAATGCTTTCGGATCACCCTGTGTTACAGCCAACAGCTGATCCTGAACATTTGCTTGATTGTCTTTGCGGTCTTTTCGATCCCAGCTTGCCGTTCCACATGTTGGTTGGCTGGGGTAAGCCGAAATTGTCGGAGGCAATCTGCAAAGTATTGAGAGAGCGAGCGGGAGTCTCAGCAAGGGTCATTACCCCCTCTGATCTGCGTCTCCTCCCTGATGACACGTCTCCTACTGGGTACAGCCTGTATGCAGTATGCAGCAAGCCCCAACTTGGAACAACTGCTAGTCAGGATCCCACCCATGACAGCCTTGAGCCAGTCCGTCAGGTCGGACTATACTTGTACCAGGACGAGTTCCGCCGTCTAAGCATGGAGATGCTCCAGCATATAGCACTCCGGTGCGTGAACGATATTCGAACTATTCTCCTAGTAGCCGACAAGCGGATTTTAGGGGTCGTTCTCCAGGAGCTTGACACCCTGGTCAATGACTACAAGGTTCTCACCGCTGAACAAGCACGCATCTTGCGAGATGGAATTGTTCCGACAATTCTTCCTGGGTCTTCCGAACTAAAAACCTTAATCTCACAAAGTCGCAGCAACCCAGACCTAAAGAACGAGTACATTATCAAGCCATGTCGTGATGCGGAAAGTGTCGGTATTTTGTTCGGAGACGAGCTTTTGGGCGAGGAATGGGAACGTCTGCTTGCTGATATGCAGGATCCGCGACTTTATCCTCACCAATTTCAGTATATTATACAGCCTATTGTCCGTCAACCCGCCATCAATATTTCGCGCGAGGTGGACACAGAACTCGGCGATATGAACATTGTCGGCCTCTATTATGCTTTCAATGGTCGTTACAAAGCTCTCGGTGCATGGAGAGCGACACATGGGCGACTCTCTTGTTACTCCAAAGGCGGATTCAGAATCCCCTCAGTGACCCTGAAGTAGCTGGTTGCCAGGTTCACCGATCTGGGTCTTGCCAAACGGCTTAATTGGCTTTCTATTGTATCAGACGTATTCATCCAGGTCCAGTCGCTCTATAGTCGCTCAGCATCCAACTTCTCCATTTCAATATTGTCTTTATTTCCACATGTCTTTTCTTCGGCCAAGCGTTCAAAATGAAAGCACCTGCTATTGTTCATGGCAAATATGTAGATATACGGCCCAAAAGACTTTCGGTTCTTCGTCTTCTAATTGGGTGGTGCAATCAAGGAACCATACTTTTCAGTTTGTGCAATTGCTCTCCAAAAAGCAGCTTCAGCCATAATGGTTTGAAGGGTAAGACTTCTTTTGGAGCATGGGCCGAGGTCAACCTTTCAGATCGAGTGACTGTTGACGGTGAATATCAACGTCTTGAGGATCTAGTGTTGGATATTGAGAATTGCCAACTCTTGCTGCATAATGATGCTGTGCCCATCCTCCAGGTATCTAAAATTGTGACAGCCCATGTATCTTTTTTTAGTCTCGTTTTGGAGCCACACTGTTCTGAAGCCCTTGAAAGGTCTTCGATACTGGAATCTAACTAAGCAGTGAGGCGGAGGGTCATGGCTCCAAAAGATATTTAGAGATCATATACTGTAAGCAGGTGTCAAGCTCCTAAGCTTGATCATCAACAAGATGGCTGCACTTCTGAGTTCGGTTCGAGACGCTCAGATTCACAGGGTTTGGCAGAAACCACTGTGGTGTTTGCTTGCACACACTGATGGTTCTTCAGTTTCATTTGGACGACGGCTCGCACGGTCGGCTAGACACGTTACAGGTACTTGTCCACACCTATGGCAAGCGACAAGGCCTGCAGAATGTCTGTGCAAGGGTGCAACTTATGTTGGGATTGCAGTGGTTGACAGAGTACCCTCATGACTCCTGGCATCCTCTTCTAATGTCATTTGACCTCCGTTCTCCACTACTTTGAGAAGGACGGATTATTCGCACACTGGAATGATTTGTACGGTTCGCGCGATGTCGCAAAGTATGTCGACTGAGGAGTGGCTCTCGAGCCCGGTACATGCGTGGTGTCAGTCAACTTAAGCATGCATTGTCATTTGCAGACATGGATTTTCCAGACTCGATGAAGCCTGTGCGGGATGACAGCATATTTGACTTTTGGACCTGTGCTGATAGGACTGTGCTACCTCGGCCTTCATCAACAAAGCCTGACGGATACCCATGGTCTGACCGATATGATCGAGAGTATGCAACACCCATTCATGGAGGTCATCTGACACCCCAGTCGCAGTTGCAGCCACCGCAAGGGGGTACATCAACATGAAGACACCACTAAGCGGAGGCATTGCGTCGTTTCTGTTGAGGCTCATATAATCTCTTCTGTTGAGACTCATATAATCCAGAAACAGAGGCTGACTTGCGGCAGCTACGCAAATATCGACAGCCATCTGAATAATCGTACGGCTGGCTTGGGCCGTCCGTAGTATTTGCTCCGTTGGGGTAGCGTATAGGGGCGCCAGGTGTAATATCAGCTCATTCACCAGGAGGCGGCCCACGAGATAGTGTATTAAAATGCGCGAAGCCCAGACGTCCTCATAAAGGTGGAAGCGACCATGGAAGTATTGTGAGGTGTCTGTTGAAACTTTCTCCATGTAACCAAACTTGGCAGGAAGGCTAGTTGACCAGACCTCGAGTTGCATTTCGCAGGCCAGTGCATCCGTCAAAGCGTTGCCTAATGGTTGATCATTGCGATCAGCGAGGCAGGCCTGCAGACGGATGAATTTGAGGAGGATCTCGATCAGTGAAATGGCAGGAAAGTCATCGTCGGCCTCAACCGGTATATCCGGCGCAGACCAATTTTCTAACTCCAGCGGAAAGCGTCCTCCGGTCTGAAAGTATTTGAAAATCCAAGTAAATGTGAACATGATATGAGAGCGATGGTTCTTGCGGAAGAAGTCACGCGGTGACCGATTCCGCAAGGCTGCTGCACCTTGCAAATGCACAATCCACGATAGCTTTGATGTCGGGGTGGCGTCGACAATCTGTATCGACGGACGATCAGAATCATTATCCCCTACAGGGGGATTGGTAGCTGCGTACCTCAAATAGAGCCACCATCAAAATCATCTTCATGGTACCCTCCAGTAGGTAAGCCTTCTTAGATCGCAATGTGTTCTGGATTACTCTGATGGCTTGTCCATACCGCTGGCGTGCTCCACGTAAGATGGCCTCGTCCTTTCGAATATTCGAGAGAGCAGCTAAACCGACCGAAGCGACMGCACTTCTCAACGTCTCGTTTTCACTGATCCGGTGCATAAAAGGAGATGCAATGGGCTGAGGTGGGCACCGGCCGGCCCAGGCGTAAGTGGAGAAGTGATAGACGAAGACTTGAAGCCCAAGGTTGTCCATGTCAAGGCATGGCAAGGTTGAGGGTAATGAAGTAGCCGTGGTAGTCCAATGACCAGACCTCATAAGCTGCAGATCAGGTAAAGAAGCGGCATCGGACCCTGCATCCTTTCTTTGAGCTCTGGATCGGACCTTGACAGCTGTGGCTCGTCTGATGGTGCGATCATTCTCGTCTCGGAACAACAGAGGGAGCTCATCCCGGTAGCCCACACATTCCTTGCCAGCTCTTATACACTGGGAGCAGGCAGGGATGGCCATGTCACACTGTCAAGTCAGCAAGGTTCCTTGTCCTGCTGCGGAAGCTCGCCTACTTTGATGCGTCTCTGGCGGCACCCAAGACAAAATTTGCTCGGACGACAACAAAAAGGCATTTTTGTCGCTGCACGGTTGATGGATTCGATGTACTCCCTGATTAAGTGAAAAATGTTTAGGAGAGTCGATCCGTATGTTGCCAGTCTTAGAAGATGTGGATCGGCCAGATGTGTGGAAAAGATCGATCTAGCCTATTGCTTGAGAGCCGCAGATATCAGGCTATCAAGCATCATCCTCAGCCACACATCGACTGCCCGAAAGGAGACTCCTTTCCTAAGCTGGAATGTCGTGGATGATGACATGAAACATGTCCGTAGACAGAGACCGATGAAAGAGGCGATGCTGACCCTAACCCTTTTAGGCAGTAGGCTGGCGCCCACCGCGCTTGCCAAATGAGGCAAGTATTTCGTCCTCGCTAGCCCCAACCAGGATAGCCCCTTCCATATGATTGGCTCTCCAAGCGAAGTCCGCTGACTGAGACGGAAAGGAAGCCTTCTATTGGCTGGAGGATTGTCTCTTCAGTGCAGCTCTTGTCTCATCCAAAACAGCTGAAGTTTAGGATTCTTCAGGGGAACGGACTTGGTTGCGAGATAGAGATCAAAGCTGCCTAAAAATTGAAGAGTGTGGCAGTGTCCCGAAATACTTTCCCTTTCTTCGACACTACGCGTTTGTGTCCGACTGCCGATCCTTCAATGGCATTCGTTTCATGATGGAGTTTAATATATATATGAAGACGCATTATGGAACAACAGACAACATAGACTTTTCTCCCAAACTTTTAATTCTATAACGAATATTGCCTATTGTATCAATGCATCTGCTACGGGAATACAAAACGTCCTATTACCAATACAGCCCTTCTTTAGGTGCTGCTGTTGTCTTTGCAATCTTGTACTCGGCCACCTTTGTCCTAGCTGTCTTTCAATGGATCCGTTACAGAGCTTGGGTATGGATCACCATGGTTATTGCAGTAGCTAGTAAGTGCGTGCTTGTGTTACTGGCAACTATCACCACTAATATACCACAGTGGAAGCAATAGGCTTCATTTCCCGCTCTATATCCGCCCAGCACGTCTCTGAACGGACTCCTTATGTACTGCAATTCTCTCTTATCATCCTCGCGCCTGTCCTGATGGCAGCTTGCTGTTATATCCTCTTCGGTCGTATCCTCTTCCTCATCGTCCCAGCTGAAGCACGAACCTTTCAGCTCTGCTGGGTTCCTCCTCGCTTTATCACTCCGATCTTCGTGGGCTTTGACATCGTGGCCCTGCTGCTTCAGCTAGGCGGTGCAGTCTTGATCACATCTGTCGATGATACCAGCAGTGATGCAAAGGACAAGTTTGACCACGGTCGCAACATTGCACTGGTTGGTGTCATAGTCCAGTTGATCGCGTTTGGGCTGTTCTCCATTGCTGCGTTTCGGTTCAACTTCACGTCGAAACGGTTTGCCAAGTCTGTCGGCGAGCAATTCGAAATGCTTGAGAGCAGGGGTGCAAGACCTGGTGGCCCGAGGAAGAGTGACAACTGGAATGCTCTGCTGAGAGTGGTCAACTTCTCCACTTTGATGATCCTTGTGAGTGTTCTTATACAGCATTTTCTCGTGTTGGACCATCACTGACTATTGTCTGCAGATACGTTCTGTCTACCGTCTGGTTGAATTTACTGAAGGCAAGAATGGATATATCAACCTGCATGAGTGGTGTCTGTATATCTTTGATGCTTTGCCAATCCTCCCATGTGCGGCATTGTTCGTCTACTGGCATCCTGGGAAATACCTCCCATATCTGGGATTTCGGCTGCCGAAGCATGCCCGGTAGAAGCTGATTGACCCGTTCCATCATTGAGGGAGAGATGGATTTCACAAAAGTAGTATCGGTCTATTATTAATGGAAGTCATGAAAATACCTGGAATGTCATCAACTTGCATTTTGGGATGATTGTATGATATCTATTCAACTGCGTTATACTAGAGTAATATCCTTCAACTTTATATCTACAACTTGCTCTCCACTCATAATTCCATGTACATACGCAGCCCCGACCAGCCGGAATTCGTCTTGCGTCTCGGTCCCTCTTAGTACCATCGCGGCCCCCGCGCCCGCCAAAAGCCATACCTCATCCCCAACCTCCATCGCGGCCGGTCCCAAGCCGAGGTACCGATTAGCAGTGACAAATAGCCTCCGTCGACCATGTTTCCGTCTTAATGCATTATAAAACTCTTGTCCTTCTCTAGGAAGCTGTAATGTCTCGCTCTCATCCCAAGGCAGCCATGAGGAACTGTAGTATGCTTTCTCAACTTCGTCAATAGAGGGTGTAAATGATTTGTCTTCAGCAATTCCAAGAAACTGCAACTTATACAACAAATGAGTTAATGTTTGGCGATCTGGCTGACTGAGATTCGTGTGCGGGTCTGCGACAGCACGTGTGAGCTCCTCTACAGACAATTCCGAGAGAGGTGGGCTCGACCAGGTCTCCCGAACGTGGTACGAAGCTGAGAGGAGATTAACGACATTCTGCGGATCCTTTTCTGCAGCGCGCATTGTTTCGGCAGCTTTGACGCAGGCGAGACTGCACACCATTGCTTTGAACATGTCCCCGTATGACGGAGGTGCTGGCATTGACCCGTCAAGCGCCTGGTCCGCGCAGAGGGTGCGCCACAGCGTCTCTGTTCTCGTTTCGCCGGTATGGTATGGAACTGGGAGCAGCAGAGTGAGTTCTAGCCACCTTTGGTCGAAGAACATGGATATCTGGCCGGGTCCACTCGTAGTGTTTCCTATCGCGAGAACCGAGTCAAACTTGACACCAGTCACAGGAAGTTTGTTCCACGGGGTACCAATGATAGATCTCATGGGTGTATCCCCAGCCGCATGATGATTGGCACACATCATGTTGCAGAAGTTCGTGCTGTAATCTGGTACCCAAGAGGGTAGATCCGCGATATTTCGGAGGGACTCGTCGTGGACAGCGGAGAGAATGCGCAACTCGCCTGCCTTCTGGATAATCTCCTTCGTCGCTCGGGCGAACACCTCCCCTACGGACTGAGAGTAGTCCGGCTGCCAATCGACAGTGCCACCCTCACGGAGCAGACCGTATAGCCCAAAAACCTTATCCCGAGGATCAGTCGCGTTGAAAGTCCAGGTGTCGAAGATGAGATTCTCTAGCGACGGCTCTCGAGGAACGGTGGCCTTGTCGCCCATCTGCAACCGCTCCCGCCACTGAGTGAGATATACGACCTCGCTTTCGAGAGCTGACACTGGCCGATGGGGCGCAATAAACGCAGTTGACGTCGGTCGACCCAGCAGCTCTTGTCGAAAGTAGATATGCTGTGCTACGGTGTGGAATGCTTTCCATGGAATTTCGTGCCTCCCGCAGTAGCCCATGATGATGTCCGAGAGGATGTTCTCCTGGACGATCCAGAGCCGTCTGAAGTAGGAACGTTGAAAGAGGGCCGCGATGGATCCCCACTCTTCCATGGAAACATAGGGGATCTTTGCAGCAGCGTAGACCTCTTCAGGTTGCTCTCTATATGGTTGTATCTCCGTGCTTCGGATGAAGTCTCCTGCGGCGGTGTCCAGTTTCTCGATCGTCTTGATGGCCACATCGGTGTAGGAATCTTCAGGCCCGAGCCAGACGAGCGTAAACGCTGCGTTCTTGTATATCTGATCCATGATCGCAACCTGCGAACCCCTCTCGGGGATATCATTCTGGTCGATACAAATCTGGTCGATCCAGCACCATCTGTCGGGACCTTCAGGCCAATCTACTCGCGGCTCGAGTCTTCCTCCCTTCTCCTCGACCTCCTCCAGACACTCGATAATCTCCGTATAGTCACCTTGCCTCGCATAGTCAAGCGGAGTATTCCCCCGATTATCCGCAATGCGCGCATCCGCACCAGCAGAAAGCAACAACTCGACCCCGTCGCGACTTCCCACCTGCGCCGCGTAACTCAACGGCGTAACCCCCCATTCATCTCTGACATTAACATCTACGCCAGAACACAGAAGCGGCTGAATTAGTTCCTGCTTCCCCGCGATAGACGCCCAATGAAGCGATGTCCGGAAAAGTTTCCTTCGATTACCGCGGTTGCAGAATTTTGCCCATGCGTCTCTGGGAACGGAGACGAGCGCGTCATACGCATTTCGCGTGACGTATAACAACTTTCCGTTGACAGATATACGCTCTTTGTGCTCTGGAGGATAATCCTCTGTGTACCTGTCGTGCGTTTCCTGGACCTGGGCCAGTTCGCTGTGCGGGTTGCCCMACGTGTAGGACATGGCATGGTACAAAGGCGCATCATTTAGATCGACTGTTTTGATGGTGCAGTGTATCAAGCCATTTGGGTCTTTCTGGTCGACTCGTAGGAGTCGGATTGATGTGGGGTTGGGCAGAGGGTCGTATTCATATGTTTGCTGGGGCTGGGGACTGACGTGAGACATCCTATTCCTGCCAGTGATAGTGTCAATTCTTGAGTGTTCTTTAACTGGAGGTCACTGTCTTTCTCAACTACAAATATGCGTCGAGGGGTAACGAGGGACACATCCTGATTCCAGACACGCTGGTCTGATGGCTCGAGGGAATACGAGATTCAATATCCAAGAGATGGACCTAGACCTGTCTTGGCTTAGGCGCGTTCTCCTGTTACCGTGAACAGACCTGACCGATGTGATAAGGTGAGCCAGTCTTCCCTACCATCGATAGACGTGCCCGTTTGGTTGATCTCTGTCTCTCAATCACAGTGGTCCGTTTCCAGATCAGCCAAATAGGGGAAGATCCAGAAGCCAAGAAATTCCTGAAGCAGTTGGCGCGTCATGATCTGGATGATGTGCTATTTGTGACAAGTGGTAGGTCGTTTATGAACTTGCTTGTCATAACGATCTAGTGCTAACATGGGGTATTCCAGAACGGCTAGATACCCCAAATCTCCGCGACAATGATGCGAGACTCGAGCAATGGGTGCGTTGGCTTCTTCCTTATGACTTTGCTTGATACAGCTTGTAAACCTCCTTATGGGTCTGATTGTCGATGCACAAGCCGGATAATGTAAAACGGCGCAATCACACTGGCAAGATCATATGTCATCATGCTCTACTACGACTAGAACTGGACTGTGCTTCTTCGTCTGTTCAGTGCACTGGGATCTCTGATAATGAAACTCGCTTTTTACCTCTTAAATACAGAGCTAATAACCAAGACAGTGCTGCTGTAGGATAGAAGTGGTTAGGTTACTTAGTTGCAAGTCTATGTACTTGAATAACTTCGATCTTTGGAGACGGGTGATAAGAGAACAGATCCAATCAGCTTTCAGGAGGAATGTTGAAAATCTCACTCTGCTATGGTTGTGGTCTTTGTGTGAAGATCTCTGGTCTTGAAACAGCACCAGATCGAAAGGAAAATCAGATGCTGGCTGATCCCCAGTGGCTACCTCCGGGCAATCAACTAAGCCCGAGGACGCACACTCTGCTGATTATGGAACACGTCCTTGGGATCCACAGCCGCCTTGACCTGTTCCAGCCGGCGTAGGTTCTGCCCGTAGTAGTTGTACCTCGCCTCGTAGTTGTCCTCTTTCGGATCCACACAACCGCCATACTCACCATAGTACGCCGACGGAGAAGCACTTTTAAGCACCTCGTTCAGCCCGTCGAGGAACCCCACCGTCGTGTTCGACACCTTACCAGTGGTCCTCGCATACGAAAACAAGACATACGACGCATCGCGGTGTACCATTGCCGTCTCCGTCGGTGAGACCTCGGCCACCGCGCCGCCGAGGGCCTCGAAATTCAGCGCCCACAGATCGGTCCCGTTCTTCGCAGTGGCCAGGTATTCGAACATGACATCGGCCAGGTCGTCGGGGACAATGCCCTGCGGAGGAACGAATAGAGATTTGGCGTAGAAGTACGCCGGGGACGCGGTGCCGGATCCGTCGACCTGCTTGCTCAAAAACCTCGACACCTCGAGGAAGTTAGTCCAGACCTGTGCGCTGGTCGACTGCGGCGCAGCTGGGAAACGGCCGGTGATGTTCACCGCGTCGAACTCCGCCTGGGTGCCAAAGTACGTCCCCGCCAGCACTATAACGCTAGGGGTGACGGTCAACGTCGGGGTCAGTTCCCGCGGTAGGGCCGGGTCGGCGATCCAGGCCTGCCAGGCTTTGAAGACCTGGGCCCGGGACGCCACGTCCGGCGCCGTCCAGACATACGTGTAAGCGATGATCGACGGGGGTGCGGGGGCAGTGCGGATTTTGAACTCGGTCACGATGCCGACGCTCGAGGCGGCGCCTCGCACGGCGAAAAAGAGATCCGTGTTTTGGGTCTTGGACGCCCGCACGATGGACGAGTTGGCCAGGACCACCTCCGCCTCCTCCACGAAATCGAGGGTCATCCCCAGCTGGCGCGACGCGACACCGAGGCCGCCCACCGTGGCATGTCCGCCGAGCCCCACGGTAAACGTCAGCCCATGCGGTGCGTGGCGTCCTCCTGCGTTGTACATCAACTCAGTGACGCTGCCGAGGCGATGGCCGGCGCCCAGGGTGGCGGTCCATGTGGTTTCGTCCATGCTGAACTGCTGCAGGTTCTGCAGGTTCACGGATAGCTCTCCGGTGGTGGATCCTTGAATTTATTGTCAACATGCGGACATCAGATGAACCTCGTGATACAACCGCTGCATACCATAATTGCCATAGCTGTGCCCTCCGCTCTTTGCTTGCACTTTAACACCGGCATCTGCCGCGCACTTGACAGCCGCTGCCACCTGCTGTGCATTCTGGGGGTAGACGACGGCGGCGGGCTTCACGGGGTAATCGAAGTTATACGGTGAGACAGCGTTGGGATAATTGGCTTGAGATGGAAGGACAACTGCACTGGAGTTGCCCCCAACTGATGCCAGTAGGCATGTTGCGAAAGCGCTGACTGCCTGCATACTGGACTTGAACATTCGTGATTGACATGCTGTCCGGTAGTCCCGTTGCGAGTGTTTTTATATACAGTTAACAAGGGCTCGTATAGCTGACAAGGATTCCGTTCCCGAGGATACGAAGGAACTCGGAAACAGAGACTCGTCCCACATTTTCACAGGGAATAAGAGTATAACTCCGGATTCCGTGCACTTGTCTTTGAGAAACTCCGGTGTCCTGTTGGACGCTGGCCGGAGTTGTGTGCGATTTGTCTCAAAAGGATTTGCAAAGTCAACATTCGCTGCCGAAGGAGAAATAGGTGGCCAATAAGCTTATAGCAGTGACTCCTAAGGTCGACATGTTAGCCTGCAGCCGGAGATCTGTATGTAGCTCACAGGGAAGCAGAACAACCTTCTATGGTCTGTAGTGGATGTTCTTGCTTGGGGTATTGAGGTGTAGATAGAGATTGGTAACTGGTTACGCTATTCTCTATTGGGATTCAGACTCTATTACAGTTGCGACCTTAGAAAGGAAGTGCGATAGCCAGTGCGAAGTAGTGTCCCCATCTTGCCAGAGGGAAATCCCAAGGATAGTAAAACCTACAGAGAGTGGAATCATAAGAAAGTGTGCGCTTAAGACTAGTGAACATATAGGACTCTAATATTCTGTAATTTCAGTGAACTCAACTCTATTTACTCTTTCTATCGTCCTATGCACACCAACGCGGTTCACATCTATGTCACCGCATCATCGTCAATGGCGTGGTTCGTGCAACATCTGCTTCGAGTTTATATAGAAGGTCTCTCGCCAAATTGTTGACATCACTCAGGTATCTCAGCGCGCTGAGCAAATCGTTCACACCTTCCAGTCTCTCCTCGTCCGGACTCGCGAGATTCGGTGATGTAGCATTGAGGAAGCTGGCCACTAGGGCTATCGTGTTTGGGAGGAAAGGGTGCATCTGCGTCCGTGCATGTCAGTAATCCGATATTTAAAGAGCGGACAATGAACCAGGGATGGGTATACTTTTAGGAAAGCAATTCGAGGAGCATTTCTCATGAGATGGACGACCTCGGACGCAGCCTGGTACGCCAGCTGCTTGTATGTCAAAGCCATCAGGTGATCACCCAGCGATTGCCACGGGCTTGCTTCCGCCGTGCTGCTGAGGGACACGGACGCGCTGTAGGCCAGGATGCGATTGAACGACCGCATGGGGTCGCACTTTGCGACTGATGAGTCCCTAGCCCCAGGTACTGCGCTGGCGCTCTGCGCGCGAAGCCCACTCCTTGTTGCGGAGGCCGCGGCGGCGGCTAGCCACTCGTGTCGTTTCCAAAAGGCTTGCGACGCCGACTCGGAACCGGACAGGGGGATGGAATGTGCGAGCCGCCGGTGAGAGATGCAGCGTTCGAAGAGATTCGATAGTACGACACACTCGGCGAATGGGGGGAGCGTGCCGCAGCCGTCGCTATTGCCGGTGGTTTCAGGGAGGAACCCCATGCGGATAGGTTCCCGGCCATTCTGGAAATCTGCCTCGGACATGGGGAGCCGCGTGCGGATCTAAAAGAGACTTGGGGTTAGTTAGGACGGAAGGGCACGCGGAGGAAAGCCTAGCTGAGGATGTGCACCTACTATTTCTTCGTGCAGCATCAATGGTCGGTCGTTGAGCATGCTCGAGAGTCGATCCAGAATAAACGCGGCCCAAAGCGTCCGCCTCTTCTCCTCGGTCTCTATCCAGGCTTCCTCATACATGGCCTGCGGACCGGAGGAGGAGTCAGAGGCAGATAAAGCCGGCGCATTCTCATCCTGTGCGTCCAGGTCGAACAAGCGCGACAGCTGCAGCAGCCGGAAAGCGCGTCCGGCTGTGAGCAGGGCCTGCTGCTCAGGCATGCGCAGGAACTCGTAGTGAGCCAGGAGAAGCCAGGCCTGGGTGCGCTCGTGCTCGATCTGGCCTTGTCGGCCCCTGACGCTTGTCATCCAGGGCAGGCCGGTCTCGCCGTGGACATCCTGCGCCTCGAGCATGCGGCGCGTGGCGGCGTACAGTGCATCGCCCAAGGCCTGAAGCTGTGTCGACATGGCCGCGGCGACGGTTCGCATGGCTGAGCGTAAGCAGGCCCGAGCTGGTGTTGGGGTCTCGTCGCTTGCCCAGGAAAAGTAGCGCCGCTTGTGGATCATGGGAGCGATGGGGTGCACTCTCTCAAAATACAGCAAGTCCCTATTCAGATTGTCGCCGCATTGTCAGTCTTCATTTTTCCCAGCCATGGCATGGGCAACTACCGTACAATTCACTTCGCACCAGATCAGACATTTGCAATTCTCCGTCACAAGTGATCATCTGGTTCCCAGTGGGTTTTACGGGCGAGAACGGCGTAATGGGAGCCTGTTGTATATTCGTTGTGAACGTATACGGGGACATCAGGCCACTGTTGACGGGCGATTCATTGCAAACATAGCCCGAGACCGCCATGAAATCAGAGGTTTCCGGCATCTTTCCGCCGGGGGAGAAATCAAGCATCGGAAACGGGTCGAATTCGACGCTCGCATAAGATCCCCGCTCGTCAAAGATCTCTCGTTCCGGCGTCACTTCGTCGAGTCCCAGTGGTACAACATCAGACTCCAACGGCCAGTCTTGACTTTCGAGTCGCTGCTCCAACATAGCTGTAAGGAGTCAGTCAATTGGAGATTAGCATTATATGCATCAGGTAGGTGCCCTGGAGACGGAAAGTGGACGGAATTCAAAGAGCACAACAAATCGTGAAACGGGGTGAACTCACCAATTCTTGACCGTAGATCCTTTATCTGACCCTTCTTTGGACCTCTCTGTGGTCTCTTGTCCACGACGACACAAATTCGGCCCGCCTCGGCGCAGATCCCGCACTGAGGACGGACCCGGTCACATCGTGCTTTGCGTCTACGGCACTCCTCGCATGCCACGCCTGGCAGCTGCCGGGTGCCACATGCACGCACCATGGCTCCCTGGTCGGTGTGGCTATTAGCTCCCGTGTTTCTTTTTACTTTAGTTCAGAAGTAAACGAGAGATCGGGGTAGTTTAACGAAGTAATAGAGCCGAACAACCGACAGTTGGGATGCTTTAACGGAAGAGAGTTATGACAAAGTTATATAGCATGTTGCAGAACGTGACATATCAGACTATTTTATGCTTCTTCAAGAGATCTGAGTCTTTCAGCATGATCAGCGCTCCACGTGAGATTTTAGCTCGTGGGCGAAGTTGTAATGCAGTGTTACAAAACGGGGTGCTATACTTGGCTGGAGGCGTCAAGTGTCCAGCACTCAAGCACTCGTATAAGCAGAGTGAGATTTTAGCGTTTTAGAGCGCATTAGCTCAATCCTACCACTAGTATTGTGGCTACGATCTAATTGACTACTGCCCTAAGACTCTGGGATCACCTCCCGCATTGACACATGGCAGGATGGTATTCCTTGTACACTAGGGCTTATCGCTGCCACAAGAGTACAGGGCCTATGATCTCCTTCCCGTCATTAGCAGTATGGATGATGGTGATTTCAACAGGTAGGGCATTACTATTCCTTCGCGCTAGAAACGGTCGTCTACACCTGTCTAGCCCAGCGGTTGTAGGGTTGGCATTTGTCAATGGTAGTATCAACTAATTCTTGGCCAAATGAACAAACCAGGGTTCCAAGGGTTAGAAGAGGGAAAACACGAGATGTATGCACATGTCAAATGGAGGGGTTCTACTACTCCCTGTCTAGCTGCGAAGCGATGGGGGCTATTTATTGTTCCTAAAAACCTAGTTAATTAACTAAACGAAGGGAGGTCAACGTCGAGCCCGACCATAGGGTTATCCTGTGGTGCCAAGTGTGCTTTGACCTGCATATACGGACTCCTGATTACGACGTCGCGAAGGCAGTTGAACAAGCAACGTGGTAAGCAGCCACGGCGACGTCCGTACGTGGTTGTACTCTTCCGGCCTCACAGAATCCGAAGCTTATAGGATATCCCGCCAGTAGGACAAATTTGAAGATAGGAGAACAGACCACAATATATGTAACAAAAAGCCTAGATTCGGTTGGGGCGATTCTAAGCTCTGGCTTGAATAATAACGGGCCGTCAGCCGATAGTGCCACTAGCTATGGATAGTTCCCACAGATATCGGAGGCTCTGAGCTCGTCAACCTGATTAGATTCAGGGATATTCGAATAGGATACGTAGCAGGCTGCAACATAACCGAAGAGCCGAAGCCTAGGATAGCCGTTACGGGAGTTCTAGAAACTGCTGGGAACGAGTACGAACCACTCAGGTAAGACAGATACGAACGAGACACTTAGACATGGATTCGGTTCAGATTATGCAGTAGACCCAAGATCGGAGTCAACCTTCGGGGAATCTGCCGTTGCAACGCGATACGATAGGGAGAATTCTTCCAACGAATTGAGGCGAGAACCAAGAAGAGGGGGTTGGAGCGAGCCCAAGATCCTTCGATCAGGGAGTGAGGCGGAAAAAGGCCGTCTTCAGATGTCAGATATTCGGTTCATCACGCCATCAGACTGCGGAATACTCCCCGGATGTACCCCACGCTAGATAACACTCGTCCTAGAGAGCTCAAATCCCTGCACGCACTAAGGAAGCCGGTGAAACATTCCGAATATCCAACTAATGAAAACTCCACAGTGGATTGCTTTAGTTGGCTCGAAGGACACTAATCCTCTGAGGGGTAAAGGACGTGACTGCTGAGCCCTCTTAGTACTTGAAACACGGATGAGCAACTCATTTATTCCCTCGGTTGCTCATATCTCTATCCAATTAAGTATTACTGTCTAGACTACAGTCGGCTCGTGGCAATGAGCACGGTCCCATACAGGGATCATCATGCTCAGGGCCAATCAAACCTCTGACCTTTTGTTGGAGGCCACCGTGCCCGGATGAATGGATATGGCCTTCTGACAAAGTACGACAGACCAGAGCTCTGCTTAGTTGCCATTAAACTGTCTCAGGCACTTGTATCATAGAGTTAATTGCGGTTTCAGTATGCATCTAAAGGCATTAGGATCCAGTGCCTTTGAGGTGTCCGGTACGGTTCTCTATATGACTAGGGATATACGTAGAGAGTGTGAGGCACATATTGTATTATTTATGACACTTCGCCTATTCGGCAGAAGCTTACTATCATGGAAAAGAGAACCCAAGGCTGATGTAGAATGTGCCAAATTTTTGTAGCTCAAAGGAGCACAGTCGAGAGAACGTTGAGCAACAGAGTCCGAGGCGAATATACGGACACGGCAATCGCATCGCTCCTGACCTGCACATACCCAGTAGACAGTAACTATGTACCGTCTATCAAGACATGTTATCATTGTACGCAGATTCGCCCAAGCCGCTACAATAGCAAAGGAAGTGCTGCTGGGGATGGCATTCGCCTGTGCCTCAGCTTAACCTTGACTTTAACGTCATCAACGTATCCATGACCATACCGTCGGTGTCATAGTCCCACAATTGATGACTCCGGCTCGCAATATCACGACTGATCTTTTCCTTGTCGCTACCATACTGCGGATCTTTCCAGGTGAAAAGCTCGGCCACTCGCCTGCTACTCTTAACCAGCCACTGTGACCGCTCGTAGCGCACCTCACTATACACCGCCAGTGCCTCGGATATCACCTCCGCGCTGACAACCGGTCGACCAGCCAGTGCGGCCAGCACCTCTGCCAGCACCAGTGCATCCTCCATTCCAGCCCCGGCGCCGCCCCCCTGATTGGGCGTCGAGGCATGCGCTGCGTCACCGGCCAGGCACATAAACCCGCGCGCGTACGACGGCACAGGGGCATCCAGCATGTCGAAGATAGCCCACTTATGCAGCTCCTCGGGCAGCAGGGACACAAAGGTCCGCACCGTGGGACCAAATGCAGCAAAGGCAGCCATGGCTTCTTCCCTGGTCGCCGGCAGGACGTATCTCTTCGTGTCGTTCTCCGTTTTGATCTCTGGCCACTCATTCGGGTCCATGACGAAGGCCTCGACGTGCATTGCGTTAACTCCAGCAAGCGGGATGCTCAAGACGAAGGCGTCCGGACCCAGGTGGCCCCGCGCGGTTGATGTCTTTGCGGAGCCCAGAGCGGCGGCCGCTTTGTCCATGGGCACGAGGCCGCGGAAGCCGAGCTGGTGCGCGTATTGCGCTCTGGGGCTCGAGGGTCCGGAGCCGAACATGGCGTTGCGCACCTGCGATCTGATGCCGTCGCAGCCGACAACTGCAGGTGGTCAGCGCGGAGAAACGAAAGGTCAGCCCTTACCCTATGATGCTACGATCAGACTCACCGACATCTGCCTCGGCCTTGGATCCATCCCGGAAATTCAGGATAGCTCTGCCGCCATCGTTCACCTCGACCGATTGCAGCCATTTCTCGTAGCGAACATGTTCTTGCGGGATATGTTGTATAATCTGGTCCACAAAGTCGCATCTCCGGCAGGCCTTGTACCCCTCCCCCACGCGCAGCTGGAACATCACCTCCTCCGTCGTAGTCCGTGGATCTGCATCGTGCGGCTCATGGAAGCCGTCGACGAAGTTGAGGCAGCCGCCCTCGGCATGCGTCGCTACGTCGTAGTAGCTCTGCAACACGCGGGGATCCAGTGCTGCCATGGCACGCTCCGCATTGGGAGTAAAGTGGATGCCGACCCCGAGCTCGCCAAAGTTGGCGGCTCGCTCGTAGATGGTGAAGGGCACGTTGCGCCGCAGCAGGCCGACAGCCAGCGCCAGGCCGGTCATCCCGCCGCCGATGATGGCCACCTCGAGCGGGCGGACTGCGCCATCTTGGCTCTCAGTCTGAGTCATCTGACGCTGATACTTTTGGCGGCGTTGGCAGACTGGGGAGATGGATGGTAAGGAGTATGAGACCCTGTGGCGGGCACAAGATGTAATTTTTCCTTTTCAAGGACTTCAAAAGTCGAGCATTTCATTTCATGTGAGGGATCTTCTGGCGCTATAATCTCCCATTCATCTATGGCTGAGTCGACATGGGTCTGGGACTCCGGAGTTTCTCTCATTGGAAGAGCTTAATCATGGCCTCGGACTCCGGAGTTTCTTCCAGGTTGGCGTTGGCCAGGGGAATAGGGGAAGTCCGGAATCTGTAAATAAAATAGCTGCCGGCATACGGCATGTGGCATGAGGGTCAGGGGTCGAGACTAGCTTACTTGGTATTCACACGAGGGTAGAGGACGTGGTGCGTACTTGGTGACTTCGCCGATTTAATTGTCGTTGAGGAGCCATCATTTTCGGTATACCTTTCGTTTCTTCTGAGGGCATGAGATGTCGATGGTGACATTTGCCCGTATGTATCATTATTCATGCGCTGTGCGAATATGTATACAGAAGTACATCGGTCATGAGTCGGGTGAGAAGCATGCACCTCCCAAGTCCAATGTTAAGAGAGACAGTATAAGGTCTGTAGTGTGCGAACGATACGATGAAACCAACATCGCATAAGTAGTTAGGGTGTGTATAGGACGTAGTAAGACAAAACATGTTTTATATGAAAGCAACATAGGTCTTGGTAGAATAAGACGAATCAACCATATCTAGCACCTAGTTTATTACCTGCGACATGAATAAATATAACAAAGAAGTATGGAAAGACAAGTCAACTCAACGCAAGAATCCACTGCTCCTCCAAGCCTCGACGTATTTTCTGACCAACTCATCACTCACCGGCTGGACATCTCGCAGAGTCAGCGAGTGCTCCCTCGCMTTATCCGTAGCCATAGTTACTCCACCACACGACATGTGCTCGAACTTGTGCTCAAAGAAGTCTATAGCCTTTGCCGCCGGGTTATCCCACGGGTTCTCGCCCGGATACGCCTGCACCCGTCTGAGCCACTCCTCAAGCGGCACAATCCCCTTCTGCGGCACGCCAAGCGCATCGGCCAGCACGGGGGTCATCTCCTCCCACTGCTTCCGCATTGGGTTGTCCACGTGGTAGACGGGGTGGCAGTCGGGTGCATCGCGCAGGAGTAGGTCCGCCAACACTGCCGAGGCGTCCTCCAGAGGCAGCCATGAGAGCACCCCCCGCACCGCCGGAAAGGCCCGCAGTGTCTGTGCCGACTTGAACAAGAAGCCGAGGACTTCCATGTGATTCCAGTATCCCGTCTTCGCAGAGCCAGACAACTGGCCCAGTCGAACGGTCATGGCGCGGAA
This sequence comes from Aspergillus pseudoviridinutans, assembly GCF_018340605.1. Taxonomy (NCBI): domain Eukaryota; kingdom Fungi; phylum Ascomycota; class Eurotiomycetes; order Eurotiales; family Aspergillaceae; genus Aspergillus; species Aspergillus pseudoviridinutans. The sequence continues at coordinate 685,330 of NW_025091284.1, forward strand.
GCGGTCCGGAGAGCGACCGAGAGTGTCTTGCAGGACGCGTTCGCAGATCATCTTGGCGCCTCCGTAGCCGTTGGGAAGGGCGCTGTCGATGTCGCAGGGTTCCTCGGGCACTTGCTGCTCGCCATCGTGTACGGATGGATACATGCCTACTGCGGAGAGAGATGATATGAACTGGAAGGTGAATTTGAAGTCGCTTTCCGGGTTGGGCTTGCGGCGTGCGGATACGCCTGCAGCAAGGTCGATGAGGTTGCGCATGGTGGCGAATTGCGGCTCGTTTTGCTTGAGGGATCGCAGGCCATTGACGGGGAAGGCGTTGTGGATGATGTGCGTCACGTGGTCCAGCAGCTGGTTGTACTGGGCCTCGTCCAGGCCGAGTCGCGGTTTCGAAGAGTCTGTCTCGATCACTTTCAATTTGGCCAGCATAGATGCGTCCAGATGGATGCCCTTGGATTCGAGCGCTTGGATCTGGCGGCGCAGTGGGCTATAGTCGTCGGCTGCCGTGGCGTCTCTCCTGGATCTCGCACCACCTGGGGGCGTTCCGTGACGGTTGAGGCAGTACACGGTGTCGACCGACGGGAGGCTGACGAGGTGTGTTACAATGTGGCTGCCGAGGCTTCCAGTTGTCCCTGTTACGAGAACGCATTTGGCACAGGCAGAAGGTAGGGGAGGTCCAGAGTACTCGGGGATTGTGAAGCCTTCTGATGTATGTTTCACGTAGTCGTCCGCGGCGACCTTTCGGGCTTTCATGTCCTCGTCAGATAGATGGTGGCCATCCTCTGTTCCTGGTAGATGTGTAACGGGACCACCCAGACCTTCGAGGTCTTGTTCGGCATCGGCTGCCAACGCAATCAGAACCCTTTGAACGCGCACTTCGGGCAACTTCCCATCTGTCCACTCCACATGTTTGTAACCGGCCGCAAGAAGCTCGTTCTGCCAGCGCTTTTCGTCTACGATGGCATGGGTCCGACCATCGTCAAACAGCCACCAGCCCTCAAGGGTACCCCAGACGACATCAACCCAGTGCAGCGTCCCCATCATCTCGAGGAGCATAAGGAAGCCGTCTGGTCGCAGAAACTTGCGGATGTTCTGGGCTGAGACCCTAAGTGAATGGGTGGCGTGCACGGCATTGCTGGCGATGACGATGTGTTGTGAGCCCACGAGTTCTGGATCGGAAGGAGGCTGTTCGATGTCGTGCACAGCGAATTTCATGAATGGGTACTGTTTGAACTTCCTCCTGGCTTGGGCCACGAGAGATGGCGAAAGATCGGTGAAGGTGTACTCGAGAGGTATTCCAAGCTTCGCCAGTACTGGAACGAGCACCTTTGTCGTGCCGCCCGTTCCGGCTCCCATCTCCAAGATCTTTAGAGTCGTCCGATTTTGGGATGCAAGCCTCATCTTCGTCGCCAGCCGGGTGAGAAAGTCGGCCATCTGCTCAAAGTATAGCTTGTTGAACGGTAGTTCGCCGTAGAAATTAGCCACGAGTTCTCGGTTCTTCGCATCCCCGAAGATTAGCTGCGGGCCGTCGGCCTTGCCTGACAAGACATCTGCCATTCTGGAGCCAACATTATATGTGAGCTGGTGCGAAGACCCATTGTCCGCATGGTGTCGCATCAGGTCTTCGAGAAGGGCATCGGCGCTCAGCGAGGGAAGGGGGATGGCGGTCCGTGTGATGACACCGTTGTCGACGTCGATAATCCTGGTCTCTTCCAACATCTTGTAGAGGTATTCGTGGAATCGCTGGTGCCGGGCGACGAAGGGAACGGGCTGCAGGACTTCACCGGGCTTGGCCGTCTCGAGATCGCAACCCAGCTGCTTGAACGCCTCACTGGTGAGCACCAGGCACAACCTTGTCTGCTTCTGGGACACACCATCAAGGTATCCCGCGCACCCACGGCTCTTGAGGAAGTAGTCTGTTTGTGCTTTAGACTCGCGGAACGTCTCAAGGATAGCAGCCGTTGGCAGATCGATGGACTTGTCAGAAACATCGTATGTTTCCGCATATTCCTCCATCGAGTTTGGCGTTGAAGGCAAGTCGGCATCGCTGGAGGAGCGGCTGTTCTGCGAAGATGACATGCCCGAGGACTCGGAGTCACTATCCTCATCCTGATAACCAAGCGTAGACTGGAGGAAACTGAGAACGCCTGGCACATCAAAGATGCTCATAAGCTCAGACTGTTCGAAAGTACAATTGAAGGTGGTCTCGAGGTCGCGCGCCATCTCCATACCCATAAGTGAGTCTATTCCGATGTCGGCAAGGGTATCGGTCTCGTTGATTTCCTCTGGCTCGAGGCCAGAGATGTCTGCCAGAACGGGCAGTAGCTTCAACCAAAGATCAGCCTTGATGTTCTTGCGACTGTTGGCATGGGCTGCAGGCTTCACTGCTGGCTGATGTGGCTGGGGCTGAGAAGTATCGTACTCGGCTGGGGTGCGCCTTGGAGCAGTTGCTGTCATAGGCATCACAAGCGATTCCGTAACAGCGCGACTATTTGCCATAGGTGTAGCAGCCACAGTAGAGTTCGCCAGTATCTCTCCTCTGTAGCCAGTGTTAGCAAAAGTCTTGTACATCCTGTTTATCTGAGCTGAATGGAAAGGCCAAGAGGACTTACACTGGAACTGGTGTGTATCGGATGCCAAGTATGACCTCTTCGAGTTCCCCGGACATTGGATCAAAGGCAAAGATGTCCGTCAAGAACTCCCCTGCTTCGCTGCGCTTATGCACTGCCAGGGCATCCCACTCCTTTTGATGGTTTTGATGGAGAACTTGCGGAAACCTCATCCACTGCTCAAACCCACTGATAATGTAGACGGTATCATCTGTGGCTCGCCGGTCTGGAGCCATACAGTTGGCCCAGATGCCACCAACCTGGGCAAGAGCCTCGCCTAGGACGAAATCGAGCCAACTCTCGCCGGACCGTCTGTGCGCCACCCTGCCGGCCGACTCGTTGGCACGCCCAACCAGCTTCCGCAGAACCCGGAATCTCTCCCCGTAGTCAACAATATCGGAGAAGACCCTGTAGATACTCCGTCCCTGAATCACCTCCTCGGCGTCGTCACTGCTTTCCAAGGCTCGGAGACATCGTTCATGTGTCACGAGACGCCCGAACCTGCTGAACTCGAGACGGGTCCGAGAGTCATCAAGAGGCACGAAGTAGATTTGTCCGCTCAGGTGCACGGCTTCCCCAGCGCCGTCGAGCTTGCTGGTGAATTTGAAGTGCCAGCTGGTAGGTTCAGTGCCGACGCGCTCGAAATCAAGGAATAGGGTTCTTGATGAATTCGCAACGATGGGACACAGGTTCACAACATTGTAGACTTGAGGATGCAACTTGTTGGCCTCGGCCAGTTCCGGACGAATGCTCGTGAGGGCCCGTAATGCCAGGTCTATTTCGAATATGGTTGGGCATGTGTGCGCTGTCTTCCCCATTACGTGTCCCGTGACAACATCCACGTATTCTTTTACGGTAGTGTTGATCCGGAACTGACACTCCTTTTCGCCTTTATCTCGGTAGCCCCGGAAGGTGAAGAGACCGGTGGGCGGCGCTTCCACCTCGACAGCAGCAGTGCTGGCCTCGCCGACGACCTGTTTCAAGGGCGGCTTGAATTCCAGCCAGTGTCGATGCTTCTCAAATTGGTATGGCGGGAGGATGATGGGTGCGTACTCATAGGTCTGTACCCGCGAGTGTGGCCAGAAGGACACACGCAAACCGGCCTTCCATAGGCTCATGGTTGCATCGACGAGTTGTTGCAACCCCTGACTGCCGTTTGTCACATTTATTGGCTGGAAAGTCGAGCTTTTTGGCATGCTGAGGGCTCTGCCTGCCATGGTTGTGATGGTAGAGTTGGAGCCGGCCTCTAACCAGATGGCTTCCGGATACTGCTTTGCGAGCCTTTGGACAGCATGGTTGAAATAGACCGGCTGTCTCATGTGCTCGGCAACATAGGCCGCCGAGAGAGGACTGGTGTCGCGCTCCTGGGTTGCTCTCTCGAGCTGGATCCTGGGCTGACCAAAACTCAGCTTCTCACCCAGAGCCTCCAAACCCGGCTTTAAGTGCTCAACCAGCACAGAATGAAAGGCATTGGTCACATCCAGCCTCTTGTGTTTTAGGACAGGCTTTGTTGCATTCCGCGTCGAGATCTCCTGTTGCACAGCATCAATCGCAGCGACCGACCCAGCAAGCGTGAAGCTCTTGGGACCGTTGAAACATGCAACAGTCGCCCTGCCTGCGCTTTCATCTCCACCCAGGCGGGCATTTGAAGCCGCCAATAAGTCCTCGACATCCGCTAACTCGGCCTCGACTGCGATCATGGCGCCCTTTTCAGGGCCCCAACTGTCTCTGATTATCTTGGACCGGCCATGGACCATCTTCAGAGCGTCTTCCATAGTCAAGACCCCCGAAACACAGAGCGCAGTGAGTTCCCCAAACGAGTGACCGACAAGGGCCGCTGGTTCAACGCCGCAGTCGATCCAGCTCATCGCGCACGAATACTGAATGGCGAACAGAAGCGGCTGAAGCACGGATGGATCGTTGATTGGCTCGCGTTGGAAGATGCCGGGATAGATGCTACCGGCACCAATAGACTTGCAGACATTGTCACACCGGTCGAGATGCTGACGCAGGACGGTTGCTTTGTCAAAGACCTCACGGTCCAGTCCAACGAACTTGGCTACCTGGCCCCCAAAACATAGTATGACGGGTCGGGGGGCTGGTGCCGCGAAAGTCTCGAAAGATGTCAGCTTTTGGTCCAATTCGTCGATAGACGCGGCAGCAACGACGAGACCCCGTCCAAGGGACCAATTGGACTGTCGATTCACATTAAATGCCAGGTTCTCGATTCCAAGGCGGTCTCCGGAGATCACTTTCGCATTAATGGATTGGCGCAGTCTTGCAGTGTAGGCTCGTATGCTGTTGTCATCAAGCCCAGAAATATAGAACGGACACTTGAAGGACGAACTGGAGGACGTTAACATCTCCCTCTTCTCCCCGACCGGCTTCGGCCCCTGCTTCACGACCATCGAAGCATTCGAGCCGGCTGCTCCGTAATTGTTGATGAGCGCTGCTTTGAAATCCTCTGTCCAGGGAATGGACGCTTTGGTTACCTCCATGTTGTCAGATGGCAAAGCCTTGATAGCAGGGTTCATGGAAGTGAAGCTGGCTTGCGGGGGGATGTGGCCTTCATGCATCATCAGCAGTATCTTGATCAGCGCTACAACCCCGGAGGCGCCCTCAGTGTGACCGATCAGACCCTTGACGGAGCCAATCTGCAAAGGCTTTAGGCCTTGGCGAACTGAACCCCCCAAGACCTGGCGGATGCTGTCGTACTCGGCCGGATCACCCACAGGGGTCCCCGTCCCATGGGCCTCGACGACCGAGATGTCTTTGATCTGCAAGCCGGATTTGGCAATGACAGTGCGGAAGACATCGGACAGAGAGCGTGGATTGGGGACAAAGATCGGCGTGCTGTTCTGGTTCTGGTTGATGGCGGTGGCCGAGATGACGCCCAGAATCTGGTCACCGTCGGCGACGGCGTCCGTCAATTTCTTGAGAAAGACAGCTCCGATAGCCTCGCCCCGGCAGTACCCGTCTGCCTTCGCGTCAAAAGGTTTACACTGCCCGGTAGGGCTGAGGAAAGACCCTGCGGCCAGATTCTGGAAGAACATAGGCGTGCTATAAAAGTTGGTTCCGCCAGCCAAAGCTGCCGTGCATTCGCCGCTCAGGATAGCCTGGCATGCTAGGTTGATGGCGACGGTTGATGCTGAGCACGCCGTATCGACTGTCATGCCGGGTCCCGTCCAGCCAAAGTAATGGCTCACCTTTCCAGCAATGTAGCTGCGCAGGGCGCCTGTGGCCGAAAAGGCTGTCGGCGAGGTATGCGAGATATTGTTCTCATAGTCATTGGCAACAACGCCGATGTAGCACCCAATACGCTCATCGGATTTGGATTTGTGGTAATACCCTGACTGCGCGACGGCCTGATACGCCGTCTGCAGAATGAGCCTCTGCTGTGGATCCATATGAAGGACCTCGCGTGGAGACTTCTTGAAGAACTTGTAGTCAAAGGCATCATGGTCGTCAATGAAGTTGCCGTACCATTTCTTCTTCTCGTCACCCTCTTCGTAGGGGCGGAAAGTAGTCTCCATGACGAAGCGATCGTTGGGCACAAGTTCCCTGTGCTGCGATTTGCCTTCCAGCAGGATCTTCCAGTACTGCTCCAAGTCCGGGGCTCCTGCCACGTTGCAGGACATGCCAATGACAGCAATATCATTCTCAGCTACTCCGGCGGCTACGGGTGCCGGGGCTGGGCTGGAACCACTTCCGCGGCTGCTAATGCTGTGCTCAAGGTCGAAGTGGGTGACTTGGCTATTCAGTCGCCGGAGGAGCGTCGGCGGGACACATCGTTCCGGTCCAAACTCGATCACGCGAGAGCTTCTGTCCTGTAGCGAACTGGAAACAGCAGCGCGGAAGGTTTTGATCCAGTTGAACTGTTGTACGAGGAATGCGCGTGAAGCTACTTCAAGGAGGTTTTCCCCGCCAGTGATAACATCCTCCGAGTTGACGCGTGTCGGCAAGACGAGACAAGAAGCATCTGGGAGTTGAAAGGTGGGGAGTCTTTTGCAGAAAGCAGACAAAGCCTGAAGGTCGTTTTCGTAAAGCGATCCTGCGTGGAAGCGACCATGAAACTCGGTTTCGGTGGCTGTGATGCCGGCACTCTGGAGATGGCTCTTCAGGGCGGAAGCAGTGCGTGTAGACGTTGTCACCGTCACACGATTGTCGTCATATGATACGGAGATGTAGGCCTGCCATCACGTCCGTTAGTTGGAATACGTCCCGCAAATTGATCCTGCTTACCTCCGGAAACCGGTCCAAAGCCTTCTTCAGCTCGGCCACTGATTGCCCCCCTCTCCAAAATGCTATCAAGGAGAGAGACGGCCCTGCTGCGTCAGATGCATCCTGCGCGTCAGACAGTGCTCCTAGTACGAAGACTATGCGAAGCACTGCTGCGGCATTGTGGCAGAACTGCGCCCAGGACGAGCTTGCAGACACTACTAGGGCACTGAACACACCAAGGCAGCAGCCAAGTGTTTCGGTCTGCGCAGGTGAAGGCACCTGAAACCCATGTCCGTCCCCGAGTCCGGATGGACAGAACGAGTTCACATGCTGAAGATATTCGGCCAGTTGGGCTATGATGACGAGCGGCCCAAGAATTGCATTGGGTAGATTGGCAACGGTTGATTGCGGCGTGATGACTCCCGTCCGAAGCCATTCGGCCAGCTTTTGCGCGTGGCTCACTCCTGGAGTCTGTTGCAATTTCGGAATCGATTCGCATAGAGAAGCCCAGCATTTCTCGATATCCTCAATAGCATGGAGAGCCCACTGGCTGGTGGCATCACCTTTCACGAATGAGATGATACGACTGAAGTATGGCTCATCCAAGGACATGGCCCCAGGCCCGAACAGAAGGAGAGTCCTGGCATCCGGCATGGCTCGGGTCACAGAAGGCGCTGTGCGGATGAGCTCAGTTCTAAGTGGTGAGGCTTGGGCGTCTGCGGTAGAGTTCAACTCTACTATCACCGTCTCAGCTAGGAATGAGCAAGGAGGTTTTGTGGGTAACGTGTGGATAGAAGATGAATCTAGGAGTCACAGAGGACGTTGCGGTGGGCTTTTAGGAGGTTCTCTGATCTTGCCACCATCGCAGAGAAATCAGAATGGAGAGGGCACATGTCGGAGAAATCATAGCTTCTTGCCCCTAGAGCTTTGACTGTAGTAGGTGTATTGGTACAGTAGCAAAGGATTCACATCCATGGCTTGCCGCTATACTATCCGGAGTTTCTAGGTAATCTGAGGCACCTATCGAGGTGTTAGGAGTTTAATCTAGTAACCGGAGTTGTATCATGCAAGGCGGACTTTTTTCTCGTGTTGAAATAATCATTGCCGTAGGTAATCCGTAGTAGTCAGCCTATAGCAGACCTTGGCGACCCCCATCACCCCGTAAGATAACGTCTTTACTGGCCTATGAAAGCTGCAGCTGAAGGTGCGACTACTGCACGCTGATGCAGGTAAGAATTCTGCAGTAATACGAACAGTATGAGACAATATTTCGGTACTTTCGCCGTGGATGCGACTTCACCTCGCTTACTACCTGGTTAGCTCACTATCATGTCCCCAGTCTGTTCGAATTTCTCCGCTCTCCGTGCCGCCGGAATGGTCCCGTCATAAGCGTCGTGCTGACGCATTCCGTCCAAGATATGCTATAGGCGACATACGACGTAGGAGATTGGCGATTTATTGTTGCCTGAGTCCCAGGCTATCTCCACTGTTTATTATCAGATATCAGAACCTATCTATATGGCTRCATAGATACTACCTTGCCACGATGCCTAGACAGTAGACGCATAAACTGCAGTGGTTCCCATTCATTCATTCATTCATTCATTTACTTTGAAACTCCTGCCTGCTGCTGCAAAGGAACACMATTGACGAAGACTTTCCCTGACAGTGCCTACCTCGACAGAAAAGATGGGGAGCATTGGTAATGATTGTAACGGGGTCACGGCTGGCTGGGCAAATGAGCCCATTGCCATTATTGGCATGAGTGCAAAGTTCTCAGGAGACGCAACAAACACAGAGAAGTTCTGGCGTATGTTGGTCGAGGGAAGAAGTGGCTGGACACCCTTTCCATCTTCCAGATTCAATGCGAAAGGAGTGTATCATCCGAACAATGAGAGACTGAACAGTGTAAGTAGGCCTTCATTCTAGTGACGTCCAATGCAATACATAGCAGCAGGAACAGGAACTGACAAGTGTCTCTCTAGACGCACGTCACGGGCGCACATTTCTTGGAGGAGGATGTCGGATTGTTCGATGCGGCCTTCTTTGGCTACTCGAGTGAGACTGCAGCGGTACGAAGTCAAATACTACATCTGTGCAGATCGTGTTTACCTGACCTGACTCGCTTTCTTTAGTCTCTTGATCCCCAATATCGACTGCAGCTGGAATCCGTCTATGAGGCCTTGGAGAATGGTGAGAACCTCAGCTGACGATCGGGTTGGAAACATGATTGCTAATAGCACCTACAGCTGGCCTTCCATTGGCCCAGATCGCCGGTTCGAACACATCCGTGTTTACAGGAGTCTTTGTGCATGACTACAGGGACAGCTTACTCCGAGACGCCGACAATCTGCCCAGGTTGATGGCAACAGGGACCGGCGTGCCCATGATGTCGAATCGTATCTCACATTTCTTTGATTTTCGGGGAGCGAGCATGACAATAGAAACGGCCTGCTCCTCGAGCATGGTGGCCATGCATCAAGCCATCCAAAGCTTGAGAACGGGGGAGGCCGATATGTCCATCGTGGGCGGTGCCAACCTAACCCTCAACCCTGACATGTTTAAGGCCTTGGGATCGGCAGGGTGAGTGCAGTATTCCACATTTGCTGTTCATTTCAAGGCGTTATGAGTGAGACTGACATGTGTCACCAAGGTTTCTATCTGCAGACGGAAAGTCGTATGCCTTCGACTCGCGCGCAAGTGGATACGGACGTGGCGAGGGCGTAGGAACCCTCGTAATCAAGCGCTTGAAAGACGCCCTGGCTTCTGGCGACCCCATCCGGGCTGTAATTCGCGAATCATTTCTCAACCAAGACGGCAAGACGGAAACCATCACCACTCCGAGTTTGGAGGCCCAGGAAGCCTTGATCTGGGCTTGCTACCGGAAAGCAGGACTAGATCCACGAGATACGCAGTACTTTGAGGCACATGGTACAGGCACCCAGGCGGGAGATACCGTCGAGCCACGGGCCATTGCAACCATCTTTGCGTCATCTGACCGTGAGCCACTGCTTATCGGATCTGTCAAGACAAACATCGGCCACACAGAGGCAGCAAGCGGGCTGGGAAGCATCATCAAGACTGCCCTGGCCATGGAAAAGGGGATCATCCCGCCCTCCATCAACTTTGAGAAGCCCAACCCGAAGATAGCTCTGGAGGACTGGAATCTCAGACTGGTCCGGGAGTTGGAAAAATGGCCGGCGGCCGCAATTCGCCGCGCCTCTATAAACAATTTCGGGTACGGAGGGGCCAACGCACATATCATTATGGAAGATGGCGCCTCATGGATTCCAGCCTTTGCCGGCAGAAACGCATATTCGAACGGCCACTCGAATGGACATGGTATATATCGGAAGCATGTCCAGCTGGATGGACATGCCCGGATTAGCCATGATAACTCCAAGGTTTTCGTGCTGAGTGGGAAAGACGAACAGGCGTGTCAGAGGATGATCTCCAATCTGAAGGATTATCTCGAACAGCAAAAGTTGACGCAGCCAAATCCCGGAGAATTACTTGAAAGCCTTGCATATACCCTAGGCCAACGGCGGACCCGGTTCCCATGGGTGGCCGCGCACCCGGTTCCTGTCACGGAGGGCATCGATACAGTCATCCAGGCCCTTGACTCACCTAAATTCAAACCTATCCGCAGCTCGCGTGCGCCTAGAATCGGCATGGTGTTTACGGGCCAGGGAGCACAATGGTATGCTATGGGTAGAGAGCTCGTGAATGCCTATCCCGTCTACAAAGAATCCCTCGAAGAGGCCGAAGGATACCTCAAGGATTTCGGTGCAGAATGGTCCTTGATGGAGGAGCTATCGCGTGATGCCGAGAGCTCTCGAATTAACGAGGTCGCTCTGAGTACTCCAATCTGTGTCGCAGTGCAGATCTCGCTTGTACGTCTACTTCGGGCTTGGGGGGTTGTGCCCATGGCTGTGACCAGCCATTCGAGTGGGGAGATTGCCGCGGCTTACACTGTCGGAGCACTGAGCTACCAGGCGGCTATGGCTTTCTCATATTACCGCGCTGTGCTGGCTGCGGACAAGAGACTTCGAGGGCCGGTCAAGGGTGGCATGGTTGCCGTTGGGCTCGGACTGGAGGATACTGAATCCTACCTGAAGCGGCTGACGTCGGGGGGCCAGGCTGTGGTGGCGTGCATCAACAGCCCATCCAGTATCACGGTTGCTGGAGACCTATCTGCTGTGAAAGAGCTCGAAGACTTGGCCGTCGCAGATGGTGTCTTTGCTCGCCGCCTCAAGGTGGACGTCGCTTGGCACTCCTATCACATGGCCCCCATTGCCAATGTTTATGTCAAGGCACTGGAAGAGTTGCAGTCCACCGACATTGACAATGCTCTTAAAACGATCACTTTCTCCTCACCAGTGACCGGGGGCCGCATGATTGATGCCAAGGAGATCGCGTCTCCAGAGCACTGGGTGCAGAGCTTGTTACAGCCTGTCCAGTTCGTCGACGCGTTCATCGATATGATTGTGGGGGAGTCGGGGACGTCTGCCTCCAACGTGGATGTCGTAGTTGAGGTTGGTCCGCATACAGCTTTGGGGGGTCCTATTCAGGAGATCCTCGCGCTTCCCGAGTTCAAGGACCTGCGGATCCCGTACTACGGCTGCCTTGTGCGCAAAACAGATGCGCGACAGAGCATGCAGGCTCTTGCCGCCAGCCTGCTGCAAGAAGGATATCCTGTGGACATGGAAGCCGTCAACTTTCCCCATGGCAGAGAGCAACACGTAAAGGTGCTGACGGAGTTGCCATCGTATCCCTGGAACCACCAGGTCAAGCATTGGGTCGAGCCAAGGTTCAACCGGGCCCTTCGCGAACGGTCACATCCGCCCCATGATCTCCTGGGCTCGCTTGTCGAGGGCTCAAATCCAGAGACACCCTCGTGGCGACACATCCTTCGTATCTCCGAGTCACCGTGGACCAGGGACCATGTCATTCAATCCAACGTTGTATATCCAGCCGCCGGGTACATCTGCCTGGCCATCGAGGCGATTAGGCAGCTCACAACAATAGACCAGAAGACCGGTGCCAAGGAAATATCCGGCTATCGGCTACGAGACGTCGACTTCTTGCAGGCCCTCATGATACCCGACAACGCAGAGGGCATTGAGATCCAAACGACGATTCGCCCCGTGAGCGAGAAAGACGTCAGTGCACAGGGATGGAAACATTTCGAGGTCTGGACCGTCACGGCGGACAATCGATGGACCCAACACGCCAAAGGCTTGATATCTATCGAGTTTGAATTCCCCTCCCTGGAGGCTCTCAAGCCAACTACGCGCGACTTCGACATCAAAGGCTACACAAGACGCATTATCCCGGCCGACCTGTTCGCCAACCTAAGGGCTCTTGGCATCGCTCATGGCCCGATGTTCCAGAACATGAAGGGCATAGTCCAGTCGGGCTCGGAAATGCGCAGCATGGTTACCATGACCGTGGCGGACACGACGGTGCCGAATGATCTTCCCCGTGACCCCGTCCTGCACCCTGTCACATTGGACTCGATCATCACGGCTCCATACTCGGCTGTTCCCGGAGCTGCTGCCCGTGAGACCGCCGCCAAGGTCCCCCGATCTGTTACGAATTTCTGGGTATCCAGTAAGATCAGTCATACGGCGGGGTATGTTTTCAAGACTCACTCTTCGCTCATCCGAGACGATCGTCAAGGAATGGAGGCCGACGTGTCAGTTGTCGATCCCGGCGACGGAAACGTCGTGCTGGAAATGAAAGGCTTCTCATACCAGTCTTTGGGACGCAGTGTATCACTTCAACAGTCTGCGCCATGGGAGACAGAGCTGTGCAGCAAAATGGACTGGTCACTTGATATTTCCTTTGCGTCGCCGGCCACTTTTGCCTCTATTGAGAAGCAACTGAGCTGCAACATTGACCCGTCCGAGGACAGTTTCAGAGTGGACGTCTGGCGAGTGTGCGTTTACTTCATGCAGCAGGCTCTACTTGCATTGGATCCTCGCGATACGGAATGCATGGGATCTCACTACGCCAAGTATTATGCATGGATGAACGACACTGTCCAGCGGGCCGCCTCAGGGCAAATTTGTATCGGTAGTGCCGAGTGGCTTGTGGATGAAGAGCCGGAAAAACAACGTCGGATTGACCAGGTGGCCAAGGCCAGCGTGGGTGGCGAGATGGTATGCCGCCTGGGTGCTCAACTGGTGCCTATACTGCGAGGGCAGACTGCACCACTCGAACTCATGGCCGAGGACAATCTGTTGCCCAAGCTCTACACCGAGACGCCCAAGGTGAAGCGAATGGGGTCGCAGCTCGCCGGGCTGCTACGCCACCTTGCACACAAGAATCCCCGTGCCCGCATCCTGGAGATCGGCGCAGGAACAGGCGCCATGACGCGATATGCCCTTGAAGCCCTTGGTACCACCACGTCGGGCGGTCCACACGCTTCCTTGTATCACTATACCGACATCTCAGCGGCCTTCTTTGAGGCGGCTCGAGAAAGCCTATCGGCCTGGAGCGACCTGCTGTCCTTTGACGTGCTCGACATTGACCAGGATCCAGCCGCGCAGGGTTTCACGAACGGCCCTTACGATATTGTTATCGCCTCGCGCGTCCTGCATACTACCAAATCTATCTCCCGCACGCTGAACAACGTTCGGAGCCTCCTCAAGCCAAACGGGACTCTCTTGCTGATGGAGGATGTGCAGTGTCACATCGACGCCCAGTTTGTGAGCGGGCTGCTTCCTAATTGGTGGCTTGGCGAAGAGCCTGAGAGAGAGGCCAACCCGGTGCTGAGCGCACCCATGTGGGATCGCTATCTCCGGGCCGCTGGCTTCGCCGTGGATCTCAAGCTGCCCGACTGCGAAAGCACCGAAAGCCAGACTGCGATTACTATCATGGCGACAGTACCAATGTCATTGCCCCCGAAGCTGAGCGTCGGTCCGGAGAAGCTGGTCATTGTCACAAGTCGTAGAGCTGGGTCTCCTCCCTCCGGATGGCTGCAGAGCCTCCAGGATTCCATCGCCGCATGCACCGAAGGAGAAGACAGGAAGTTGCCGGTTGTACAAGAGCTTGAGTCTGCCTCTGCCACCTCAACATGGTTCGCTGACAAGATTTGTATCTTCATTGGCGAGGTGGACGAGCCCATCCTCTACGACCTCGATTCAGCGTCTCTGGAGGGTATTCGGGCGATGAGCACGAGCTGTAAGGGGCTCATCTGGGTGACGCGAGGGGGCGCCGTGGATTGCGAAAGTCCCGAACTCAGTCTTGCGGCTGGGTTTGTTCGCTCGCTGCGCAGCGAGTACGTTGGTCGAAAATTGTTGACGTTGGACCTAGACCCCAAAGGGCCCCTGTGGTCTGACGCCGGTGCATCTGCCATTGTGCAAATCCTACGCACAGCTTTTGGCAACTCCGAGGACGGCCCTGGGGCAGAGAAAGGCCCAACCGAGTTTGAGTACGCCGAGCGAGATGGCGTGATCTTAGTTCCACGACTGTACCATGATGTGGCGAGGGATCAGATGCTTTCTCCAAACGCTTCAGACTTGGATGCCAAGCAAACCGTTGTTATGGAGCCCTTCTACCAGCCAGATCGCCCCCTTTGTTTGCAGCCAGAATCACTAGCCTTTGGTGACGATGACAAGGCCTACTATGACTCTCTTCAGCCCAGCCTGATAGAGGTGGAGCCCAGGGCGTACGGTACCGACTTGCGCCATACGGACGAGCATATCATAGGCCTCGAGTGTGCGGGAATCGTCACTCGAGTGGGGAGCGAGGCAGCTGCTCAGGGCTACGTAGTCGGCGATCGTGTTGTCTGCCTTTTGAGCCAGTCGTCTTTCCCAAGCCGAGCTACAGTCGGGTGGAGGTCAACAGTACGCATGCCGACAGAGCTCACCTTCGAGGAGGCAGCATCGCTCCCAGTAGCTTTCCTCACGGCGTACTTCTCTCTCATCGCGGTCGCAAGGCTGCAACGCACCCAGTCGGTCTTAATCCATGCCGCGGCTGGCAGCGTTGGGCAGGCTGCCATCATGGTTGCGCAACACCTCGGGGCGGAAATATTCGCCACTGTTGGCAGCCCTGAAGAGCGAGAGCTCATCATGCGAAGGCACGGCATACCAGCGGACCACATCTTCAACAGCCATGACACATCCTTCGGGCCTGCTACCCTCGCTGCCACCAACGGCTACGGGGTTGACGTGGTCCTAAACTCGCTGGCGGGTCCCCTTTTGCAGGAAAGCTTCAACCTAGTCGCACCCCTGGGGCACTTTGTCGAGATTGGCAAGCACGATTCGGAGAGAAACAGCAATCTCGAGATGCGACCCTTTTCCCGCTCTGTTTCCTTCTCGGCCATCGACCTTCCGAGTCTCTTAGAGCGCCGAGGTGCTGACGTGCATCGCTATCTGGGAGAGGTTATGCGCCTTGTTGAGGCCAATGCCGTCGCGCCTGTGCATCCTATCACTGCTTATTCCATGGGGGACATTGCCGAAGCGTCTCGTCTGCTGCAGACCGGGCACCATATGGGCAAGGTCGTCTTGTCGGTCGGTTCGCATGAAATGGTACCAGTACTCCCACGCGCGGTGGCTGCGAAGCTCTCTCCCGACGCGTCGTATTTGATTGTAGGCGGAACCGGCGGGTTAGGGCAGTCTGTGGCGCACTGGATGATATCACGCGGAGCTCGGAACCTTGTCCTTCTGTCGCGTAGCGCAGCAAAGAGCGAGAAGACGGCAGCATTGGCCGAGGAGCTCCGCGAGGCGGGATGTAGTCGCGTCTTGCCTGTCAGCTGCGATGTCGCCAACGAGGACGACGTGGCCAGAGCGATCCAGGTGTGTGCGCAAGAGGGATTGCCGCCCATTCGGGGCGTCATTCACGCTGCCTTCGTTCTCCATGTGAGTGATCGCCCATCACCCCAGCGGATATTTTCGTTGCAGGCTAACATGATTTGTTTGCTCGCAGGACTCTTTCGTCGAGAAGATGACCCTCGACGACTACAGGTACACCACACAGAGCAAAGTCGCAGGGTGCTGGAACCTGCACAATCAATTCAACCTGCCCGGCGATCTCGACTTTTTCGTCCTGTTCTCGTCAATCAACGGAATCCTCGGCTACGCCAGCCAAGCAGCGTACTCAGCAGCCGGCGCGTACGAAGACGCCCTAGCCCACTGGCGCGTCAAGCACTGCGGCCTTCCCGGTGTCTCCATCGACCTCTCAGTCGTCAACGCCGTCGGCTACGTCGCCGAGGCGAACGCATCCGAGACCCTACGCAAGTCCCTCCTCAAGGCGGGACGCAGGGTCATCGACGAAGACCACGTGCTCGCCTCGCTCGAGTCGGCCATTTTGTCGCCGTACGACCCCCAGTTTGTCGTGGGTGGCATTAACTCGGGCCCTGGCCCGCACTGGGAGCTTGACGGTGACCTCGGCCGCGACATGCGCGTGCTCCCGCTCAGGTACCGACAGCCTTCCGCAGCCGCGCAGGAGGAACAAGGGCAGCAAAATGGTAGCGACCCTCTGGCTGCCAGGATGGCCGTGTGTGCATCGCGCGACGAGGCTATTCGCGCGGTCGGGTCCGCCTTGGCCGAGATGCTGGCTGATATGTTCCTGGTCCCCGTCGAGGATATTGACCTGAGTGAGTCTCCCTCGCAGCAGGGAGTTGACTCCCTCGTGGCGGTTGAGGTGCGCAATATGCTCTTCAGCCAGGCCGGTGCCGAGCTGTCTATTTTCAATATTATGCAGAGTCCTAGTCTGGCCATGCTCGCGGCCGATGTGGTGGATCGTAGTAAGCATGTGAAATTTGCTGCGGCGTCATGAGGTTGGCGATACCTTGGTAGAGTTAGATGTTTCTCGTCAATATTGGAACGTTATATTTTTGTCAGAGAGGTTTCCCTTGAGCATACAGTTCTACTCAGGAGAAGACAAGAGACAGATTGCAACACACGCCAAATCCTGAACATAGTAGGTATAATTTGAATTTACTCGAGTCAAATAATTTCTCCTAGTAGCACTTGCTAAACAAGATCGCCCTTCCCCTATCGATTCCTACATTACACGTACAAGAAGCTCGCTCTCAGTCTCCTTGGATTTTGTCAAGAAGGAATCTGCAGACCAACCAGAGCAAAGCAAAACAAAATCTACGTAGTAAGGAAACAGGACCATCGAAAACACACGGAAGTCCCATCCTTTCGTCCCTTTCAGCTCCAACTAGCTGAAAGAAGAGATAGTGGCGCACTAAGAACACTGGCCCTCCGTAAAATCCTCCATACCAAAGAGAAAGCTATCGCAATCAAACCCTAGATCCTGGAAGATATGATCGAACAGGGAACCCGAGGTCTCCTCCTCAAGCGGCATATCACCAGTGCCATCTGGACCGGGGCATTGTGTCTCCAAGATTCTTGTCGCGAGCATTTCAAAGGTCCGGATGCACTGTTGAACATACATGCTCAAGTGGTCATGCGCGCGGAGCGCCGACAGAACATCTTTCCACGATTGCGACGCCGATGTGGTAAACAGGTCCGCTTCGAACATGGCCGCCAGAAAGTTGGTCCCTGCAATGTGTAGATAGTAGATTCGATACCACCAGGGCAGGAGACCCATTGGTTCGTTTGGCTCCAGGGTCTCGATGATCAACGAGGTGAGCTTCTGCGCGGTTTCCACGCACATTCCGGCGCATTCTCTGAGGAGCCGATCGCTAAGGCTTGGAGGATTGGGTCGTGCTGGCATGGTTGACGGGTGGGTTTTCAGAGAGTAGAGACGTGCGAGCATGGGTCTGTACAGGACAATTCGGGAGTGAAGGAGTCTAGACTGGTGTTAGAAATGCAAGGACCGAGCTGCTCTAGTCATGACTGATCCTCGAAACGAACAAACAGTGTAATAGTGGCATACCGAAGGTGAAGTAAATATCGCTCTGCTCGCGAATTCCTGTCGATAACGTTGTTGAGATTTTCCAACTTCCAGTCGCTAGGGAGACCATTCTCCCATTTGTTGAGGCAGGCGTCTAGCTGCACTGCCACGGCGTGGTAGTCGTCCTGTTGATACAGACGTGGTAGTCCCAACCTGGCAGCGAGAGCATTGCGAGTCTGGGTCTGTGCCAACTGAATTTGATTTCCAATTTCATGAAGCTCTCGTGAAAGATGCTCTGCATGGCTACCGCCCTGTAGGTAGCTCTGACTTGTAGACATCGCCTCGGTCCTGTTCGGTAAAGGGATCAAGGACGGCGCCGATGTCCGGCCGAGTGACCACGAAACGCATCTAGCGGAGTGAGCGATGAGACCAAGAAAAAAGTTTTTTCTGTATGTCTGTAGACTTACCGGTCTAGAGCCACACAGCTAGCCCATACCTTTTGTTTCAACTGCGTGTCGTTGCAAGGATGCTTGGCCGAAGACCCCATGGAGAGATGGCAACACATACTCTGCGCAATGCGGATTGCCAACCCCGCCGTCATCCATGTCTTTAGGTGGTTGCTGGTGCAGTGGAGGTATCGATTCATAAGCATCAAACACTGGACCAGCTCGAGCGTTCCAGGCTTCCATAGAATTGTCTCTGGTCGGAGAAGCGCCCATGCGCGCTGGAAAAAGCGATTTCCCTCCTCGTCACGCTGTTGCGGAAGGATGGATTCTTGTCTCTGCACTGCCAGGGCAAAGACGACATTGAGTATGCTGAGCCAGACGTCTCGGTCCGCGTGGAGCAGTGCACCAGGTTGAGAGTACGTCGCCTCATAGTCGTGTAAGAAGCGTTCTCGACTCAAGACCGGCTCCACGGGATCGACGTACTGCCAATATATACACACAAGTCTATCAGCATAAGCGCGGGGAGGCAATTCCGTGGCCGAGTTGAGAACGCTGTACGGAGAGTGCAGGTCTAACACTCCAAACAAGGGCGCATCCACGAACGGGACAAGGTTTGAAGTAGCGGCCGGGACGAGCCCTGCTCTCACATCGATGGCGGCTGCGACTTCGCCAGCAAACTGTCCATGGGTGCTGTAGTACGCACGGTTTTGATCCTGATCGAGCTCCGGCTCTTGGTCTTCCTCGGCACGCACTGATCTGGAGAGCGGTCCACGGGTCACCGGAGTCGCAAGCGAGCAGGCTCCCAAGTTCGCAGACGAGGCTGGGATGGGTATATGACAGCGATTTGTTAGTGCTTTTGGGACCGGGGTTTTGCGCTTGGCTTGTCGCTCGACGGCGCTGGAATCAATGCTGTACGTACATGCCTTTCCTCTTCGCACGCATCTAGCACAGGCTGCAAATGATATTATCAGTCAGTCTTATAGGAGGACGTTATAGGGCCATAAAATACCCGGATGACCGCCATCGCATTTCGCCTTCCTCAACCGACAAGCCTGACAAGCGATGGAGATTTTCAATCGCTCCCTGCGCAGTGGTTTCGATAAAACGTCTTGATGGTTTCTCATATTTAGAGACATATTCAATACAACCACTTCGCCAGTTGGTCTCGCTCCACACAGATAACGTATTAAAGCTTACATGAAAGAAAAGCAGGGGAGTTGGAGATTGTCCGCACTCCGGCGACACGGAGACAGCACGCATTAGTCAAGGTATTATTATATGACACGTCCCAATCATATTATGCTCCGCTCACTCATGACTCCATAGCGGAAAGACATATAATTGGCTAAGGCGAATCTCCTGCATGTCAGCCAGTCAGCTTTACTTCCGCGCATCGAATAGTGCTAGTGTGACAGCCAATCAAACACTGGTCCGCCTCTCTATGTTCTTTGAGACTGTCAACATCAGCTATAAATCTTAAAGCCTAGAGCAATTTACCATCCGGACATGCTGCATACTTATTATCACTTGTTTCTTTTCTGAGATTCCTCTCAGACTTAGGTCGCTCCAGTGTTGAAGCATGTCTCAACCAGCCGAATCCAAGGCCGCAGCAGACCCTGAGGTCCAGCAAACCCATAACTTTGATGGGCAAGGCACCCAGGAAGACCCCTTCATAGTCGAATTCCAAAAAGATGACCCAGGGAATCCTATGAACTGGTCTCAATTCAGGAAATGGTTCATTACCGCCATTGTGACCTTCTCTGTCTTTGCCATCACCTTTACATCTTCCGCATACTCTGCTTCCGCAAATGAGCTCATTCCAGACTTCGACATCAGCACAGAAGTGTTTACAGTTGGTCTGTCCCTCTTTGTTCTTGGGTTTGCAATTGGCCCAGCAGTATGGGGCCCCTTGGTAAGCTCCTCCTCTATTTGACGCCGTAATACACCAGCTGACACTCCGTTCTTTTAGTAAGTCTTTAATCAACCATACGCAGACGCCTTGAACCTAACCGTGCCTTGTAGATCTGAACTATACGGAAGACAAGCTCTCTGGATCGTCTCCCACGTTGCCATGGTGGGCTTCATTGGAGGTTCCGCTGGAAGTCGAAACGTCGCCACCCTCCTGGTGTTGCGATTCTTCAGCGGCACCTTTGGAGGCTCACCGTTAGTCAACTCGGGCGGTGCCATTGCAGATCTCTTCCCCCCGGCTCAGAGAGGCCTCGCGATGACACTGTACTGTGTCGCGCCGTTCCTCGGTCCCATCCTTGGTCCTATCGTTGGCGGGTTCGTCTCTGAAAACGTTGGATGGAGATGGGTCCAGGGGGTGTGCTGCATCTTTATCGGCGTGATTGGTATCATCGGCGTCATCTTTGTGCCTGAAACTTATGGGCCGGTATTACTGATCAGGAGGGCAAACCAGCTCTCCAAAGCCCACGGTAAGGTTTACATCAGCGTCCTCGAAAAGAACCAAGGCAAGAAGAAGCCGTCGGAGGTCTTCCAGCGAGCGCTCATTCGGCCTTGGGTTCTGCTCTTCCGCGAGCCCATCGTGCTGGTTGCCTCGCTCTACATGGCCATTATCTACGGCACGGTCTACATGTTCATGAGCGCCATGCCCATCGTGTATAACGAACAACGCGGCTGGAGCGAGGGCATCGGCGGGCTCGCCTTCATGGGTATCGCCGTTGGCATTATCATCGGATTACTCTACGCCATCCACGACAACAACAACCGTTACACAAAGCTCTTGTTGTCCAAATCAGCAACTGCCGAATCTCGACTCCCACCCGCCATCGTCGGCGCTGTGGCCCTACCAGTCGGCATGTTCGCCTTCGCCTGGACCAATTACCCCCACATCCACTGGTCCGTCAGCATGGTCCTCTCTGCACCCTTCGGCTTCGGCTGCGTCCTTGTCATCCTGCCGATCGTCAACTACCTGATTGACGCGTACACCATCTACGCGGCGTCTGTTCTTGCAGCTGCCGCTATTTTCCGCTCGATCGTCGGGGCTGTGTTTCCCTTGTTTACTACCCAGATGTATGACAAKCTTGGGATTCACTGGGCGAGCTCACTACCGGCCTTTTTGACGTTGGCTTGCATGCCGTTCCCGTTCGTCATGTATCGCTACGGTGGGGCGCTGCGGATGAAATGCAAGTATGCGTTCGAGGCTGCGGAGATGATGAGGCGGATGCAGATGCAGCAGGCACCTGCGCCAGTCAAGGAGGAGGAAGATTCCCCTTCGGAGTGAGGAAGTCGGGATGTCTGGCTGAGCTATTCTGTACGGTGTGTGAAGTGACGGATATGCATGTCCACGTCCGTTGTGCGTACGTGGCCAGTGGAAGAGACTCATGCACTACAGAGGAAAATAGATTGGATTTCGGATTTATATTTCATCTAGACTGCCAAAAACATCGTCAGTGTTAATACAACCGCATTTACCGTAGTATATCAGTCGCAGTTACCGAACACATCATTCTTAGACGTAGAGACTAGGGATCGACATGGACAAGTCAATCGCTACGGCAATCGAACTATTTTGTTGTCTCGCTGGTTTGACATGTACAGTTCCTTGAATATCGTGCTAAGTCTATCTAAAGATAATATGTAGGTAAGGACCTGAGAATTAAAATATATACACGATTGTTCCGAGGAACCCATCATATACAGACTGGTGCTGGTGCTGTGATCGCGACCGACCGGGTAAGATGTCTACCGACTCACCCCAAATTTCCTCGCAATTTCCGCCTCGGTAAACTTTCTCGTCTTAGTCTGCAGCATGGCAGCTCTCTCCTCGATCGACATGGAAATCTGCTCGCCCATAGGAACGAGACACTTAGCCAGATGCGTATAGTCCTTCCGGATAAGCCGGTAGGTGATCATGAGATAGTCGATATTGCGGAAGACCAGCGCATGCTCGCTTGCATAGCGGTCCTTTTGCTTGAGAAACGCCACCGGGTGCTCGCGCCAGTGACGGCGGGGATTGAGATGGTGAGACGTGTGGTAGCCATCATTGAAGCAGAAACGGTTACTCTGCTATTGTTAGCGGCGGTAGTCAGAAGCGACGCAGGAATCGTACCGGAACATCAATGAGGGTGATACTAGACCTAAAATCCGAGTTGGGGTCTGTCTCGTCAACAAAGGCGTGCTGCCCCCAGTTGCCGATCATCAAGCCCAATCGGAGGAGAAACAAGGGAAGGATGAAGACGAAGAGCGTTGCTCGAGAATTCACGAAGCGATACATCCCGTAGATGAAGAGATAGTTTCCTATCTCCCAGGAACCCGCCTTGAGACCTTGGAGGAACTGGCCTTTTCGGAAGAAGTAGCTTGGAAGCTCAAACCACACGAGGAACAGAAATCGGCCGACATAGCACAGGAAGTCGTACAACTCGTCCCGTTGGTACCTGACTGTCGAGGACAAATCACCGGGTCCATTCCCTTCGACGTGATGATGCTTGACGTGATGATAGTAGTACGAGTTCCACGTATGTCCCATGAGAGGGTTGGTGATGTAGGGGAAGAGCGAGTCAAAGAGCCAGAATTGCTTGGCGAGGATTCCGCCCATGTGGATGTGCTGGTGCATCATGAGGGTGTAAGATCCCACGTAGTACGACTGCATGATCCAGTGAAGGACGCCATGGACCCAGGTGAAATGATAGTACAGGTAAAGTGCACTGGGGACGGACGTGGTAAAGTACAGGATGAGATGCGTGAGCATCACCACGTCAGTTTCCACCCGGACAACTCTTCGTCCCAGCTGAATGTATGGCTGGAGGAGCCAATGGTTAACCGCAGACGGGAGTTTGGCCTTGAGTTCAGCAGTGTCCCAGGTCACGGTGACGGTAGGCTCAAAATCGACATGCTGAGGATTGTTGAAGGCTTCCAGTTGCTCAGTGACAGATTTGTACTGCGAGCTGTTTTGCGATGGGACATATTTGAGGGTCTCAGCGGATCAGAATTCGAACATGGGAAGGGAATGTCTACCTTGAACGACGGGTTTCGAGCCGGACGATTGTGCCTGAATGTCCGAGAGCAGGGTCTGCAAAACCAGGAGGTCCGACCGAGTCAGATTCGGGTCAACATAGCTGTCGGGTTCCATCGTGACCCGTTGACCGTTGACCGGCGACGCTCGGTATGATTTAGGATTGGGTTGTGGTTTGTAGAAAGGAAGACTTGGCTCTTTTGACTTCACCGAAGAGAACACGGATAGCAATTTTCGGAGAAAGTGAAAAGGAGACGGAGTGGGTCTTGCTGACAGAGGCCATTGAGCGCTGATCGAGCACGGATTGAGCTTATCAGGCAGAGCTTTGCTCTATTAATATCTGTGGATTACTATTGATGAAGGAAGCGCAGAGCAAGTGAGCTTGACTGGAAAGTCTGCAGGATAATACTCGACAGACTGTACGGCGTAAAGTAGAGAAGAGAGTGAACGAGGGAAACACGTCAGCCTACGCCAAGAGCTCTACGCATGTATCGTATGTCGAGTCAGCACCAATTCAAGATCAGATACAGAAATCATTAATCCTGATTTGATGGTAATGGATCGAGATAAATAATCTCTCATGTCATTGACATCATCACATTTCATTCTGGAAGTCCCGATGTAACGATGGACATTCCCCTGGCAATGACATCACGTGGCCCGGTCAACAGGTACCAATTCGTGGTCTGATCTAGATTTTCCCGAGTTTCCCCTGAAGACGGAGCCCTTTCCTACTGACTAAGGAGATGATTGGAAAAGCATTTGAAAGGATTAAAACGAATAAAAGACCCTTTTTAGCCATCACTGTCTCCCGATGACTGACCAATCACAGTCTGTCCTTATGAATGAGTGGAACTCTACTATGATCGATCGAGATTAGGCTTCCACTAGGCTCAACCTGGCAAAACACGAAAAGATCCAACGGGAGATTCAGGGGAATTCCCCTGTTGAGCATTTGTTGATGGCTGACTGTTTTTCTGGACAGACTACTTGTGGATTGGGTATGGGTTGAACACCGCCTAAAACCCCTCTTATCCATGCGGTTGGACTGCGGATAATGGATATCTACAATGTAGGATTCCATTTAACACCTTTTTCTAGTATTATACCTGAACCGCTAAAGTATCTATAGATTCTGCTGAGTAGTATAATAATCAATTATGTAAATAATATATATCACCATTAGATAAGCTAAAATACGTTTATTAGGGACCACCTAAGCTGAGGATGAAAAGTGGTGCAGAGATATATATAAGTCTTATCACCACCATCCTAATCACCATCTTCTAAAATCTAAAATCTACCATAACTCTAGCTTCTTTTAGTAAATCTATTATTTCATTTCATATATAAGAATATACCTATCTAGGCCTAGGTATGAATGGATAAGCTTCTCTATATCTATGCAAGTTAAGCCCATTAGCCGATTTGGCTGCGTGTTGGATCAGGGCCAGCCCAGATCCACATATTTTGCGGATTGGATGGGTTGGATCTCGATTTGCGGTAGTCCCGATAGGATATGTAGTTTCGACTATCTTAATCTGACTTCTTTACATCTACATCGTGGCAAAGTGTGCATAATCAAAAGACTGCTAATATAGATGCGCCGCGGTCGGATAAGACCGTTGCTCTTTCTTTTGCACTAGAGGAGGATATAAAAAAACATCTGTCAGACGACCAGAAAGGATTTAAATTTTCTTTCTGAATCTTCCAAGGTTGAACATCGCGCTCAAAGAGTAGGACTGCAATATCTGGTTGAGCATCTAGGAGTATCAACCACCAAATGACCTTGCGCGATTCATTGACTTATCAGTAATGGTCATTGTCTGGGTATATATGCCACAATTGTTAAACAGTGTCAGGGAATCCAGCCTCATGTTGATAAGAGAGCATGGTGAGGGTAATTGTCTGTCTGTGATGGATGATTCCTTCTCACTGACCTCTGTGGCATCAGCTCCGTTGAGTGACAGAACCTTCGCAAATGCCATGAATCAATCCGTAATCCGCATGGCATGAATCATTGGGTCAGTGGTTCCGGGGAGTGTTGATTCTAGTACACTTCCTCTTCCTGCGTCTGAATGGGATGGGCCTTTGCTGCCCATGCCACTTGGGAACAAGGGGCCTGTTCGAGCTCAAAGGAAACCTGAACATTATTATTGTAATCAGTAGAGCTCTTTTCCTGTCCATTTTGATAGTGCTAGATATGTGCTAAGGTCGCTGGTAAGAGAATTGTCATGGCTATGATTGAAGTCATATCTCCCCATTGAGAGTGTTAGGTTTTTGGACTTTGACCGATTCTAAGGACGACTTAGATTAAACCCATTCTATTCAAAAGTATATCCGAATGACCGGCAGAAAGGGGAGAGCACGCCAGACAGTCGAAATATGGATACGAACGATCTCCTCCAGTCATATCTGCAGTTGTGGAATTGCCTCTGGAAATGATTGATGTGATTAATGTATGTGACCATGCATTATAAGGCAATGTTCTTATTTGCAATAGCTATCTTGGTGCATCGAATGTCGGCGCTTGTAAGTTTGAAACATGACATGCATGCAATGATCGTCATTGGCGACAAATGGTTGCTGATCTTGTCAAGCTTCATCTGTCGACCCGAACTGCCGAGCATCGTCTAGGAATCAGTCAGTAGCATTTCCCTTGCAGTACAGTCTAGGACATGTACAACTCCGTCCACGAAATTTATTGCCGGATGTCATTATTGTACAACATAGTAGTTGACGGATGACAGGAAAACCAAGACTTGTCTGCTGAACTAGATGTGTCTGACTTCAGCAAGCCTTCTCTCCGCATAAAGGGCCCAAGGATCACTGTCTGATGGAAGCTGATTGCTTATGATCAGCTGCCTATTCTCTCCTTGATTAAGCATAGGCAGTAGTCTTGCCAGAAAAGGACACCGTAGCCACGTCAGTTTAAATTAAGAGGGCGCTAGCATCTCCTGATATTCCCTGCGCTAGCGTTCTTCCAGCACGGAGTTCTGCAGCCGAGATTCACTGTAATATCTTGTGTACAGCAACCTGCTAGGTGGTGCAGACAATAAACTTTCTTTTTAATGATGCTACTTATTTGTTATTGAGAATTATTATTTGTGCTATTCAAATAGGCAGGGTCGACAAGCAGTACATGGAAAAGCCATCCTGGTGCATTGTGAGTGCCCTTCTTTTGCCTAAACTAGCCTAAATCGTCCGCAGACTC
Organism: Aspergillus pseudoviridinutans; assembly: GCF_018340605.1. NCBI lineage: Eukaryota > Fungi > Ascomycota > Eurotiomycetes > Eurotiales > Aspergillaceae > Aspergillus > Aspergillus pseudoviridinutans. The sequence goes on from NW_025091284.1 coordinate 711,604, forward strand.
CGTGTCCTAGATGGTGTGCATCCCATTACGACATCCAGCCAACAAGGATCCCTACAAGTAAGAAGTTGCAGGATCTGTCTAGCATGGCATACCGGGCCGCAGAACCGGCACCTGCAGAACTATACCCCTAAATCGGCAATTGAAGCCCAAGGAGTGCAAATCCATGCCTAAAGACGGCATGCAGCGAAATGTTGCAGACGCGGGGAAATGACGCTAAGCATTTTCACAGGCGAATCTGAAACTCCCGCGTCCGGTTTGGACGTGACGTTAATATCGTTTATGTATTATGTTCCCCGCAAAATAACCTGCGAGGGCTCATGTGGCTGCTGCCGGGAGTTGTAATTGGCGCTTCTACAGGGTCATCGACTGCCGGAAAAAAGCAGGAACAGGATCGTTTCACTGCAGGAAATGAAGGGATCAGGATCTTAGGAAGTTGACTGAAGAAATGCAATTATGCGGGACTTTCCGTGAATGCTGCCATGCAATTTTCTCTTACCCTTTTCGGTTGTATATGAGTGCCTACTGACTTTGGGTCTACCACACTTCCATCACGGGCACTAGATCTTCGCTTCAGTTTGATTTGGACCCATACAGTATTTCTGAGGCTAAATTGCTTTCTTGAACGGATGATATGCGGTTGACCAGGATTGTGTGTACCTGGTACCCTCCGGAAAGCCGGCGATGGTTCCGACTAAGATGTGTGACAGAGGGATATAAATTATCCTCCGGATCTCCATTGACGTCGGGTTCTTTCTGATAGTCATTCTCTCATTCAGTCTTGAGGATTTCACCATATACGCCGTCAAGATGAAGAACCTCGCATCTACCATCGCATTAGCTCTACTGTTGCCTGCTGTGCAGGCCCAGCAGACTGTATGGGGGCAATGTATGCTTTTCTGTCACTAGAATATGACCTAGCCAAATGCTGATATGCTCTAGGTGGCGGTCAAGGCTGGTCCGGCCCGACAAACTGTGCTGCTGGTTCGGCCTGTAGCACCCTGAATCCCTGTATGTTCGATGTTGTCCTCAGTAAAGATTATACTGACTTCCCCAGACTACGCGCAGTGTATCCCCGGGGCCACCGCGACCACCTCCACGCTCTCAACGACGACCAAGGCGACCACAACCACCACCACCACCGCACCTACGACCACTGGTCCTACTACAACCGCACCCACCGTGACCGCGTCCGGTAACCCATTCAGCGGCTACCAGCTATATGCCAACCCCTACTACGCCTCCGAGGTCCAATCTCTGGCCGTGCCTTCTCTGCCCAGCTCGCTCCAGCCCAAGGCTAGTGCCGTTGCTAAGGTGCCTTCGTTTGTCTGGCTGTAAGTTGACTTCTTATCCCAATACTCGGAGCAATCCATGACAGTTGTAGCGACGTTGCCGCCAAGGTGCCCACAATGGGAACATACCTGGCCGACATTCAGGCCCAGAACAAGGCCGGCGCCAACCCCCCTATCGCCGGTATTTTCGTGGTCTACGACCTTCCGGACCGTGACTGCGCTGCTTTGGCCAGTAATGGCGAGTACTCGATTGCCAACAACGGTGTGGCCAACTACAAGGCGTACATTGACGCCATCCGTGCTCAGCTGGTGAAGTACTCTGACGTTCACACCATCCTCGTCATTGGTAGGTCACATATATCTGCTGCGCCCGCCCTTCTCTGACATCCTGCAGAGCCTGACAGCTTGGCCAACCTGGTGACCAACCTCAACGTCGCCAAATGCGCCAATGCCCAGAGCGCCTACCTTGAGTGTGTCAACTACGCTCTGACGCAGCTCAACCTGCCCAACGTCGCCATGTACATCGACGCAGGTATGCCTCTCTTGGTTCCTCACATCCATCTCAGAAACTAACTCATCAGGCCACGCTGGCTGGCTCGGATGGCCCGCCAACTTGGGTCCCGCCGCAACCCTCTTCGCCAAAGTCTACACTGACGCCGGCTCCCCTGCAGCCGTTCGCGGTCTGGCAACCAACGTAGCAAACTACAACGCCTGGTCGCTCAGTACCTGCCCATCGTACACCTCTGGAGACTCCAACTGCGACGAGAAGAAGTACATCAACGCCCTGGCGCCTCTCCTCCAGAGTGCCGGCTTCAATGCCCATTTCATCATGGATACCTGTAAGTGACTTGACCAATCTCAGAAACGCCCCGACTAATAGCTGCTTCAGCCCGCAACGGCGTCCAGCCCACCAAGCAGAACGCCTGGGGTGACTGGTGCAACGTCATCGGCACCGGCTTTGGTGTTCGGCCCTCGACCAACACCGGCGATCCGCTCGAGGATGCCTTTGTGTGGGTCAAGCCTGGTGGCGAGAGTGATGGCACGTCCAACTCCTCCTCGACCCGGTACGATGCGCACTGCGGATACAGCGATGCTCTGCAGCCTGCTCCTGAGGCTGGTACTTGGTTCCAGGTATGTTATCCATTTGTCAACTGAGGGATATTGACTGACAGATCCAGGCCTACTTCCAGCAGCTTTTGACCAATGCTAACCCATCTTTTTAATCTTGTGAGAGGGTTAGAATTATGGTCTGTTCGAGTGCATGACTTTGACTATTCCTGCGCGCTATATGGCTGAAATAGCAAAACAATTAACATTCTTTTATGCTCTATTGTACATCTATTTCTATTCATATTGCCAATGGTAATCTGCCCCTTATAGAACTAAACAGCGCGTTTTCATATCGACAATACAGTAGGATCGCATATAGCGCAGAGTGTCCACAGGTCAACAATGGATTGTGAACTGGTTATTTAGCAAGGTGAGATGCACAGCACATTTATACCAAAATGCTTTACTGTCATGACGCACTGTCAGAAGAGCAGATGATGCTATCTGGCCCCAGATATGTGTTGTGTGCTGGATGGTGTTGGCTCATTTCTCAAAGAAAGAGATCGCGGAGATTATCTCCGAAAGCCGCTTGTGCTTAGGGATTAACCGCCAGTGAAGTGTATGGGTTTTACCATTCGCCCACGAGGCAGCTTTAGAGTCAGTTCCAATCCTTGGAGGTGAGTGCTGCTGACGCAGTTCAAGCTTGTTGGAAAGGGATGTGCAAGATATATAGGGGTCAATGTGTTATATCAATCTTGTTCATTCACATTGGTAGTAGGCAGAACTGGGAAATGCTTAGCGCGAGTGATCCCAACATCTAAATTTCAGTTATCAGAAGTGTTGCATTACAGATGCACAGTATGTTAAGATACTGAAGCCCTAAAGGTAGGGATTTGCAGTATGTCAAACTAGTAAATCGTTTAGTGCCAATGTGTGAGGGAATACCTAGACCAGTCAATTAGCAGTGACTTGAGGCAATTTATGTGAAATCTATTGTCTATCAGTAAATGTTAGGCAGCGTCATAGCAGGACATGTGCTTCATTCTGACTATATACGGAGTAGTTATTTACTATAAGGTACTATCTATAAGCCATTTTGCCTTTCTTAATATACTAATCATGAATCACTACCCTGAGGCATATATGTGGCTAATGCAACACTCATCACAGCCTTTCATAATAATATCACCCCTTTTGGGAGTCTACCATCCAATCAACTTGTGCTAGGGGCAACAGCAGAGGAATGTGAATCAGGCAACACAATTCCTTTAACAGGGGAACTGCAGTGGAGTATGGACTTTCCATAACTATTGGATTGTCGATCCGCGCAAGTGGAGCAGTGTGGCTAGTGTCAGCCCTAAAGGGCGAGACATTCCCATTCATTTCCTCTTGGGGTTCTCGGCAACCCCTTTCCCTCTGTGATGTTTCTCTTGGGTCTTGGCACCGCTGTCAAACGGAGGCATGGAGACATCAAAAAACCATGGGTTGTTGTTGCGTGGTTGCTATGAGCAAGAAGTGGATAGAAAATAGCATGCTGGCATCTGCGAGGCCAACGAAGAGCTGTTATCTCGGCTGTTCTACGCCTTCCCAGACCTGACAATCTCTTGGCCTCTCCATATTGATTGTTTGTGTGGACCCAAGGACTGTACTACAGGGCCAAGACCGGCCAGGAGCGGTGCGTCCCCATCCAGCTGCAGCCCCAGCGATGCGCTGGGGATTTATTTCTTCTGCCTGATCCTTTGCTGGATTTTACTTATTCATATACTACTGAGTCGCTGGCTGCTCGCAATCCGACTTGACGAGTGTCCCATTGCAGTCTATTCTATCCTAAAGACAAGATGTCCTACCCGCAGCAACCACAGCAAGGATAGTATGTACTTAGCCACCGCAATAAATCTTCTCAATTGAGTTCCTCTGACGAATGAATTGACAGTTACCCTCCCCCTCAGGGGCAATATCCACCTCCCCAGCCATATCCACCTCAGGTAGGAGTCGCACTCCCAATATCAACAAACCATACTGACATTTCTAGATGCAATACCAAGCCCCGCCTCAAGAGGAGAAGAAGGATCGTGGATGCTTGACTGCCTGGTTTGACTCTCCGCCTGTTGACGTGACTAAAACATACTGATCGATCGCAGTCTGATGGCCATGTGCTGCTGCTTCCTGTGCGAAGAGGCCTGCGAATGCTGTATCGAATGCGCGGAATGCTTGTGTTGTGGATGCTGAGCGATGATTTCTGATTCCCTGTTATTTCCCTGCTGGGTGCAAGTTCTGTTTTCTCGTTGCGCGGTTGTTCGGATATTGAGCGCTTAGTGGCAATGAATGACACTGTCTATGACTCTCGATTTCCTCACAACTACCTTTCTCTAGCGTTGACACTTGACGACGCTTGTATAACAGGAACAAGATTATGTTACGACATCGACAAACGCACCCCTGCCTCGCCGACCCGACCCTCGGTTTGAACTGCATCTGTTGATAACTGCGAGCGAAACATACCTGAGGTTCTCATTATATGCTGGGCAAACGGATATGAGAAACAAATAATGTGAAGACTGCTCTTTTGTTAGTAACGACGGTTGCTTCCAGTCTGCAGTGCCAACGGCTTCGTCGAAGAGTAGCATATGTCGGGTATACTACGCCTACAATTCGGTCTCAAGTGATCAAGGAGCTTGTTTAAACCAGATGTCATAGAATTGAAGTTGGGTGTGGAACGATACCATAGATGTATACTTCTAATATTTCGTACAAAGGCGAACTGATTCTAGCAATTCGCTGCTCAGAGTTTCATCAAGCTCGCAACAGCTATGATTACATCTTTGCCTGTTTTGCAAGCTTCTTCTCTCCCGCTTGATAGATCTTGACCAGCTGTCGCACGGCCAGATCCAGAAGGACATCCTCTGATCCACCCGGAATGCGAGCCCCAGGGACATCTCGCAGAATCGCTATCACAAGTCAGCTTATAGCCAGGAACACTGAAGGCGAGAAACCTACCCTCGACCAACTCTCCCTGTCCGCTAGCGGTAAACCCAGCACCACCAAACAACAAGACCGCACACTGCGCACATTCATTCAGCACCATAGCCGCCTTGGCCTTGGCCAGCGCCGTGATACCCCCCAGCTGTTGATCGGCCTGCTCTTTGCTGAGATGACACAACTGGTACAAGATCTGCTCCACCCACGCCCACATCGTCTCGAGCTCCGCGCCCGCCTTCGCTAGCCGGTGCCTCACCACCGGTTGATCCATCAGTGTCTTGCCGAACGCCTCGCGCTTCATCGTGTACTCAAAGGCGGCAGCGAGCGCGACACGGGCCTGGCGGGTGACGCCGACCGCGATGGTCAAGCGTTCGTGGTTGAAGTTGGTCATGATGATGCGCATGCCGTCGCCTTCGCGGCCGATCAGGTTGCCCACGGGGACTTTGACGTCGTCGAGCTCGATGTATGTCGTCCCTCCAGTGATCTGGCCGGAGACCTTGAGTCGGCGCATGGTGACGCCGGGGTGGCCCTTGAGGGGGACGAGAATGACCGAAAGGCCGGCTGCGCCGGGGCCGCCTGTGCGGACGGCCATGGTGGTATAATCAGACCAGATTCCGTTGGTGATCCTAGGGCCCATTAGAAATGTCCATCGCTTATGATATATTCTCTGGGGGATACCATTTCTTTGCCCCGTTTATGATGTAGTACTTCCCATCTGGACTCTTTGTGGCAGTGGTAGTGATATTGGCGACATCGCTTCCTGCTTCTGGCTCTGTGATGGCAATGCAGCCGCGTTTCCTTCCCGTGAGGAGATCAGGAAGGAAACGTTCCTGCAGTTCCTTGCTACCGAACTTGATGATCGGGGGAATACCGAAAGCGAAACCAGCGTTCAACGAGGCCCCCGGTCCAGCTAGACCCGACCGCGCCAACTATCACTAATCAGCTTTCTCCGTTCCGTTGGCTGGTTTCCTCATTCATCATACCTCATCGCAGTAGATTCCTGTATGTAAATAATCCCATTCCTCGACCTTCACCCCCAGAATATCATTAATCCCAAGTCTTTTCAGCCAGTCTACGGGCAACGGGGCGGGCAGATTCGGCAGCAACATGTTATGCTTGCAGAAGTCCTTGAAGACATGTTCGGGGACCGTACCCGCCTTCTCCCACTCCATTGCATGGCTGAGGAGGTGCTCCCATATGAATGCGCGGCAAGCTTTCTGGAATCGGCGATGGCTGGCGGTGTAGTATGGGGATGGGAGACCCCGCAAATACGGGGGCTCGGAGAAAGGGATGGGATTGGGAGAGACGTCAGCCATGGTGTGTGGACTTTGTGGCTTTGAGATCGAGTCTCCTTGATTAACTCGAATAAGGTGCCGCGAGTAATCTTATGGTTCAAAAGTCGACTTATCTATTGATGGATCTCTGTGCATGAGGAGATTTCCCCGCATCGTCATAGTCTACAATCCAACCGAGGCCAGCGGAGTCCGAGGTTTCTCTCCTCTCGGCCAATCACATTCACGTGTCTGCATTAGCATTTTGTGCCATTCATAGCATATATCTTGAGGTATCTGCCTCTATATTTGTTGTGAAACCGTAGCAACTCATGCGCGATGGATTTGATGTAAGGTGCTGTCAACACAACAGGTAATCACATATAACCACATATAAACCACAGTGGGCATAATGAGTATCATGTGATCATATCTGCGATCCTGCTGCGGTGCCACTTGCTCACTGGGACTTTTCCCTTTATGCCGTTGAGTATGACACCATTTGGATCAGCAATCGAACTACGAGGTGAAGAGGAAACCTGAATATTCGAACAGGCTAAGAGAAAGCCGGTTGAGAGTGCATGAGGTAGTCTTAGAAGAGCGGGTGTCCGTCTTGTCCAGATCTGGGAGGCAAGACTATGTTATAGGATATCCATCCTAGGATATACTGACCTCATAACGCACTCCACTGGCTGTGTAAGAGCTGTCTTCTGAGTTAACGGAATTAAGGCTCTTTACCGCCGATTGCTGCATTCTCAACGGCTGGGATATCCCGAAGCCGTTTCCGGGCCAGTTCAGGCGCCCCATGCATCCACAAACCATCTTATAATGCTATCCTCAACGACCATCATCACCACGACCTCATATTCATAACCATCCATCAGCTTCTGAACAACACAATGAGGTGGATCGAAAGATCCCTGTCCTGGCTGCTCGCCAACCGCAAAGGCCATGACGCAGGCCTCATCCAGCATACCCCTCCTTTTGCTGAGCATCCCGATCCATCGGTTACTGTTGAATGTCCAGATATCGGACCCTCCGGCTCGCAGATTCCAGTCAAATACAGCTTCTTTGGAGAAAACCTCTTCCCGACCCTCGAATGGTCCGCGCCTCCAGCCGTCGCCGGCAATATCCGAGAGTGGCTTATTGTCGTCGAAGATCCGGATGCACCACTCGCTGAGCCTGTTGTGCATGGTCTCTACTACGGTATCCCTGCCAGCAAGTGCAGTGTCTCAAACGAGGACTTTAAGCCCACCGCTGCAGGAAGTCATGTCCTAAGGGGCGGGTTTAAGTATGGGGCGAATCGTCGGGGAACGATCTACATTCCTCCGCGCGGAATGCTGGGCCATGGACCGCATCGCTACTTCTTCCAGGTGATTGGGTTGTTGGAGCCATTGGTTGTAAGCAAGCTGGGTGCTGTGGCTACCAAGGCGGAGATTGTASGTTTGATCGAGGGGCGAGTTGTGGCATGGGGACAGTGGATGGGGGTTTGGGAGAGGAAATCGCCATAATGTTTTGTGGGATTTATCTTTCTATGATTCGACTTAATTACCTAGGTTTCTTCAGAGCAGATATGACTTACACATTAGGTGGCTTACCTTGAGTATTAGTTTGGTTAATAAATTTTTGCCGATTATCCGGTGACTGACTCAGGCAGCCGTCAAGCTTTCCATCTAGCGGCGCTTTCCCCGCCTCTCCCGTCACTTGCCATGAATGACAACAACACAATTACAGAGGAGATTGGATGGGTTAGATGTCTTCACTCTTGCTATACAAATTGAATGTATTAAATTCGTCTGCCACTTGTCAGATCCTGCAAATATCTGCTACTAGTCCACCAAGCCTATCCTCAAGGCTCAGTGCCGATGCCGGCCCTGAACCGGGCCTCCAAAATGGGGCAGTCCACAGTCTGTGCGGGCCTAGCTTAAATACATTTCTCTAGAATCAGGGTCGCAAATCTCTTCTGGTTTCACAGCCGAGCAAAGGTGACACCAGATCTGTCGTAAACGCTGTATTGCCATGTCGGATGAGCAGCAGCAGCAAGATACTGAACCAGAGGCCATCGCCAAAGAGACACAACCCAGTCAAAATGTTTCCCCCAAGGATTACTCCGTGTTCACCACCAACGAGAAGAGAGCCATTGTCTTGATGGGATCACTGGCGGGCTTCTTCTCCCCGCTCTCCTCCAGTATCTATTTCCCGGCGCTGGACACTATCGCTTCCTCGCTGCATGTATCTATCACCAAGATCAATCTTACTGTTACAACCTATCTGGTACGTATCATCAAATAAGAAGTCTTGGACGAAATCACTAACTTGCCTAGCTTCTTCAAGGAGCTTCGCCTATGTTGATTGCTGGCTTCTCAGATAAAGTAGGTAGACGGCCAGCATACATCATCTGCTTCACCATCTACATCGCTGCAAACATCGGTCTTTCTCTGCAAAACAGCTATGCAGCTTTGATGGTGCTTCGCTGCATCCAGAGTGCCGGAAGCAGTGGCACTGTCGCTTTATCCAATGGTCTTGTCGGCGACATGATCACCTCCGCCGAACGAGGCTCATACATTGCCTTTGCATCGATCGGGCTCATGCTGGGTCCGTCTCTTTCCCCTATCATTGGTGGTCTGATCAGCCAGTATCTGGACTGGCACTGGATCTTCTGGTTTTTATTAATCCTCAGTGCTGTCTTCTTTGCCATTTTGCTCCTGTTTCTCCCCGAAACCTGCCGCAAAGTTGTCGGTGATGGATCCGTTCCCCCTCCGCCTCTGAACAACAACGTCACCGATATAATCCGACATCGTCGTCGCAAGAGAGCTGGAATCGCAGCAGACCAAGCGACCATTGCGGAATACCGCAAGAACTACCGCTTTCAGCTCCCCAACCCCCTCCCGACTCTCCTCATCGCGTTCGAACTCGAAACAGGCCTGATTCTCCTCGCCGCAGGATTGGTGTTCGCTGGGTTCTACGCCGTCATGACCGGCGCATCCACGTCCTTCCATGAGATCTATCATTTCAACGATATCCAGTCCGCACTAATGTACATCCCTATCGGCGCAGGTGGAATTGTTTCCTCCTTTGTTACCGGCCCCCTAGTCGACTGGAACTTCCGCCGCCATGCTATCCGTGCTGGTCTCCCTGTGGAGAAACGTAAGCAGAGTGACCTGAGTAACTTCAACGTTGAGCGAGCCCGGCTGGAGATCGCCTTGCCGGCTTTCTACATCTGCTGCGTGATGATGATCGCCTACGGTTGGGTGATGAACCATAAAGTCAACCTTGCGGGTCCGGTGATCCTTCTGTTCCTGTTCTCCTTGGCTCTGAGCTGTGCCTCGCAGGTGTTGAATGCGCTCTTGGTGGATTTGTGGCCGAAACGGTCTGCTGCCGCGACGGCGGCGAATAATCTGTTTCGGTGTGAGTTGGGTGCCGGGGCGTCCGCGGCCATTGCGCCCATGACGAACGCCATGGGTCATGGGTGGGCGTATACAACCCTGGCGCTGATATGTGTGTTGTCTACCGGGTGTTTGTGGTGGACGATGTTCTTTGGGATTCGATGTCGACAGAAGAGAGTACAAAAGGAACAGGCGAGACGTCGGAGTTGACTAGCATACTGAATGTGCATATTCTTGTTGTATATACCTATTTCGGATATACATATATCGCTCCCTTGGTGAGCATAATAACCTTACTTCTATTACTTTCCAGCCTCAAAAATCACCTTTTGGGACTTCATCTGGTTAAAGTCGTCGTACCTGCAGCTGTTAGCATAGTCGAGAAAATATGCGAAGACTTACGCTGCGATAGCTTCCGACAGCGGTCGAATATCAGCAGTCATGAACCTAGACATGTCAGCGGTGTCCATCAGAAGGAGACTGCATACACACTCTAGTGAATCCTGTTTCGTCACCAGCAACTCCAACGCATCCCCGAAGATGCTCCGAACAGGACACCGCCCCATCTGAATCTGCAGATTCTTCCCATACGCCTCGTTCCCCGTCCACGGAATCTCCCCGTTATGCACACCCACACTCGAGATGCGCCCCCACGGCCTCAGCAACTCAAACGCCATCCGCAACGCACTGCTATGCCCAACAACCTCAATAGCCACATCCGCCCCCCGCCCATCCGTCAACTCAAGCACCCTCTCCCGCAGCCCCGGCGCATCCGTCTGGAAATTCCACGCCTCCGCACCCAAACTCCTCGCTCGCTGCAGCCTATCCGGCACACTATCCACCGCAATCAAAGCCGCAGGTCGATACTCCAGCGCGCTGATAAGCGCACACAATCCCACAGGCCCACACCCAAACAGCACGACCGTACTCCCCCGCACAACCTCCTCATCCCATCCCCGAAACGCATTCCTCGCGGCAAAGTACCCCGTCGGGAAGATATCAGCCATCAGAACGAGTTTCTTCTCGTCCACTACAGACGGCGCCGCGACGAGTGTGCCATCCGCTAGCGGGATACGCACGTACTCCGCCTGTCCGCCGTCCAGCACCGCGAAGCCGAACAGCTTCCCCTTGGCGCACCGCGAGGAACACCCCCGGGCGCAGTAGAAGCATTCGCCGCAGCTGAGGGTGAAGGGGGAGACGACGCGATCGCCCTTTTTGAAGTTGTGGACCGCGGCGCCGGTTTCGATGACTTCGCCGGTGAATTCGTGGCCCATTATGAAGCCTGTGCTGGAGGGCTGGTGGCCGCGGAAGACGTGGAGTTCACTGTATCTTGTTATTTGCTATCTTTAAGGCAAGGGAGGGGAGATGTCTGACCTGCCACATAGCGCCGTGTAGCGAACTTTGATGATTGCGTCTGTGGGATCTTGGATCTGCGGGATAGGGCGCGTTTCCAGCGTGACCTCCAGTGGGCCTTTGAATATCACTGCTTGCATTTTGGTGGGGTTTGAATTCTTGGTTGGTGATGAAGGTGTATATCTGCCCTTCCAGTATTTCTATTTAAACTCCTCCAGGTTGATCGACCGCGAACCCCGCGTCTGCGGAATCAGATACCTCGGCTGGGCCCGACTCCGGATTGATGTGGCGCCATTTGGAGTTGATGCTGACTTTGGTCTAGAACGATCTAGCTGGAATTACTCGGAGCTGGGAAAATATTAGTTGGCTGGATATATACACTTGATAAGATTGTCATACAATGCTTTGACTACATATTCAAGGATCTCAAGACCCAAATCTGAGTATTTTCAAGCAGTATGCCGTGTCAATTAAGTTTTACATAGTATATTGTCATAATAGAGCTGTAGCAAATGTCCACAGCAGAAGTAACATGTCGTTCAATCATCCTTCGTTAAGCCACAGTCCGGTCCACATCATCCATTCATCGAGTATATGGTTGTCACTCGATTTAGGAACGAGGGCACATTCCCATTGGGGCTATCCATAATACAAATATTAGCCTTTAGAATCAGTCAACGGCGAGAGCGGATATCAGAGAGCCTACTGTATCGCATAGAAGTAAAGTCGAGGCCCCCCTGGTATTGAGGGTCCGGCGTCAGCTTTGTTGATTGTTCTTTGCCAGCTACMAGTGTAGCAGCATCACTGTAGACAGACGACGAGTCATCCTTGCCAGATTTTTGGGCTTTCTCTGCCGCCTGACGCTGCGACTTGGATGATTTGAAGGGGTTTGAGAGGGAGAGAGGCATGATGAAGACGTAAACAGTTGATCTGTGTTCTTTCGTTGATTGTAGATATGAATCTGTGTCTTCAGACCTTGATTCATGCACATATTTATATTCCAGTTGTCCCAGGCATACATTGTCAGGCATCTGCATTTTGGTCTTCGGAGTTGAAAGAACATCGGACTAGTTGAACTAGCCCGACTGACAGTGTTATTGATTGACTACCTAATACAAACAGGGTTAAACGACCAAGAGTCAAGACCGCCAACCCCAATAAAGTCGGAGTTCGTATCGAACTCCGAATTTCTTCCATTCCCTCCCACCAAATAAACCTACAAACTCCTCTCATCAATGAGTCTTTCAAAGCCCAATATGACAACAACCCGTCGCAACGGCCAGCTCCCCTCCTGCGAGCCATGCAGGAAATCGAAACTCCGTTGCGACCATACAAGGCCGATATGTAACCGCTGCAACCGCCGCGGTTGGGCAGACCAGTGCCTCTATCACCCAGCACCCCTCACAAAGCCCCGAGACACCAAGGCAGCAGCAATTCGAAAACCCAGGCAGAAACCAACCCATAGTCCAGGCCAGAGCGCAAACGTCAGCGGCAGTGCAGGTGTCTCTCCCATAGCCATCCGCGACGTGTCCGTTTCCGTATCCGGATCAGTCTGTGCGTCCCCCCTGACGATAGGCGAGTCGCATGCATGGGAGAAGCGGCCATTTGCCAATCCAGGCTTTCTGGGTCTGACTAGCTACTCCGACAACGTCACGGGGTATGCCGCGGTCTTGGACCATGCGATGCGGCCGCGCGACAGTCCGTGTTCGTCGGGATCGATTGCAGCGGCCGTTGACATTAGACAGGTGGAGCTGGGAGCGCAGGCGCTGCTGCTCTTGGATCATTTACCGCTGTTTGAAGAGCTTCTGGAGAAGCGGTTTGCTATCTGGGAGGGGTGGATCTTCAGCACGCAGATGTTCCGGTGCATCATCAAGGTACTTCGCGATCTGTATCGCGATGCTACGGAGGGTGTGCAGGACAAGTATGCGTCTGTTATGGAGCTGTCGAGGACGTTTTTCCGCAATACGGCTACGGAGATCGAGTTGCGGGCTTCGATGACGCTGTCGGAGTATGTAGAGCTGAGTGGTGCGCGATGGGACAGCTATGCGCTTCTCATCTCTGCGGTAGGGTACGCAATCTATCACGTTGCGCATGACAGCGAGAGCCTCCCTGGCAAGGATAAGAAGGGGTTACGGCGGATTGCGCTGGCAGCGAGCGATATTTGTCTACAGTTATGTGATAGGTTGGGGACGATCAGCGATACTCTTTGCTGCGCTACTCTTCAGTACTCGGTCTTGGTCCATCATACATATGGCACAGGTGGTAGGTCTTGTGCTCGGTTTGGAGATCAGAATTTGGACTGATGAAGGATAGATTACAGAACCTGGCAGAAACTCGGCGATCTTACTACGATTGTCTTTGCTCTGGGCCTTCACCAGGCGGGAGACGACAGAAACGTCCCTTTTTTCCTATCCGAGTTGCGCAAGAGGATCATGATCGGGGCATACGGGATGGACAAAGACCTGGCGCTGTTCCTCGGTAGGCCGCCGCGGATATGCAAACAGTACTGCAATTTTCAGTCCCCGCTGGACCTGACTTGGGAAGAATTGATTTCCCCACCTAGCGTGCGGCAGGCTGCACTACTGAAGCTGGATGCGAAAGGTTGGAATACAGAGGGGAAACTGGGCAGCGGCGCAAGAGGACGTACCATCCATCTTGCATGTTTGATTCGAGAGGATATCCTAGAGTTGTCAATTGGCCAGGGAGGCGACAACGTGGAAGAACATGCTGAGTGAGTGCTTCGGCCGCTTTGCGCTTGTGGGATCAATTTCCGGCACTAATAATAGCCCCATAGGAGAGTCCTTAAGAGAGCACGCCAAAGGCGCTCTGAACTGCCCGCCTTCCTGCAATGGGACCCTGAGTCGGCCGATCCGGAGCTTGCAACATTGCATCTAGAGTTCCTGCACCAGGACTTCCTAATCTATTCGACTCTTGTCAAACGAATACGCAAGGGTCACGATGCATTGATCAAAATCTCTCTGGAGATCATCACTTGTTTACTTGACGTAGTGTCGAGGCAGATGCGATCCGACAAGACTCACATGTTGACGATCCTTGATGTAAGTGTTCGACCTCGTCACTGTTCACTGTTGATCACCGCTGATTATACGCAGCTTTGCTATATCGGCCTTCCTGCTGCAGGTGCCTTAGCGACCAAACTACTCCGACACTCCCAGCCAAATCTTGAGCCAGTGCTCTGTTCCGCACCGTTTCCTCGCTCGGAGATCATTCAAAAGCTGAGCGTCTTCATCTCGCACGCAGACACCTTCATCCAGCAACACGAGGGGGATTACGAAATTGCGTTGCAAGGGCAGATGCTCATCAGACAAGTCCTTGATCGTGTGCTATCGCCCACGACAGACCAACCCTTTCCCGATCCTTCCATCAACGGCATGACGATAGGAGATGATGTTGATTTCATGGCCTTGCTGGAGAGTTTTGACTGGGAGCAGGAGATCCGTCCCACATTCAGCTGATGGTGAAGTGTCTAGCGATCTCATCACAGAAGTAGAAGGAGATGTACTTCAGTAAAGTCGTTTAGTTCGGAAACAGAGAGAAATAGGCAGCGTCAAGATCACGTATCATGCCGCTGATACCTTCAAAAATCAAGTCCCTCTTCATGCAGACAATCATAGAATGAGCCCCGTTGCGGAGCTCCTCTATCAATCGCTTAGCGTCTTGAACTTCGGTCACGGGTTCCGGGTGGTTCAGAAGTGGATAGCAGACCGAAAGGCGTTTTGATGACAGCGCCGCCCGGACCCGGTGCACCAGCATATACAACACGTAGGAGGCTTGCATCGCGGCACATTTAAAAAATGGCAGGGATCCGGTGTACCCCGCGGCGTTGGAGTTGGCTCTTTGTTCGTCTATCTCTGCTGTACGCAGAGGCGAAAGTCCTGAGTGTGGTAGGCTTGCTAGGGCACGCGAAATAGCAAGGGACGACTTTAAGCAGATTATCGATGACTCAGTCTGAGTGAAGGGAAAGATCGAATCTAGATCCGACTGCGCCGGAAGTGACGCGGTCTGTGATGGAAAAGCGTCCAGCTTGAGAAAAGTAAGGTCGCAGTGTTTCTCCAGAAAGATGGGAATGTCGGAGAAGGCTCTGTAGCGATGGAGCTTGACCCGGGCACTAGCACATAAATCCAATCAGTTCCAATCTTTGACAGATTTCGACCAGGTCACCCACGTATGTGTCATGGCGCAAGCAGTCTTCCAAAGGCTCAAAGCGGCCAGGTTTTCGGCTTGATCGTTTTCCGCTACTCCCGACTCCAGGTCACAGTGGTCACAGTCCGCCGCTAAAGATAGTATGTGCCTGTCCAGGCGACAAGCCTGCTCCCGGAGATCCAGTGCTGGTGAGCCGTTCTGGCTCTTCCCAGTTACTGGACGCATTACAGCGCAGACGGAGACGATGGCATCCTGGGCTTTCAGTAAGTGCGACCAAGGCTAGTAAATGTTAGCCATATCACAGGACAAATTGATGGTTTCACCATGGGAAATGCTCGGAACGAAGCCTACTACCTCTGAGACTTTACTCTGAATATCAAATCTAGGATACGGAGTGGTTATTCTCGGATCACTAATGCTGATGATGGGCGACTATTAAATCGTCAGAGAGCTTGCGTGTCTGTAGAATGTTCTGATTAATTCAACCTACCGAGTCATTGTTGGCCGACGAATGGTACATCACAATGACCTGTCTGAATATTAGCCCGCACTGTTCATTCCTGGTCAGAGAACACAAACCGCAGTCCACCATGCTCGACGCTGTGCTTCTGTTGCGTTCTCGTCGAGTTGGTGAAGCGAATAATCCATGGCTGTTGTAAGGGCTTGATTAGCACGCATCCGCATGCGTGATTTATTGCCACATTGACACAAGTCATATATGCTGAGGACGATCAGAGCCAGAATCGAGTGCAACTGCGTCGGTAATTGCGGATGGAAATCTCGGCCTTCTACCAAACCATCGGAGTTTGCCCAGCCGCCTGCAAAGCCCTCGATCTCCTTCTCCGCCATACGGAGAGCGGCTTGCGCAAAGAGCTGAGCGTAAGACCGTCGTAGCCACACACTGCAGGGTTCGGATTGATTCCGATCATGCGGAGGTGGTATCAAGGCCAGAATGGCGGATAATGCTAGGCTCAACGAGGACGTCGGCTGGTAGGGCAGACAGGATAGCTCCACTGTGCCGGCCAGTCCATGTGAGGGCTGGAAGACATGCGGATTGTCTTGAGGCAGAGACGAGCTGGGCGGAGGGGGCAATAAAGGCAGACACGGATGGACAAAATGATAATAGGCATTTTGTCTGCGTCGAAACCGAGCATCCACAGTCAGTAATTACGAGGGTTCTCGGCTGCGTTGATCAGCAATGGCCTTTTTGGTACGTACATTTCTTCTTCGGAAGTATAGACCCGCAGAACCGGTCCTTGGAGTTCTCMTTGAGAGTCCGTATGCGGAGAGGACCAGACGTCTTTCACAGGCCGATTTGCATCCTGATTCCTGCCAAGAGAGGAGAGAGGGGTCGCTGAACTCCAGAGATTGGAGTCGACAGGCGTGAGAGTGGACTCATCTGTCAGTGAAGGCGTAGACTGTGGAGCATGGACTATTCCTGCGGCCTGTGGTGGTAGCGGGCTAGACTCGACAGCCGACTGTCGATGTCCTCGACGAGGCCCGCCCCTTCTACTGGGTCTGTAGGTGCAAATGCGATCTCTTAATGTGCACTTTACAACATGTAATTAGCGGGTTGAAATTTACTGGTTCAACAGTAAGGTACACGGCCTACCGGTCGGCACGGGTTTTGTCCGTCACAGCGTGTTTTCGAAGCGCGACTGCGAGGAACGTCAGTTACCTGTCAAAGATGGGTAGGTATATCACATACCAAGCTAAACAGGCAGCTTTCACAGGGCGACTGATTCGATCATTCATATTTGAGCGTATGTGGGGATTTACACGCTGGTCATTGATACTCCAAATATCGCCGGCCCGTTTCGGGAAGAAGCCATCTGACACGTGATACTTGCTTACAAATGTCGAATCAGCGTTTGCTCTCTACGATAATAGAGGGAGGATCTTAGTACACCCTTCGTCATCGAGACTTCTTGGTTTGTAATAACGAAGATAGACACATATAAAACATATTAATATTTTCTTCATCTCGATTGCAAGGACTTGAGCGGCTGGAAGGTGCGATTACCCCGCGTATACGATCAAAACTGGAGAGCATAGTAGAAATTGTCTGACCACTGCTCGTATAAGACGCCACGTGGAATCCATCCTGAAATCTCTGGTGCAGTTCATCATTTCAACGACAGGGAATAATAGGCCGTAACAGGTCGTAACCATGACTCTCAATGGAAGCTGCATGTGCGGTGCCATCGCCTATACCTCAAGCTGTAAGCTGAGAAGCATTATCCGCCTATTCTGCTGCTAATGTTTGTATTCAAGCTGAGCCCTTAGTGAGCTGCCTCTGCCACTGCATTGACTGTCAAAAGGTATGGGCGCTTCTATGTGGCCGAGTGCCTATGGCAAGGCGACGAACACTGAGACCATCATGAAAAAGTGGACTGGCAGTGCTTTCACATCCAATGTTATTGTTCCAAGAGACTCTTTCAAGGTCACTAAAGGTATGATCACCATCACACTAGGCGACATATATTCACAAAGCTAACGCCAACCAGGAACTCCGCGGTCGTATGATGTCACGGGTGACAGTGGTAAGATCAACAAGCACTTCTTCTGCGGTGATTGCGGGTCCAGCCTCTACTCAGAGCTGGAGATCATGAGCGACAAGACGGGAATCAAGGCCGGCACGCTCGACGGTGGAGAGGCGCACCTACGCAACAAGGTCGACGTCGAGTTCTATGTCAAAGACCGTGTGCATTACCTGAATGCACTTGACAACGCGAGGCAGGAACCTCGTCTTGGGTAGATACCGCAAGCATAGGGAGTTGAATCCCTTACCTAGGACGCAGAGCGCTGGTGACTGCTTAAACTTGATACATGGCAGGGTTCTCTTAGAGTCACCAGCTAGGAGCTTCAGCATAAACAAGACCAGCCGTGGACAGTAGTCACAGACAAACACTATCTGCATCGATCATTCAGTCCGGATTTAGTTTCTCTCCACAATTGCAATAGGATCGGAACTCGGAACTTGATACGGCATAATCCGGGTCGGCGGTCCTCGGACGAGGAAACCCGCGTATACCCGAACCTGGGGCCCCAGATAGATCTTTAGCGTTTGTCCAATCACAGCTCCTTGATCGTTAACCCTGTTTGTATTAGACTTTGTGGTCAACCAATAACACTTTCGGAGTCGGGCTGATTGCAGCATGGACCCTGCGGATTACGGAGACTTTTGGATAAGCCGCGGCAGATCCGGTCGGCGGATGTGGATCATCACGGTCGGTCCGTGGCATGATTCACACAAAACAGCGCTCGTAGAAAAAAGACCCCACGCCTCGATCTTAGCTTCACAGTAGCGTTCTGGGCTCGCAACTGCCGCAATGCATTCCGTTCCAAGACGTACAAGAACTGCCGAGTCTGGAGCTTGTTCAAACTGCGTTAAGACGAGGCAGCGATGTTACATTGGCGTCAGTGGAGGCTCATGTTCGTCCTGTCGTCGGGCCAAATTGGACTGTGACGCTCACGGGAGCACACCGTGAGTTTTGTTCAGTAACGTACACCGGATATATTGCATTGCTGATTGTCGCAGTCCTCAGAGCGTGACCGAGGAGCCAGGCTCGTTGCTCACATATTGTCCCGGTTTGTCACTTTCCGTAATGTAGGGTGTCCATCAGGATGACTGATATTGTGAAGAGGATATGTTCGCCTCACAGCTCAGAGAAAGCGAGCGAGAATGCAACCTGAAGTACGGCATGGCTGAGAATCCCGCCGTCCCATCAACTATCCCTCTCGACTACCACATCTCTATCATCAATCAACTTTTTGGGCCCGGCTCCGCCGCTCCACCGGCTGTCCACTTGCCGAGCTACCTGGCCTGTCTCCCACAGCGACTGCACAGAGACGATGTAGAGTATCTTCGACGTAGTGGGGTGCTTGACCTCCCCAGCGACATGCTCCGAAACGAGCTACTAAAGAGCTATATGCTCTGGGTCCATCCGCACATGCCTATGTTAGGGCTGCATGAATTTCTATCAGCTGTCTCTGGCGATAACGAATCTCATCGAATCGGTCTGTTACTATTCCACGCGGTGCTGTTTGCTGCCTCAGCTTTTATCGATATATCCCATATCCGTGCCGACGGATATCCTTCGCGCAGTGTGTTTCGTGAGAGTCTATTCCGCAAAGTGAAGGTACCTCTCCCCCCTGCTCCGGCTGTGTTATGTCCAAACTTATCTGTGCAGGTGCTTCTCGATCTCGAATGCGAAAACGACCAACTCGCTAATGCTCAAGCGATTCTGTTGATGGTATCTCATCCTGAACCGGACCGCGACCAGAAAGAACTCACCCACTGGTTGGATATCTGCATCTCTATGATCAGCTCGAGTCAGACCCAAATGGGCAAGGCAAACGCTAGAAAGCAACAAATATGGAGACGGACGTGGTGGTCCATATACAATCATGTGCGACTAACGTCGGGTAATCTTCTTACCTTGATGAACGTTCCAGAAAACGGCAGTGAATGCGAAACTCCTCTGCCCAGTACTCACGATTTCAGATTCGGTGCCTTATCCCCCAAGGTCCAAATGTTAGTAGGGACCTGCGACTTCCTCTGCGATGTGCAGTATCAACAGTTCCAAGCGGGGTTGTTCATTGAGAAATCCAAGCTCTGTCAGATAGGACAATTTCATGGACTATCAGGGGACTTGTCTGGCTCACCCAGCCGCGAAGCCGGACTTGCCAGTGCCGGAAACAAGGCCTCCCCTACTGAAGTGGCAGAGCTCGCCCATAAATTGGGCAGATGGCACGCACAATTGCCACAGGCGCTTCGTCATCAACCACTGACCTCATCGGCTGTCACGGAGCTGCAAAGGTTCATACTTGTCCATCGTGCATGGCTGTTCCTGCTTTATCTCGCCTCAGCGTACGTCGTCTGCAGTCGCAGTGTAGGGAGCAACAGCCGCGCAAAGGAGCACATCCTAAACAGAATCAGCCTCATCTTCGATGAACTATATCGCTTGGACCTAATCACCTTACTTCCTAATTCCAGCATCGCTATTCTCGTGCTGGCAGTGGAGTTTCATATCAAAGTTGTCGAATCAGCTTACCTTCAAACCAATGAAGCGAGTCAAAGAATGCTCCAGCTATACTCAGAAATCCTGCATCAGTTGCAAGATAACTCCGCTCTTGCCTGTCGCATGGTTGAGAAATTGAACAATGTCACTGCTCCTGGAGCTCAGGACGACCTGTCGAGATTAATGGCTTCGGAATCCGCCGCGGTGGAACGACCAGTCTCCCATCTTGATTTTGCACTAAACGAAACTGACGACTTTTACAATTTCTTGGAATCGGGCATGTCCTTTGCAAATGTTATCCCGTCGGCAGATAACAGTACAAACTTCGGGTTTGATCCTTCTCTCGTTAATGAGAGTTACCTTACACAATTTCCGTGATGCTTGTTGGCTGATCCACCGGTATCAACACCTAATGAATGATGACCTTCTGTTATTTGGATATTAAAAGCTTGGGCTGGTTGAGAGGACAATAAATTGAGATTGATAGAGTAATCAAAATCGAATATACATAAATTTGAGACTCAGTGGTGAAATTGTAGATAGAATGGAGGAATAAAGCCGAGCGGAGGGGAAGGAAAACAAAAAATCAAAAAGAAACGACCGAAACGCGATTCGAACGCGCAACCTTTGGTGCCGAAAACCAACGCGCTACCATTGCGCCATCCGGCCAATTTAGTTGTCAAATGTAAGCACCCTTTAATTGATATGCCAATCTGTCTAAAGCCTTTCCACTCTATGCTTCGTTACTACTGCTCAGCAATCGCACAATGTATCCGGTTGGCATACATTGTCTGAGATAAAATAATGAGAGGTGTATAAGCACTAACACTTGCCATCGATTGCTCCTTCATACCCATTAACTCCCTCAGTTTGTGCACTATGTCGATGGCCACTCTCATGCGCCGTGTACAAATAACTATATAATTAACCCCTTCATCACCCTTCGATAAAACCTCACACTCAGTGTCCAGTTCTTTGCAGCATACCGCTGTTCCTTTGATGCTGACAGTCTAAACCTAGATCAAGAGCCAGATAATATAGTACCTGGATGACGATGAAGACAGCTCATCCTCCACCCAGATGCATCCCTGAAGCCTGCCAAGAATTCTCCCCCGCATAGAGATGCATAAGCGCTTCGGCGTCTACTGTCCAACTTCCTTTCTGTCACCACCCAGCTCATGTTACTTGGATCATCTCTGCGGACATGTTCCTCGTTTTCTCTGTCATAGCAGCACTCCCGCTGCTGGCTTTCTGGCTACTCAATAAGCTCGACTACTATCGCGTCAAGCAATTCGCAGCATGGCCACAACCAAAGCCATCGCGAGTATGGGGTCATATGAAGGATCTCAACGCCTTTATTTCCCGCGGTGAGCCGAGCAGGCATATTGGTAAGCTTCATCCTGCGAACTTTCTCATATACCACAAACTAATACAGAGCAGATTATGTATTCGCGGAAATCAAGGCCCACCTTAGTAACCCACCGTTGTATTTCCTCGACCCACGCCCGATACAGCATCCTATGGGTATCGTCTGCAGCCATGAGATTGCAGAGCAGGTAGCCAGGAGCTCGAAGCAGTTCCCGTATGGTATGCCCAAGACCCCGACGCTGCTGGCTTATAAGTATCTGCTGGGCCCTCATTCGATCCTTACTTCCGAGGTATGTCCAAGACCTGCCAGTATGCTTGTAAGACTTGGCTCATAGGAACAGGGCGAGGAATGGAAAAGACTTCGCAAACGGTTTAATCCTGGATTTGCGCCTCAGCATTTATTGACCTTGCTCCCGTGCATACTGGACAAGACGGGACCGTTTTTCGAGGCTCTTGATCGATATGCTCGGTCAGGTGAAGAGTTTAGTCTGGCTGAAACATGTACCAACCTCACGTTTGATATCATTGGTAGGAATTTGTCCGCCTGAGGAAAACGTGCTGGTACTCATATAGCAGTATAGGCGCAGTGACCATGGACGAGGACTTGGGAGCCCAGCTTCCCATAGACAAGCAGAGCGAGATGGTCAAGCTCTACCACGAGCTGGCTGCAAGCTACTACAGGAAGCCCTCAGTCCGCGCAAAAGTGTTGAACCCCTTGATGATATGGCACCAATATACCCTGGCTCGCAGACTCAATGCCATAATCAAGAATCACATCAAACGCAAATTCACAGAGTTGAAGGAAGTCAGCACCAACGAAAAAAAGTCCCGCAGCATCCTCGCCCTCAGCCTACAGAATATCGAGCAACTAGATGCGCGTGTCCTCGATCAAACATGCGACCAGCTGAAAACCTTCTTGTTTGCTGGTCATGACACGACCAGCATCCTCCTGCAATGGGCATTCTATGAGCTCAGCCGCACTCCTCGTGCTCTTGAATCGATTCGCCGAGAACTCGACGACGTCTTTGGGCCTGATCCTTCCCCAGCAGTAGTTCGTGATAAGCTTCTTGCGCCGAACGGCGAAGAACTTCTCACGAAGTTGCAGTATACCTCCGCCGTGATCAAGGAGATACTTCGCTTATACCCCTCGTCGGGAACGGGGAGATTTGTGCCCAAGGGAGCGGGTGCGTATATCGAACTGCCAGATGGAAGGTCGCTGTGCATTGACGGAGTCCTGATGTACAACTGCGAGACGCTCATTCATCGCGATGAGGCTGTCTACGGGGAATCGAAGGATGACTTTGTTCCGGAGCGATGGCTCGGTGATACGGGTGCTTGTCGGATACCGTCCAGCGCCTGGCGACCATTCGAGCGGGGACCGCGCAGCTGTATCGGCCAGGGACTTGCGACAATTGAGGCACAAGTGATTCTGGCTTGTGTGGTTAGACGGTACGAGTTTGTGAAGACTGGGCTCGGTGAGGTCGCGAGGGACAGCGCAGGGGAGCCAATTTTAAATCCGCGAGGGCAGTACGAGGTCAAGTCGCAATTATTCAACGTGAGTTTGCCAGTCTTCTTTCGGGACCTTTCACCAGCACTAACGTTTAAGCTAGACAATGCAAGTGACTGCAAAGCCTGTAGATGGAACGATGATGAAGGTGAAGCTGTCCTCCGGTGGCAGGAAAGAACTTTGATGTACTTCTCAACATCCAACTTCATTTATCATGTACGCGCTTCATGCTCTGCGTCTGAGACCACTCTGTTGAAATGATCTACTTTGCAGCTTTGGAACCACTTCCCAGATGCTATTGCATGCGGTGCACTGGATGTACTAGTTACCGTAACATGCCTAGCTCTATCCAGATATCATGACTTGACTTGTAGGAGATTTTTAACGCGAATCCCGTGCAATGTCCAACTCTCCTCGACTTCTTGCCCAATATGATCGAACAGTAAGCGTAAGGACTTGCGATCTTCCTTATTACAGTTCGGTGGAGGTCTTTCCCAAGGTCTGAGCCAATAACTGGCCTCGACATATGGAGTCGGCACCCACCCATCATAGAACACCCCATACCTTTCCCAAAGTAAGCCGATTCTCATTTCAGACTCCGTCTCGAATGGTACACCATGAGTGCAATCACTAGTTCCAATGCGGAAATGGCGCAGATGAGGCAGCCTCTTTCGGAAAGCGTCGAAGTAATGATACCAACGCTTGTTGTAGGAGTAGTAGTACCCGTACCCTGCCTCCCCATCATCCTCAAGGCGGAGTTCCATCTCGTCTTTTTTGAATGAATACTCGCCCAGCATGTCTTCAAAAAGAGACAGATCATACAGGATCATGCAATCGTCCAGGGACAATTCGGTCAAGGTGGCTCCATGTGAGAGAATCCACTCTAGCTGGGAGTCTTGGAAGAAGGTAAAATTTCCCAGAACAAGGCTTTTGAGATGCGGAAAGTGGACCTCTCTCAGTTCAAGCTTTGGGCGAAACCCAAACCACGTGTCGCAGAAGAGGGTCAGGTGTTCAAGAGAGGACGCGGTTGGTTTCAGCCACACTGACGGAAGTTTTGTAAAAAAGGACTGCGACTCGGGAAATAGACTGAATCTGTCCTGGTTCCAAAGTTCTGCAGGATCTTCTGTTGTGGCAGTATTGTGCTCGCTCACAATGCTTAGGCGAAGAGATCGCAAATCCCGTAGCACTTTAGTCATATTATTACGTATTTCGTCATTTCTGATGTTGATATCCTGCAGATGCTGAATACCCAAGGACTGCAGAGGTACCTTGAGTGAAGCCAGCCATTCAAAGAAGACACTGAGGGCCTTTTTGCGAAAGGCGACTGTCTGAGGAGGTTTGCTAATCCAATGATACCTAGACACGCCGCAACGCTTGTCAAATTGTAACACAGCGTGTTGTACTTTTGACAAGGTCTTAAGGTGTGAAATTCTGTTTTCAAATTCTTTGGGAAAGTAGGCTTCTTCCTCATCATCTGAGTCCTAGTTCTGTAAGCATATACCACTTGTTGGACGGTCAGAGGAGAATACTAACGTATGGATGTTCGTGCGTGTTGATATACACTTTTTTGACCGCATCCCCCAAAGTTGATCCCTTTAAAATTTCGTCCATAATCTCATAGCTGCCCTCGGCGGGATACAGTTTCAAGGTCTCAAACAGCAGCTGAGCAGTGACACACGAGAGAAGGCGACATGTTTGGCGCAAATTCTTCCAAGTTGATGGATCGACGTAAGAGACAATGAGAGTAAGAAGCTCGCTGGGAAGAGCAGTGATATGGACCATGTTGCATGAGAATGCAAGCTACCTGAAAGAAGCAGAGCGGCTTAAGCCTGATTTATATGGCCTTTCAGCTCTGGACTGATTCCATGTCAATGTTTTGAGGATTGCGAAAAAGAAAGGAGAATGTCTTAGATTGGCCGAGAGAAGATGCTTCTTTTACAACATCACGTGGAGGGCCCATCTTGGCACTGTCAATGATGCCCGTCATATATCAAACCACTCTGCCAAAAGGAGTCTAGACAACCATCTCTAGCCGCAGGAATGATGGCAGCAGCAGGGACGACACAGCAGGAAGACAACAATACCCAATTCGGCAGCGCCCTGTGAATACTATGTTGAAGCGTTTCTGACCAATTATCTCCAAGATTTCCCCAGCTGAAGTGTACTGTAGGGAATGAGCTGCGAGTGTGAGATTGAAGAAATCAGTCTGATACATATTCTCAAATCTCCCGTCAAGATGTTTGCTTTAGGGTGTCAATATCCCCTACCATTTCTATCGCGTGCGCTGTTAGCAGTCACCGTGTCGACATGACCTCATACTGATCTCTTTATGAACTTCATCATTTATCATGTAGGCTACTCTGTTCTTCTTCGTCGGCAAGAAGCTCTGAGACAGCATCATGGCTGACTTGAATTTACCAGCAATTTTGACGCAGGATAGCCGCATGCTGATCCTACCATATGAGATTGTCTTACTTGTCGCAGACTTACTTCCGCTTCGATCATGGAATGCTCTTGCGCGAACATGCAGACATTTCTACAATGTCTTCATGCCATCGTTGTATTCCAACGCCGTCAGTATCAAGAACGGCCAAGGTGATGTCTTCAAATGGGGCTGCAGGAAAGGGCCGCCTTGCCACTATTCGCCGGCTCATGGATTACGCACCCAATGGCTACTTCCGCTGCGTTCGTGGGGAGGTTTCCCTCCGCCACGCTGCAAGATCCGGACAAATAGAGATCAATCGTTGGTTATTGGACTCTGGCGTCGACCCCTATTGCACACAAACCAGAAGCGATGACTTCAAGTCATTGGCTTATATAAATAGAGTGGCACCAGTGCTGATTGCAGCCCGGCGTGGACACACTGAGGCTGCCAAGGTATTGCTGGATTCCATGACTGATTTTGACTATGTTCGTTCTCTGGAGTGCGAAAGAATCAAACAGCGCTGCTCGAGTCAATTCTTCGCCGAGGCATAGACGTGGACCAAGAGATGTCCATGGGCAAACGGCATTGTTCCATKCTGTAATATACAAGCACATACCGGTTGTGACGCTCCTATTGGAGTTTGGAGCAGAGATCAATGCGACTGATGCACGCCAGGTCACTCCCCTATATATTGCCGCAGAAAAGGGTGTCGAGGCAGTCGTGGAGCTTTTGCTGCAAAGGGGAGCTCGGATGGACATGATAGGGTATGCAAGGGAGACGTCTCTGCATGCTGCCATATCGGCCAATTCGATCAAGGCCGTCTCTCTTCTGATCGAGCATGGTGCAAATGTGAATGCGATTGACTCATCGCAGGAGACTGCTTTGAAGCGATCACTAAGCGACAGGACCGGACCCGGAATTTTGAAGCTCCTTCTCGATGCAGGAGCGGATTTCACGGTCCCAAACAAACATGGTATCACACCGGTAAAGTGGGTATTCAATAAGAGGGCCAAAGAGAAAGTACGGCTGCTCTTAAACGCAATAGAATCAAGAGGAGTCTCTTCTGACTTGCCAGAATCACCTACTACATTGCTACGTGCTGCTATCGTTGCACAACATGATCTGGCATACCGGCTCTTGGCCCAAGGAGCAGACGTTAATCAACGGGAAAGGGACGAAGGGTGGACCCAATTGATGGAGGCGGCGCAGCAAGAACAAGACGGCCTTTTCGACCTGGTGCTGCAAAAGAGTCTCGATGTCAATTCAGCGGACGGTCGGGGACGGACAGCACTCTCCTTTGCGGCTGAGCACGGCAGCGAACATAAAGTACGTGCATTGCTGAAAAGGAACGCATCTGATCGTGCTCGTTTCTGGTACTTGACGCCTTTGACATATGCTGCCGAAAATCATCATCTTCAAGTGGTATTGCTCCTTCTTAGACAGAAAAAGGGCGTGGATCTTGCTGATGATAGTCTTCGGTCCGCGGTGACGTCTGCGGTTGCCTTTGGTGATGTACAATTCCTAGAGTTAATACAAGAGAAGGGTAAGCTTGACCAACCAGATTGGCGATACGGTGATACGGTACTTCATCACGCAGCAAGTCGTGGAGACCTAGCCGTCGTAAAGTGGCTGCTCAACCAATCTGTCGGTGTTGACACAGCGGGGTGTGATGAGCGAGCGCCCCTTATGCTGGCGGCATGTAGTCGTAATGACGCCGTTGTTGAACAACTTCTGCAGCACGGAGCCCGGATTGACGCCCGAGATGTGGACCGTGCGACTGCCCTTCATTGGGCCTTGCCACGTTGGATCGACCCGTCACTTGAAATTTCCAATTGCGATTCTACTTTGGGCGTTGACCTCAAACGCGGGCTCCCTGGTAACTCGATCATTGTGAAAATGCTTGTCGAAGTAGATGCTGATTTGGAAGCGAAGAACGCAATGGACGAGACTCCCCTGACTTGCGCCGTCATCAATGGATCTGAATCAGCCGTTCGCCTGCTCCTCGAGAAAGGAGTAAATTCCGAATCCTGCGACAAGTCGGGGTCCGTTCCGTTGCTATTTGCGGCTTGGAAGGGTCATACGGCAGTTGTTAGTCTTCTGTTGGAGTATGGCGCAAGGATTGATTCCACCAATGCAGATGGCAACACAGCGTTGATGCTTGCAGCTGATAATGGCCACCACGAAACAATTCTAAGTCTTCTGGCAAGACCTGCCGAAATCAACCGCGTCAATCATGCTCACCGAGCCGCTTTGTCATGCGCCGCAGAGAAAGGCCACGACAAGGCTGTCGAGATCTTGCTGCGGTATGGCGCGGAAGTCGACTTGCCAGATCATACAGGTCGAACTCCGCTTCTTTGCGCTGCGCAAAATAAACATGAGCGGTGCGTCGAGCTCCTTGTCCAAGGAAGCGCTGATGTTACGAGAGGGGACATCGAGGGCCGAACACCGCTCTGGTGGGCATCGAGGAGGGATCAGAGAAGCTCACGGAAGAGTCATGATGCGGCTATTCGAATACTCTATGACCGCCATCCCGCTGCGCGCTCCTGAGGATAACATGACCGAGGCCTTGCATCGAATAAAGCTAACACCCGACCGAAGTCCGAATCATGCATTCTAAGACTGAAACTGTTGATCGAGGGCAGATGATCGCAGGCATAACATCAGACCTGCATATGCTGACTCTACCACGCGATCGGGGTAGGATGTCCTTTTATTGTCTGCAGTACCTGATCTCCTCCCGCGGAGTTGACACTCAAAGCGTGGGACGGAGACGCTTCGTGTAATTGGCTGGTTTTTGTTCGTAATTACCGTAATGCATGGTAATGCCCACCAGGCAGCGACAACAAGCCTTTCGAAGCTTTTTGATCATCCAATAGGTCTCGTTTTATTTTAGACATACCCCACTTGGACCACCACACTGAACTTGGCTATCAACCAATCACAGGATCATTCCACTTTGCTTTGTAAAATTGAATTTTCGAGAATTTGGTACCTGAATGGATTTCTCTTCAGTCTTTTCCATGGTTTTCTCAAACAGATAAACATATATCAGTAATGAACCATAAAATACTTAGCAGGGAAAGACTGGCAACCGTACCGACTACCGACATTTAGATCACAAAACTTTTTGATGGCTGGATAGCATACGTGAGCATACGTCGGCTCGACACGCGGCGGGTCCTATTATTGGAGATAGTCCCACTCCAAGGTCTCGGCTATCAAACTGTTTACCCACCTAGCTCCACAGTCGTCCAATAGTGGTGCGTGGCTTCATCGATTCATTTCAGTATCTTACGTAGCTGCAGGGAATGGCGTTTGACAGATTAGTCTCCTGGCACCAGGCTCATTTCATGGCTACTTTGTTCTTCTTATCAGGATTTCTCCGCCTTGGACTTCCGTCCTGCGGTGACTTCGCATCAGGAGAACATCGCCATGCGCTTACAATCATTACCACGGTTGGGGTGGAATGCCCTCTGGACAACACTGTTTTTTACATCGTTGGCACAGGCGATCGATGTCAATATCAACGATGAGCGTATGCGTCGTTATCCAAAACTCGCTTTCCCGGACTAACACCGCCATAGAATCCATCAAAAATGCTGCCAGCACTGCTGCTTACGGCGCGATGAGCTACTACCATGGCAACGAGTCCGGACAGATTCCTGGTGCATTTCCGACCAAATGGTGGGAGGGTAGTGCCCTATTCATGGCGATGCTGCAATACCAGTACTTTACTGGCGACCAGACCTACAACAGCGAAGTGAGCTTGGGTTTGCAATGGCAAGCTGGAGAGGGCGACTACATGCCCTCCAACTACAGTAGCTACTTGGTAAGCACCCAGTGAACAAATGCAAGGCACAATGCATCTGACCAGCCAAGGGAAACGACGATCAAATGTTCTGGGGTCTAGCGGCCATGCTCGCCGCCGAGATACAATTTCCCGATCGCTCTGAGGGTTACTCCTGGCTTTCCCTCGCACAAGGTGTTTACAACACGCAGGTCGATCGGTGGGATACGTCAACATGCGGAGGAGGCTTGAGGTGGCAGATCTATACGTACCAAGCAGGGTATACAATGAAGAACGCCATCTCCAACGGGGGTTTGTTCCAGCTAGCTGCCCGCCTTGCGCGTTACACCAACAACAACACATATTACGAATGGGCCGAGAAAGTATGGGACTGGAGTTGTTCGTCGCCTCTGCTCAACAACAAGACGTGGACCGTCGCCGATTCGACCGGCATCGAGGACGGTTGTAAGAGTCAGGGCAATAATCAATGGTCCTACAACTACGGGACCTACCTCATGGGCGCGGCATACATGTGGAATTACGTACGTTCCCCGGAGTCAACCAGAGAATATATCAGAAACTAACGAGTTAGACCAACGGAACCAACACGAAGTGGGCAACTGCCGTCGATGGCCTCCTCAATAACACCCTGGACCTATTCTTCCCCACCAGTTACGGCGGCAACATCATGTCCGAGGTCCTCTGCGAGCCGAACGAAGTCTGCAACGACAACGAGATCCTCTTCAAAGGCCTAGTCACCTCCTGGCTGGCGTTTACCGCTCTTCTGGTCCCCTCCACCTACGACAGAATTCTCCCCAAGCTTCAGGGTTCAGCCGCGGCGGCTGCCGCAACCTGCACGGGCAACGGCAACAATTCCTGCGGAGTGCGATGGTATACTTCCAAGTGGGATGGATGGACGGGTATGGAGGAGCAAATCAGCGTCACAGACGTCTTGTCAGTCAACCTTATCACCACGAAACACAGTGGACCAGTCACCTCGACAACTGGCGGGAACAGCACCAGCGACCCGACTGCAGGCTCGGGAGATAAATCGGCACAGACCACCCCCACCAGCAAGATCACCACGGGTGATAAGGCGGGTGCTAGCATCTTGACTATTGGCTTCGCGGTGGGATGGTTGGGCCTGATAGCTTTTATGGTCATTGGGGGGTAATGATGATCCTTTAGGTTTGGCGTCTTCATGTAATTTTTATCACCATCATGGTGTTCTCATATTTCTGTACATAGTAGATAGATCATTGATAATGCAGTCGAAGCTCTGAACTCCGTGATTGACCGGTGTCAGGCAACAGAGAGCCAGATCGCTTGAGTGTTGATAGGAGCTTCTGATTTGTGACAAGCAGATAAATATATGCAATGAAAAGTCATTTCTAGATATTAGTAGATGTCGTTCTACCTTGCTCATTATGCTCAAAATTCGAGTGTCGCTTATTGCCTATATCTCCTGGCGACAGTGAAATCAATACTCGATAGATAAGCCTAGACCGCCAACAACATCTGTCCCGCATCATGAGATCATCATTTCAGTTAAATCCCGATCGGGACACAATTATAGGTAGCTTCTATTTCTGCCGTGTCGACATGATGTCAGCGATGGCATTCGATTCGCCGAGAAGATATGATGAGGTCGCCTCCCCGCATTCTCCAGAATGGTTCCGCAAAGTGTATATTCCCACGAGGAATTAAATAGGCCGACCGCACCTCACATCAGACAAAATAATCATCCATGGCCAATACAAATTAAATCATGATGCTCCGAAATCTCATCCGAACAGCACAAACCCCCATCCGACCCCTCCTCTACAGACCCATTCTCACCCGCTCCCTCCGAATCCAGGGCCAACCCACCCCTCAGGCCGCAAGCGAACTCGACCGCCAAAGCCTCCACCCAGAAAGAGCCGAAAACACCCAGTCTGGAACCGACGACGAAGTCGCACGGCACACATCCTCCTATGACCCCTCGACCACCACCCCGGAGATGGAATCGCAGGCAATCGAGGCCGAATGCAAGCTCCTCGGCGAGATCGACCCGCTGTTCTTCAGCGCTGCGCACCGCGAGGTGAGCGCGCTGCTGGATCCGAAGCTGGAGGTGGCGGTGCATACGATTGAGCACTTGAGTCCGAGTGCGAAGGGGTGGACGAGGAAGCATAAGGAGGTGAGAATCAGTAAGGTTCCTGGGCATGGGAGTCCGGATCAGTTTGAGAGGTTGTTGAAGGGGTTGAGGGATATTCAGAAGAGAGGGGGTAGTGGCGGGTCGGCGGTAGCTACTTGAAACCAGGTATGTATGGCCGCGTTGAAGTTGCGTTATCTCCAGTGACATGGTCAGGTCCTCTGCTAGTGGGCTGTTTTGTGATAGTATGCAATAACGGAGTTTGGGTTTCAAAAGGTAGTTGAAATGAATTCAACTCTATCATTATGTATATAGTCTATGTGCTGATCATAATGAACTAGTGTGCAAGTTCCTGGTACAATTAGTAAAGAACAGCAGAATTTATAGTGGGCACTTACACTTGCAAATTTGCTCCTGGCCCGAATCTTTGGTCCAAACAGTAGAAGGACCCAGGGGACGATACACAGCAACGCTCCCTGTCAAGATCAGCATCGACCCCTTCTTCACAGATACGGAAACTTACAATTCCACCGAGTAGACTGGAAGCACCCGGATATCCCAGATTCGTAAACATGGCGTTGGTTACCAGCGGAAAGACACCGCCGAGGAGATTCCGACCTGTCATCACGTTAGTACTAAGAACAAAAGAGCAGGAAACTGAACCTACAGCAAGATTGGGCAGCAATCGCCGAACTGGCATATCGGTGATAGGTGTCTGCCAAATAATTAAAGGTTGCTAGGTAAACTGAGAAGATGCCCATGGTAGCGCATCCAACTGCTATCGTTGGGACAACCCACGGGATGGAGGAGTAAGACGTCCATCCGAACCAGAACAAACCGATGGGCATGAGCAGGGACTGGATGCAGACGAAGTAGAGTCGTCGCTCGGCTGATTTGGGGAGAGTGACGAAGCGTCGTGCGATGCTTTCTTGGTAGATGCTAATGATGGTTATGATGATGACACCAACACACATGGCTGGAAGTTGTCAGCGAGAGATATATCTGGTGATAGTGGGCGACATACAAGTAAAGACGGCGCCGCTTTGCTCAACGTTGAAGCCGTGGTTGGTCTTGAAGACAAGCGGTACGGAGCCAAATTGGAGATATAGAACTGCCCAGCTGAAGGATACCCACAGAGAGAAAAAGAACACGGTTGGCTCGGTCAGAAGTAAGTCTTGTTCCCGGGTTAGCATGGCGCTCGACGGATAGTAGATGGATGGCGACTCACGGAATGGTCGATAACACGAGATACTGATCATCTGAGCCAAAGATGCCCTCTCCTCATCACTCTTCACTTTCCACCGTATACGCTTGACCGTCTCCTTATCCGACATGATGACTCCGTAATGGCCAGCACTCTCGAGTTGGTCGTAGTACGTATTGACTGCTTTTGCCTTCCGACTCAAAAGCACACTGCCTCGGGTTTCTTTGAAGAAGAAAAAGATGATAACAACAAAGACGGCCGAGACAATGGCATGAGAGTACCAAACCCATCGCCATGTAGTGTGCTGCACAACGGCGCCAGCAAGCATCGGGGCCAGTCCAGTACCAAAAAGGGCAGCCCCGGAGAACAGTGCCATGGGGGTATTCCGGTCTTCTGCGTGGTAAATATCGCTGATCACGCCTCCCACCATGGTTGAGAATGTCGCTGCGGCCGTCAGTAAGCTGCGATAAAAGAATTTCCTGGTGCGAGAGTTGACATACATCCACCTACACCCTGGAAGAATCGTGCCACAAGCATTCCTCCAAAGGAGTGAGTGCCTCCACAGGCAATGATGCATGCTTTGAACGCAGATGATTAGCATCGGGAAATGTTTGACCATCATCGATGAGAAACAGCATACCGACAAAAAGAATTCCACTAGCAATGAAAATTGGCCTTCTTCCGTTGATTTCTGAAAACGGAGCCAGTACCATGGGCGCCAACGCAAATCCAACGCAGAACAAAGTGATGCCCAGGTTATAGACAACCGGGCTAATTCCCCATTCCTCGGTCAGTTCAGCCGACGACGGACTGATTTCGCCAGCTGAGTAACCCGCCAATGCTGTAACTGCACAGGAGATCCATGTCATCATGGACTTGCGCCATTTCGGCCATAAAAACGGACTGGAATACTTCTTGAGATCTGGACATTCTGGGGCGGGTGACTGGCCTGGTCCGGGAGGTGATGTGATGAATGGTGTCGGTAGAGGCGTGTCCAACTCTAGGTATAGATATTCCACTTCTTGGTCGCGAGCGTCCTTTTCGGGCTCGCTGTCCATGGTTGTATGATAAAGGACGCTAGATGTTAAATCACTTATAGGAGTCCACACTGTTGAGATGTTGCCTGGTTTCCTGCGCCATACACCTCTGGAAGTTGACAGTTTGGACAAGCTTCGAGTGATATAACAACAAATGACGCACAGGTTATCCTATCGTTTTGTGAGTTGTGAAAACTCGATCCGTTTGCCATTAGTTGGAGAAAATTGGAGATGATGCCTCTACGGACTGCCAAAAAAGGCACCAAAGTTGCTATTCTTGCGCTTGGTAGATTCGAAGAACCTGTCATATGTGCGATGCCATTGACATTCTCGAGATTCGACTAAGCTAATTGGGTGATTATCTTCCTTTGCAAGTTTTCACCACTGTGATGCCCTACTCAATTCAAATTTGATCTTTTCATTATTAATTGCTCCACCTTCTCCAATTCGGTTGCGGATGCAAGAAGGCGCAATTCGGAGAAGGGCGCGTTCTGACTCATCTCCACATTGTATGCATGTCACGGAATTGGACAGTGACAGTTCAAAATCCTGGACAAACATAGGCGCGCAAAATGTGATCGTTTGCATATTATACCATTACCTTCGTCCTTCCCATCTTTACTGTTCGAGGACTTGCTGTCAACAGGCAGCCTCATGTAGAGATCACTTAATTTCTTAACCGAGAGTAAAGACCGAGATGCCGGTTCCGCATCCGGTCCCGCATCACGCCTTAGGTAAGCCTCTGAGGCAAGACCATTTGGAAAGACTGGTCAGTCTCGCCTTGCAAGTATCATGTTCCTTATCGATTTCATCCAGTAGCATCGGTGTCGCACGATTGCTGTCATTCTCTGATGCTCACAAGCCAATTTCACTGCACCTCTTTTGGCCCGCAGTGTGTTGGCGATCGTCATCTGCAGCGACCGGGGAGGAGCACACGGAGCCGATGCCGGCTCTTGTTTCTTGGCATTGCTGACGCCTTCAGAGATCTCCAGATTGGAGAGTGACGCAACGCTATTCAGGAACATAAGAACACCGACAATCGCATCGCGATGGAAAATGGTCAAGGCTGCCCGGACTTTTCAATGCCAGCGATGTTCCCGGACGTTTGCTCGGCTGGAGCATCTCCAGCGTCATGATCGGTCGCGTGAGTCGCTTCCCCGATCCCTCTTCTCCAAATCTACTGACCGCTTCTGTAGACACCAAAGAGAAGCCGTATGTCTGCGACAAGTGTCCAAAATCGTTCACTCGCAAGTAAGTACCGCATTGAGCAGCAAGAGGGTCGGAAAAAGAGAATATACTAAGTGCTTAGGGATCTCTTGACCCGCCATGAGCGATTGTCCCATAGTTCACCTTCCGGTAACCGCGAGACCGACAATGGCAACCATCCAACGCCGGCACCATCATCCACTGACCATGTGTTGGATGGGCTGAATATCCTTGCGTCCGCCGTGGCGGATCGTACCGTGCCCACTACTCATGGACCTCCTCGCGGGCCGCATCAGCATCCACTCTCGGCCAGCCAAGGTTCATTTTCTTCCGGTCGGCCGGCAGCCGCGGATCAGACGCCTCTCGCCGGCCATTCTTTACAATCAGCGCATTCCCCCAGCGCAGCCGAAGCGACTGCTGGTTTTGGTGAAACTCTCTCTGGATACACTACATCCAACGCATACGACGGTGACGACTTCACGTCTTTCCTTGACAGCATTCCTCTTCCCAGCCACCCTTACTCGCCGACCTATCAGCCCCTACCTGTATTTCCCGCGTGGAACTTTGATTCGACTTCGGATTACGATCATTCAATTGACCGAACAGGCACGGCGGACGCAGCAGTGACACCGAACTCGGTACTTCCTCGTCATGGGACGCAGTTGCCCTCTCTTCAGCCCGAGAGCCCGCAAACCTCCCATAGAGTGCGACAGCCGAAGGGGGCCATCTTTGTCACAACACAGTGTCGCGATAGGATAATTACGCTGCTCGCTGATTACGCCAATGTTCTACCAGATCCTTACATTCCGTCTCGACACGCTTTGTCCCGATGCCTTACAGGGTATCTGTCTGGATATCACGATCATTACCCATTCATGCACATCCCTACCTTGGACATTGAAAATGTGAGCTTGCCGCTGTTTCTTTCCATGGCAGCATTAGGCGCTCGGTACTGTCGGGAACCAGATACAAGTTTGAGTCTGTATCGAATCGCAAGGACCGTTACCATGGAACATGTTCGGAGGACGTATCAGTTTCCCGGGACCGGTCAATTTTCCGAAAAGTTTAGACTTTCGACTCCTGGGACTCCTGAAAGCCAAGATCTACTCGAAACTATCCAGGCATTATTGCTGCTCCATTCAGTCTCATCATGGTTCAAATGCGACCCGTCCCATCACGAATCCCTCTTCATGCGGAGTTTTATGGAGACAATGCTCCGAAAGGGAGGACTGAACGAGTTGCCTGAGCTGGATGGCTCATGGGAAAGCTGGATACGCCGGGAGTGCGTGAAGAGGACCTCACTCATTGTTTTCTGCTATCTCAATATCCTCACCATTGTCTTCGATATCACACCACTCATCCTCACCGAGGAAATCAGTATGGATCTCCCATGCAGCGAAAAGGAATGGCATGCCGCAAGTGCCGTTGCTTGGATGCAAGAACGCAGTCAAACACCACCGGAACCAAAGCTGCAAGACGCGCTCTCGTCTCTTTTCACTCATCCTACCACACCAAAGGCAAACCTGGAGAGCTTCTCCTCTTTGGGTGGATATGTACTGATCCACGCCATTTTACAGGATATCTGGCTCCTCCAAAAGGCACGTCGCCTGCATTTATCGAGAAACAGCTCATTATCTACAGCAGAAACCTTAGCGCTTGAACAAGCGCTAGAACAATGGTGCCAATGCTGGGAGCGCAACCAGGAATCCTCCATAGATCCATTTAACCCTCATGGGCCTCTCTCTTTCACGTCCACCGCCCTCCTTCGTCTAGCCTACATTCGCCTCAACGCGGACTTTACCTCCGCACGGCGTCTGCAAACGTGGGATCCGAGCCAGATTGCGCAATCCCTGCGCCAGAACCTTTCCGTGCAGCGGGGCGACCGGCTGACACGGGCCGCCTTGCACTGCACTCATGCTCTGAGCACGCCCATCAAGCTCGGGATTAACTACGTAGCACACACCCTGGTTACCTCCTGGTCGAACCAATACGCACTGTGTTCGTTGGAATGCGCGGTGCTATTGGCGAAATGGCTCGAGAAGGTGACGGTGCCGAATCCTGATCCCGCCTTGACGGAACAGGAAAATAAGCTTCTAGAGTTTGTGATCGAGATGGTTATGGAGACACAGCATGGAACCAGTCGGGAATGGTTGTTGGAGAACAATACTCGGCTGAGTGCAATTGTCACTCGCCTTTGGGGCAGATTGTTTACGACGGATCATATCTGGGAGGTGGTCAATCTGATAGGGCAGTCTTTGAGTCGGTATGCCGACATTCTAGAAGGAGTTTCAGGATAAATTTCAGTCTGCGTTGTCCTTTGTAAACCATTTTTTAGCATCGAAACTATCATTAGCGACGAGTCGTTGACTGCAAGACGCCAGCGAAGTTTCCACTTGCATCTAGCCGAGCTAAAGCGAGCCAAACACCAAGAATATTCAGACAAACGCGGATTACGAGACGGAACTGATAAGAAAAATGGGATATTATGACTCAATTGCACACTGGATTGTGTTCCGCCATGCCTGGACG
Organism: Aspergillus pseudoviridinutans; assembly: GCF_018340605.1. Classification (NCBI taxonomy): domain Eukaryota; kingdom Fungi; phylum Ascomycota; class Eurotiomycetes; order Eurotiales; family Aspergillaceae; genus Aspergillus; species Aspergillus pseudoviridinutans. The sequence continues at coordinate 749,314 of NW_025091284.1, forward strand.
TAATGCCAAGACATTATCGTGATGGCGTGATTTGATACCATCATGGTCAATTATTGAAAACTTTGAGTATTTATTCTTTCGACCAGATCTGACTTTGCTGGATATTCTCACTATAGCAATCGTCGATTCTTCATCGTCCTGCAGCAGCACGCGAAGACCGTTGGCCATGTCCGCTGCAACGGAAGTCGACTTTTCCCAAAGCCTGCGGGATGACAAAGCTCCAGCTGTCCAAGCAACACAGGACAAGCTCCCCACACAAGGCGATGCAGCTTTACAACTACTCGCAGGAAGGGGCACGGAGAATGGAGCTCTAGACCCTGAAGCCTCGCGCCGCCTCGTCCGCAAGATCGACCTGTACGTGATGCCATTGATCTGCATCGTCTACTTCTGCCAATACCTAGACAAGATCGCAATCAGCTACGCCAGCGTGACAGGCATCAAACAATCCGCAAACCTTCACGGCAATCAGTTCAATTGGATCTCCAGCATCTTCTTCTTCGGCCAGCTCACCTTCCAATTTCCCACCATGCGGCTCATCCAGGCCTTCCCGCTGGCCCGGTACGTCGCCACCAACGTCACCATCTGGGGCATCATTCTCGCCTGCATGGCAGCTTGCAAGTCCTTTGCCTCGCTGATGGTCTGTCGTACACTTCTGGGCTGCGCGGAGGCCGCGATCGTCCCGGCGTGGGTGGTCTTCACGTCGCAGTGGTATCGCAAGGAGGAACAGGCGTTCCGGGTTGGACTGTGGTTCTCCATGTGCGGCTGGGCGCAGATGTTCGGCGGGTACGTTGCATATGGGGTAGCGACTCATGTTGGCAGTGATCCGCACGCTGCGCTGAAAGGATGGCAGGTTATCTTTCTCATTTTGGGAGTCTTTACCTCACTGGTGGGGGTGCTTTTCTTCTTTATCTTGCCAGATTCGCCCGTCACGGCGGGGTTCCTGACCCCCGAGGAGAAGGCGCTGCATGCGGAGCGTCTTCGTGGTAACGAGCAGGGTATTGGGAGCTCGGTGTTCAAGAGAGAGCAGTTCTACGAGGCGCTTAGAGATCCCAAGACATGGCTATATTCGTTCTGGGTCTTTGCCGCGAATATTCCCAACTCGATCGCTACCAGCTTCGGCAATATCCTCGTCACCGGGATGGGTTACTCGGCCACGCAGAGTCTGCTGCTCGTGACACCGTTGGGCGCGTATGAAGTAGTCGTTCTGGTTGGATTGACGTATCTGGCTATGCGCACGGACCAGCGCCTGCTGTGGTGTATCGCCGGGCATATCCCGAGCATCGTGGGTGCGATCCTCATGGCTACGACGAATAAAGCGCCCGCCTTGGTCGGGTATTATCTGTCTGGTGGTATCCCCATCGGATGGACGACTATTCTGGGGCTGACGAGTACCAATGTCGCCGGGTCGACGAAGAAGATCACCGTCTCGTGCATCCAGACCATCGCGTATACAGTGGGTAACATCATATCGCCGCAGACGTTTCAGCAAAAGGACGCGCCGAGGTATCTGCCGGCAAAGATCTCTATTGTGATTCTGTATGTTCTTATCACTGTGGACTTGTGTCTGATCCGGTGGTTGGCGATCCGGGAGAATAAGAAACGGGATGCCGAAAGGGAAGCGCTGGGGGATGCCTACGTGGTGGAAAAGGACCATGAGTTTCTGGATCGGACTGATTTCGAGAATCGCGAGTTTAGATATGCGATTTAGATGATAGACGATCATAATGAACCATGTCGAGCTAATGATTTGACATGATAATAGACCAATGGGCCTTGTCCTGCAGCATGGCTAGAATAGGCAGGTAGACATACCAGTAGCTCTAATTCATGATTCTATTGCCGCAGACCTATCACTGATGCTTCGCCCCCAAGCGTTATTCTGCGTAGACCCTCCTTCGCGAGGCCTTGGCCCCAGCGCCTGCCATCATGATGGTGAGCACCAGTAAAAACTCTAATTTGTAAACATTACTCCCATAAGCTTTGTCACAGAGGGAAACTAGAAGGAAGAAAAGGTCTGCTGTAACAGAGTTTATGAGGCCTCCTTTATTTGGACATTTGTTCCAGTGTGCCACCTCCCCCCCTCCTAGTATTTACCTTTCATCACAGAGGCCTTGTTGTAACACATCATTCACTGAGGCAGATGAACATTCTAGAGCTAGCATTCACTGTTTCAGTCGGCCTTAGGCAAGCAAAGACAGTAATTCTACCAAATATATAAGGCCCCTCTCTCCCACTTTCTCTCTCCTTTTCTTCCCTTCCTTATTATCCTCATCATTTTCTCCCTGAAGGTATCCCTAGAGGTTCTGACTACCCGCCCCTATCATTGACGAACGGATTAGACTCTGTCACAGCCAATAGTGTTATTATAAACACTGACAGATCTCCCCCAACAGTCATCAATTGCGTTCGCCAGTTATCAGATCCAACAGTCAATTTCAAGGCAGAGCATCGCTCTGCCAAGAGCCTCCTGACCCTGGGATGGGAGAATGACAAGTTGGGAATGGCCGGCATCACGGCAGACTTCTTTAACTAACTAATGCCCTGCGTCTGAACGCTGGGACATCACGTCCATTGATACACTCTGACCGTCTTGCCCTCACCTTCATGTCTGAATGGCATTCATTCACGAGAGACGCTTTCCAAGTTTTTTAAGAAGCTGGAATCACCCACAAAGTCCCATTTTATGATGAGACTGAGCTATACACAGTCGGAAATGAACTTGGTGTATCTGGTAGGTTTGTTCGAAATCTTTGTGGCCCAGTTATGAGAGCCCTTCAACCATTAATGGGTATGGCTTTAATCTGATTCACTGATTTCCAAGCAATCTCCACCTCAGACGGTATTGTTCCAGATGTATGTCTGGGGCTCATTGCGCCTTGCCCCACACCTGATAATGTTCATTTGGTTGGAGAATTAAAGACACCAAGGACCATCCCTGATGCATATCTTCATCTGAACGAAGCGCAGAGAATGCCGAAAACTGGAAACTTGCCGAACCATCTATGGAAGATACACCCGTGCTGTCACACGAGGTAGATAACGACTGGCCTTCGCTCGTTAACAGAAGCACAACTACGAACTGATGCACACTGGTGGTTCTCAAATTCCGGGTACCAAGTTAATACAGTCTTACTCAGACATCCAAGTCTTCAAAATCATGACAATTACCGAAATCACAAAAGGAAAGAACTGAAAAGTGGCTGAGTGACTGTAAGCCTCGAGGAGAAATCCGGTATTCGTGGATCCAGGCAAAGCCTGGCTGGGTTGCATCATAATACTTTATCCAACCAGTCACCGCAATCCGCAAAGAAACGACAGATTAATGAAGCATAGATTAGCATTCTTCAACGAGCACCGAGGCCCTCAAGGAGAGTGGGGAAGTTCTTTCCAAAACCTTCTGTCTAATCCTCCAACAAGAACTGCGCACGGATTGGACCCTAGGAGCAGACCTTTCCACAGAGCAAGCAGTTCGTCAATTTGCACCTATAGCTGCTCGATCACTCAATCCCACCCGTGTCTAAGTCCATGAATCCATTCTTGTCAGGGCCAGTGAACAAATGAATCAGGGTAAACCAATGTCTTGACCTTCGTTTGTACGTCTAGTGAAACAGATTTGAACCAAGATATTAAATGGTATTATTGGCAATGCGAAGGAACGAGTCTTGAATCTATAAATGAGTCATGTATCACATTCACATGCTTTATCTTCTGAACTGTGATAGACCACAAGGATGGGACCAGATACTCAATGTGATGAACAAGCCACTCTTGTTCAGGTGAGAAATGATATTTGGAAAGACAAGAATAAGTTGCGAGGAACTTTGGCTGCCTCCCACTAGTCGCAGAAAACCATAGACAGAAGGGGGCTTACCCTAACCATGCCATTGAGGTTGATGGTGAGGATGCGGTGTATGTTGGCTCAAGTCTGGGTTAAAAGGTAGTTGCGGGTCGGGCCCATGATCATAAAAGAATGATCCGGTCTAGCCAGCCTCCAAGGCCAACACCATTCTACTATTCGTGGATCCGAGCCCTGGCATGACTGTATCATTCAAAGTACTGACTCAGTTCGAGGACAGTATCCCCGCCTGGGTTCATAAAGGAATCATCCAGTCTGGACATCAAGTTCATTTCACTATTCCTAGACCAAAGGCAAGGCGGGCTGTATCGCTTCCTTCAAGATACAAGTATAGTTCATTGATGATGGTATTCCAGTCTGGATTGTATTGCTACCTGAGAGTATTTTTATTATCATGGTCTGGTCCTATACGCATATACCTAATATATCAGCCTTCCGTCAGAATTCTATTGCACAGCCTATCACATTTATAAGCAGCAATTACCTAAATGTAGGCACCTCGCTTGCTTGCCAATGCCAATTGAGATTCTCCTGCGGAATTATCCCGAGGAAACCCTGCCGCAAGGTCCGACATTGATGATCCCCCGCAATAGTGCATATTCAGGCTAAACTAATCCCTGAAAAATGCTGCTTTGTGCTCATCTCCTCATTATACGCATCTGCTAGTATACTACCCATTGGCCATGTCCCGCCAGCGTGCAGGGGTCCACAGGACTTTTACTTGAATGAGCAATTCTGCCTTCAATTTCGGCTGAAACGATGAGTGATGTCAACATGAGCGGTTGGCAAATCCAAGGCATCTGCCGATTCCTACATCTATAGAGTCGTGAATGAGCCGCGATCACAAATATATAAGTATAGTCGATATCCCTCGTTGTGGCCAGGAAAATCGCCAACTCGAGCAACAATGGCTGACATCATGTCATGGCACTATGGCAAGGCAATTGCCATCTTTGTCTCTCTAGCCCCTGTGGCTCTATCTCTAGACAACTTCCCAGACTGCACCAATGGTCCCTTGAGTAAGCTCGCCGTCTGTAATACGTCCCTCGATGTGACCACTCGTGCTCGGTCACTGGTGAACGCCATGACCTTCCAGGAAAAAGTCATCAACACGCAATACAACTCTCCCGGTGTGTCCAGACTAGGTCTTCCAGCATACAACTGGTGGAGCGAAGCATTACACGGCGTAGCAGGTTCACCTGGAGTTGAATTCGCCAGCAGCGGCCCATTCAGCTATGCCACTTCGTTCCCCCAGCCTATTCTCCTGGGCGCGACCTTCGACGACGACTTGATCAAGCAAGTCGCCGCCGTAGTAAGCACCGAGGGCCGGGCATTTGGTAATGTTGGTCGTGCCGGACTGGACTTCTGGACGCCCAACATTAACCCCTTTCGCGATGCGCGTTGGGGCCGGGGACAGGAGACACCTGGAGAAGACCCGCTGCACGTCTCGCGATATGTCTATCAGCTCGTCGATGGGCTGCAGAATGGCATTGGCCCAGCCAATCCCAAGGTTGTTGCCACATGCAAGCATTTTGCAGCGTATGACCTGGAGGACTGGAATGGCGTCGTCCGCCACTCCTTCAATGCGGAGGTGTCATCGCAGGATCTGTCCGAGTTCTACCTCCCTCCTTTCAAAAGCTGCGCCCGTGATGCCAAGGTCGATGCCGTCATGTGCAGTTACAATGCATTGAATGGTGTTCCTGCCTGTGCCGATTCCTATCTTCTGCAGACGATTCTTCGCGAGCACTGGAAGTGGGATGAGCCGGGCCATTGGATCACGAGCGATTGCGGTGCCATCGATGACATCTACAACGGCCATAATTACACAAAGACTCCAGCCGAGGCCGCTGCTACGGCGCTGAACGCAGGCACAGATTTGGATTGCGGCGGGGTGTTCCCTAATTACCTTGGACAGGCCGCAAACGAGGGACTCTATTCCAATCAGACTCTTGATACGGCACTTGTTCGGCGGTACTCCTCCCTTGTGAAACTGGGGTACTTTGATCCCGCAGAGAAGCAATCGTATCGTTCCATCGGTTGGAAAGATGTCGACACCCCTGCCGCAGAAGCACTCGCTCACAAGGCGGCTGTCGAGGGCATCGTTCTATTGAAGAATGACAAGACCCTTCCGCTCAAGCCCAATGGCACGCTGGCGCTGATCGGACCATATGCCAACGCGACAAAGCAAATGCAAGGCAACTACGAAGGCCCGCCCAAGTATATCCGCACGCTCCTCTGGGCCGCTACCCAGTTGGGATATAATGTGAAATACGCCTCTGGCACAGATATCAACACAGGCAGCACCGCTGGGTTTGACGCGGCACTGTCAGCAGCCAAACAAGCAGATATCGTGGTGTACGCAGGCGGTATCGACAATAGCATCGAGTCCGAAGGCCACGACCGCACGACCATCGTCTGGTCTGGGAACCAGCTAGACCTGATCAACCAGCTCTCAAAGACTGGCAAGCCCCTCGTTGTAGTTCAATTCGGAGGCGGACAAGTCGACGACTCATCACTACTCTTGAATCCCAACGTCAACTCTCTCCTCTGGGCTGGGTATCCCAGCCAAGAAGGCGGATCCGCCATCTTTGATATCCTCTCCGGGAAGACGGCGCCTGCGGGCCGCCTGCCAGTAACACAATACCCGGCAGACTACGTCAACCAGATTCCGATGACAGATATGGCCCTGCGTCCGGGGTCGAACACTCCGGGACGTACGTACCGATGGTACGATAAGGCGGTCCTGCCATTTGGCTTTGGTCTGCACTATACGACTTTCAACATCACCTGGCCTCGGAAGGCTCTAGGACCGTATAACACTGCGGCGCTGGCAAGCCGGGCACCCAAGAATGTACCGGTCGATACGGCTCCATTCGACACCTTCCGCATCCAAGTCACCAATACAGGAAAGATCACGTCCGATTATGTGGCGTTGCTGTTCTTGAAGACCACTGATGCGGGACCAAAGCCATATCCTCTCAAGACGCTGGTGGGGTACACTCGTGCGAAGCAGATCAAGCCTGGCGAGAAGAGATCGGTGGATATTCAAGTCACACTGGGATCGTTGGCGCGGACGGCGGAGAATGGTGACTTGGTGCTGTACCCGGGACACTACACTCTGGAGGTGGATGTGGGAGGGAACCAATATCCCACTGCTAGTTTCATGGTTCAAGGCAAAGAGGTGATTCTGGATAGCTTTCCCCAGCCTCCTAAAACTCGGTGATGTGGCCCAGATTCTCGGATGTTTGGTGATAGGATGCAGACGAGCAGATTATGTAGCGAAGTGAATTTACATTCCTGGTCAAGAGAAGCGTCCAAGATACATCTCAAGCTACATAGTCTTATGTCTCGATCGTACATATATCACTATAGTGGACGAGGAATTTAAGGGCAGAGAGATCATGATTGCCTTTAGCCGACATTATACGCCGAATTCAGATTTACCGTTTAGGATTCGGCGAGGTCTCGATTAGAACCCGTACAATCCGGATACTTTTTACCTGCTAATGTCGAGCGAATGGTGAGTAATCTTAGCCATTGGAAAGAATCGATCACTTTCAAGTTCAGCTTGTATTTCTCTGCCACCATTCTAGAGCCCTAAAGAGCCACCTCCTAAGCCTCTGTCTCAAGCAGCACCTAGACTCTCCTATCTAGGGCTGCCCTTACCATAGGCCGAACTCGCGCGGGGAGTGAGCGGAAGAACCGTGCGAGGTAATTCGGCCACGCCGAAGCTGGGAGCGATAATGCTTACGAGATCGATCGGGACGTCGCGCAACGCATCGTTCAGGCACTGGCCGTGCCGACTACGTGCACAAGTTTCTGATGAGTGTATTATATTTTCTCTACAGTAGAATTCCGTCGTCAGTCGCCGCTCTCAGGAATCACAAACAGCGGTCTCTCCCCGCGACGACTGCGCCACGCGTTCGTCGAACGGAATAGATCCCAGCAGTCGCGAACAGTCCACCCCCATAACCGGAGGAATGTCTCGGTGACTTCCCAGCCGGATGGATCCCAGGGATCCTTCCAGACAAGGATACCCGTCTCGCCGATCCCTACCTCTCGGCGAGAGTGCTGGACGGCAGACTCTCCCTGACCAGACAGATCGCGACAGAGTTTGTCTTCGTCGATGAAGTCCTGGGTTAGAATTAGAGTATCCCGCATGTATGGGAAAGGAATGAGGTCTAGCCATGGATGGTGTGGAACCGTGCGCTGAATTGCAGTCGGTCTCAGCGCCGGCGGCAGTTTCACCTCGCTCATGTTCCTTCCTGGGAGATGGGACGGCCCCTGGATAGTGAATACTGATTGCGCATCGTCGGTAATATCACCTGGCCGGTAACCCAGTACCTCCAGATTGACATGTAATGCTCGCATGACGTTCAGTCTTGTTACCCCCAGGCGTAGATCAGCCACGGGGGACCCACTGATGGTGTTGCCTAGGGCCATAAGGATGGTTTCAAGCTGCTGGAAGGTACGCCTGGCATTGACTGCAGTTGGGCCCAGGATGTGCATTCTAGTCAGAACCTGAAGTACAAGGTCGACCTGGTCGGAGGGCTCTGTGGGCATGTGCCGCTGCTGGTCCAGTTGGCTGTTTGCATTAGCTGTTCGGCGACGCCGTCCTGTTCCATTCGTTAGTACCTCTATTCTAGGGAACAGAGAACGTCGAGGCCATGTGAATACTAACTCCGTGCTCGCTGGTTCAATCGATTCTGCAATTTCCGTCTTTCCACTGGGTCTGTAACTCCCAACCAATTGTCTTGGGCTGTGATCTCAACTCCCGTCGGGAAACGCTGCAGAAAGGACGAGGTTGCAACTACGGAGCTCTGCATATTGTCTGCGAATGGAGGTTTTCGGACTTTGCCCACTGCTAAATGCTGACTGCTGACAATATGATGAGGCAGAGCAATATAATCGTTGGTTATGACCGAAGATGATAGGACGCTCTGTCCTTAAGTGGAGAGCCTTAAAACAGCAATCACAGGAGAGAGTCCTAATAGACCAATAAAGGGACTAAAAATGACGAGCATTTGACGATATTTAAATTCTGCAGGCAGCTGACGGCTTAACTATGTCCGGTGCCAAATTCCACGGTTTTGGCTGCCATTAGCTTGCCTATGATCTACGGATCATCCACCACAGCTCCATAATTCTCCTGGCTGAGTCTCTTCGGGTTCGGGTTCGGGTTCGGACGAAGATTGCAGGAGTATTTTTGAGACATTCAATTGGATCTGTTTCTAGAACGGATTCCCCAGCTGAACCATTTGTGACGTTACGATTGGTGCGTGGGTATAAATCCATTATTATACAACAGCACCTTGCTTAGTTTAGAGGACCAATTGAATAATTTCTTCCAGGCATGCACTATGCAAATGTCAGCATTTAGCGTAAATCGTAGGTAGTTAACCTTATTAGTTTCCGATTGTCCAATCATTGATTCGTCTTCTACCAAAATAATGTGCCAGATTAGTGATCTTCCTAACCCCGTCTCTTAAGACCGATCAGAATATGTATAGACCCATGGACACCTTGCCTCAAGAGTACTCGACTCCCCACTGGATAATATGGCTTAGAGTTGCGCCCACAAACCTGTCCTGTCTGTATTAATCATGGCCTGAGTCTTTCAGGTAGCGCCCAAGCCAGACAGCCTACTTTGTTACCACCGAGTTCTCTACAAATCTGAACGGTAGTGATATTATTTTCAGACAAAAATGCTTGTTGACTGGCTACACAAAGATATCTTCCGAATGGATCCTATCCGATAGGGTCCGAGTGATTTCGAAATAATCCATTCTTTCGTACCTGAGATTTGATCTTGGCCTGTAGATGAAAGCGACCGTTACTTCAAGAGAATATCCTGATAATAGTTCTCCTAGAATTACTGTACATGCATCGAAGGGCCGAGGGCATCATGCTGAACCCTGGACAGGACGCGCATCGGAGTCTATGATACAGAGGAATCCAGGGCCATCCAGATCACCGACGCTGCCCAATACTCCTCTTGCTCGACATCATCTTGACGCTCGTCTCATAATCGCTCGTCCCATGGTTAGGATCCTGGTCGTGCGCATTCTTCGCTCCACACTTAGACCCGTCCTTGCCCCCGCCCAGCGGCCCATCAATCTGCATAAACTCCCGCTTATCCGTCGCCTTGAGCATATTCTTTGCCGCTTCAGGAACCCATCCGTTAATGAAATCGCCATGCCAGCAGTACGACGAGCCACAGGCCAACTCCAGCGGCGGCGTGCCCGACCACCCATCCGGCAGCACCTTGCGCAGATCATAGCGGACGGAGAACCGCAGCTGCGGGATGCGCTTCATGCCTGCCGGGCAGCGGTTCGCGGGCTTGAAGCTGCCGCTCCAGTTCTGGGTGCCCGAGTAGGCGTATTCGAGGGAGTCTGGGTTGACGCAGTCCGGGAACAGCAGAATGGACTGCAAATGGTTGGGGCAGGTCTTGGTCGGGAAGGCGGCGACGTCCTTGCCGCCGTCGGTGTTGGAGACGCCCTCGCACATCCACTGGATGCCGTAGACGCTTTCGACGTCCGCCGGGGACGTGCCCTTGGCGTTGCCGGCGACGGCCTTGAAGTTCTGCGGGAAGGGGATCTCGGCGTCGCCGATGTTGATGTAGTAGGCGCTGAAGCGCATGGGGGTGATGGGAGTGTGTTTGCCGTTTTCGGTCAGGTATAAGGTCGGGACCCCTGTTTTGGTTAGATTGGCTTATGATTGAAATGAGGAGAGGAGCGTACAGTAGACGGAGAGATCGTTGGGGTTCTCGTTGGTCGAGCAACCGGCCTGGAGCTCGGCCGAGGTGTTTGTGTTGATGGTGACGGCATCGGATCCGAAGAAGCTGTGCATGTGGCTCTTGTACTGGCCAGGGAGAACAATAGGATCGATGTTCTTTAGCATGAACTGCTCGGCGACGACCACAGTATAGGCATGCGCGAGTCCGGCCGCGGCTACCAGGGAAAAGAAATACATGGTGAAAGAATGTAGAGTCGATCAACGACTAAGACGCACGAGACAACAAATTAACAAAATCAGAAAGAATGACTGGAATGTGACTGGAAGAAGCAGACAAGCATGGCCACTTGCAGGTTTATATCTTATTTGCATAGTTTCACTACAGCCTATAGTAGAGAGTCAGGTTGATTGCGCTCACGATGTTAAAGCAGCCCCTCTGTCGCAAGTTGATGAATATAGCACCCTGAAGGACCCTAATTGCCTAGTGCGACACCCAGTCCGTCTCACCACCAATCCCAACCGCGTGCCAAGAACTCCACCAACTCCTATGTCTCAAGGAAACCAACTGAATAGTTTGATAAAAGCGGACATGTTCGTTAAGGCAGAGGGATTGGCCATCTTGCAGCTCCCTTTTTCCCTTTTCCGGTACGGCAAAACGGTAGGTCTCAAATCGTCCGTAACCAGCAAGCAAAGCTCATCAATAGCGGACAAGCTCCGTTGTACTAGGGACTTCCAGAGATCTAGACTGGAGCATTGGCCAAACATTCGTATTCGTAAGTGATTCTACTTTCATGTTCTTCAAGTACCCCGAATATTCCTTTCCAAATGCACACTCTGGCGCTTGTGACCAAAACCAGCTAGCTGAGTCTGATCACTGCTTAAGAATGGCGCCAAAGTAGCGGCTATGTCAGGAGAACAAGTGCATCGACACTCAAGAGTCATATGGAGGAGACTTGTAGCAATTAATATCAGGCATCAACGATAGATCATCGAAACAATGCAGGTAAACAGAGTGCAGGATCTTAAGGGGCACAATCGTGAGCACGGCCGTCTAGCTCCACAACTGACTCGCGTGCAGGAAACATCGCTAGGTTCGGAAGACATGAAACAGGAACAAGAGTCAGTGGGCTTACACAGTGCCTAGCATCAGAGGGATGCAGCGACGTTCAAATAAGAGAGGCTAAATTCGAAGGATTGTGGATCAGAACTTGATTAAGAAAGTGCGTGATGTTTATTATTGGAATAGACTTGTCTCCAGACACATTACGCTCAGTTGACATTGACAATAATATAGATCATGACAATGTATAAAAGAGGAAAGAGCCCGGATGTCCAGTCCAAATACTTTCTACCCAAGAACCACTTCCATGACTTTGGGATGATCTCCCATTGCAGCTCGCCCGAGTCAATATTCGTCAAGGGAGCGATTCGTAAAGCTGATCTGGAGTGCCACTCCAAGCACCGAAAAATATACCGCAAGCCCGAGATCGAAGCTGTCTTCTGCTCGGCGATGCCTTTGTCGAAGACTTCGTGGCGGTCAATTGAAAATGGCTTTCCCTATTCTCCGAGATGAAGAGGCCAAAGTCGGCGAGTGAGACAAGAGTGAGGCCCAGGGTCTGGTACTGAAGTTGGAATTCTGCATTTTTGTTGACTCTAATCACACTGCAGAACAAGATAAGCTAGGGAAAAAGAAGTATCAAGACCGCGGCAAAGTACGGCTTTACGCGGGTCCAGTCGGCTGAGCGTTGTGCCTGTCTGGATGGCACGAGTAATGCAAAGTACAAGTCCAAGAGCCAGTAGGAGGCCACGGACATAAGTGCTGTCTAGCGTGGGATGCCTGACGTCTAGGTCGAGTCTAAATGCGATATAGCCCTTTTCTTTGGACCTATCGGGCCACTTTAACTATTGTTGCATCGGTACTAGCGCTCGTATACCAGAACCTTTCCAATTGAAACATTTAAAGCTGACATTCCCAGCATCGAGCGAGTCTAACGATGCATGATTGTAAGATTCTGTTAAAATTCCAGATGAGACTTATGAATCGAGTATTCAGCAATCTTCTCGCGTCTATATCCCTACCAGAACGACAGCTGCAAGTCTGTCCAACATGTCAGAATCTAAGCCCATCCAGACCTGTCTCCTGAGTTTMGAAAAGATGGACCTAATCGATTTCGCCGGGCCACTGGAAACGCTGTCGTATGCTCAAGGCCCGTCTGGCGACCGGTTGTTTTCCATCACTGTCGCCGGTCCCAGCGATGAAATCTCAACCGTACAGGGCCTAGTCATCAAACGGAACATCAGCTTTGAGCAAGCCATGTCTTCCCTCACACAGTTTGACGTCCTTATTGTCCCAGGCGCAAGCTACGTGGTCACGAAGGAGCTCTGTTCTCCGGACTTTCCAGTCATCCAGATCATTCAGAAGTTTTCTTCTCTGCCTAAGGATGAATCTCGAGTCCATCCTCGACTCCTTCTCTCAGTCTGCAGCGGGGCCTTTTTCCTTGCTTCTGCGGGAATTTTTGCCGGCCGACGCGCGACCACCCATTACACAATTATTCCAGAGCTAGCGGAGCTCTGTGCAAAGTATGGACAGACTGAGGTTGTCCGGAAGAGGTTTGTCGATGCCGGCTTCCCCGATAATGGAGTACGGATCATCTCAACTGGGGGGATTTCCAGTGGCTTTGACGGTGCGTTGTATGCTGTGGAGGTCCTCTGTGGCTTGTCCTGCGCCGAAAAAGCCAGTGATGTGCTGGATTATCAGTGGAGAAGATCGGAGGGGTTGTTTTAACAGTCAAAAGATTGAGTAGGTGATAGATGTGTCGCGACGAGAACCAAAAATGGATCACAGCCAGCGCTGCATCTCCATAGTTGTCCCCCGCATTCCGGGTGAAGCTATCCCGATCACTCATGATTAAGCCTGCATGTGCTGGACAGCTGCTGAGCCAATTTAGCCAACATTTCAAGTATCAGTAGCCAACATCTGTATGCTTAAGGAAAAGCTTTACCCTAAAATAACCGGTACCTCGCTAATATCTGCCTAAAAGTCAATCTAAAGCTCAGTGGTGTGAATCAGGTATTTGGAACTAATAAACTAGGAATCATCTCTGATGGTAGAACTATGATTATTAGAATCAATGTCATCTATCCATTACTAGGGTCAGCAAAGCATGCACCCAGTGTGGTGGGCATAGTTACCTCTGTCAATGCAGACTTGGTCAATAGCCAGCAGAGATCTACATCCAAGCATCCCACTAGGAAATAGTTGCTGCCCTCAATACAATGCTGCAGTTGTGCCTAAAGCGTTAGGTTCCTGTCAACAGGCAGCTTCCCAAGAATATCATTATCTACCATAACGGAGTCTCTGAGGGTTAGTATAATCTCATAGTAGAGAAAGAGATCCCACTTCTAAAATCCACATATAAGCCAATGTATCCGAAAGGTCTCCCACACCTTTCAGTTATAGTCATTAGGAAATGGCACCACACTCATTTCTACCCAACTTATAAAGGTAGGGCAGATCAGTCCTCTAATCCCCAGAACAGCACAGTGGTCGACTATGGAGTTACTAAAGTATGCAATTGGGATTTCTACCTTCAGGCCCACTCTGCGTTGCAGGGAACAGCTCGACCCGCTCACTATTATATTATATGGGATGAGATTTTCTCATATCGTGGTTTCCAGGGAGAAGATGGACGGACTTCTTGAATCGGGGGAATGTATCCTGGAAAGCCTGGATCTGGTAGTCATGCCTGTAAGTTGCTTTAGCCTAGATTCTGGGAGGACCACCTCACTGTTATGCACCTGGAAGGATAGAGAACCAACCTGTCATTGGTCAAATCACCCACGGCAATACAAAAGTCAAAATCCTCTTTGTTAACTTGTTTGGGAGCTAAACCCATACAGTAAGTATCATTTTACTATCTATTAAGGCTAAAACTAATCTAGAGACCACTAAGTTAGCAGAAACAGAAGGGCGTATTAAAACTAGTAGAAACTTTTCATCCATTAGCTTTATAACAAGGGAGGAACTAGGTTATACAGATAATGTTAATATACACCGGAAGGTGCGTAAAGTGCAAGACTGCTAAGGAGGCTGATAAATAATCTTCATATTTTAAGTCAGTAATTAGATATTTCATATCAAGTCTATCCCTAACAAAAGGAAGGACCACTAAAGTAACTTAACTATTATAACTCTACTTATATATTAGGAGATGTAGTGCAAGAAATAGCAATGCTCACCTACAGTGTATGATCTTATTTCCTGGAAAATACCCTAATAATTCCTGGGAACATTTTCTAAGTCTACCTATAGGTATACAGTGGCATACTAACTGGTTAGCTCTGGCAGTACACATAGAGAGGATGGAACTGTTAGAACGGCACTTCACATCAATATATAGATCTTATGGGACTTTGGAGTACATAGAAGATTCCTTAATAGGGCCATAAACTCTATTTTAGTGAACAGACTATAGCTTGTCCTAAAGCCCCTGACAGTTATTTATGCTTTCTATTCCGGCATTTAGGTTCTTAACAAGCTTTACGCCGGACATTTAGTCTAATGGCGAAGGACTGCTGATTCGCCAGCAGTTACAACCAACCTAGGGACACTCTCCGACATTCCAGGCCATATCATCTGAGTACCAAACTACATGGACAACCGAATTAAGAATGCAGCAGTATAGTGAGCGATCATACCAGATTTTGCCTGAGCTGCAATGCCCGCTACATAACCACCACATCAGGCACAGCAACCACAGCTTCCTTTAGACACTCTCCTAACAGATAGTGCACGTTCAGGACGAATTCTACAATATAGGGACTATAACCTAGTAGCCACCTTACTTGCAACTGAATTAGACAGGTCAAGCCTGCAGCCTGGAGTCAATGGGTTAAGGTGAGGATGTTCATCTCTTGCACTGTCCCTCTAAAGTAAAATTTAATTACTGTGGAGTTACAGTCAAGACATAAGTTAATCAGGTGTACTTGTTTATAATTTAATACGCCGTGCCCACAGTGACAACCCATGGCCACATTAAACGCAGAAAAAGAGCTATGGGATAACACTTTATAGGATCTACACGTTTAACCCATTTTTCCCGTGATATCACCAACCGATCTGATGAATTCCCCTATCATCCGGCCAGTCTCGCTGCCTAGGCCGAATGTCCGCTCCGCTGTCTCCCTGGCGTTGCGAGTGTTGTACAATAGGTTGGCGAGAGTGGAATCGCCCCAGTGATGGGGTTGCTTAGTTACCAACGCAGCACATGTTATATTGATGAGCACTAAAGATAGTGAGGTTCTGTGATGTATAGATAAGATGGTAGATAACCGGGTAGTTGGCCAGTCGCATTATGTCCTTTGGGACACATCTCTGATGGCTTGCTCGATGTCTTCCTTGTATAGCCCAACTGGGTCGTTCCAAAGCCAATACGGTCTTGAATCACCCAGAAGCTGTTTACCAAATGCTCCACCCCAAGTCAAATCCATGATCCCTGCGAAATCCCGGACTGCAAAACTCCTCATACCATTAGCGATGACCTGCTCAGATGTAATGCGCTTTATACTCCACTTCTGGCCGTGGACCATTTCGACTACATCTAGAATATCTTTTTGACTGGCATTGAAGGATAAGACGAAGACGAATGTGTTCTTCGTCTCACACGAATGTGTTCTTCGTCTCACACCCTCCCCCCCCCTTCTCTTTCATAGCCCAGTCGAACCATGCACCGGTCACAAGGCCTGACCAGAACATCTCAGGCTCTTTTGAACGGAGGTAGTCGACCGTATCTGGTTTGGCTGGTAAAATAACTGAATTCAACTCCGAAAACTTGGGGTCCCGCGAATATGGCCCAAACTCGCCGGGGAAGAATCCCTTACGCCTGCCCAGAATGCCATTGCCTCAAGAGACCGAGCGTGTAGAAGAAACGAGACATACGCCAATTAGCAAGACATTTCAAGTCGGACCATTGTTGATGGATCAGGTGTAACAGGGATGGAMCGAACGCGAAATAGGGAATAGTATATTGTGACGAGGATTAATCAACTCAGTATGAAAATAAATAATATTGTTGCCCGGCGTCTGTACCACTTATCGGCTTTCTATTAAGCCCATCATTAGCTCAAACAACGCCCGCCGCACTGGTAACGATGTGTCTCTATGCTGAGCTGAGAAATCATTATCGATGGATGCGGCAAAGCCGATATTTAATCAACTACTATCTAGTTACTAATCAATGCTACTGATATCCCAAACAGTAGGTTTACTGACCACAGGTTGGTCCTATAGTTAGTCAAGACAGTTGTTATCATCTCCCCGCTTTTTGGCCGATTCGGGCTGACTATACACTCCTCCAAATGTCTCCGAGACGGGAGAACTAATGGGCCCGCAGATTAAATCAAGCTGGGGTATTACTGCAGCTCACACGGTAGGATTGCCGGATTATCAATCAACACGACATGCATAACGGAGACGTGCAGATAAAATCTAGGCTGTTCGCTTCCTCCATTCTCCCTACAGCCGTTGAATCCAGAAATCCATGCCACCCTCGATAGAAAACTCACTATGACTGCAACAAATAATAACTCAAAACCCTACATACCTGTTGCCGGCATTGCCAGTGATGGCTGGTCAACAAAAGACCAGGCGACTGCTACATGCTACTGCGGTACTGTGCAGTTGATATTTGTAAGTACTACTTCAGCGTACTAGCACATATTCTACGACTATGACCTGTCCCGCTAATTACCTTTAGCCAACAAGAGGCCCCGGACTCGTTGATACATTCGCCTGTCACTGCACGGACTGCCGCAAAATAACCGCATCGATGTTCGCGACTAATTTCATCGTTGCGGATCCATATCTCAAACACGTGCGCGGCGAAGAGGCCCTCACCAAATTTAGCCAGTCGAAAACCACCACGTCCGGCAAAGCAATGGCAAACTTCTTTTGTTCCAAGTGCGGCACGCTCATGTATCGGACCGGTGAACTTTTCCCAGGACAGCGCATCCTTCGCACTGGAACAGTGGACGACTTTACCCTGCATGAAACGACACTGAAGCCACGGGCTGAGATATATACCAAAGATCGTGTTGGTTGGCTGTGTAGTGCAAAGGGGGTTGGACAGGTTGAGGGGGTGGCTCTTCCTGCCAAGGATGCTGGCATCCCCAATGAATAAACTGGGCAATTGGTGGCATTTCCTTCTGGTAACGAGCAAATCTTTTTTTCCTCTGCGCTACTGACTGAGAAGGATAGGATTGGAAATTGACTCAATAAGCGGATTTTCTGCTAAGTTGTAATAAAGGTTGACAATCTTTAGATGACAGCGGACGGGGTCAAGGATTATGGGAAAGGCTGGGGGCACGGTTCCTGCCGCGTACACATCGACACGTGTTCATATTAGCAAAATCCGCTACAGCGGGTGGTAATTTTGGCTTTAATCGGTGGACGGACTTCCGGAGATGAAGTAATTACTGGTGAAAAGCACAGTAAAGCAGAGAAAGCCGAACCATTCTTTCCCATTGTAGAGGAGCCGCTCTCCTAACTTCTGTTCGGCCCTGGGGAGCTGGGACCAACCCTGCTTTCTGAAATAATTCGGCGCACTGTCCAACCGCGGGGGGAAGTCCAACTAGCAAAATCAGTAAATGGGTGAGAATGATGAGAATGATGGCACTGCGAAACTCACGTCCTTTCGGTGGATAATGGTAGGGTCGACTTGGCCCTCATACTTGAACTCAGTGCGGTATGCCCAAAGTCCTCCAACTCTCAGTCCAGCTCAGGTGGCATAGGGACATTTGATTGCCCTTTGGGCAGCATAACATACTCAGCTGTGAGGCTAGTGGCTTGGGTAGATGCCCCAGAGCTTCCTGTAGAGTGCTCCATTCCCTATAGCTGATGAGATGCTTCCTAGGGCTTTCTTGCATGAGGGCCTTGATGAGTGTTCTGGGGTCTTTTTCCGCGGCAATAAAGGGCAACCTGACGACAGAATTGAGATTCCTGAGGAGCTGAACGACCCCATACTCGGGCTGGAGAGAGACTGATCAATCAATTGGTGTGGTGACCGGCCGATCAAGAACTTACAATTTCAGGCTGGAAGATCGGGTTCGATACAAAACTGCTCAAGAAAAACCCTGCCTGGGAAATGCTGGTCTTCTTCCACAGTTCTGGGTAAGTTTCTCTTCTATACGCTTCCGCCTCGGCTTTTGAGTCAAAATGGTAGACGTGTCGCATCGGAAAGAGAAGACAATACGAAGCGCTCCAGCGTGGGAATCTGGCTGCAGCATCGATTACGCCCTTCAGTTGCTCCGTCTCCTGGTTGGCGCCCCAGGCATTGAGGGGCTCGTCCTTGGTGGTCTTCGCTTGCTATAGGCCATGAAGTCTTATAAGATGGACTATTCTCTCCAAACAAACAGGCATGACATGATAAATCGTTCTAGCCTTGGCATCAAAAGCACTAAACTGCCTTTTTTACCCCACTATGGACAAGTCACTGCCCCACCGGACTGCAGATCATTTCTTTGGCACGCGGTACTACCCGCGACGACCCATACCAGTAGTTGTGCCACCCGCGAATGTCTTCATCTTTGTCAAAGTAAACTAAATGACTGACTGTCGGAATATCTTGGATAAAATTATTGAGTTTGCGATCCATAGGCATTCCTGAGCAGTCACAGCATGAATTGACAGTGCTGTGAAAGTGGTGACGTCGCTTGACTCGTAAATATCCAAGTTTTTCTGCCCAGGGTTCCAGCCAGCCTGAAAGTATGTGTGATCAGCAGGACGAGGCTGGCTGAACACCACACGCTAGCTATCATCGTAGGCCATTCACTATGCTACGTAGGGTCGCAAAGGTAGCACTAAGAGTATCGGAATCTGTGATTGTATGACGATCTGGACAATCTCCTGCCTGTGATTTGTCAGGGTTCAATGTTCAGCTTTCTCCCCTCCCATCCGCAAAAGCCTGTGATTTGTGCCTCAGCTGCAGTTTTCCAAAAGCGTACAGAGGATCTACGCACATATTGGTAACAGGAGATGAGGTGTAAACCCCCCTCGTAATTTTGAGCCTGACCTGTTATTGAACTTCCCTGCTGGGAGTTTGTTAAAAGGTTGTAAACCCCGCTGTGGTGTCTGGAGACAATGGGCAATTCCTTTTCCTAAAACCACTCTTTTCCAACCACGTTGATTGTCCTTTAACTAGGATTGACTGCCATGGCCACAGAAACGATCATCCAGGACTTCATTGCCAATAAAGTACCAGTGTTTCGAGTGGGAGAGGTGGAATATGAGCGTTCCGTTGCGACGGCCAATCTCCTGTACCGGTTCACTCGACCGGATTGTGTCGTCCAACCTGAGGGCGCCGGCCATGTTCAGTTTATTGTCACACGGGCGAAGGCTCGGGGTGTGTCTCTCACTATTAAGAATGGCGGTCACTCTTACGCTGGATTCTCCAGCACCGACACCGGAATCATGTTGGACTTGGTCCGCATGAAGAAGGTGGAGATCGATCGGACAGCAATGATGGCCACCCTGCAAGGTGGCTGCCAATGGGGCCACGCATACAAACAACTAGTTAATGAGCGTATGAATGGAGCGATCATCAACGGTGGACGCTGTCCCACTGTGGGTGTGAGCGGCTTCACCTTGGGGGGTGGTCTTGGCCCGTTCACCCGCCGTTTCGGCATGGGATGTGACACCCTGAAGGAGGCGACAATTGTCACTGCGGACGGTAAATTAGTGACGGTGAGAGACAGCGATGACCCTAAGTCAGACAAGGGCAGGCTCTTCTGGGCGCTGTGCGGTGCCGGAGGCGGCAATTTCGGAGTGGTGGTCGAGTTGAAGCTCAAAATCCAAGAGTTGGGGAACAGCAAAGGGGAAGTGGTCGCAGGCCGTTTCACCTGGATGCCCAAGACGGACGAGATGGATGGCTTCATGCAAGCAATGCTCCGCTTTTACACAACGAACTGGCCAGACCAAATGACCCTGGATACCTCCTGGCTCTGCGATCTAAAAGGAACCTCAAGCGAACTGAGCGTTCGGGTTCTGTCCTATTTCGATGGTAGCAAGGACGACTTCGACAATGTGATTGACAGATTTGTGGAGCAACCAGAACTCAAAAAGCAACTGAAACGACGATCCATGGCGGAACCATCCACCCGCTTCCTCCATGAGACTCTCGTGAGCCAGTGGTCTGAAGAAACCGTGAAGTCTTTCCCGACCAACCGTTCCTACCAGATCTACACTTCGTTCGTGTTCAAGAGCGACCGAAGCCGAATGAAGGCTGTTACCGAGGCCATCCGCAAAGAGATGCAGGCCTTCCGCCGTCTATTCAAGGGGGAACAGGGCCTGCTACAAGTGACTTGGATTCATTCCGGCGGAGAGGCCAGTAGGAAAAAACGCTCGGCGACCGCGTTCCGCTGGCGTGATTGCACCTACCACGTTTACATCATGTTACAGTGGGAGGATAAGTGGCTGGAGCGCGACATGTGGGGTTTCCTTGGACAGTTCAAAAAGGAACTGCAGCCCTACTCGATGATGGGACGGGCCGCATTCATCAATTTTCCTGATCGGACTCTCACCACCGCCGCCCACGAGAAGGTCTACTATGGAAACAATCGTCAGGAGCTACAGCGAATCAAGCAAATCTGGGATCCAGATAATTTCTTCGATTGGGGTCAGGGTATTCAGTCTCCGACATCTACCCGACAGAACGTGGAGTTTCAGTCCCGGATCCTTCCCATATCGCTCAGCGGTGAGACGGCTGCTGCAGATGAGGAGGAAGAGGGAGGGGAAGAAGTTTCATTAGATGAGAAAGATCTGACCGATAAGATTGCTGGACCGCAGTGGAAGGACGTTGCCCTCCCTCAAAACGCCGTGGGAGGGAGCGGGGTTTTTGCCTTGACGGACTTGGGATTCTAAGCTCCGTTCATTCTGCCTTTGAGATTTTGGAAAAATGTGGAAGCTGAAAGGAAACAATAGCTCATAGTGACAAGCAACCTCGAATTCAATGCGTGAAAAGGAACGTCCCCTGATTTCCTTTACCTTCCCAGTCCCCTTCCATCACACTGCCATCTTCGTCTAGCTCCCCTCGATAGATCCACGAATGTCGCGCATACTGCTTGACGAAAATCACCTGGTGGGCGGGAAACACCATCCCCCTGATCCAATACGCACCGGCATTGTCCGTTCCCTTTCCTACAATGGCCACCTGTTCGGACTTTTTCCCGGGGGAGGCGGTCAAATCGAACTCAGACGACCAACGGGTGTCTTCGTTGGTTCCGCTGTATGTTCCTTTCCATCGACCATTGATCCGCTGAATTCTCTCCCTATCCCATCTGTTAGCACTCGCAACTGCTTACCTAAACAGACGCGTCAGCAGCTTACCTCGCGGATACCACCTCCTCATCAATTACCTGATGAAAGACAAAGAACCCCATCGGTCCATTGCGAACATCCCCCCATGACCCATGGACCACACTCAACGCTCGATCCAATTTTCCAGAGTACACCCATCCATGTGTGCTGTAGTTCTTTTGTAAATTCATCGAATCATCTGAGTCGAGCGTTCCTGCGATTGTGAACGAGCCAGCATCATCAGTACCTTGTCCCTTAATGCGGGCCCGGGTGGAGTCGATCGGGTCTCTTTCAAACGAGAGAACGAAGTCAGATTCGCCGTTGGCAGTTCCGTCTGAATTGTCCACCGTGTAGACGCCGGCCCATTGGCCATTGAGGGATCTAGATAGAGATTGTTTGAGCTTTCTTCGCCTTCAAAGGTAGTTTACTCTTATAGGAGATAGTAGAATAGACTCACTGGGACTTGATAGACATTCCGGTTAGTTGAGACGGCAGAATTCTTTGTACCTGTTAGTATTGCAGTTTCCTTCGAGCGAGCTCATGGAACTACTATATATATGTCGTCCATGGCTCACGCACTAACCTAGGGGGGAATATCCCTCACCTTCAAACACTAAATCCAACCCCCCTGGCGAATAAGACCAGCGGTGACGTGTTCAAGCAGGCAGATAGATCAGCTGACTTGACCCCAGTGAAGATCCTGTCTCACCGTCTGGATCTGTGCTGTTTCATATAAGCATTGAACTGACTCGATTCCGGAAGTGTGATACCGC
Organism: Aspergillus pseudoviridinutans; assembly: GCF_018340605.1. Taxonomy (NCBI): domain Eukaryota; kingdom Fungi; phylum Ascomycota; class Eurotiomycetes; order Eurotiales; family Aspergillaceae; genus Aspergillus; species Aspergillus pseudoviridinutans. Next base: position 772,028 of record NW_025091284.1, read on the forward strand.
GGTCAGCCACTTCGTATCGGTTCCAAGTCTTGCGACGTTCAAAATGTGAGGCATCCAGTTGCACAGCTGGCAAGATTTTGAATGCTCACAGGGAACATTTCGGCCTTTGATACACATTCTCGTGAATGATAAGTAGACTGATTACCGGCGCCTCTGCGAAAGCCCAAGTATACTGCGCCACACACAAGCCAAGAACACTGAAATTCTAGGGTGTAAACTAAGAAATATGAATGGCGTGGAATGGCTGACTGAAGGGAAATAGAAGGCTTAGAGAAATCTGGAAAGCACCCTTGGAAGCTTACAAGAGAGTGGTGATGGGGATAAAAAGTATAAGCGCTAGTAGTGATGAGGAATAAGACCATGAAGGTAAGTAGCACAGGAGAGAGGATGTCAATTCCCAAGAGGCTCTTGGATAGATAAGAGAGCTAAGTAGAATGTGAGGGATGCTTCGATGGCTATTACTAACAGTACCGTTTCTTCAGCATCAACAGAAACATCAACCTCGAAACCTGGAATGCTACGGTTGTTACCGAAACTTTAAATCATTTTCTGGGATTCAATCCATCTGGAGTCTGGAAATTGCAACAGATCTGCTTATGTTACCGGACGACAAGCCGGTGTAAAACTGGTGTATTTGCCTCCCTATTCTCCTGACTTGAATCCTATTGAGGAGTTCTTTGCTGAGCTCAAGGCCTTTATCCGGCGGAATTGGCAGTTCTACGAAGAAAACCCCAAGCAAGGATTCGATAACTTCCTTGAATGGTGTGTTGATGTCGTTGGTGCAAGGAGGAAAAGCACAGCGGGGCACTTCCAACACGTAGGCTTGATCATACAGGAGATGTAACACACCTATTACGGCGAAATCCGAACCTTATCCCCACGGTTGACTCGAACACATTCCTCCGTGGGTTTTAGTCTAAGCCGTGCTTTATTTTGTATTTGGTCAGTATCCATAGAAATCCGGAGCGTAAATGCTAATATATACTGTATCATCACACCAACTAGTACTATAAGTTTAATGTGGCAGTTTGTGACTAACACACGGGATAGGTTGGTCGCTTCCTGTTAAGTGCTCCTCTTCGCTCCGCCCAAGTCATTGGGTCAACCCGGACCTAAGATGGCGAAGACCACGAACTGGGAACGGCTTTATCCGTTATGCTCCTTTGTCTTCCATGTCGTCGCAACTTCATCACAATCCTTCATGATCTCATTCCACTGCATTCGACTCCACCGCTCCGGCCTTTCGACTGCGTCCACAAAATGTTTCATTGCAAGCACCATCTGCACCGACCAACGCTCCTTGCTAACCTTCCCAATACCAGCAGCCAGGGGTGGCATCAAGAGATGATTAATTTTCTCTTCAGAAGCCCGATTATGCCCCTCGACCGCACATAACAAACTCCAGACACTCTCATAGACAACCTCCCGGTCCCAGGCGACATTCATCGGCTCCCGCATAGTAGGACAGATAGCCACCCAGGCACAGCGCCGCGAATTCTGCTCCAGCGGGACGGGAAACTGCACAAGCGTGCATGTGCCGGGCGGGGCGAATCCTCGCCATTTCTCGTATAGCTCCAGCTGCACTGCGCGCATTAAGGCTTCGTAGTCATCGCGTGGGCTGAAAGCTAATGAGATGGCGTCGTCGAAGCCCCCATCTAGACGGCCATACGAGTTTGCAGGTGAGACAATCAGGTCGAAGGTTACTGAGGGGTCAAGCCGGTTCAGGCGCGAGTTAACCGGGGTGATCGTGAGCTTTGATGGTAACTCGGGCCAGTGCTCTTGCTGCGCTGTTTTGAAGGCGGTGATGAAGTCTGCGTCCTGGCAGAGCAGGATGATCTCCGGGATGTTGGCAGTCATATTGTTGTAGTGTTGACAAATAATGATACGGTTTAACTGGCGAGTGACTGAGTTGTTTACGTAAATCTCGAACCTCATCGACACAGCAAAGATCCATGCAAACAGAACAAACACGATGGGAGTTCTGGCCTGAGAAGAGGAAGAACTTATGCTGAGGGCCCGCCGAGCTGTATACACGATTTAATTTAGGCGCGTCACAATCAACAACCCGGTTGTGGCTAAGGACACGGATGAAGACCTCGTTCTGGCCCCCAGTTCCCATTGGAAAAGCTGTTCCTTGGGGATAGGCTGGAAAACATCCTTTCGACGAAAGGTTTCACAATATACTCGGCGAACTTTTCTAGAGCTTCGTGGAGATTGTTCGTTTGTTCAAGTTCCCATGAAAGAAAATGGTCCAAGTACGATAAGGCGCGAGCAATGTCGGAATCAACCGCGGGTCCCTCTTTCTAACACAAATCCTCGTAGACGTATAAGAAGGAAGGTAGAGATGTACAGTACCTGGAGACGCAACGAGTTCGAGAGTAGCCTGCTTGAGTGCCCTAGGCTTATACCCTTTCCGAACGGGTTTTTCGGGCCATAATGCCGCCGTGGCCTGTTCTCTATTCATTGTAACATATCTAGACTGAATTACTACTATTTTCGTTGCTTTGTTGATGTTATCCCTGAAAGTCTCGTTGCTCACTCGCGACCGTTGCCATTCGGTATATTCCTCCACAGCGACATCAAGCAGCCCGTGAACCATGATTGATTCAGCATAGCCCGGCTTAGCAGGTATAGCGTCATTAGCAGGAGGAGGCATCGATTGTTGAGATGATCCAGCCTGGAGGACATTGATATTGACTGGAGGACACGGCGAACCGATTGTCGAATTATCCGAATTATCCGTGGGTTTTTTCTGCTTATCGAGTCGCTGGTTCTCCTCAGCATATAGCTGATCACGAAGGCTATCGGGTATATCATCATGGGAATCAAAGTCTCCTCCTTGGTTCTGAGACCGTATTGACGACGGTCGTGCCATTCCAGTCCACATCAAGAGAAACTCGATCGAAGACTTCGGCAGCGTAGCTCTTCATGAATACCTAGCAGACATCGGGGATTGGATATACCGTATGGATCGACTCCGCAGCCTGTTTATTGCTGAGGATGTACTGCACAAGTGTTCCATCTGCATACCCTCGTTTCTCGATAGCCTCTAACGGTGAGACGAAGCAGCTGTAACGAGCGCTCCCAGACCCTCCTCTTGACCGGGTGTCCCAAATTCCGGGCCGATAGGCTTCAAATGAACTCTCACTCAGATCTGCTAACTGGATAAGCCTTAGCCGGAGCCCAGTTTTCTTCTTGACTAAGTGGATGAACTTCTTGCCTGTTAATTGCGTCGCTTCCCCTTACAAGATGGATTGGCAACCCAGCGTTAAAGAGGCCGACCAGACTGTCCACCATTTCATTGAAGTCACCAGCTGCCTCTAGGATTGATTTCGCTCTCAGTAACTGCCGCATGATGTTATTCTTATATGCGCTGTGGATAAGCGCATTATATGGCATATGGCTGTTTGCCTCACAAAGCTGGAATCTAACTACATCACTGCTGTCATCTGTCAAAAGGAATCTGGCCTCCAAATGCTGAGGTAGTCTCTAAATTCAGATATTTGCTTCAGGTGGCTCCGCTCATCAATCCACTGCATCGCCTGTTATCCAATAGTTCTGAGAGTGACAAGATGTAATATTACTTACCTATAAATCCGCCTCCACAGGATGTTCCAAAGGCATCCTGTCTGGACGTTAGAGGGTGCTTTTTCCACCATTTATCCACGATATTCACCACAGCTCTAACTAGAGCGTCGTGGAAAAATTTCAGCTGGAGAACAAAACTTCGGTCAGTCAATATTGGATGAGGCGAAAGGGTCTCCAGGCTACAATCACATCCAGGCTGCAGTGTTGAATTGGAATGTCGCCTGATAGACTTTTCTATCCTGATCTCGATCTGCCTCTTTGGCCAGCATCACTGACAACGGTTGTCCTATATTGTCTGTGGCTGACAAGCAAATCTGCAGATGTTGAGGAGCCTGGTAAATGCTTTCCATATTTACGGTATTGCGGTAAATGCGTGAAGATATAACATGATTTTATGAAGCCGACGTGTGTTTTAGGGTGATGAAAGATACAGGTTATAACCTTAAGAAAGCTGTAAGGATGGGTCAAGTCATAGGGCGAAATCAAAGCTTTTATTTCTGTCCCCCCTCAGTTGATTTTGATTGTAGATTGAGATAAGACCAGTATGGGGGCTCGTCGTTGTAAATTTCTACAAAATTGCTAACCCCCTTACCAAAAACTGTATAGCAGCCAATTTTAAGGATTTGAATACACTGGCATTAAAATTGACCTCCCTGGTGGATAGAGGTTACATTGTGGTAACTTTAACAATAGCATTAGGTGCTTAGCTGTATGTTGGGACTTCCCTCAACCAAAGTTGAAAAGCAACCTGAATGACGATTGGCTATTGGCGAACGTAGCACATCTAGGCCTCCATTGAACATTGTCGTTGATGTCATGAAGTAATTACCAAATGCGTTGCTATCCGGATCCGGTAAGGAAACACGCTCCAAAAACTCATTCCATGTATAAGACAACCCGTCATTTATTGCCAGGTTACAAATGCAACCATTGAAAAAAAATTACAGGATAAGAACGAAACACAATAATAAACTTCACGTCTGCTGATTGTGTTTCTGGTAAGCGATCTTCGCTGTGTAACTGAAAGTAGGAAGCATTGGTCAGCTATCTCATACGCCGCATGTCTGTCTGTCTACAGGCGACTAGGAAAGCGGGTATGGAAGTTCTCGCAGCAGGTGCATTTCGTAATGCTAGAGTGTCTGATCAGGATACCTATGTCTCTGCGCTGTTAAGCAACACTGGAGTGGCACAGATATGTCCCAAATTGTTCCCCGGTAGCAATCAACAGCCCCGAATGTTTCCTTGAGGTAGCCCTGGGCCTGTCGAACTCGGAGCACTTGGACGTTCAGTGTCTGGTTAGTCAATACCAGTTCCCGTTTGACCTCAAGTCCTTCCCATCATTCAGCATCAGAGGCTCATCCAATAGCACTTTTGCTTTTGTCGATAAGCGATCCAACCGCTGAGAGGTCTGGGGACGGCGATTGAAGATTCGCATTTGTCATGGTCGACTACTGCGACTGGACTTTGAGCTCCAACCAAAGAATCCAAAACGTCATTCAAGCATGAGTCTGGTTCAGCCGACGTAATGTACGTATAACAGGTGAGCGCCGCCCACGAAGAGCCAATCTCTCAAATCACTCTCTTCCTCTTCTCATTAAATACCGCGCAAAGCAATGACATATGCTTGAAACACATCTATCATCAATTTATTCACGATGGCCAGTAACAAAGTTGCCTTCATTAAACATCAGGCTCCAGAGTTCGATGCGATACTGGGCCCCAATCCCCCAGAACCACAAGTTTCGATACTCGCAGACGAGGGTCCTGCCGGTTTGCATCTTTATCATGAAGCTTGCGTCTATCACCAACCGACGCGTAGCATCTTTGTGACCTCGGACCAGATGACAAATCTTAAGCATATCAAGCTCTCCCGAGTATATGATACGTATCAAGGTTCTTCCACAGAATCAAATGCTGCCAAAGTCGAGCGCATCACGTTTCCACATATTGACGGTGCCATGCTGAATGGCGGCGTTAATTTCGGTCGTGATCACATTCTCTTCTGTGCTCAGGGATCAAAAATCCCGAGTGATCCTTCGGGTATCATCAAGGTCGCGGTTCCACCTGAGGGTAGTAGTGACACTACATCAGAGGCCATGATCAGCTCTTTCTATGGGATTTCATTCAATTCACCTAATGACGTGGTTGTACATCCGGACTCCTCCATCTGGTTTACAGATCCTCAGTATGGATTCTACCAGGGCATTAGGCCTGCACCAGAGCTGCCCAATCAAGTCTATCGTTATGATCCTAGTAGTGGATCCATTCGGGTTGTTGCAGAAGGCTTTGTACGGCCAAACGGTCTCTGCTTTTCACCTAACTTCAACACGGTATATATAACAGACACAGGTGCAGACCCTGGCTCACCCCCATTCGATCCGGCGGGCCCTTCGCATATCTATGCATTTGATATTGTCCTCCCTGAAGGGCAGACTGAACCGCAGTTGGTAAACCGTCGTGTATTCGCGTATGCCCCTGGAAAAATGCCAGATGGAATCAAATGTGATACCCATGGCAATGTCTACGCTGGATGCGGGGATGGGATTGAAGTGTGGAATCCTAGTGGTGTTCTTATCGGCACGATTCAAATTCCAGGTGGAGTAAGTAATTTCTCCTTTGGGGAGAAAGGAGTCATATATGTTTGTAATGGGACCAAATTACTCAGAATACATTTACGAGGAAGAGATGTCAAAGGGGCTCTTTTAGGTATATGAGATGAACAAGCAATAATATGAGGCGTCCGGTTGTTTTCTTTCAACTCCACTTCCGGGGACCATTGGTGCTCCCTTGCAGCCTTACATCTTGAGCCTGGCGAAGCCCATCGCTTTCGCATCATTGGCCGCACAGCGCTATAATCTGTCTAATAGTATAGGACGGCCATGATATGGTGATTATGGAAGTAGATGCGGTTCGCACTCAGCCAGATTGTCCGTCCAGTGGATCGTATGCTTTAGAGTGACTATTCAGGAACAACAACTCCGAACGAGTCGTTCCTCAAAATATAGACTCAAACTGTATAACCCCACACAGAGTTGCCCAATACCCCCTCCCTGATAAAATTAATCTCTTTGTATTTGAAGAATAAAGTTGGTAATGCTTATCGGCCAACTTATGCCTACTTTAGCCTGTTCTCCACTCAACTTATCCCGGCATTTTAACCGACCCCAAAAAGTGCCAGCTTCCCCCCCCGCAGCTTTTAGTCCTGCGACATTCCGCGACTCTCCCGGAAGTAGGCGACATATGCGTCCGAGATCATCAACACATGGCACAAAACCCAGCATTTGTGATGGAATCCTCCTCTACTGATACTCCATCCAACCTCCCCAGCCCATCCACAGCCGGCGACATACGGCGGACCCCACGCGGAGCCGCGGCATACCCCCGCAAAAGGGCGATCACAGCATGCCAGGTCTGCCGTGCGCGGCGCACCAAATGCGACAATCGGAAGCCCTCATGCTCCTTTTGTCTCAAGGTTGGCGCTCAGTGCATCCAATCCGCCGTCGATTTATCCAGATTCGATCCCGCGAGTATCAAGATCTTGGAGCAGCTAAGCGAGCTTAAAGATGCGATGGGGAAGTGTCAGTCTGCTATTGAAAACTTAGGAAACTTGGAGGTACATGCTGGGCGGTCTAAATCGGTTGCTATAAACTGCTCTCCAGGCGAGACAGTTTCTGACGTAGACCGGACTCGACTGTTGCCTCCGTCTATTGAGGCTATTTGCCAGTGGCCGATTCTTGATCTAACCCCAGTTCCCCCGCGCGGGGAGGGTCTAGCCTCGACCTCAACCGACACAGACACCGGGAAGGGCTTATCACCCGATAACCTGGAAATACGACTCACTCGACCGCTACTCGATCGGTTTTTCCAATACGTGCACGTCAAAAATCCTGTGCTCGACGAAACATATACGCGCCGGTTAGTCGCCTATTTTTGCGTTGAGGGGCTAGACTGGTCCCCAGAATCATGTCTTGCCCTTCTTGTTCTCGCCCTTGGGGCAACCGCTACCCCATTTGAGGGCCCCGACCAACCCGGAAAGGACTCGGCATCCATCGTCAGTGCCCGCTCCTTCTACAAAGCCGCACAGAAGCGACTAGCCCTGACGGTGGACGGCCCAGATAGGGTGCTGGAAGCACAATGCTATTTCCTGTCCGGTGTATACGCAGCTACCGTCTTCCAACTAGACACCGCCTGGAAACTCTTCCTCCATGCCCTTGCATGCTGTCAAACCTTCCAATTCCAGTCCACCCCCTCCTCACCCGACACCCAGGTCTTCGATCCGGTGCACAGCGAGCGCACCCGCGGCCGGCGAACTCTAAGCCGAGAACAAACAATCTACTGGTCCTCCTGGAAATCCGAACGTGAACTCCGCAGCCAATTGCCCGTCCCCGATTTCGCCCTCTCGCAAACAGAAATGGTCACATACCCACATTTCTTCCCTACACCCCCCGTAAACGAGGATGTCGAATTCCCCGACCCGAGCGAAAGCCTCCACGTCCGCGAGGAACAATCATGGTACTTCTACCTATCTGAAATCTCCCTCCGCCGCTTAGCATCCTGCATCGCCAAGGGAATCGTGCAGTTCTACCCCACACTACCCGAAGAGCATTTCCTCGACGGATTAGCTACAGCAACCCGTATCCACGAATCTCAAGCGGAGGAGTGGGCTATCCGGCTGCCACGGGTTTTATCCCTTGACCAGCCGCCAGAAACGGATGATATCTGCCGGTTTGTCCTTCGTGGCCACCTGCTCAATCTGTACGAAAGTATCTACTGGCCCTTCATTGACGCGCTGATTAGCGGGTTTCCGATGGATGGGGAGAGAGTATTACTGCGGAGCCTTGTGCTGAAGGGATTACAGAAGCATGCTGAGAGGCTGTGGGTTAACCACGCCGGCTATAAGCATCGGCACCACGGGACACTGTTTCTGCTTCGGAATTGTAGTCGGAGTGCGCTGGTACTCGTGGCTGCCGCGTTGGCGATTCAGAGGCAGTTGGACAAAGAGGGGCAGTGCGGGGTCACGATGCCTTTGGGGTGGAGGGAAGCCGTGCTTTTAGCGGTGGAGATGAATCGGTATTGGGCAGGCGAGTCGGCCGATGCGGCATACCTTGGGAGGGTTGTTGAGGCTGCTTGGGGGAGGGTTGAAGGGGTCGATATCTAGCGGGAACCTCCTTTTTTTGCTTATCCTTTACAGGTCTTAAACTAAGAATTTCTATACCCTACACCATAGTAAGCGCTGCTTAGGATTCTCTTAGTCTAGTTTAGATCACGGGTTTGTGATCTCCCGCACACCAACATGCTATTAACTTCTAACTAATACCAGTAGATAGAGCTCTTTACACTGATTCCAGTAATATAATCTTTATTCAATTTAATTACTGTGGTACAGAGTTAGAGACAATTCAGTTGACGTAAATCGAAGTCTAAATAGCTTTAACATAGTTAGGATATACTAATCTAATTGGAAGAACTTTTAGTTATATGTTTAGCCAGTCTATTGTTTTCTTTTTTAATTATAGATCTATCTTACAGTACTTATCAAGAGAGTAACTTATTCCATTCTAATCAATATAATCTGACCTGATACCGGCTAGGTTCTTCATTCATTTAGTGGGAAAGCAAAAACCGCAAAATCTGATAGGATAGTTGCACCCATAGCCTAAATGGCATTTCTCCTTTCACGTCCCACTCACCAGTACCGCGCAATCGTGTCTGCGTGGAATGCACTCTTAAGTTTCCTGACGAAAGCTTCTGCTAGTCTCTGAGACATCACGTGGTTAATCACTTACCTTGGCAGCCCTAGATTTTACCCCATCGCTAGCCCTTGGCCATAAATCATTGGATACTAGTGAGCACTAACAGAGTTAAGTTACCTTAGCAAGCCGCGGAGTGTCGCAGACCCAGCCAAGTGGACAAGATTCTCACTACCCTAGTATGGCCTGATCTGGGCTTCGCGGAGTGTCGGAGATCCAGCCAAATGGCTAAGCCGATTCTCTCACTACCTTAGTGTGGCCTGAATCTGGGCTTTAGCGGTGTCTAGCGTCCCAGTAGTTAGACTCGTCTGGGGAGTTCTCCGCAAATATATCAGTACCCCGGATGGCCGATCATTAGGATATACAAGCGACACTGATGAGCAAAGGCGTCGCTACCCATTCCTCTCTACGTCTATCATTTGATTACTCTATTACAATGTCCGACGCAATGGGAGGAAAGCTCTCTGCAGACGCTGCCAAACAGGAGACTTCGGTCAGCCACAAAGAACACATAAATGCGGTTCATTCAGTCGAAGATTCCGTGACATTCTCTTATGTTGTGAAGCACCATAAGGCAATTATCGCATGGTCTTTTTATTGGGCCATGTGTGCGATCGGTTGGTAGGTTCTTTACCACCTGCTTCTCCCCGATAAACAATTGAAAAGCCACCAACACTTATACGCTATATACAGGGGATTCGATGCTCAAATCAACGGCGCAGTAATCTCAGTCCCTGCCTTTCGGCGCGAATACGGATACGTCTTGGATGGGGAAGCGATCCTCCCTGCGAACTGGCAGTCCGCGTTCAATGTTGCCAGCTCGATTGGCCAATTTTTTGGTGGATTTCTCTGCAGTTGGATGGCAGATAGGGTTGGGCGCAAGCGCTCTCTTCTCTGCGCTTGTATCATCTGCATTGGAGGCACCTTAGGTGAAATCTTTTCGCACGCCCGCGGCGCCTTCCTCGTGTCGAAGCTCATTCTTGGGGTTGGCTTGGGACTCTATCTGACGCTTGGGCCGCTCACTTGCAGTGAAATTACACCTGTGGTGCTGCGTGGCTTATCGACTGCTGGTGTCAACTTGGGTATTTGCGTTGGTCAGCTCCTGTCTAATGCAGTCATTAAGGGGTTTGGTGAGCGGGAGAATCGTTGGGCATTCGCTGGGCCGTTTGCAATGCAGCTGTTCTTCTCGGTGGTGCTGCTTGCTGGACTTCCCTTTGCTCCGGAATCTCCCTGGTATCTAGTTCGAAAGAACCGCATGGACCAGGCTCGGAAGTCGCTCCATAAGCTATGGGGGAAGGACTTTGACGTCTCTGCTCTACTAACCACAATCCAGGTATCCGTCGAAGAGAGCGCACAGCAAGCAAAGGCCAGTTACATCGACTGCTTTCGCGGTACAAATCTACTCCGCAGCGCCATTTCCTGTGGTGGATTTGTCTGCCAACATCTCGTCGGGATCATCTTCGTCTTGGGTTACTCAACGTACTTCTTCGAACTCGCCGGGCTGGAGACAACGCACTCCTTCGATCTAGGTGTTGGCGTCACAGCTTGCGGTGTTTTTGGCAACTTCCTCAGCTGGTTCTGCGTCAATTCTTTCGGCCGTCGGAAATTGTTCCTCTCTGGAATGGCAACTCTCACCGCTCTGCTCCTTCTCATCGGCATCATGGACGTCGTCCCCTCCAACGCAGCGAAATGGGTCCAAGCATCCTTCACAGTTATCTACGCTTTTGTATACTTTATGACTGTTGGGGCCGTCTCGTTTGTCCTGTTAGGCGAGGTCTCGACCCCTTTGCTGCGCGCGAAGACCACAGCTTTGGCTACAGCCGTACAGGCAGTTTTCGGCATCGCGATGAATGTTGCTGTTCCGTATATGGTTAATCCCGATGAGGCTAATATGAAAGGCAAGGTAGGGTTTGTGTTTGGTGGCTGTGCGACGGTTGCTACGATTGTGAGCTGGGTGTATATCCCGGAGCTCAAGGGTCGGACTTTTGAGGAGATCGATATCATGTTCTCTACTCGGGTTCCGCCGAGGCACATGGGCTCGTACCAGATTGGTTGAAGTGACAAGGTTCGAAATGTAGTCTCAGGTTATCCTGTTGCAAGGCGCTCTGCTCTGGGACAAGGGTGTCGGTGCGTGTGGATGTCTGTCTGTTCAGAGTTCGAAGTCGGTAGCATCTACACATGCAAAGTGCGTATGGCTCAAGATCCTGAAGCTCTTGCAGAATAAATTTAGGATGTAATAAGTACATGATATAGTAAAATGGTACGAGAAAAGAGTAATCTATACGAGATCCATACCTCAGACAACTCTAGGAATGGGCGAGGTTAGTCAGCCAACCAAGAACAAACAGATAGCGCATCATATCAAGCCAATGACATATGGTCGATAGGTCTTCCAACTTTGTAGAGCACATATGCTACATGTGGCGGAGTTGTTACAGTTAGAACGGGGTAAACGGTGCTAACAATTGAGGCTCAATTTTGAGGAACGACTCGTTCGAGTTGTTGTTCCTAAATAGTCACTCTGAAGGTTACGATCCACCGAACGGACAACCTCTTTTAGCGGGTTGGATTGCCCCAAACCTCCAGACCTGGGGAAGTGGGCTATGTCGGCCCTTGTCGCGGAGTGTCGGATAAGTTGACGCCACCTCCTCTCGGCGCACGCCTTTAGTAACTTTAACACTCGATAATTGTACTCTGGAATATTTACACCGTAGTTTACATTCGGTAGTCTGATCCGACCTCGGGCGAGAAGGTTACTACTGTGGTGGAGTCTCTGACCCGTCGGGGAGTGTCGGGAAGTAGCTCAATTGTATGGCGAACGAGCAAGTGGATGTATTATGGGACGATCACATATAAGATCACGATGTTTATTGCTAAGATTTCTCGCTGATATCTTCATGGGATAGTTCCTCGTATGCTCGTCTTAGCTAGTCGAGTAATCTCTATCCCTAGCCAAGTCAGAAAATACTCTCGCCGGCCATCATGGGCTCATACGCAAATCAAGATTCCTTCCTGCGTGTGTCTGGTACAGACATAGTCGACGGCCATGGCCGGCCAGTCATCCTCAAAGGTGCCGCAATTGGAGGCTTCCTTAACATGGAGAACTTCATCACCGGATACCCAGGCCACGAGCATGAACACCGCGCGTCGATGGCATCTGTCCTAGGGAAAGAAAAAGCACAATACTTCTTCGACCGACTGATACACCATTTCTTCACCGAAGAAGATGCCGAATTCTTCGCATCGTTGGGTCTGAATTGCATCCGGGTCCCCTTCAACTACAGACACTTCATTGACGACCAGGAAAATCCACCGGTCTTCAAGCAAGCTGGCTTCGACATGCTCGACAGGGTGGTGGGAATCTGTCGAAAATATAACCTCTACGTCATACTTGACCTTCATGCCGTCCCAGGCGGCCAGAACCAAGACTGGCATTGCGATAGTGGTCTCTCGCGCGCGATGTTCTGGGACTTCAAAGTCTTTCAAGATCAAGTGATTGACCTTTGGGTTGCTATTGCGAAACACTATGCCCATGATCCCATTGTCGCGGGATACAACCCTCTCAATGAACCCGCCGATCCAGCACACGTTCGACTCCTAGACTGGTACGGCCGCGTTCATGCCGCCATCCACGCCGTTGATCCGAACCACATTCTCTTTCTCGACGGAAACACCTACTCGATGGATTTCTCTCACTTCGACAGTATTCTCCCCAACGTGGTTTACTCCTGTCACGACTATGCAACGATGGGCTTCCCTATCCCCGGGCAGCCATTGTACACTGGCACAGCGGAGCAAAAAGCAAAATTGAAGTCCCAGTTCAATCGAAAAGTCCAGTTCATGCGTGACTGGAACGTCCCCATCTGGAACGGCGAGTTTGGTCCCGTCTACCCGGATCCGCAGAGGGGCGAGAATGCGCAAGAAGTCCTGCAGTCCCGCGTTGAGCTTCTCCGTGAGCAGCTACGGATTTATGCGGACTCCAATGTCAGCTGGAGTATTTGGCTATACAAGGATATCGGGTATCAGGGGATGGTTTACGTCAATCCGGACACGCCGTATATGAAACTTATTGGCGAGTTCGTGGAGAAGAAGCAGCGCCTTGGTGTGGATTTCTGGGGGTGCACTGATAAGACGGGTGTAAGACATGTGTATGAGCCGTTTATTGCGAAGCTGAAGGAGATGATTCCCGTGCATCTTCATAAGAAGAAATATCCGCCGGTATGGACGTTTGATCGCCAGGTGGAGCGGGTGGTTAGAGAGTGTCTGGTCAGCGAATATCTCACCTGGGAGTTTGCGGAGCTGTTTGAGGGAAAGACCAAGGATGAGCTGGAAGAGTTGGCTGCTTCATTTGCATTGAAAAACTGTGTGCAAAGGCAGGAGCTAAACCTGGTGCTAACTCAAGACGCTTATAAAGTGAAAGCGCGATAAAATGGATTATAAAAGAAAACAGAAGGGCTCAGAAGGGCCGGGTGGTCAAAGTCGATGACAGTTAAATACCATGCATAGAAGAACATTCATGAACGATTGCTTGCTGTTATGTCATAATACGCCTTGCGGTCATACTCTTAAGCCCTCTCACGCTCAGCTGGTAACAGATACTGGGCTGATAATTTCGGTTGATAGGCCAATTAAGTGGAGAGCACCGCCTTGCGTCTCCAAAGGATGTATCTGAATCAAAAAAAATCGATTTCTAAGCTACGGTTTAAAGCTAACGCAGTTGGATATCTTTATCTGAGGCAGGGTTCAAGACCCCAGCTTGGAGGCGTCGACCTAAACCCAGCCCTCCAACAAGATCTCACAAATCACCTAGGTGCCGGAGGCAACTATTATAAGCATCGCGAGCCATGCCTTCTACTTCCCCTCGATCTGAGCCACCTGGCACGCATCTGGCTTGGACTTGGTCAGGGAAGCACCGCTCCCTCTTCGAGAAGATAAGACGCCCTTCTCCGCGTCCATCACGCTGTTTGTCCGTTTCCCTGTCTGAATTAGGTCGGGGTTTTCCGCTTTGAGTTTGGCAAAGTTTTTCTCTGCCTCCCAGTTCCAGATGCTATCACTAGCAAAAACAAGGTCCATCTCTTCCAGCGTCCTTTGACTCGATTCAGGATACAGCGCCCACACGATGAGGATACTGAGGAAGTTCACTCCGCCGAAGATGTACAGAGTCTTCTCGTTGAGTCGCTCAAAAATGGTCGGAAGGAGAAGTACCTGTTCGTAGAGGCTGTAAGTACGGTGCGCCGGTAATCAACAACTGCGCACTCGGGGGCATGCTTACCGTCCAACCATTACCGATCGACCATCCCACGACCCCCCATGCATTACCGCGAGCACGGACCTGCAGGGGGAAGATCTCGGCAGGGTACAACCAAGGCACAGTCAACCAAGTGGCACCAAAGATCATGGTGTAGAGAAACACAAAGAAGGTGGCCGCACCACCGACAGCCCCACGGGAACTTGGGCTGGCCTCCATKGTCGCACGGGCAAGGCCTCCAGCGAGGAACATGCAAATACCCTGCCCAACCGCACCCCAGTAGAGGGTCCAGCGCCGACCGATCCGGTCCAGGGTGAAGACACAGATCAAGGTGGCGAACTGCAAAGAGAGTAGTTAGCCGGACAAATTCACATCAACAAACACGGCGTGGACATGGACAGGCGTACCATATATGTGATATCGTTCAAGCCGGTCACCCAAAGGCGGTCACCAGCCGAAATGCCAGCGATTTCAAATATCTTAGGGCCGTAGATGGTGATACCGGCGATGCCAATCCACTCTTGCAGGATTTGCAGCCAGATTACCAGCTGTACGCGGCGACCGATGTGAAGTTTGCCCGACCCGATGCCAAAAAACATGTGGAAATAGCTCTGCTGCTTGGCGGTTTCCTTTTCCATATTGCTGATGCGAACGATATCATTACATTCGGCTGCGGCTAGGTCGCCATCTGCGCCTCGCAAACGTTCTAGGATAAAGCGTGCTTCTTCCTCGCGGCCCACTTTAACAAGCCATCGAGGTGACTCGKGCATGAACCAGATTATGACAGCGAGGATGATTAGTGGCACGATCTGAAAGGCGATGGGGAATCGCCAAATGAAGGATGAGACGGGGTCATAGTATTTGGAAGTCCCACTATGGACGTTATTAGACTTGTCGCTGACAGATAGCAGGTCCTGTGCATCACTCACAATTCAATCCAATAAGCCACAACGACTCCGAAAATGTTGAGAGTGAACTCCAGCGCGATAAACTGGCCTCGAGATGTGTGGCCGGCGGTTTCGGTGGCCCATACGGGAGTGACGGCGTTCAATAAGCCCGTCCCAATACCGTTAAACACGCGGGCTGTAGCCAATTGTCAGTCTCCTGCGCGACGTTTTAAGTCGATGGGCAACGGACCGCAATACATCCACTCTGCATTCTGTGCCGAGCACTGCAAACAGGCGCCGATAATCGACCAGACGGCGCCCAGGCCGATTGTGGAAATCCGGCCATAACGATCACCGAACCAACCGCCCAGGAGACAGCCAAAGAGGGTTCCAGGAAGGTAGTAAACGGCAACCTAGATGGTCAAATATCAATCTTCAGCTGTGTTCTCTTCTGCTTTGGCATCCTAGTAGCAAGAACAGGAAAGATAATCTTACAATGCTCCCTTGAAGCAGCGGTTTGGTCACCACAACATTGCCCTGTTGTTCATCGAAGTAACCAAAACCCATCAATTCAGCATAGTTCCGATTTGTGTTCACACCACCCATCAGACCTTGATCATAACCAAAAAAGAAAATGGAAATTCCGGCCACTATACAAACAGCATTGAGAAGAGATTGCTTGTATAGTTTATTGGCCACATTATGCTTGGACAGCGCTCCAATMTGGACCATTGTGGTCAGTAGCAAGATTATGACGAGTGTTTGTAAAAAGAAAAGAGAGAACAATATGAGGTAGAAGACAGCAAATTTCTTGATAGAGATGGATTGCAACTTTCCCCAGAAAAACTAGAATATTAGGGCTGACAAAACCTGGGGATGAGTTGCGTTTTGAATGGCAGCGCATCTCTCAGACTGTCTGTGCCTGTATACAAGTCATCCAGCACCTCCGGAGTTTTTAAGGTTTAGCCGGCCAGCCATTTGGGAGCTCAATGCGGGCCTGATTGGGTAGATGAACACGTGCCTCGCATGATTTTTTAGGCGTCTGATATTTTATTGTGGAGGTCACAGTTTGGTTCCCTGGAATGAACTGGTATGGTGCGGTTCCTTGCGGTGGCAATACGGAGTTGCTTGTGATATCGGGGAAATTGCCCGAGTTCCCCGACACAAGCCATCCCCCATAAATAAACCCTCGGCGTCTTCGCCGCACCTGCACCTTTACCCACCATGTCTATTTTCCCTTCCTTCACTGTCGATGGCCGGCAATTCGTCCCCAGATTCAACTCGTAACCCGAGCACGGACGGGCTGGGGGAACCCCTAGCGAGGAAAAGACGGCGCGTCATTGGAGACGGCAGGGTAAGTTGTCATTGTCTGTCCCTTAACCCCCCCACAAACCCCAAAATTCTTTCCCGAGGAGAGCGCTTTTGTGGAGATGAAATTTCGGCCGGAATACATGGATATCTACCACGATGTGGCGGTTGATGTCGTCTTCGTGTGCTCGAAACAGCCAATTGCATGGATTCGCAGAGAACCTAACAATCGCAGACCACCCTGCGCCGCCAGGCGGCCTGTCAGTCTTGTCGGCTTCGGAAGGTCAAATGTGACAAGCAGAAACCTTGCTGTTCCGTCTGCAAATCCAGCGGCTCGACATGCGAGTATCCCGAGAAAGCCACTGAGAACCTCACGTAAGGGAATGGACTCCCCGTTTGGACATCGCTCATACTAACGTGGCGCACGGCAGACTCGAATTAGCCACTCGCACCTTACTGGAAAAGATCGATCAGTTAAGGGAAGAAATTAGTGACCTAAAAGATACAGTGCATGGAGGAGGTAAGAACACCCATTCAGAATGCCTGTTATTTGAGGAAAATGACAAGGGAAATGGACGAGGAGAAGTCGTAATGATCAACTGACTGATGTGGCTGTAAAGGCAGTGATGAAGGCCAAGCACGAGCAGGACGGCTCGGTGCGATGCCATGCAGCGTTCAGAAGGAAAGCAATACGGCGAAGACTTTGCCTTGCCTGGAGAGCTCCGGAGATTTCCTTCAAATTCCGGCATGCAAGATGAGCGCTGATACCGTCTTGACTTGGGAGATTTTTGGAGAAAAATATTCACAAGACACCTTGATCGGAGTGCTTTTCCAATCCAAAAAGGCCAAATCATCATCATCAACTCAGACAAACTCCGAGGTGGCTTCGGCCGATGAAGCCGCGCAGACCAGCGGACTCCAACCGCCGGATGACGAGCGAATCCCTTTCCTGATCGACAACTTCCTGCAAAATGTCCATACCAAGAATCCTATCCTCGACGTAGAATCCCTCGTGCAGCATGGCCGCAAGTGTGCGGCCCATGGCATTGGCTGGGACGGCCTCTCATGTCTCGTACTTCTGGCATGTGCGCTTGGTGCTCTCGCGAAGCCGTTCGACTGTCCCTCGGCCGCTCAGCAGTCAGCTCTGCCCTGCGCATCCGTCAACTCGGCCCCAGGAAGTCGCTCTACGCAGGTTTATGCACAGAATCTGCAGCAAGCTGATGCATATTTCACTCTCGCTTGTCGTCGTCTTGGCTCACTTAAGCACACCCTGCTAGGAGCTCAATGCTATTTTTTTGCAGGTGGTAGGTCACATCCTAGAAGAATCCCAATGTTTATATCCTAACGTTCCGAGTTTAGTATACCTGATGTACGCTCTGCGGCCTGTTCTGTCGTGGCAGTATTTCTTCCACGCGTCTGTCCTCTTCAATCTGCATCTCAAGGCGACGTACGGTGTAGACGAGAGTCTCGTAGGGGCTCTGGGGTTTCCGTCACAACAATTAAGTGCCGCAGACCGTAAGATCAGGCGGCTGGAGCATAGCCTGTATTGGTCGTGTTTCAAGTCCGAATGCGAGTTCCGTGTCGAGCTCCCTCTTCCACAGTCAGAACTCAGCAATGGCGAATACCCCAGCCTCTTCCCCTCGCCTCCATCACCTAATGCAACCGACGCTCCTAGAAGTTCCACTTCCCAACCTCCTAACAGAAGTTCCATTGGTAGTGGGGATATGGCGCTGGATCCGCTTGGCCCGTTCGATGTCGACCCAAGGAGAGCGGAAGAAGAACGCGAACTACGACAGCATGCCAGGCGCCTATGCAACGAGGAAGAAAGTTGGTATTACTACCTTACAGAGATCGCGTTGCGGCGCATCGGCAACCGCATCATCAATACTTTTTTCCGCCAAGATCCTGCTTCGTGGCTGGATATCAAACCACTCCTTCGCATCGGTCAGGAGTTTGAAGCCCAGGTCTTATCCTGGTCAGCACATCTTCCTCCTGTGATGCAACGCTATGAGACGACATCTCTTATTCGCGCACCGCATCTAGAAGGGAGCCATGTCTCTCGCGAACTCAGCTGGGCGGTCGATAACCGGCTTGTTGAAATGCAAACGTGGCTCTATCAACCCTTCCTTTACTATCTTATTCACATCGGGGTCTACCCTCGTACATCAATGCAAGATGGCTACGCAACCTATCGGTCAGCTGTTCCGGAGCAATCTACTCGCGATGGCCACATCAATAGTCTCTTGAATCCAGCTTTCACCACCGGGCGTCCGACGGCCGCCTCCCACGAGTTCAATTTTCCGTCTAACCAGTTCAACGTCTGCGGGGCGTCGCTGGATAATGAGGACTTGACTGTCCTTCGGGCCCTGATTGCATCAGGAATCCAATGTAACCTTAGGACCTTGGACGTGCGTTCGGTCGGTCATCGCCATCATGGTCTATGGTATGACCTCCGAAGCATTATGTGCGCATCGCTCATTCTCCTGGCCGTAGTTAAGAGTGGGAATGCCGCGTGGATCCCCGGTGGTGCCGAGACGCTCTGGGGACCTGACCCCGGAGCCACTCACGTGTCGGGCTCACTGGTGCCGATTGGAGGGAAGATTGGGAAGGTTCTGGCACAATTTGACTTCTGGGCGGGGGAGGCACCGGACCTGTTGAGACATAAAGAGATTTTGGAGCAGGTCGTTAGAGAAGTGAGGGGTGCATAGCTTTCCTTCAGGAGTTGACGGCAATGAGCTGTTCCGTCTGGATGATCGATACCGCAATACCCTTAATGCTATCCCGTCTGGTGCTGTCCTCTACATACGTTGGTCTCTAAAAAAAAAGAGAGAGCAGAGGATAATAGCCGACTCCTTCGCGCTGATCCGTGTCCGTAAACTTTCTGTCTCGTCTAATGTATGGACGATGACCCAATGGCAGCGCATGCAGCGTTTCCTAAGTCAGGGCAGTAGACATTATCTGTGCCACGGTGCAAATGATGAATGCAATCATCACAATTGTTTTTCACTCCTGTAGTACCGCTATCGTAATCTATGAGATGCTTTATATACAACAGTATCCTGTATTAGAAACAAGATCTTGGGCGATGATGGTACAGGATTTCAGGTGCCGGTCCTCTAGCTTCGAACCCCAGCAATGAGTGTTTTGATACCATTTCCTGCCTTAACATCCTCAAATGCTCCTTCAGCGTCTTCGAATGGTACGATCTTGGTAATCAAGTCCTTGACCTTCACCTTGCCGGTTGATATAAGCTCGATTGCAAGTTTATAATCACCCGCTGCGTATCGAAAACTGCCTCGAACATTCAGTTCCTTGGTGCAGGCTGCAGTGATCGGAAAGTTGATCTCCTCTCTACCCATGCCTCCTTGGACAAAGGTGCCACCCGGCTTTAAAACATGAATACCAGTGTGAACCGCAGCCTCTGCACCCGACGCCTCGATCACAACATCTGCCCCAGTTCCAAACTCATTAGCTTGCCTCATCCGTGAGGCATCCTCTGCCGCGGACGCGCATTTGTCCAAGAGGAAAACCGATGTCGCGCTGTAATTCCGAGCAAACTCCAGTCTCTGGGCCTGCACGTCTACCACCGTGATATGGGTCGCTCCGAACGCCCGGGCCACGGCAGAACATAAGAGGCCGACAGGTCCGGCTCCAAAGACGACGACCGAGTGTCCTGGTTGTACCTTTCCTTGTCGAACCAGGTGCACTGCAACACTGAGCGGCTCAACAAGGGCACCTTCCTCCATAGTCACGTTGGAGGGGAGCTTATAGCAAAAGTCCTCCGGGAGGGAGTAGTACTTAGCCAAGGTGCCATCGTACGGGGGTGTTGCCGCAAAGGCCATCTCGCTGCACAGGTTATATTGTCCCGTCTTACATGACATACACCGCCGACAAGGCACACCCGGTTCAAGCGCGACGCGATCACCCACTTGGAGTGTGGTCACTTCGGGTCCCACTTGTACTACGATGCCTGAGGACTCATGCCCGACGACCATAGGACGTTGCAGGATAAATTGGCCGATCCGGCCGCGCTGCCAATAGTGAACCTGGTACATAGACAGAAACTCTGTTAACACCTAAGCTTTTTCCAATCCGCGTCGAGATCATCTCACATCACTGCCACAGATGCCTGTAAACTTTACATTCACGAGGACATCATGAGGATCGCACAATTGTGGCACAGGGCGATCTTCAAACACCAACTGGCCGACATCTCGAAGTACTAACGAAGTATTCTGTGACAAGGGGGGTTAGATGACTGTGCTGTGTCACTTACAACAAACATCTTTAAGAATCCAGATAACTTACTGGCACTTCTCCCATCTCGAAGACCAAGCTTGTGCACGCTGGGGTATGATGAGAAATTTGGAATCTCTAAGTCAGTAAAGCGGCAAGGGTATCTCATATATACGACTATCAGTGGGAAGTTCTTTTTAGACTTGCACAGCAAGGAAGTATCCTTCTACGCTTACGCAAATTTGGAGGAAAGATATTAGCAAATCTCTCCGTGGAAAAGACGCTGCATGATTTTTGCGTCGGTGATTAATGCCGTTTTGGCCGGCTCCGATGACTCTCATGACTGTTCATGTTCAAGTCACAGCAGATGGTGGAACAGGAGGATTTCCTCCTCGGAATCAGTGGGGGGAAGAAGGGACAAAATTATGCGGAGCCTTCCTTCGGGGAAAATGGCGAAACCGCCGGAACTGCCTGCTACAAGCACAACTTCTGGCAACCCCACAAATGCGGCAATTCCTCCTCGTGCTTCCACTCCAGCTTACCCGTATTCAGAATTATTCAGAATGGAAAATTTCGGTTGTTGGGAGGCGGTAATAAAAAATAAATAC